>NW_028270150.1:49977160-50629817 GCF_037043375.1 Chiloscyllium plagiosum
GTGAGGCCACATTAGATTTGGTACTGGGTAATGAATCCAGCCAGGTGTTACATTTGGATGTAGGTGAGCACTTTGGTGATAGTTACCACAATTCGGTTATGTTTACTTTAGTGATGGAAAGGGATATGCATATACCGCAGGGCAAGAGTTATAACTGGGAGAAAGACAATTACAATGTTATTAGACAAGATTTAGGGTGCATACGGTGGGGAAGGAAACTGCAGGGAATGGGCACAATTGAAATGTGAAGCTTATTCAAGGACCAGCTACTGCGGGTCCTTGATAAGTATGTACCTGTCAGGCAGGGAGGAAGTGGTCAAGTGCGGGAGCTGTGGTTTACTAAGGAAGTTGAATCTCTTGTCATGAGAAAGAAGGAGGCTTATGTTAGGATGAGATGTGAATGCTCAGTTAGGGCACTTGACAGTTACAAATTAGCCAGGGAGGACCTAAAGAGAGAGCTAAGATGAGTGAGGAGGGGACATGAGAAGTCATTGGCAGATAGGATCAAGGAAAACCCTAAGGCTTTCCATAGGTAAATCAGGAATGAAAAAATAACTAGAGTAAGATTAAGGCCAATTAAGGACAGTAGTGGGAGGTTGTGCGTGGAGTCAAAGGAGATATAGGAAGCGCTAAATGAATACTTTTCGTCAGTATTCACACTTGAAAAAGACAATGTTGTTGAGGAGAATACTGAGATACAGGCCACTAGACTGGATGGGATTGATGTTCACAAGGAGGTGGTGTTGGAAATTCTGGAAAGTGTGAAGATAAGTCCCCTGCGCCTGATGGGATTTATCCTAGGATTGTCTGGGAAGCCAGGGAGGAGATTGCAGAGTCTATGGCTTTGATCTTCATGTTGCCACTGCCAGAAGACTGGATAATAGTAAATGTTGTTCCTTGTTCAAGAAGGGAAGTGGAGACAACCCTGGTAATTATAGACCAGTGAGCTTTACTTCAGTTGTAGCTAAAGTGTTGGAAAAGGTTATAAGAGATAGGATTTACAATCATCTAGAGAGGAATAAGTTGATTAGGGATAGTCAACATGGTTTTGTGAAAGGGAGGTCGTGCCTCACAAACCTTATTGAGTCCTTTGAGAAGGTGTCCAAACAGGTGGATGAGGGTAAAGCGCTTGATGTGGTGTATATGGATTTCAGTAAGGCGTTTGATAAGATTCCCCATGGTAGGCTGTTGTACAAAATACGGAGGCATGGGATTGAGGGTGATTTAGCAGTTTGGATCAGAAATTGGCTATCTGAAAGAAGACATGGGAAAGGTTCATCCTGGAGTTCAGTTCCTAGTGGCGTACCGCAAAGATCTGTTTTAGGGCCACTGTTGTTTGTCATTTTTATAAATGACCTAGATGAGGGTATAGAAGGATGGGTTCATAAATATGTGGATGACACTAAGGTCAGTAGAGTTGTGGATAGTGCCGAAGGATGTTGCAAGTTACAGAAGGATAGAGATAAGCTGCAGAGCTGGGCTGAGAAGTGGCAAATGGAGTTTAATGTGGAAAAGTGTGAGGTGATTCACTGTGGAAGGAGTAAGGAATGCAAAGTACTGAGCGAATGGTAAGATTCTTGATCGTGTAGATGAGCAGAGAATTTTTGTGTCCATGTGCATAGATCCCTGGAAGTTGCCACCCAGGTGTATTGGGTTATTAAGAAGGTGTACAGTGTGGTAGCTTTTATTAGTAAAGGGATAGAGTTTTGGAACCATGAGGTCATGCTGCAGCTATGCAAAACTCTGCTGTGGCCACACTTGGAGTATTGCGTACAGTTCTGGTCACCACATTGTAGGAAGGATGTGGAAGCTTTGGAAAGGGTTCAGAGGAGATTTACTAGGCTGTTGCCTAGTATGGAGGGAAGGTTTTAAGAGGAAAGGCTGAGGGACTTGAGGCTGTTTTCATTCTAGAGAAGGAGGTTGAGACATGACTTAATTGAGACATAAGAGATAATCAGAGGGTTAGATTGGGTGAACAGTGAGAGCCTTTTTCCTCGAATGTTGATGGCAAGCATGAGGGAACATAGCTTTAAATTGAAGGATGATAGATAGAGGACAGATGTCAGAGGTAGTTTCTTTACTTAGAGAATAGTAGGGGCATGGAATGCCCTGCCTGCAACAGTGGTAGACGCTCCAACACTGGATAAACATATGCAGTGCAGTGCAGTAAATTTTAACATGTTTTCAAGAATTGCTTCAAATTTTTAAGACGTCATAGACACTGTTGCAATCAAAACTGAACTTAATACCATTACTGCTGGATTATAATTCTCCTTCACAACACAGTCCAAATTACCTGTACTGAGAATGACAGGAATGTTTCTTTAACTCCTGAGTGTGCCCAGTCAGATGGGAATATTTCTTTGTATTGTAACTTGTCCTTTGTCCTGCATCACTGAATATTTTAAAAACTGGATTGTATTGTCTGACAAAGATAACAACTCCAGCAACTGAGCCAAACCCATGGAAATTATCTTTGTGGAAACTTCCATAAACATTAAAAATTAGTGACTTACCTTGAAGATCTGGCAAAATTAACTAAGTTCTATGAATTTTATTATATAGTTCCTTCACTTCTCAAATGCTGTCTCACAGACGAATTACATTCAGATCTCAATTACCATTAGAATAAAATGCAGCCACCGTCATCAATTTTGAGTCCCATTAGGAATGAGTCTCGAATGCCTTTCAAGTTAATAGAAATTAATCACTATTTTAGCTTCTTGTGGGTTTGATTAAAGTCCCAACTTCTTCACCAATACATAATGAAGTAAACTGAGTTGTAAACATTGCAGAGTTCAGCACTACACTTTAAGAGTGACATCAAGAGAGTGGCAAAGTTTTTTTTAAACAGAAAAGCAAAATTAGGTGACATTAAAGACAGTGTTTCTCACTTCTGCTGCTTCTCATCAAAGCAGCCTCTGCAGAGCCACCAGGAATATGATTCACTTTGGTGGCTGGCAGGAGCCCTGCAGAATACAAGAAACATGGCTGAAAAAGTCTGTAAGAAAGTGGGATAGGCCAAGTGCTGGAAAGGAAACCCCTCCAAGTTTCCTATTAGGAAAGCTAGGCTGCTGTCCATGCACACGGCCTCCTCTTTGCTTTGTACACCTCGACCCCTCATGGTCACTGGTGTCCTCCATTTAGCTGAGGACCTCCTCAGACATGCTACAGGGAGGAAGTGCAGGAGAAGGGGTCATGTGGTTTATCGCTCTGAATAGGTATAAATTGGTTGCTGGAAAAGCGCAGCAGGTCAGGCAGCATCCAGGGAACAGGAGAATCGATGTTTCGGGCATAAGCCCTTCTTCCTGAAGAAGGGCTTATGCCCAAAACGTCGATTCTCCTGTTCCCTGGATGCTGCCTGACCTGCTGCGCTTTTCCAGCAACACATTTTCAGCTCTGATCGCCAGCATCTGCAGACCTCACTTTCTCCTCCTAGGTGTAAATTGGCCAGATCCTCCTTGGATGGGCAATATGTCTGAGCCCAGTTCTTGCCACAGCGATTGTAGAGAGGAAATGCATCTATACCAGGTTTGATCCTTTCCTTCCTCTTCAAACGTGTGCACACTTTGAATACATAGCGCCAGTGGGTAATCAAAATGAGGAATCTTAACTAATGTTTCTCTCCCCTTATCACAGCAGCTGAGGCCAATTGTAGCATACAAACCAGTATGGTTTAGCTACTCATTGGGCAACTTCACTATAGGAAGCAGGAAAACAGAAGTTTATTGTAAAACTTTTTTTTTGCAGTTTGAACTATTTAAGTTGTTCAGTTATTATTTCAGGAAAAACTTTGAGAAGGTTCTTTCTGGTGCTTTCCAGCTGAAACCTCTTAAACTATATTATCCTGCCATTAACTCAAAATGTAACTGTAGTTCAGAAACAACATTTCTCCTCTTTCAAATACACATTTAATATAAAATAATCAGTTTATTACAAATTTAAAATGATATAATATTAAATGACTTACACAGTAGTAATTATATTTGTTTTAAAATAGTGATGGAAAAGGATAGACCAGATCAGACGTTAAAAGTTCTAAATTGGAGGAAAACCATTTTTGACGGTATTAGGCAAGAATTTTCAAAAGTTAACTGGGGATGGATCTTTGCAAGTAAAGGGACAGCTGGAAAATGAGAAGCCTTCAAAAATGAGAAAATGAGAGTCCAGAGACAGTATGTTCCTGTTAGGGTGAAGGGCAAGGCTGGTAGATGTAGGGAATGCTGATGACTTGAGAAATTGAGGTTTTGGTCAAGAAGAAGAAGAAAGCATATGTCAGCTATAGACAACAGAGATTGAGTGAATCCCCAGAAGAGTCTATAGGCAGTAGGAGTATACTTAAGAGTGAAATCAGGAGGGCAAAAAGGGGACATGAAATAACTTTGGCAAACAGGATTGAGAATCCAAAGGAATTCTACAAATACATTAAGGACAAAAAGGTAACTGGGGAGAGAATAGCGCCCCTTAAAGAGCAGTAAGGCAGCCTATGTGTGGAACCACAGGAGACGGGGAGATACTAAACGAATATTTTGCATCAGCGTTTACTGTGGAGAAGGATATGGAAGACAGAGAGCATGGGAAATGAATAGTGACCTCTTGGAAAAATGTCCATATTATAGAGGTGGTGGTGCTGGACATCCTAAAATGCACACAGGTGGATAAATCCTTGCGACTTAATCAGGTGTACCCTAGAACTCTGTGGGAAGCTTGGGAAGCGATTGCTGGGCACCTTGCTGACATATTTGTATCATCGATAGCCACAGGTGAGGTGTCAGCTGACTGGAAGTTGGCTAACATGGTCTCATTATTTAAGAAGGATGGTAAGGAAAAGCTAGGGACTTACAGACCAGTGAGCCTGACATCAGTGTTAGGCAAGTTGTTGGAGGGAATACATGTATTTGGAAAGGCATGGACTAATTAGGGATAGTCATCATGGCTTTGTGCGTGGGAAATACGTAGGGTGGCATTGCTGCCTCACAGTGCCAGATACCTGGATTCGATTCCTGCTTTGGGTGACTGTGTGGAGTTTGCAGAGCAAACTCTTGTGGAGTAGACAGAGCACCCTGTCTACATGAGTTTTCTCCGGGTGCTCTGGTTTCCTCCCACAATCCAAAGACGTGCAGGTCAGGTGAACTGGCCATGCTAAATTACGCAAGTGTTAGGTGCATTAGTCAGGGGTAAATATAGGGTAGGGGAATGGGTCTGGGTGGGTTACTCTTCGGAGGGTCAGTTGGGCCGAAGGGCCTGTTCCATACTGTAGGGAACCTGATCTAAAAAATTCACATCTCATGAACTTGATTGACTTTTTGAAGAAGTAAGGAAGAGGACTGACAAGGGCAGAGCTGTGGATATGATCTATATGGAGTTGAGAATGTGGTGCTGGAAAAGCACAGCAGGTCAGACAGCATCCGAGGAGCAGGAAAATTGAGGTTTCAGGCAAAAGTCCTTCATTAAGAAAGCACTATATGATCCATATGGACTTCAGTAAGGTGTTCGACAAGGTTCCTCATAGTAGACTGGTTAGCAAAGTTAGATCACATAGAATACAGGGAGAACTAGCCATTTGGACACAGAATTGGCTCGAAGGTAGAAAGCAGAGAATGGTCGTGGAAGGTTGTTTTTCAGACTGGACGCCTGTGACCAGTTGTGTTTGCATGGATCAGTGTTGGGTCCACTGCTTTTAGTAATTTCTATAAATGATTTGGATGTGAAAATAGGAGGTATGGTTAGTAAGTTCACAGATGACAAAGTTGGAGGTGTAGAGGATAGCGAAGAAGGTTACTTCAGATCACAATGGGATCTTGATCAGATGGACCAATGGGTCGAGGACTGGCAGATAAATGTGAGGTGCTGCATTTTAGAAAAGAAATCAGGGCAGGATTAAGACACTTAATGGTAAGGCCCTGGGGAGTGTTGCTGAACAAAGAGACCTTGGAGTGCAGGGTTATAGTTCCTTGAGAGTGGAGTCGCAGGTATATAGGATGGGGAAGACGGTATTTGGTATGCTTTCTTTATTGGTCAGAGTATTGACGACAGAAGTTGAGACATCATGGTGCGGCTATACAGGACATTGGTTAGGCCACATTTAGAATACTGCATGCAATTCTGGTCTCCTTCCTATCGGAAGGTTGTTGTGAAACTTGAAAGGGTTCAGTAAAGATTTAAGGATGTTGCCATGGTTGGAGGGTTTGAGCTATATGGTGAATCTGAAAAAAGCTGGAGCTATTTTCCTTAGAGCATCAGAGGCTGAGAAGTGACCTTATAGAGGTTTATAAAATCATAACAGGCATTAATAGAGTAAACAGACAAGTTATTTTGCCTGGAGTGGATGAGTCCAAAACTAGAGGGCATAGGTTTAAGGTAAGAGGAGAAAGATTTAAAAGGGACCTAAAAGGCAACTTTTTCACGCAAAGGGTGGTGCGTGTCTGGAATGAGTAGCTGGAGGCTTGATAACATTTAAAAGGCATCTGGATGGGTACATGAATAGAGGGATATGGGTCAAATGCTGACAAATGGGACTAGATTTAAGATATCTGGGCAGCATGGACATGTTGGATTGAAGGGACTGTTTCTGTGCTGTACATCTCTAGGACTCTCTCTAACTGCTCAAACATAAAATGGGCCACATATCATTACAAATTCTGATACAATGTTCAAACTAAACTTCAGAGGTAGGAACTTGTCTCAATCTGCATTGTTGAATGTACAGTATGAGATTAGCTTTGCTACACACAATTCCTAACATTCAGTTCATTGCAATCAATGCGGTTAGACATTAGACAGTGTATAATGGTTGGCTGACCAGATAGTATCCATTTTGTGCCACTACCTAAGACAAATTTCTCCCCTCTGTCTTTGGGCCCATTGCAGCTCAGCCAAGGACAAGCAGCTATCTTCAAATCAATGTACTAATCACCCACTTCTTTCTGTACCCTTGTTTTTATTCCTGTTTGTCTCTCACTAATCCTTTCATAAAGCTCATGGGCAGTCTCATTATAAGTGATGCATCATCCTTATTGTCATGCATAGCCATGTCTCTGAAAGATCCAAAGGGCTATTCTGTCTAACTACATCAAACTTAATTTTTCTTTAAAAAGTCCTTCAGCTTTCTGACATGTATCCTCTTTTCTCCTATCCCTAACATAAACAGATTTCTTGTTGATTTGTTACATCGTATTCTCTAATACCTTGACAGTTCGAGCCTTTTCTTTTGATGGCCATCTTTTCAGAAACCGTGGCCAACGTGCTTTTTTTGGCCAATGGTTCGCAATTTCAATGGCTGGTACAATTTCCACCTCAATAAGTTGTTCTGTTGTTTTCACAGAAAGTCGTATGGTAGGTCCAACATTTTCCAAAACATTGATCTTTCCTGTGGATAGAACAGAATTTTTTTTGTTCAACAGGTAGGTTGATGTTTGGAGGCATCGTCATCATTTCAGACAGGGAAACAAGGACAAAGGAAGTGGTGGACAGAGAGAGGGAGGGACAGAATGCAGACAAAAAATGCAGAAGAGAGAAATCGTCATTACAGGTAGTTCTGGGATAAAGCGTGTCTCGGCAGCGTGATTTGGCTATAAGAATTAGGGAACAGTATTTTCGAGAATGCTTACCTCTATTGGCAATAGCGCGATTCCAGCAGCAATCTATCATTTTGAGGACTTTGTTCTGCACATGTGGCAACGTGCGCACTGAAATCTCCACGCTGATGTGCACATGCACCAATGTCAGCTGCCGACAGAGCAGCTATGAGAGGTACTATACAGAGAGAAGCTCTCTTACATTGTTTAAATGTGCTGTGTTAAATTTACTTTTGTTTCATTAGTAAATATGATTTCAACCTTCATTTAGGCTGTATTGTACTTTGTGTTAGATTTTTGAGTGATTGTGAGTGATATTTTTTGCTGGTCTGCCCCTAACCCCACTTTTCCCATTGGTCCCATTATTTCTATTAAACAATTTTCTATTAAATCGAGTTTTTGCTGGATCACAATTACAGTGTTACAGGAGAACTATCTGAGCAACAATCAATATGTTAAAAGTCAGACTCTGGGCTGAGTTATTACTTTTTATTAGTCTGGCGTTAGTTATTTATTTATTTAGTTAAATAGCCAGTTTGGGGTTTTTATTCTTTACTTTACTTTTCTATATATGTTTATACATTTGTACATGAGGGTGGGTTGGAGTGTTTTTCCACTTGGGTTTTTTTTGTATTGTTTTGAATTGTATTATTTGGTACTTGTAATATTAAAAATCTTTTTCAAATATATTTTTATTGGAAAAATAAGGTCAGATTTTTCTGTTCAATTATCTTTACACCTGGGCGTCAAAGCAGGATAAGATTTTGGATATAATCAGCGTGCAAATCTTAATAGTCTTATTATTGAATGGTGCTTCCTTACAGGTTATGTCACAAAATTGTCAGGAATTCAACACAGATGCACTTTCAATAACTTTTCAACAAGGATTTCTTTTTGTAACATAGGTTATACATGTTGAGGAACCATTTCGCCCCATTGTTGTGCACCCTGTTAGATTTTTTAAAAATAATGAATAATTCAGCTGAATCCAAATTTAATTGTACCAAATTTAATCTTTTTTTTTGCAATATAATCCAGGGCAGTTTGGTTCAGGACTAAGATTTGCCACTCATCCCTACTTGCTCGGTTTGATGGTGAAGCAGAGCATAAAACTTTGATGTTGACAAGAAACTAATCAACTGCAACATTTATGTGTTATGAAAGTTCTCACCACAGGTGACTAATAGATATCTGCAAGATGCCAAACAATCTGGCCCCACATGCATAGATACACACCCGGAATGAATTTCCATCTGTCAGTGTGTAATTGGCAGCATTTCCACTGGCATATTCCTTCTGGAGACTCTGTGGTGTATTGTTGGCAACGTAACTCGGCGATTACTCAAACAAAACGGCTTGGAGCTCGAGGCATTTGAAACGCCACTTATTTCCCTTGATGGTTTGGAATTGTTGCTTCCAAAACTCAATATATTCACCTAGTTAAACCAATTGCTCAAATCAACTAAATGCAGTGAAGCAGGTCCTTACAGTTGCCTGCATTAAACCACCAACTGTTTCGACTAGCAATTTTCAATTAGAAACAATGTATAAATTGGATTGAGCTGAGGACTGTGGACTGAGTACCCAGCAGTAAAATCCTACCCATTATTTAAAATGATATCATTGTATCTGTTTGCAGGTAAGTATTCCTTCAGTAACTAGCCTAATTGAGATTGATCAATACAGACTTCTAATGCATGAATCGTTTTATCTCTCAACAGGGTTTAGCAAACAATCCACTGAAAAGCATTATCTTCCTGGAGTTACACCCATTAACCTGTTGGATATTGTTGTTGTTTTACTTTGGTCATGGCAGACAGAGGTTTGTGAATCAACAAGACAGTAACCAGGAATATAGGCAGGCCTCCTACAAAACATATTGCAAGTCAAAGGCCTACTTTAGTGAAACACTATACAATCTAAACACAATAAAGTGTATTTGCAGAAATTACTACAGTGATGGATGGGGGGACATGCATACATTTTGAATAGCTCAGCATTCTGTATGGAAACCACTTGGTTATTCAGTTATGAACGATATAATTTAAAGCAGCTTCTTCATGAGAAGATGACACTCAATAACCTTCTATGTGATCCAGTAATATCATTTTGTATTGTAACTTGTTCATATAAAAATTTTGGTATGCTTTTTGGAGCACAGTGGGATACTGAGTTTGACTCATCAGTAAACAAGCATCACTTTATCGCTAATGGTTTCTTCAGCTATGGAGTCAACTATCTTTGCTCTTTTACATTTTGAACATTTCGACTTGAATGTTAATAGCAAATCATGAATATCTTTTGACAGTTTAAAGGATCTCTTCTCATACTACTGGTGGTGGAATCTACTCCTGCCTAATATCCATGTGGTAGTCTGACAATCACTGATTACCAGTTGGGAGTGGAGGCCTTTTTTTCTTCTCTAGGCCTATATTCTCAATTATCATCACATCCTTACAACCCTCACTGTATTGCCCATGCTCTTCTCACCCGATAACTTCCATTGTCCTGTGACCTCCTCAAGGTCACATAGAATTGCAATTTTAAACTCCCAAAGTGCATTCCATTCACTCCAATACTTTTTGCAGATATTACTTTGCTTAACAGTTTATTCAACCATAACAGCCAATAAAGATTTTACCATTCCTTCTTGGCTTTTTGCCCTATTTGTGAGACTGCTACTACTTCCTCAAGTCCAAGGTGTCCAAAGCTTAGAGATTTGCTTTGGCAGATTCCTTGCCTGGAAATCACATTGATTTACAAGCATGACTTCCAGGTAGGGGACATGTAACAGGTAAGCTGCTTGCAGCTGCCAGAGGAGGAGTGTTACAATTACCATCTCCCTGGGTAGAGGACATTGGTGCATGGGGGAGTAGTGTCACAGGAAAAAAAACTTCATTTCTCCCATATGCTGTCCATCCTTACTTTCAGCTGCCAAGGCACATGGGACATTTGCAAGGATTTTGGATGTAGGTTAGCTCGCTGAGTTCCAAAACCTCAACCTGAGCTACAAATCTTCTCACATTTGCAAGGACTCACCGGCCAAAGTCTGTCTCAGTGAGTCTGTGCAGAGTTATTGTTCCAAGACTCACATTAACTTTAAGACCTTTGACCAACTTGGCAAATATACATCACATTAAACCTGGGCATGAATTGTTCTACCATGTGAGGAGTTCTACTGATGGGACTTGAAATGTATGCAGGCAGGCAAAGGGACCCTGAGGAGGTGGTCATTACTGGGGCTGAAGGATGAGGAAGAAGAAAATTCCACATTGAGGCACCTTTAAAGACAGGGTAAGATTTTCTCAATAAGTGGGAGGCAGGCAGGAAGATGCCAGCAATTGAGAATATGGTGTTGGGGCATATCTAGAAGTTAACTGTAGGAATGGACTGTCCCACCTCTTTACTCCCACAGAGGTCACCAAAGTGGTTGCATTTCCACCTCCTACTCAATCATAACCAACATCCTGGAACCCACTAGGAATCTGCCCGAGATTTCCTGATGGTTTCCCCTCCAAGTGGCAGCTCTCCAGTTGCTGATAAAATCGAACACAAGAGTTAGGATCAGGAATAGGTCCTCAAGCCTGCTCTACCATTCAACAAGATCAGGGCTGATCTCATTATATTCTCAACTCCACTTTCCTTTTTGTTCCCCAATACCTTCCACACCCTTCTAAATCAAACATTTGTCTCATTCAGCCTTGAACATATTCAGTGACTCAAATGAAAATTCCACAAGCTAATAACTTTTTGAGAGAAGAACATTCATCCTCATTGCAGTCTTACCTTTAAACTGTTGTCCCTACTTCTAAACACTTCAACAAGGGAACTATCTTTTCAGCATCATCCTATGAAGTCTCCTCCAGATTTTATAGTTTCAACAAAGTCAACTATTATCCTTTTCAACTCCAAAAGATACAGGCCATCAACGCTTCCTAACAAAATAATACCTTCATTCCAGGAATCAGTTTCGAGAACATTCTTTGAACTGCTTCTAATGGTTCTAACATCTTTTTTTGATGTAAGACGACCAAAACTATATGAGTGATCAACTGTGGTCTCACCCTGCACAATTGTAGCAAAACGTCCCTACTTCTACATTTAATTCCATTTGACTTTCCAATCATTTGCTGAACCTGAATACTAACTTCTTGTAATTCGTGTCCCCGGACATTGTGATCCCTCTGAATCATGCATTTCTACAGCCTCTTTCCAGTTAAACAGTGTTTTGCTTTTCTATCCTTCAGCATGGATGAGTTGGACCAAAGGGTCTGTTTCCATGCTGTACATCTCTATAACTATATCCTTTCACTGAACTACCATAATTTTACTAAAGTCTCCTACAGAAGCAATTATTCATTTTTCTCCATATATTTTCCTCTCCGGAAGGTGCTAGCTCATGTGAGTACATGGTTTCACAGGTGCCAAAAACCACACAGTGATCATACTTGCAAGCAGATCACTTTCACTGTTGACAATAGAGTAAAAGAAGCAGCAACAGGTTTGGTTCCTGTTCTGCTTTCTCATTGATTTAAAATTTTCCCCAATAAGTGGGCTATGCATGATATTCTATCATAGCAAGCATGATCTCAGCCCAGTTATCGCCTTACCACATATCCATAATCATGCATTTCCCAGCAAGTGATCAAGTAGGAAACTTGTATGAATTATCTCCTCCCTAGCTCTTAACCTAATGCCATTCATAGTACTGCCCAGATGACAGCAGTTTTCTTGACAAAGACCAAAATATCATAGTTTAACCTGGCACCATATCATTAACTCAAAACAATGAGGTCACTTTCAATTACATTCCTTCATCTGTAGTTTTGTTATCATGGTATAATTCCTTTTCACTTACAAATCATTTACTTTTAATTTACATTTTTCAATAGTGACATTGTGTCTTAGTTAGCTCTGCACATCTTGAGTTCAGCATATATGAAAATTAGTATAAAATTAAATTAACAAACATTCAGATGTCAATCCAAAGTCATTTGTGAGCTGATCAGATACAAATACACCTCCACAACATTCTAAGCTGCAACATTGAGTTGAAATGGGAAAATAAAGCCTTACATTTATATAGTCCTTTTCATGACCGCTGATTATGTCAATACTTTTGAAGTGGATCTAGGGGGCAACTTTTTCAGGCAGAGGGTGGTGCTTGGAATGAGCTGCCAGAGGAAGTTGTGGAGGTTGGTACAATTACAAAAATTATAAGGCACCTGGATGGGTATTTGAATAGGAAGAGTTCAGAGGAATATGGGCCAAATGCTAGAAAATGGGACTGGATTAGTTTAGGATATCTGGTTGGCATGGACAAGTTGGACCAAAGGGTCCGTTTCCATGCTGTACATCTCTCTGACTCTGACTCTATGGACCCCCTGTTGAAATGTGAGAAATGCAGCATCCAAATTATATAACTTATCAAGCTCCCATGAACAGCAATATGATAATATCTAGATAAACTGATTTTATTGAAATTCTTGAGTGTTATTGTACATTTGACTAACATTTGTACAGTCTACATAAAATAATCAATCTATATTGACCATACCACCAGTTGCTCTGAGAATGACAGCAACTTTGAACTGTGCATGCACAGACTAACACAGAAATTCATAAGTTACTGTCAATAAGTCTATGCTTCTCGACAGAGGTTCCCACAGACTGCAATCACCATTGCAATCATTATTTAACAAACTTCCACTTCTAAAAGTTAGTTCTGCAGTAAAGTCCTTTGAAAAAGTTATTCCTCATTGAATAAGATTTAATAATATACTAATTTCATAATTACAATTAAATACATTTATCGATCTTGAAAAGCTAATTTTATATTTTCAGAATATCAAATTTCTGCATAGCGAAAAGTTCCAGCGTAAAATGTTTTTTAAAAATTCCTTTTCTACGAGGATATCTTTATTTAGTTTCTATCTCAAACAATCATAGTCATTTATTTATTTGAGTATCTGTAAAGTAAAATAAACGTGAAGGGAATCAATGCCTTCACCTTTCATAAATCATAGAACCCTTACAGTGTGGAAGAAGGCCATTTAGCCCATCGAGTCCACACTGCATCCTACCCAGACCCACTCCCCATGCTATCCCTGTCACCCTGCATTTCCCATGGCCAATTCACCTAGCCTGCACACCTCTGGACACTAGAGGAATTTGGCATGGCCAATCCACCTAACCTGCACATCTCTGGACACTGGGGGAGTTTAGCAGGGCCAATCCACCTAGCCTATACATCTCTGGACACTGGGAGGAAACCAGAGCACGTGGAGGAAATCCATGCAGACACGGGGAAAACATGACAACTACATGCAGTCACCTGAGGCTGGAATCAAACTCAGGATCCCTGGTACTATGAGGCAGCAGTCCTAATCACTAAGCCACCATGATGCCCTTTCTGTTTTGTGTGTGTGAATACATCTTTTTAATATGTTCCTCATCTGCTTGCTGACGTCACTGCCACTGCAGCACACCAAGATATCTCTTTGACTTGCAGCAGGTTTTAAACTAGCAAGATTAGAGGGGAAACTACACAGAGATTGCTAAACCTTTTGTGCAGCTTTTTTCAAGGTCACTGGGTCTTAGCCTGTGTTTCAAATTATATTGATGGTTCTGATCCTTTACTTACCATGAAAGTTAGAGGCTTGGAGTGGTTTCTCAAGCAGAGCTTTAAACATTGCAACAACTTTAGAAGGAACAATATCCCCTTCAATAGTCACATCAGACTGGTGCCATTCCTGAGTAGACTTAAGGAACTGGTCCACCTCCAACCATTGATGCAACTTCTCAGGCTCCTGAACTGGCGAGATGAGTTTGGAACCAGTCAAGGTATAATAGCGCCACTGGCGAACTTTCCGTTCTGTGTAAGCTGACAGACCTCGGAGTGGAACCATAATGAAAAACTGTGTTGGTGATTGAACCTGAGAGAAATTAAAACACCATTTGGACACTAACATTCCCTTTCAGGCATTATAGTCAGTACGGAGATTTGAACACACAGTGAAAGAACGTTCATCTTTGTAATTAACCACATCGTGAACATATGATGATTGCAAAGCACATGTAAAGTTTCTCAGTTAATAATTATTATCTGCCTGTGAATGCATGAGTATGTCTGATCTGTTCAGGAACAGATCATCAGACTGCACAGCTGACAGAAGCAACTCCAGGCAAAAACACTAATGCGAATGACACCAATGTCATTAATGATCAATATCTTGTTGTGAGGAGTAAAATTATAATTAAATCAGAGAATAGCAGTGTGTAAACTGGAAGGGAAAGTTAGATCAATGTGTGCCTGCAGTATAGTAAAATGATTTTTTTTAAAACCAGAGACAAATGAGAGAGTATACTGGAACCATCTAAAATGAACCATCTAAAATAAAATGATTCTTCTCCACACTGAAACTAGTTTCTTGTTCACATGTTCTCTCATCAATTTTCTACACTTCACCAGGCATTGACTCTTGACTGTGATAAAGTTACAGCACCTGCTATCTCAAGGCGTCTCACTCAAGTAGTCATTGTTTTCGACTTAGAAGTGAATATACTTTATTGTGATGTTTATCACTGTATATTTGATTATAACCTGATTCAGGAGATCCAATTTTAAGAATAAGAATATAATGGTGTAGCATCCTTTATCGTGTGTTCAACTGATGATAACCGAAATATAGCTAATAGTGGAAGTTTTCCATTTTCAATCAAAGTCCTTTGTGAGAAGCATTCATGGTGTGCAGTCCACCAACATTTAGAATGACCTCTCTCACACAACCTCTGCTCTTCACCTCAATTATTTTGTAACCTGGCTGTTGGGGAATTTCCGTTGTTCCATGCATTCCAACTGGAACTCTATCAACAAACACATCGACTTGGACCTGCATTTAACACCCTCTAAGAAAAAGAACAGGAAATGACATCACCACAGGAACTAACATTACCACAGGGAATGACATCACCAACCCAAGGAAACCTAAACACATAAATAGAAATTGGGTCACTAACACCAGTGCTTCACTGGAGGCTCGCTGATGATGTTGGTGACAAAACGTCTGAAAACAAACCTTCCAGCTCAGCGAGCAAATTTACATCCAGGAACCTGGAGGTCTGGGCACATGGGATAGAGGGGAGTACAGTCCTTTTACTTGCACACCACCACAGTAAGCCCTTATACAACCAAATTGTAAATGATGCCCATAAGTACAGAAAGGAGGTCAATGATCATTTGCACTCCCTAAGGGTAAGTTCCACTATCTTTTCTCCTCTACTTCACACCCACAGGGTAACCACTCATTCTGTCATTAAGCACACAACTCACCAAGTCTCATGGACTGCAACTCTCATTATTGCATATGTTATGCTCATTCAATAGCTCTCACCTACTCATCCCCATGAGTTCTGACTCTTCCTGCCCTCTGCATTTAGTACTCACTCACTCACTCGGAACACCTCACCACTTCAGCTATTTGCATATCACCACTAATTGCTTTCCATTCTCTTCCAGTATACTCAATGCCCTCCTTTGTCTCATGTCATGGCCAGAGAACAAGAAGAGAAATCCCAAAGAAAACTGTATTCGCTTCTATTTTCATATTTAAATTCTGTTTCTTTTAAAAACGGACAATTATAAAATGGTTGAGGCTGAACACATGATTATATTTCCAAAAGCTTCTGAACCCTTGCATTATATTGTCATTCTGGCTGAAGCTGATACAAAGAATTGAGAGATGAGGCATTTGCTCCCAGCCAGCATTCGACAAAGGAAAACATACAGAGCTACTAAATGAGTGCTAATGCTTTTACAAGTGTCTTGGTGGCTCGCTGTAGAAACTCTAACAGCAGAGGTAAAGCTAAACTGTTAGCTTAGTGCCTTTCCAATTAGCCCACTGAGATGGGTGATCAACAGCCGAAATGCCTGTTCTTGTCACATGACTGAAGTTGGTTGAATCATTTAAATATATAACTCTAGTTATATTTGCTAGTTGCTGTTGAACTTGAGAGAGCAGGACTCGATGCTGAATTAGCAGCCTGTTGCACACCCTCTACCTCTGTCCTCAAGCTGTTGATTAGAAAGAAGCCAACACTTTGCTTGCAAGAAGGAACACTACTGTGGTGTGCTCATCAAGGAAACTATTAGTAGACATGGACTTCTGGGAAGGTGTAGCTCATTGAAGTGATTTACCAAATCTTGTAATTTCTTACATATCTTCTCTCCTGTCCTCTTCACTTTTCCCAAGTTCTTGATGGTGAGAATGGAGTAAAAAGGCAATCCTCCTATATTTTGAATGTTTTGTTAATAAATGTCATCTGTGATTTCACTTAGGAGGATTTTGTTATGGGTATACTTCAAAAATGGGAATAGCAGACCAGAATTTGGAAAACATCTTCTGTCTGTCAGAAGAAGGATCAGCAGTATACAAACAGAAAGGAGTAAATCAGACAATATTTTATTGTCTCTGGCTTAAGAGCGTAAAACAATCATAAATGAAATTCATCCCCTTCACCCCTTTGGATGTGATGCTCAGTACACAACCAATTGATCCATCCGCCAAGCTGACGTCTCCACAGCATCCCAACTGAACTAAGTGTTGCACTAATTACATTTGACCAGTATGACTGAATGTCCAGACAGACTCTGGGTACCTGAAAGTGGCCAAACTGGAACTGGACAAGTCCCTTGACTGTGGCAGTATCCCCTGACAGTACTCCCATTTCACCCCACTAAGAACTGCTCCCCTTTGACTTTCACACATTGCCATTTGCTTGTAGCACATGCAGTGTGTTTGCCACATTTGCCTCTGGCACATGCTGAACATGTGATATTGATGTAACACAGTGCCATACAGTATTATGTCAAAATAATGTCAGCAGAGTCAATGCCTGATGAAACATACTGAGTAGGATCTGCTGTAGCACTGTACTGAAAATATAAAAATATGGTTTTGCTATGGACTTCTTTGAAGGTTGTTCTGATCCCATTCTTGCTACAGTTGTGCATTAACTAATAATTTAGAAGTTCCAGTATATTCAAGCAAGTTATTCTCACAAAGTAATAATATTATGTTGTAATCATGCACTAACACCATTACTGTCAATGAGTTTTATAAGACCTGAAATGTTGCAGGAAGATTGGACTTCTGGCTGTTTAGCTTGATGTCCCAAACCATGTGAAACACACACTTATAATACTGTACTTCAAAACTGTCAAAGAAACATAAATCCACAAGCAAGCTATTCATCAATGGATGCAGTGTACGAATGTTTGGGGTTTTCCCAAGCACAATTTTCACAACATTTGTTTGTCACCTAAAAACATACAAAGAAGCATGTTGGGAAGTAACAGAATATTATTTTTACTGAGGCAGAAGAAACGATACATGATATATTTAAAATATTTCAGTTTCACACAAATGGCTAGTTTATTGTGCAAAATGGCAGAAAATTATTTTTAAAAGTTGATTCGATAGGTTGAACTTGGAAAATATCAGTGGAATCTGGAGTTGGATAAGCAAGGGAGAGAAGGTACATATCTAGTGACAGGAGGGATAATGATGCATTGGGAAATGGATTGGGGAAGTGGGAAATGGAAAAGTGTTGGAATGCAAGTATGGAAGAGCGAATCATTATGATGTGTACCTGGATAGAAGCATGTTGGGCTCGCTTCCCTGTTAGAATAGATGACCATTTAGCCACTACAGCCAATTGGTCCTAGAAAAAAAACAATAAAATAATGTTCTGTAAAAAGAAAAATGAACTCAGACTATTATTAAAAAGAGAGAACCAGAAAAATTGAAAAGTATCGAGAACACAAGGCATCTTGAAAACACTGAGACCTTAAAAAAATAACATCAATAGAATATTTAATCCAAAATATTGTTTTATGCAAACAATCTGAATTCAAATATTACTGCAGTTTGATATGGTCCCAGCTGATGATACTACTGGAGGAGTCAGATTCCCAAATGGAATGTGGAATAATAGATCTTGAGCATTTTCTCATTTAGTTAGTTACGGTGGTGCTTAGTCATGAAGACATGTTCATAACAGGCTGCAAATTTCTTATAAAAACAGAAGTTAATTTAACAAGTCAATTAGTTTAACAAGTCAAACTAAATATGCAAGACAATTAGTATGATCTCAAAACACACAAAATAAAATTTCAACTTGTTCCTCTGCGCTATCAATTGTAGAGACCCAACTCCAGAGAAATTCCCCTCATCTCAAATCTTTAGCATCTACTTAACTGACTCCTGGCAGTTCTTTTAATGGCAGAAAGGTCTGATCAACTGGAAGAAGGCTGCTCACCCTGACAATGGCTCAAAGTGTCATGTAGACTGAAATTGAATAGCTGCAGATCCACTCCAGAAGACATCTTTCTGAAAGAAAATGTAGTCATTGGATGTGGGTGTCATTGACTGGGCCGGCATTTATTGCCCATCTTGAGTGAGCCTTGAGAAGATAGTAATGAGCTGTCTTTTTGAACTGCTGAAGTTCTTTTGGTGCATGCGTACCACAATGCAGTAGGGAGGGAGTTGCAGAATTTTGCCTCAGCGAGTGAAGGAACGGTGGTATGTTTCCAAGTCAGGATGGTGAGTAGCTTAGAGGGGAACTTGCAGGTGGTGGTGCTGCTATGTAACTGTTGCCCTTATCCTTCTAGATGGAAGTAGTCATGGGTTTGGAGGGTGTTGTCCAATAACCTTGGGTGAATTTCTGCAATCAATGTTATAGATGGTACACACTGCTGCTACTAGGCATTGGTGGTGAAGGGAGTAGATGCTTGTGGATGCGGTGCCAATCAAGTGGGCGGCTTTATTCTGAATGGTGTCAAGCTTGAGTGTTATTGGAACTGCATTGAGGCAAGTGGGAGTATTTCATCACACACATGACTTTGAGGAGTCAGGAAGTGAGTTATTCACTGCAGGATTCTTAACCTCTTAATTGCTCTTGTAACCATAATACTTAGATGGCAAGTCCAGTTCAAATTTTGGTCAACAGTATCACCTAGGATAGATATAGGGGGATTCAGTAATAATAATACTATTGAATATCAAGGGGCGATGGTTACATCATTTCTTTGTGATGCTAATTATTGCTTGGCACAGATGTTGCTTGCCAATTGTCAGCCCAAGACTGGATACTGACTTGGTTAAAGCCAAAAAAAATGCAGGTGGTAGATGCAAAGGTAGACAAGCAGGAGGTTGGAAGAACACAGCAAGCCATGCAGCATTAGGAAGTGGAGAAGTTAACGTTTCAGGAGTAACCCTTCTTCAGGAATCCATGGATTGGGAGGTTGGCTTCCGTGATGGTCTGGGCTGTGCTCAAAAACTTCTTTATAGCATCTCAACTACTGTAATTTTACCTAGTGAGTTTAAATATTTAGTCCACCAGCCTGTTTGCGTCTTCTTGAAATCTATCACTGTTCTCCTCATGGTTCACATTATTTCCCCAGTTTTATGTCCCCTGCAAATTGAGCACCTATTTGATGGAATGAGGGCAAGTGTAGTCAGTAGTAAAATTGCTCATTACAATACATAGCTACAAGGTAACATCATCCCTAGTTTGCTTAGTTAACCTAGAGGGGGATCAAACTTCACCCAATATTTAGTAATTATGCAAGAACGTCTGAAGATGTCAATCATTCACCTCCTTCCATGCACTCTGCATCAGACCCTAGGCATCCCTTCCATTTTGACTGTCCTTTGTCAGATTATTGAAAATGGAACTTCAAGGTTCTTTAAATGTGGGACCTCAGCAGTTACACAAGCACCAACTTGAATTGAATTAAATTGAGTGGAGTTGAATTGAATTTATTGTCACGTGTACCAAGGCACAGTGAAAAACTTTGTCTTGTGAGCAATACAGGCAGATCGCAGAGTTAAGTAGCATAGATATTAAATAGTAGGTAAACAGAGGCAAAAACTAAAACACAGGTGCAGGCGAATGTTAAGTGTTTGTGAGTCCATTCAGTATTCTAACAACAGTAGGGTAGAAACTGTTACGAAAGTGGCTGGTGCGCGTCTTCAAGATTTTGTACCTTCTCCCCGATGGTAGAGGTTGAAGAAAAATATTGCCAAAGTGGGATAGATCTTTAAGATTGTTGGCGGCTTTTCCTTGACACCAGGCCTGGTAGATGGATTCTATAGATGGGAGGTTGGCCTTTGTGATTGTCCGGGCCGAGTTCACCACTCTCTGTAACCGTCTCTGATCTTGAATGGTACAGTTGCCATACCAGGTACTGATACATCCAGACAGAATGCTCTTGATGGAGCTCCTATAAAAGTTGGCAAGGGTATTTGCCGTCATGCCAAATTTCCTCAGCTGCCTGAGGAAGAAGAGACGTTGTTGGGCCTTTGTAACCAGTGCATCCACATGAAGAGCCCAAGAAAGCTTGTTGTGGATGACCACTCTCAGGAGCTTGACACTCTCCACTCATTCCATCTCTGTGCCGTTAATGTGTAGGGGGGCATGAGTAACATCCCGCTGAAAGTCAATAATGAGTTCCTTGGTTTTGCCGGCATTGAGAGCTAGGTTGTTCTCAGTGCACCATTTTTCCAGGTCTTCCACCTCCTGTCTGTAGTCTCTTTCATCGTCATTTGCGATTCGACTGACTATGGTAGTGTCATCAGTGAACTTGTAAATGGCATTAGTCTGGTATTTGGTGACACAATCATGGGTATGCAGTGAGCACAGTAGGTAGCTCAGTGTGCACCCCTTGGGGACTCCAGTGTTGAGTGTTAGTGAGGATGAAATATTGTCCCCAACCTTCAGTGATTGTGACCTGTGGGTCAGGAAACTGAGGATCCAGTTGCAGAGAGTGGGGCTTAGTCCGAGATCACTAAATTTAGTAAACAGTCTCGAGGGGATAATAGTGTTAAAGGCTGAACTGTCGTCAATGAGTAGGATTCTCACATAGCTGTTCTTGGTGTCAAGACATTCTAGGGAGGAGTGAAGGGCAAGTGAAATGGCATCTGAAGTTGATCTGTTGGTCCAATAGGCAAATTGGAGTGGGTCAAGAGAAGTGGGGGGGCTGGAGTTGATTAATGCCATGATCAGCCTTTCAAAGCACTTCATGACCACCGAAGTTAGGGCCACTGGGTGGTAGACATTGAGACATGCTGCATGAGCCTTCTTAGGCACAGGGATGATGTTAGCCCTCTTGAAACAGGCAGGGACAGTGGCCTGCTGCAGGGAGAGGTTGAAGATGTCCTCTGCCAGTTGATATGTGCATGCTCTGAATGCACAGCCTGGTACTCCATCTTGTCCCATCGCTTGCCTTGGATTCACATGAAGGAAAACTGATCTGACCTCTGATGCAGTGACTGTTGGGATAGGTTCGTCAGGACTTGTCGGAATAGGTGTTACCTCTCCACCGAAATTCTGCTCAAAGCGAGCATAGAAGGCGTTGAAATGATCTGGGAGGGATATGTCATCATCTGCTATCTTGCACTGTCTCTTTTTAGAACCTGTGATGTTATTCAGTCCTTGACATAGTTGCTGGGTGTGTGTCTGGGTCTCTAGTTTGGATCAGTATTGGTCCTTGGCTGTCTTAATGGCTCCGCAAAGTTCATACTTGGATTCCTTATATTTGAGTGGGTCTCCAGATGTGAAGGCCTCACGCCTGGTTTTTAGCAGGTTCTGTAAGTCCTGATTCATCCAGGGTTTCCTGTTGGGGAACAGCCGGATTGACTTCCTCTGTATGCAGTCCTCCACACACTTGCCAATAAAGTCTGTGACGGTGGTGGCGTACTCATCCAAGGTACCTGCGGCCTGTTTGAACATGGCCCAATCAGCCAATTCCAGATTGCACCGGAGTTGATCCTCCACCTCCTCCGACCAGCACTGGACCTGTATCCACGAGGGGGTCTCCTGCTTGAGCTTTTGCCTGTAAGCTGGGAGAAGAAACACGGCATTGTGGTCAGAGTTCCTGAAATTTTGGGTGGGGGATGTAGCAGTAGGCATCTTTCACAGTGGTGTAGCAGTGGTCCTAAATGTTCGGGCCCCTGGTGTGGCAGGTAATGCTCTGGTGATACTTGCACAACACCTTCCTTAGATTGGCTTGATTGAAGTCGCCAGTCACAATATACAGGGCCTCTGGCTGTTCTGTCTCCAAGGTGTTAGTGGTGGAGTACAGCACATCCTTTGCTTGTAGCGGTATGTACACAGCAGTTAGTATAACAGCGGGAAATTCCTGTGGAAGATAGAAGGGGCGGCATTTGATGGTGAGGAATTCAAGGTTTGGGGAGCAATGGCTGCCCAGGGTTGCAATGTCCATGCACCACAGGTTGTTGATTAAAAGGCAAACTCCTCCACCCTTTCTTTTACCTGAGGACGCTGTACGGTCCATACGACGGATAGAAAAACCATCAGCCTGAAGTGTACAGTTGGAAATGGATGGGTTGAGCCAGGTTTCTGTGAAGCAGAGTGTGCAGCAATCCCACAGTTCACACTGGAACCTGAGCCATGATCTGAGTTTGTCCATCTTGTTCTCCAGAGATTGTGCATTGCTAGGAGTAAGCTGGGAAAGAGGGGGGGGGATCTCGAAACAGTGTCGTCTCAGTCTTACTAGCAGGCCGGCATGTTTACCCCACTTTCTTGCAAGTTTATGAAGTACAGTGAGCCAAATTAGGACAAAAAAAAATCCTGTTACTCCAGCTAGTTTTACAGTGCGATACCACCTATAGAACATGCAAACAGCATAGAAGCCTTTAATATTTAACATGGATGCATTAAGGAAGCTTTGGGCTTATTTAACACTTCTGGGAAGCGGAGCAGTTCTACTTTTATTTCAGTGGCCAAGGGAGAAAACTTAAGGTTACGGTGTGTCAGTCTAGCCTCTTTAGATTTTCTTTGCATTTTCGGAGTGTAAAAGATATCTAACAGGTTCTGTTACCACAGCTAATTTTCCTTGCTTACTAATACTGGGCACGGCACCACATGCAGATCCTTCTGGCTTATTCTAATGGCAGCGAGGGAGCTTGTGACACTGCCTCCCCAGAAGTATCTTCCCTCTACAAGCCTCCGCTTTTTACAGCTTCACTGTTAAAGAGACATGGAGAAAGAGGGTGATTTACATTGGCATTAGGACAGTGGATGCATGTTTGGAGAAGATGTAATGTGAAGTGTGTATCTGGCTGAGAGTGAATTTTTCAATGGTTACTGAAGAGGTTATCATCAGGAGACCTTGGTTCGTGAGTCAAGTTCAAAGGCCTTGAGGTCCCAATGTATCAGAATTCAGAGAGGTTCTCAAATTCCTATGGTTTGTTGCTCCAAATTTTTCTACATGAGATTATGCAGTTCTTCCAGAATTCTGTTCCTCTCATGATAATGGTATTTACCTGGCAGCAAGGAACTGCAAGTGTTTGAGTATGACTACTAAAGAGTCAGTGTGGAAATGTGAGGTAGTGCATCTATTAAGTGGGAGATGATATAAAGTACAATCAGGATGGGGAGGTGTTAAGTATGTGGAGTGGGATGTGAGAAATTGTTGATTACCCATTGGTTAGACAATGAGATAAGAACATTGCTAATGAGTAAGGAGCAAAGATGAGAAGAGTGAGTGAATAATGAGAATGGCAGGCTGTAGAATGCAGCCTTGTCCTGGATGGTGAAAAAAACATTGAAAGGAAGTGATTTATTGACTGCTACGGGAGGGGACGAAAGACCGTAACCATGTGTTGCAGAGAGGAATAAAGAGTAATACTCATCCTCACTATTCTCATGAGGTCACTAAAGCATTTCTGCACTATATCCAGGTCCTGCCAGACTCTAAAATCTCTTGCCATGTCTTTATAACTCTCTAACCTCTGTTGCCAAATGGAGATTCAAGTGACACTTCAAAAAAAACATGGTGTGGTGACAGTCACTCATTTTTCAATTTCTTCCAATACCTGTGAAACAAAAGAAGCCACAAGGGAACTTAACTTCCCAATAAGTGATGTGCTCCCCTTTAAACAGGAACCTGACTCATCCATGAGAAACTGCTCCTCAACAGCAGCCCATTCTAGATTACCCAGTGGTTAGAAAACAAGAGTAGAATATTACTGATGTGTAATGAGCAAGAAAGGAAAGAATGTATGAGTTTGTAGCGAGAATGACAGGCCGTAGGTGGGTGATGGAATAAACTGCCCTCATACCCTCCCTTATGTTGATGCCCAAGCCTTTTTAGGGATTGAGCTGTAAAAAATGTACTGTAAGTAATATAAAGACAGAAATGTACACAGTTCCTCTGTGCAAATAAGACAAAATGAGTGTTTAAATAAAAAAAGGGGGTTGGGGACCACCGTGGGACTCAGATGGACTGTAAAGAGGCTGAAAGATGTTTTGTGACATAAATAGTAGCTTTTTTCTAAAAAAAAACTTAACTGTTCATATGCAGTGTTCCTCATTTATCCACGGGCACAGCATTTTACAAGTGGGCTCCCATTTGAAAATGCTCATGCAAAACCCTAAATAATTACAGTAGCAGCCAAAAACCAGCATAGAGGGAATGCACCAGGTTAGCTGACCTGTTCGAGAAGATTTTGATTTATTTCAAACCAAACTGGTTCTAAGTGATTAGAAGTCAGTGCTACTATAGACGTCAAATGCACTCAGCTGAAAAGAGCTAATCGGAGGGTCAAAGTATCTTGAGAGATAATTAGCTAGAAACCCATTGCTTCTATCACGCTTGAAAATAATTATTTAGCTGGAACATGGCAAGGTGTCAAATGTACAATCACCCTAGGGGAAGGGATAAGAGAAACTAATGGAAACATCACACCAGCTACACTGCAGAAAGTTTCATTTCAGCAGGTTCTGTACCAACTCAGATTGGTTACACAACAGTTTCCAAAATCCAAGGAAGAATAATTTTTTCTTTAACTCAATTTCAGTTTACAATATTTGTAGCTTCACCCCCATTACTTTGTTTTGCTGATAATGTTTTAATGTTTTATCTTTCACTTTATCTTATACTTCTCTCCTCTTTCCATGTGAAGTTATTTGATTTGGACCCCCTTTTATTTTAATATTTCCTTTGTAGTAAACATTTTTCTCTCAAAAATTGTCTTATATCCACATCTGTCATCTTTCGAGCTTTTTACGGTGAATGTTTACTTTTATCACATGCAGTCAATCCAGCTAAATATTTATTTTAAGGCATGTTAATGATTTGATTCTAGCTAATGATCAGCTAAGTACTCTGAGCTTCTTTCACTTGAATGTGTTTTGTACTTGTGATAGAACTGATTTCTGACTTTTTGTAACACTCACATTTTCAATAATTGAAAGAAAAGCTGCCATTTACTTTGTGCTTAAGACCCATTTTTAGGGAGATGAAGTTGCCTGGTTCCTCACAGCCTGTAATGCTCCGCACTTTAATTTGTGGTTGAAGGTAACTGAGAGATAGTAGCACAAGAGAACATCATTTGGCCCGCCAAGCCGCCAGTACTATCTGATGTCTGACCGAAGGCTCTGTTCCCGTGCTGTTCAGCTCTACGACTCATTTAAATCAGTCTAAGTTTGGAAAAAGGAAAACTTTCAGATCTATAAGCACCCACAATCCCCTCCAAATCCCACTGTTGCCCCAACTGCTTCCACATCGGGAGTGAAAGGAAACTTCCTTCCCCTGTCCCCTAGGCAGGCAGGTTATCCTGGTTTCCACTGGTGACTAGTGGTGATTTGTAGTCCTTGAATGGGTTTTAATTGTCCACTTAAAGACATTAATTATTGCAGATCCAGAAGGTTACCTGCTCACCTACAGCATAATTGTTGAGGTGGTGTATCCCTCTGCGGTCAGCCCACATAAGTATTTACTCTTTCCACCACCTCCAAGGAGAAGAAAGTCATGGTTCGAGAATTGCAGTACTTTTGTTGGTTTTTCCTTTTCCTTTCATTCTCACCATTTAAGATACTGACAATGAAAAAGAATGCCTTTGTTCTTGCTTTTGGCAAAGTCACAATTTTTTAAAAGCTTATTTATGTTGATAGGGAAAGACTCACTTAGCACACAAAATATGATTGACTTTAAACAGCTAGATCAGATTTTGAAACTCACAAATGTATAACAAACTAATTATTCACACTACTTTATGTATTGATTATCAGGCTGTTTGCAAAGGTTCTCCAGGATTCCCTCCCACAGAACTTAGTCATAATGCCTATGAAAGCTGAAGTGACACACAAATCTCATTTTCATTTGCAAATATATTCTGGCAGAAAAATAAAGAGATCACCTAATGCATCTTCTTTCTTCTAATCCTTCCAAAACTCTGTTGCAATGATCCATTCCTAGGCCGAGCTATTCTTTGGAGTAAAGCTATTCTCTCCATCCTGGAGACAAGGCTTCTTTTGCCCAAGATTTATTTCAGAAAGAATGCAAATTATTTATCAGAGGGAACATGTGGATGGTTGCAGACAGGATGTTCATTGTCTCCACACAGCTTAAGACTGGACTCATACGTCAGAATAAGGACAGTAACAACGTTTGCAAAGGTGACTAGGCACTGAGAGTCAGGGCAAACTGGACAAAGGAGGGGGGTCACTGGACCCGAAATGTTGACTCTGCTTTCTTGCCACGGATGCCGCCAGACCTGCTTTCTCTTTTTGCGTTGGAGAAATTAAACTGTAAAATTCAATTGTGTAATCCAAACAGAAATACACAATAAAGAGATGGCACAAATTCCAATGAATTATTGATGGTACTTCAAAATAATGAATACAGCTGAGAGAAACCATTTCTCAACACTCATTTAGCTACAGAAATCTAAGTCTATCACAACACGGAATGATCTGAAAGCTTTTGCTTTCATATCTCTACATAGAGTTTAATTCCTTATATTAAATGATGTAGGAAGAAGGGTTTTATAACAGTGTCAAGAAATTGTCATGTTCCAGTGTAAGTTATGTGGAGTTAATAGAAGGAATGGCATTATGTTTCAATGTACTTAGAGTGGGCAGGAACACTGTAGGGTGATGTGGAACTAATTGTTGTTCATTGTGGAGACTTGTACAGGTTATGAAGCAGAACATTACAGGGCTAATGTAATGCTAAACTCACCTGAAACAGGGAAGACATCCCAACCTTACACTCAGTATCTAAATTAATGCGAAGTGGCCGTGGTCGCAGACTGTTGCAGAACTTGGCAAATAATTAACCTGTTTAAATTCTAGAGTTTCAAAGTGAAGAATTGCAACAACAGGTCCATAAAGACTGAGGCCTCAATTTTTAGCTTTTGGGGCCACTGTTGGGATAGGCAGCTTCTAAAATTAGCACCATTGCCTGCGTTCCTGTTCCCACCATCAATCTGCTACATGGGGGTGGGGGCGCAGGGGGCAGGGCCATATGGAAGAAGTACAATGGCTTGCCACATGTGGTGAGTAGTCAATTAAACCAGTTAAACATTCAATCCAGACTTGTAAAAGATGCAGTATAGGATTTACCTGTCAAATTCCAGGTTGCCAGTTGCCTGGGGATCAGCATTGCCTGCCAGCCTGGTACTTGAGTAGAGTCAAGAAGTCCTAACCTAGCTTTCAGATGGAATAGATGTACCTGTACCTGTTCCCCAATGCCTTCTGAATTATGCCTGACTTGTTGCAGTTGTACAAAATGCTATCATGCAATAAAACTTGGTGATCTCTGTGAATAGTGCCATTTCTGTCGACGGTAGTGTATCCTGTACCATTAATCACCAGATAAGCCTAAGACAAAAGAGGGTTGGTGGCAGCAAACTGCAACAAACATCCTTTACACGGTAACATATACTGATAGAACCATGTGGTTTGTGCCAACTCTAACAGCAATCATATGAGAATATACAACACAAGGCATGATCTGTACTGTTTCAGCACTGTGTGGAGATCTATATATATATAAGAGTATCCATATCTCTTTAAACATTTCATTGTCCATTTAAATCAAATCTCAGCATGCTACTTCCATAAATTGATCTTTTAACCAACAATTTCTTTACTGGTATGGTTGAATTCCATTATCTTCCTCACAGACATCATAATGTCTTTCCATGATCAATTAAGAATCAGGCAGAATACCAAGTTCATTTTTCACTTGCTCCATGATGGAATGATTTCCTGCATCAAGCCACTGAGTTACCAGTTTAAAAATTACTAAAGTCTCCTCTCAAATGAGGCTAATTCTGTTTGAGTCATGGGCTGTCCTCAAATTAAATCCAGCAGCTAATTGTTTGGGGCACATGGCTTCTATTCTCAAGTGTAAATAGGGTCCAATGAACTGGTGATTCTTCTGTGTCCTTTCCAAAAAATGAAAACTGTTTCTAGCACAAAGTAACTGAGTCAGTTACTTTGTGCTAATTGATGTCATGGAACTAAAGAATAACCTTGTTAATACATAATTATCGCTTAAAATACAAAGAAATAGATATTACAATCTTTAAAATTCTGTAAGCTAACTTCAACCATTTAAATAAGTATATGCAAAGATGGTTAACAGATTAAGCTTCTTTGAGATTCAACTTGCTATTGATGTGATGCTCTGTAAAAGCTTTAAAATATAACTTCAATACAAACTGTTAAAATTAATGGAACTTCACAAGCGAGCAGAGATTCTAACCGAGATATTACCTTAATGTTCTCATTGTTAATTCCGGAATGAGAAATGGGCTGAAAGCGGCTATCCTCTGCACTGATCGCGGAAGTCAGTTCTTGAACTATGGCATAAACTTCTTCTTCAGTCTTTGAAACTTGCCGACGACGCAGATCCACCTAACGATTACATTTGTTATGTCAAATCTAGCACTTTTCTGAACAAGATGCCAAATGACTCAGTTAAGAATGCTACTGCACATATTTTAGACATGAACTAAATATGATCCTTTGAATCAATTGTCTTCATATTGTGTTGTCACATCTTACATTTTAAACAAGTTAGACCACCATTTCATGACTTTATCCTGGCTGATAACAATTACAGCAAACAGATTGTTATCACAGAATACAATGCAATTACAAAGAAAATCACAAAAATGTACTCAAGCCAAGTAATAGCAGGGGATTTGCTATAAGCCTGCTTTCCACACCCAAATAAGTCATCCCAAATTAGACATAGGCCAAATGCACATTTAACTTACTGTACTCTGTCCCAACTGCGTTAGCTCTAGTCTCACCTCAGTGCTGTAAAATTACCCATGCTATAAATGATTAATCTGGATAGAATCTTTTGGCTAATTGTCGACAATCTTGAGTTCCACACCTACACAGATCGCAAAAACTTTTCTACCACTATTAGAAAACAAAACAAAACTACTATCTTACCATGCCATTGCACTTCCTGACTACCAGTAGGCAACATTCAAAAGACAAAAATCAGAAAAATATATTGGGAGGACAGAAAATTCCAGCTATAGGTGTGTATCGGAACTCCCTCACTTTCAGATGTTGAAGGATCCCACGCAATAAACACAATAAACAGTAGCTTTTAACTCAAACGATGCGTTGTTAGAAAAAAGTGCTGTTCGTTTTCTAAAATCAAAGACAAACAAACATTCTCACCATTTCATATGCTTCTGCCAGCATGATTCTGATGTACTGGGCAGTGCAGCCTAGCAGAGCAACCTGTTGCCTCAGGAGCTGCTCAATTTGGTACCATTTATGTTATGAATAAATTACTATTGACAGTTCAATTTAACACATTTTATTTATGTTCCCAATGCAGGTACACATCTCTGTGTCAAAGTTACAGTTTACTTACACATTAACAATAAATTAGTCATTATTAAACTAATCAGTGAGAGATTCTTTGGAGCTACGTCTTTCAATTTAAATAGTTTCACTATTTGCTCAAATACCAACTTCATAAATATAAATTGAATTTTAAAAGCACTCTCAACATGCAGGAAAATGTTTCTAAAATTTGCCAAAACTGAGGATATCAACCCAATGAGGGAAAGACGACAATGGAGGGGATTTAGGTGTGGGATCAAAGACCTGAGCATTATTGGACTCAAAACATGAACTCTGTCTCTCTCTCTCCACATATCTGCCAGACCTGCTGAGTTTCTCCAGCATCCTCCGTGTTTGTTTCAGAGCTGATAAGTGTTTTGAAAGCAGGGAGGGAGGTGGTAACTGGAGAGAACTGAACAAAAGTGTACTGACAAAGTTGCAGCCATAATTGTGGAGCAGAGGACAAAAATAAGTCTGGCTTTAAAGGATTCAATGATCTTTACACATATGCAGGATAGAAAGTGTTGTTTATTAAAGTAAAATGCAGCAAGATCAGTGTTGGATTTGACACCATTTACTTCACTGGGGCATTGGGAAACAAAAGGCTTGCAGATCATGGGATGATGGAAATGTATAGTAAGTCAAATGACGAAAGCTAGATTCAACAAGATTTTGGATGATTTGAAGTTTATTTCACCCCCAGGACATAGAGAAACATTCCAGAAATTGGACCAGAAGCTGATGAAAAGTTCCTGAGTTTTGCAAACAAAAAAAACACAAAACAAAAGTTAGTTCAACAAAATGTTTTCGGCAGGCAGGCAGTTGGAGACAAGGGGAACATTTTCTTACTATCTAGGCAATACTGTAGCAGATTGACTACCTCATTTTCAATGTACAAAACCAATTAATGACTGCCCATGCACTGAAATCAAGAATACCCCACATTCTGAATTCTAATATTGTTTAAATCTTAATAAGCTCCAAGAAATAAACCTATTTAACTGGAATGGCAACAATAAAATTGAGTCAACATGGACATTATTAACAATTTTACTTTTAATGAGCTACATCACAGTTCTTGTTTAACAAGATAAGCAAACTTACTTGCATTCAATTAGCAGTGGAGAATAAAGATAAAATTCAAAATCTTAATTCCTCTTATCATTCTCACAGCCTCTACTCCACACCCAATGAAAGTCTCCATGGTGTATTCCAATGAATTTTACAGTCAGCCAGTAAGAAAGAACATGATAGTGGGTGGCACGGTGGCACAGTGGTTAGCACTGCTGCCTCACAGCGCCAGAGACTCGGGTTCAATTCCCGACTTAGGCGACTGACTGTGTGGAGTTTGCACATTCTCCCCGTGTCTGCGTGGGTTTCCTCCGGGTGCTCCGGTTTCCTCCCACAGTCCAAAGATGTGCAGGTCAGGTGAATTGGCCATGCTAAATTGCCCGTAGTGTTAGGTAAGGGGTAAATGTAGGGGTGTGGGTGGGTTGCGCTTCGGCGGGGCAGTGTGGACTTGTTGGGCCGAAGGGCCTGTTTCCACACTGTAAGTAATCTAATCTAATCTAATATAGGTACTTCCATCAGTGAGGACCCCAACAAATCAACAATCCATTGACCACCTTCAAAAAAACTAGGTAATGTCAGCCACAATTATAAATCACACTGGTATCCCAGAACCACTGAGAGAGATCCAACTTGGCCCATGTTTACATGAAGCATTTTCATATCCATAGCACAGTTAACTCAGTAAAATGATCAAATGATCAACAATTGCTGAAGAGTTACAGAAAATTTCCAAAAAAAGAGAGGTTTTGACAAAACATATAAATGTGGACACATGGGGAGAAAACTGACAAGGATTAGGGAGAGTGTTTTAGAAGCCTTTGTTACCAAAAACGTGTATGGAATGGTCACACTATCCACAGTAATTCAATATTAATTTAAAAAAAACATTAGTTTTGTCTTCCAGATTTGAGAAAATGTAGCTGAATATTACAAGTGCAGATTTCTTCTCCCCATCTTTAGATGGAGCAGTTGTTAATGTCCAGTTCTAAGGTTACTACCTATGAGTGTCAATCTTTCCTGTGACTTAAACTTTGAATTTCTCTGATCAAGTTTTTGCTCCTGCCACAGTAGTGAAACGGCCTGGAGTAAAGTCACAAATAGCACTGCACTCCCAGAAGGAAAAGCCAGCAAAACCGGTGAATGAGACATACTGCTCCAATTCATCTTGTGTACTTCAAAATGAAGTGTCAGTGTAATCTGTATGTTCACTTACAAGTATTTCTTGTTTACCTTTGGACTATTCTTCTTCATCCTTCTTGACCACTCCTCCTTGAGTGGAGCCTTTCACTCAGTGAATAAGCTTATGCCTCTTTTCTACTGCCTGGCTGAATGGAAGTGCTATTTCTTTCTCCAATTATTTTTGACATATGGAACAAAGACAGGTTATGAGGTCCATTCCAATGGATAATGCTCCAGTTGAGCAACATAACCTTCTCTTCCCTTCTCCCTTATATGTATTCTAAACTTTTCATTTCAACCACTCCTCCAATTCCACATCCAAATATACAAATCAAGAACAAGAGTAAATCACTCCACCTTTGAATCTGCTATTTCATAAGATCATGGCTGACTTGGTTAATGTCTACCCCTGTTGATCTTTCACACTCTTGCTCATCAAGAATCTATTTTCACCACTTGTTTGTGTAATTGTGAGACTTCAGAATTCCCCATTGTATTTTTTGTGAGCTATCTTATATGGCTGGCACCTAATTATGTTCTTCCATACAAATAGAAACACCAATCTTATTTATCAGTTACCAGAAACATCCTGAGTATGGTTTCTTGCTGCTCCAATAGCATTATCTCTGGAGATCCCTAGGATCGATTCATAGCCTCTCCAATTTCCTACCTTTATTTCATCTACTGTCTGGAACACACTGCCAGAGGAAATGGTGGAAGCAGACACAATAGCAGCATTCAAGAAACACCTGGACGGACACATGAATGGGAAAGGAATAAAGGGATAAGGATCCTGTAAGTGAAGATGGTTTTAGTATGGGAGGGGCAAAATGTGTTGGCGCAGGTGAGAGATTTGACCTAGCTTTGGATGAGTTGAAACTTCCACCAATTAAACATTAGGAAGGCCAAAGCCATCGCCTTCAGTTCCCACGACAAACTCTCTTCCAACTACCGATACTCCCCTGGCTTGCCACAGTTTCTGACTGAAGCAGGTTGTTTGCTGCCTCAATATTTTCTTTGTCCCTGTAATAAGCTGATATCCTCCACATCAACAAGACAACCTACTTCCACCTTCATAATAAAACTGTCACCTGGACTTTTGTTAGCTCCAGGCTAGTTACTCTAACATGCTTACGGTCAGCATCCCATCTTCCACCCTTCATACACTTATAACCTATCATATACTCCTCTATCCAGATCCTAATGTGCATCAAATACCATTGATCAATCATCCAAGCTAGCTGACATTACCACGGTCCTGTTCAGATCCCTCCATGACATCACCCGTCCCGCTGTCCTGCAGTCCTACAAGCCTCCAAAAACATTGCAATCCTCCTAGATTTGGCCTCTTGTATGCATTCTCATTCTGCCTCTGTTGGTAGTCATGCCATCAGCCTGTAAGCTCTGATATTCCTTCCCTAAACCTCTCCACCTTTGCCTCTTTCTCTGAGATGCTTCTCAAAACTCTTTGGCCAGGTTTTTTTGGCTGCACGTTGTCAATTTTGATCCGATTACACTACTGTGAAGTTTCTTGAGATTTTTGACTCTGTTGAATGCAAACTGCGATTCGAGAAGATTAATCCCATTTGATTATGATGCTACAAATTTGTAGTGAAATATGAAGAAAAACTACAAACAAGGACTCAGCCTGGAAGGACACAAAAAGGTACATTAAAAATATCAGAACAGTTCTGATGGATGGAAACTCAGCAGGTGGAGGGTGAAAATGTCAGTCATAAATCCAAATAATCGCGTCAGTAATTAATTTAGGCTTTCTGGCTACTAACAAATATGTTTTTTTAATATGAATGGTGTTGATTCTCCCTGGCGTTGACTTCATTGTATTTCATTTCACACAATCTCCACCAACCTGATTCAGTAGGTAAAAGACCAGATCCTCTTCTGTAAATTCGACCATTTCAGTCAGAGCTCTTCACTTGTTCTCCCTCTGCTTGTCCTGCTATTCAATTATAAACTCCGATTGTGTTCTTGTGGTTAAATCCCCGTCGTCCCATCGAACTGTTCATTCGCTGACTCTTCCTTTAGAAAAACAAGTCTCAAACTGTTACAATTTCTCACGCCCATTTTTCTATTCCTATATAATTATATAGAGTCCTCCGTAATAAAATTGCAGGGATTTGGAATTGCTCTGTAACTACAATTATTTCCTCCTCCCTCACAATTTTGGAGTTTTCCCTATCTCTTCCATTTCTGCCTGCAACAGAAAAAACAAAATGCACTATGACCTTCTCCTTCTGTCCAGTGTTTGACTTGAGCCCTCTACGCCTCATCTGTTCGTTTGAGGTTTTTCTGTCGCCACTATTTTTATAGTTTTCACCGCTTCCCTCCCCGTCCCTTTCTCTTTCTGTCTTCAACTTATTATCCACATTTATTTCGCTCTCTCCAACTTATTATTTCCCATCAGTGTATTACTGTTTCCCTCTATTTATTCTAAATGTTGGTCCTCTCCATTTCTTTTCTTTAAATTTGTAAGTATACTTCTTTCATTTCCACTTTTCAAGACGTCCTCTTCATTTATTATAGTGATCATTCTCCCTTTTTCATGATCAAACGTTTCTCTAGCTTCCAGCCTTTCACTGCTTAATTGTCCCTATTTAGTTATACAAGTCGGTCAAATGCAGATTTACCGTAAGCCGTGTAGATAGCAACTATTCTCTGCTGCTACTCGGACATCCACAAATAACAAACACTCCAGCCTCTCCCTGCAATCGCCTCACCCTTTCACTTCCTTGTCTGTTAAGTTCCACGAGGTCCTAGCGCCGGCGAAACATTTAAACCAGTCGCCGAGCTAGAGGCAGTCAACGGGAAATGTCCATCCCGGCTGTGACTAGGTGCAGATTTAGACCAGACCAGTACTAAAGTGTTAAACCGTTCACATTTGATTTTAAAGCTTTTGTAGACGAATATAGAATAATTTTCAAACAATTAAAACCTGTCTCCTTGGAAATATTAAAAGGGGTAGCTAGGTAATGTATTTAGAGTCATGGTTCTCCTCAAAAAGCTAGAAATTGCAAAAATGGGTGGTGAACTAGCTAGCTGAAGGAAAGTGAAAACTAGTGAGAAGTAAAAGAAAAGGAAGAGATGCAGAAAAGGAAAGAAAAGAGAGAATTCTAGGAGAGCCATGGAGCAAAGGGAGGTCCAATTGAAACAGCAGGAGTGAGAAGAGAGTCCCTCTCAGCAAAGCTCTGGTGAGGGAACCACACCCAACTCAAACTGAATAGCTGAAGTATTCATCTTTACCCATTTAATCCATACATTGGATGAGGAAGAGATGGATGCATTTTGATCTCTAGCACAGCAGTTAAAGTGGCTAATTCAACATTAGACACCTCTGTTGCCAAGCAGATTGACAGGGAAAGCTTACAGACGTTTGCTTCATCTTGCATGAGGAGAGTGCCACTGACTATGACAAATCAAAGGGACTGTTTTACGAGCACATCAGTTATTGCCTGAAGTGTATTGTCAAAAATTCCACAGGCCTAGGAAACATTCTGGTTAGGTATACCTGGAATTTGAAGGTCTTAAGCAGTTCACCAGGGTGTGTGGGCATTTAAAATTGAGACGACCTATGAAAGCCTTTGTGGTAACACTTGGAGTTCAGAAAATCAATCTCCTTTCCCTTTTGGGTATATACAGAGGAAGAGGATAGCAGTGTCTGTATCGGAAGCCATTCTGACTAATGACCAGGTGTTCACAGAGACACCTGTATGTTTAGGCGAGCTGGGATCTGGAAACTTTCACAGACCTACAGAGATAAAGTGAGAGATATATACACCTGATATAGCTGGAGACTAAAGGGAAGCCAGGCAAAGAAAATAGAACTTCCCTGACTGTTTGAAGAAGTACACTGGATGAGAAACAGGTGCTTTACCACCCAACTGTTTCTACTGAAGGAAGCCAGGGTTTAAAAATGTGTTGCTGGAAAAGCGCAGCAGGTCATGCAGCATCAAAGAAACCGGAGAATCGACGATTCGGGCATAAGCCCTTCTTCAGGAACAGTCCTCACTTTCTCCTGAAGGAAGCTAGGGCACATAAAGAAAAATGATTAATTCTGGCATTCTGCTGTTTGCAACATTAAAAGTAGTCAGTGCCTGCTCAGCTAAATAAACACAAAAAACTGCAGATGCTGGAAATCAGAAACAAAAACAGAGTTCTGGGAAAAACCGGCAGATCTGGCAGAATCACTCTCTGCAACTGGATCCTCAGTTTCCTGACTCACAGTCACATTAAGTGAAGATTGGGGACAATATTTCATCCACACTAACACTCAACACTGGAGGCCCCTACTGTACTCACTGTATACCCATGACTGCAGCACCAAATACCAGACTATTGCCATTTACAAGTTCGCTGATGACACTACCATAGACAGTTGAATCTCAGATGGCAACGAAACAGACTAGAGACGGGAGATGGAAGACCTGGAAAAACGTTGCATTGAGAACAACCTAGCTCTCAATGCCGGCAAAACCAAGGAACTCATTATAGACTTTTGATGGGATGTTACTCATGCTCCCCCTACACATTAACAGCACAGAGGTGGAACGAATGGAGAGTGTCAAGCTCCTGGGAGTGGTCATCCACAACAAACTTTCTTGGACTCTTCATGTGGATGTACTGGTTACAAAGGCTCAACAATGTCTCTTCTTCCTCAGGCAGCTGAGGAAATTTGGCATGATGGTGAATATCCTTGCCAACTTTTATAGGAGTGCCATCGAGAGCATTCTGTTTGGATGTATCACTACCTGGTATGGGAACTGTACCATTCAAGATGAGAGACGGTTACAGAGACTGGTGAACTCAGCCCGGACAATCACAAAGGCCAACCTCCCATCTATAGAATCTGTCTACCAGGCCCGCTATCGAGGAAAGGCTGCCAGCGTTCTCATAGATCCATCCCACCCTGGCAATGTTTTTCTACAGCCTCTACCATCGGGGAGAATGTACAGAAGCCTGAACACACACACCAGCCGGTTTCGCAACAGTTTCTACTCTACTGCTGTTAGAATACTGAATGGACTCACAAACTCTTAACATTTGCCTGTACCTGTGTTTTTGTTTTTGCTGCTGTTTACCTATTATTTGTTATCTATGCGACCTAACTATGTGATCTGCCTGTATTGCTCGCAAGGCAAAGCTTTTCACTGTGCCTCGGTACACGTGGCAATAAATTCAATTCAATCTGTAGAGTGTGTCTGCTCAGGCTTAACTGTTGACCAAGATAGCTTTAGATTCAAAGAAATGGTGACCACTGCCTGTTTAAAAAAAAACAGAGAGAGAAAGTAGTATCAGGTACTCGCAGACCTTACTAGTGGGGAATATAAAAGATTCCAGTGTGTTGATAAAAGATCTTGCAGCAAAGAGTTTAAAGGTGCCACTGGTTAAAGTTTAAAGCTAAAGAGTGGACTAATTGCGGATCTGGTAATGTGTGGTAGCCCCAAGTTTGCCAATATCAAGGACAGATAGATTATTGGGGAAGAATTTGGCTGGTCATAAAATATATCCCTTCAACAAGACAAAGTAACTCAGGGAGACTGGAAAGGCTAAAGAGAGCCAGCAGCAAGTGGCAGAAGTTGAAAGACATTTAAACGCTTGACAGTGGGCAGGAAAACCTGTGGGGGCTGGATTTATCAAGGGTCACTTGAATTAAATCAGAGGCATGTGGTACTGAGAGAGGCTCAAAAGCCCAATAGGGGCAGTAAAACCCATAAGGTTTGGGGTAGCTCACTATGGATCACTTCAATTAAACAGGCCAGCAGGAGTAAAAGGATCAGGACAGAGGCTGAAGAAGTCATCCATGAAAGGAGAAATAAAAAGGATTGATGACTGTGACAAGAGACGACAGGACAGGGCCTGAGTTCTGGTTAATAGATATCTTTGTGGTAGATATACAGGAGGACCCTCTGGAATTATCTAAAGAGCCCGGAAAAAATATAAGTGAAGCCTCACTTACAGGATTAGCCACAAAGAGTATAACAGAAGCTGAATATTCACCTGATGCCAATAATATTCCAGGGAAATTTGAACAGGCTAGAGGAAAACCCAATCCTAAAACAAGGGGTAAAGGAAAGGGAACATACCGCACAGCAGACACCACTGAAGGTAACCACCGGGGGCATACCAGTGAGGTTAAAAACAAAATTACCCATTGGGACATCAAATAAACAAAATGACGTTTCAAACCTCAGTAGGTCCAATCCAAATTGATATAAGTGACATCCCTGATGCTAGACCGGATACCCTACACGAGGAAAACCTCAGACTAATTTGCTGAACTCCTGGAACTCACATTTGTACGAAATATTTGAATCCATTACATTGGTTAAAGAACTGGGCAGTGAAGAGTTATAACTTGGAAAAATGGCACATCTCAGGGAACAACTCCAGTTGTTATTCCCAAAAGAGATTTAGAATGCAGGTTAGAATGAAGGGAGTGAATGAAAAATGTATGTGCATTTTTGTATTGTTGCTTCACAACTACCTTGCACCAAAACTGCAAGGGAGAAACATTTGCTTTTGTTCCTCATGGTGCGACAGTGTTACAATAATGGTAAAAATAGACAATCAATTTTAGATTTACGTCATCTGATTTTAATATCTGGGACCTTTCATGATTAAAATATTTTTAAGAAAGGGAAATCATTGATTTAAGGTGGCAGTGACTACTTGTCTAGGTTGAGCCAAGCTCATGGAATGATTAAAAAAAACAGGAATTAGTCAGTGCTGAAATGAATATAGTTAGGAAAAGAAATTCAAGAGCTGTATCTCATTGTTAATTCATACCTTTCTGGAAATACCAACTGGAACTCTATCAACAAACACATTGACTTGGACCCCATTTACCACCCACTGAGAAAAAGAACTGCAAATGACATCACCATAGGAAATGGCGTCACCACAGGAAATAACATCACCGACCCAAGGAAATCCAAACATATACATAGAAAGCAGGAAACACCAGCCGTGCTTCGTCCAGAGGCTCACTGAACACGTTACCTAGTATGGTGACAAAACATCTGAAAATGAACCATCCAGCTCAGTGAGCAAACCTACATCCAGTGGGTGATAATGTTCAATCTATACATTAATAACATACTAATGAATTGTTATCCATAGTTACTATTTGAAGTTCAATCTCCAATTGTAATTTCACAGTAGAAGAGCAATATAGTGGGATGGTCAGCAGTAGAAATAATGTAATTGTAGTTATATAAAGTGGATTCTATCCTCACAGCCACAATACCTCAATTTTAATTTGAAGCAACTCTTGCATTACTTGGTCTATACAGAAGCCACTACTCTGCTTGCTATCTGGAAGAAGCATAACATTCAGGTCGGTATCTCCTTTGCTAGATTATCAACATTAGGAAACTCCGTCCCTCTCTACAATTACATACTATCAAATAATCCCTAATACTTCCTTTCTTCAAATACAGTTTCAAAGCAAACTGTTTTCTTCAATTTCCATCTAAAATTTTATGCATATGCAAAAATGGAACAAAAATTATTTTATCTATGTATTATATATATATATATAAAATTTGTGCGTTGCAATTGAATGCATTTATAATGCAAACACATTATAAATGTATTCAATTGCAAAGGAGAAAGTTTATTCCCTGAAACTTTCTTTGAAAAGCTGATTTATGTCATCATTTTGTTACTTAGTGCAATGTAAACCAATCTGTATTGAGGTCAAGACAAATAGTTGCAAGGTTTATCTCTCGTAAATCAGTTTATGGAGTAGAAGATATCAAAACAATAATTTAAATTTGATCATCAAATTGATTTGTAGAAATGGTACAGTGGTCTTAGTAATTAATGGGGAAATTATTCAATTCATCGAGATTTTCCAGTCAGTTAACCCATGGTCATGACTGAAAGTAAACATTTTCATAATCTCAGCATTACGTTCCCAACCTTAACACTATATATCTGTTCAGTTATTTCAGATACTATATCTGCTTCCTTTAAGTTTTCATTCATTTGGTTATGTGGCAATTCCTTAAATGAACTTTTTTTAGCTGTCATTTCCGCTAGAATTATATTCATCAGTTACTTTCTGGTTCCACACAAGTAATTATTTCTGAAATTGAAACTTCGATCACCTTCACTTCATTTCCCTAAGCACTCTACTTCACAATTAACTTAAAAAAATCTTTCTCACTTCAAAATTCACTGATTCAAGACTTTTATCTGGGCTGTGCTTCTTTGAATTTTCTTCTGATGTTCAAATGCAGTAACAAAATCAGAATTCCATATTTAGTATAGATTGCAAGATTTCCTGGGTTTTATAGATTATTTTATCCCCCACAATATTCCATTTGCCTTCAAAATTGCAAACAAAATGATATTAGCATCTAGTAAACTTGCAGGTATTTCATCTGCAACAATCTGTTGAAAATTGCCACCAATTATTTGAAATGAAATATACATTTTGTTGGACGTTCAGCATGACTGCATGTGTAAAGGAGACTAACAGGTTTAAACCACACAAAATGGCAAAAACTACTAGCAGATCAGACGAATGAGAAATTTTAGGAACAAGGAGCAGATAATTAAAAGGCTATAAAAGAAGGAAAATATTGATCATGAGAGTAAATTGGTAAGAAATTTAAGAACAAACAGCAAGAATTTATATGGGTATATAAGAAGAGAATATCTAAAGTAAGTGTGGGACGCTTGGAGAATGCAATTGATAATGGAGAACAAGGACATTGCTGATAACTTAAACCAATATTTAGTTTTGGGTGGTCTTCAAGGTGAGGACATCATAAGCATCCCAAAGATATTAGGTAATCAAGGCCTGATTGGAGGAAAGATTTTGTAAAGTCTCCATTATGAAGAATAAAGTACTTGATGTACAAATGGGACTAAAGGCAGAAAAGTTGTCAGGACCTGATCACCTGCCCCCAAGGATTTTAAAAGAAGTGGGTGCACAGAAAGTGGAAACATTGATCAAAATATTTCAGACCTTACTGGAGCTTTTCAGTAGATTGGAAATGTGACACCCTGTACAAGAAGGGAATGAGAGAGAAAGTACAAAACTATAAGCCTATCATCCATCATTGGGAAAATGGTGGAGTCCATTATTAAAAAACAAATAACAGGGAATTTAGAAATCTTAACACAATCAAACACAGTCAGCATGATTTTATGAAGATGCAATCATACTTAACAAATTTGTTAACTTCTTTGATAGTATAACAAGCCTAGTTGATAAAGAGGAGCAAGTGATATAGTGTATTCTATTTATTAAGGGGCCATATAAAAGGTTTTTGTATGAGACAGGAGTTCATACAAAATGAGAGGGTAATGTTTTGGAATGGATTATGGATCGCTCAACACACAGAAGTAGAAAGTTAGGATTAATGAATCTTTGTCAGGATGGAAAGATGTCTCCAGTGGAATGCTACAAGATCAGTCCTAGAGCTTCAACTTGGAGGTGGAGGCAGAGGGCAATCTATCCAATTTGCTGATGATATAAAAATAGGTGAGAGGGTTTGATGGCAGAAGGAATTTTCAAGGGGACATAGATAAGTTGAGAGAGTGGGCAAAATCTTGGCAGCTGGAGTTTAATGTAGGAAAGTGTGAGATCATGAAATTTGGTAGGTAGAACCAAAAAGCAAGCTACTAGTTAAATGAAGAGGGAATTCAAATAATGCAGCACAGAGAACTCTGGGTGTTCTTGTGTGTGAAACCAAAATGTTAGTGTACATGTGCAGCAAGTAATTCATGGAATTTTGGCCTTTATTGGTAGGGGTTTGGAGTTTAAAAACAAGGAAGTTTTGTCACAACTGCACAGGGAGTTGATAAGGCTACAACTGGAGTATTGTGTACAGTTTTTCCCCATATTTAAAACAAAGGATATACTTGCATTGGAGGTGTTGAGAAGATGTTTCCATGAGTATGAATTTCAAACTGGGGACTTAGTACAAAATTAGGGGGCATTCATTTGAAAATGAGATCTGAAGGGGTCTGAGGATAGTGGATGTTTGGAATTCTTTCCCTGTTATCTTGATGTCTGAAGCACTGTCAGTGGGTTCACATCCAGGAAATTCCTCCCTACCGACATTATAGGTCTACCTACAGCACATGCAATGGTTCAAGAAGGCAACTCACCTCCACCTTCTCAAGGGCAACTAGAGACAGACAATAAATTGACGTTTCGGGCATAAGCCCTTCTTCAGGAATGAAGGGCTTATGCCCAAAACGTCGATTCTCCTTCTCCTTGGATGCTGCCTGACCTGCTGCGCTTTTCCAGCAACACATTTTTAAGCTCTGATCTCCAGCATCTGCAGTCCTCACTTTCTCCACAGACAATAAATGCTGGCCAGCCAGTGATGCCAACGTTCCATGAGTGAATGAAAAAGAACTGCAGGGAATTGAGAAGAATTGATTAACTGAAAATAAAAGAGGAGAGAGATACATTTTTGAATATCAGGGAGTTGGCAGAGCTGGTACAAAATAGAAGTTCAGGCCGTGGCAGAATAGCCGTGATCTTAATAGATGGAGTGGCAATCATGAGGGTTCCAATTCCTGCACATATTTCTTAATTTCTTTGAAAAATGTCGGTTGGATTCTTCAATACCATGATATCGATGATAATACTCAAGACAGGCAAGTACCTCAGGGTTCAATAACTGGGAAGCAGGGATCTAGGGACTGGGTTCGGTGCTGGGGTCAGGGGCAGGGCGGCTGTCTTGGGTCAAGGGCCAGGGATGGGAGCAGGGACCTAGTACGAAGCAGCACTGGAGTCCCAACTTCTGTCCCCGTTTCTGATCCACATCCAATTCCTTATGTTATGAAAGACCATCACTATTGTCACACAAGATTAAACACCCCTTTGGACTACGGTAGCATTACCATGTAGCTATTCACACCATGATAACAACAATGGGCATCTATAAAAGCTTTACAGAATCATAGAGTCCAACATGTCCATGTTGACCATAATCTTAACTAAACTAATTCCACTTGCTTGCACTTGGCTCATATCCCTCTAAACCTTTCCTATTCATGTACTTATCCAAATGTCTTTAATCTATTGTAACCGTACCTGCATCTATCAGTTCCTCTGGTAGTTCATTCAACAGACGAATCACACTTTGTGCAAAAACGTCCCTCAGGTCCTTTTTAAATCTTTTTCCTCTCAACTTTAAATAATCCCCATCCTAGGGAATAAATCTTTGCTATTCACCTTTTCTATGCCTCTCATGATTTTATAAACCTCCATATGATCACTACTCAATCTCCTATACTCCAGTGAAAATGTCCCAGCACATTTAGCCTCTCCTTATAACTCACACCCTCCAGTCCCAGCAACATGCTGGTAAATATTTTCTGCACCCTCGCCAAATAATAATATCCTTCTTTAGCTCATTGAGTTAGTCATCATTTCTAAAGCAAATAAAGCTTTTATGAAAGACCTTTTGGGCAAGATAAAGGGCCATACCATTGATACATCATTGAGGATAGACACAGGTATGAAGTCATAGTGGCAAACCAATAACAATCACACGGTTCAGGAGCAGCCAACATTATTGTTTCAGTCAGCAAAGTGCACCAAGTAGAAAAATCTCTAACAGATACGATTTGTAACCGACTGGAAAGCTGCCTTTTTTTAATGATATCTATAAAGTCTGTAGCACCAAAACGTATTTGGCACATGGGCAGGAAATGTAGTTCCAAAGGTCAAGCCAAATTCCAGAACAAAACACAGGTGACCAACAAGATGGTAAAACACTGGCAGCAAGGCAAATATTAAGGAAGTCTACAAGCTTGAATATACTAGCAAGGTACCTGTGCTGAGGGGAGGATGCACACTTATTGCCATCCAGTGAGAAAACGTTGAATTTGCTACTGCCAGCTGCACATCAGGCACCAATGTCTTAATGAAAACTTGGGTAGGATGGCAGTTTGCAACACTAACAAATCTTTGTTTCTCTATGCAATTTCCAGATCCCAAGATACAATAACATAAGCACCCAACCCTCAGACCCATTTTCATTAACCCCCCAAATCACATCTCTGAGGTGGGCCAGTTGGGATTCTCAGAGAATGTATTGCCTAGGCCTTCCTCCCCATCCCCTATACAGAGTGTAGAGACATTCACTTTAACAGGTAATTTGTCTGGACTAGGCTCAGGGTCCCATTTTAGTGAACACAGCACTGACATAAGCCTGCAGTTAGAGGAGCGAGAAGCAGCCAAGGTCTTTGACATTCGGAGGATTGCTGGACAGCAGGCCCCTGGTGAGAAGTTGAGCCGCTGCATTCAGCCATTAATGAGCTGACAGAGATACACAGGCAAACAAAGGAAGATCAGCCAGAGAAGAAAGAGATTACGTGCAGACTGGAGTGAAGGGAAGATGATTGTGCTCATGTACTGTCTGATCTCATAGATTGTGTGGTTTTTTAAAAAAATAGAATGTATTTGCAAATACAAATTCACCCCATAGACTATGTGTGTGTGTGCGTGCAAGTGAGAGAGAGAGAGAGTGTGTATGCGTGCGTGCATGTTTGCCACTAAACAAACAACCAGCAACCGGAAGGAGCAGGAACGGAACCAATTAAATTCCAGAAGACACAGTATAGCAGCGCATCACAGGAGGCTCCAAAGCACTGAAGATGTCACGTAGGCAGAGGACGAAACATCTGAAAATCAACTTCCCAGCTCAGCAAACGTACCCACAACTCCAGAAGCTAGCACCTGAGCTACATATCTTTACACAAAACTTGAACAAGGGATAATATTTCTGGTGCTGGAGTCTAAGCATCTCAGTCACAGGAAATTACCCAGGTATATCTCAGGGTAATGTTCTAGTTTCCATCATCTTCAGCTGTGTTATAAGTGGCCTTATTTCCAGCATAAGATGGGTATGATTTTGCAATGTTCAGTTCCATTCTCCAAGGTTCCATTGATAGCACTTTCCAACCTGAATTTCTATCACCCAGAAGAAAAGGTCAGCAGATACAAATGAAACCGCTATCGGCAAGTTCCCCTCCAAGCCACACACCATCCTGACTTGGAACCACATTACTGCTCCTCCGCTGGGTCTGAATTAAACTCCTGGAGTTCCCTTATTAATAACATTACAGATGCAGCAGTTCAAGAAGCTGGCTTACTATCCCCTCTGAGGAGAAAGTGAGGTCTGCAGATGCTGGAGATCAGAGCTGGAAATGTGTTGCTGGAAAAGCGCAGCAGATCAGGCAGCATCCAGGGAAGAGGAGAATCGACGTTTCGGGCATAAGCCCTTCTTCAGGAATTCCTGAAGAAGGGCTTATGCCCGAAACGTCGATTCTCCTGTTCCCTGGATGCTGCCTGACCTGCTGCGCTTCTCCAGCAACACATTTCCAGCTCTTACTATCCCCTCTCAAAAGCACTTAAGGATGTGCAATAAACAATGGCCAATGTTTAGTGTTTATTCAGCTACTTCTTTCCTAATCCTTATAATCTCAAAGTGGGTCAAGCTGAGAATCGTCTTAAAGCCTTTATCTAGGTGTCAGTTAGCTCAGTTGGCTGGACGGCTGGTTTGTAATGCAGAGTGATACCACTAGGGTAGGATCAATTCCTGCACCAACTGAGGTTACCATGAAGGTTACCACCTTGCCCTTCACATGAGGTGTTGCAACCCTCAGATTAAACTCACCACCAGTCATCTTACTGTAAGGTTCTCTGGGACTTTCCTTCACCTTTACATAGTGATTTCTAGAGAACAGATTACACTCACACTGAGATTAAACCTATCATCTGAACCTGTCTCAATGCAAACAAATTTAGATGCTTTTTGTGAGTGCTGAAACTAATAGGATGTATGTCACATTTGAATTAACTGTTCAATAGTATAATACTGATATCCATGAGTCCAAATAATCCTTATATTGTATTTTACCTGCCAGTCCACTCATTCTTTTCCACTTACTCATCCTTTGCATTCAAAATCAATCCAGATTCCAGCACTTGCTTTAACTTCAATTTAATTTACATCATAGGATTGACATATTTTAGTACATCTTGAATATGCATGCTATATTTAAACTCAGAACACTCTGAGGAAGAGAACAGGAGTGGCAGAACTCTTCAGTAGCTTTTGCTATCTGAGCAATTGAAACGATACTTTCCCTCCCCAGAATCTATGTTATATTACTGATGGTGCAGGCAGCTGTCATTTAAAAATGTAAATTGGATTAGTAAGTGCCTCAATAATAGGAAACAAAAGGGGATTGCCAGTGGTAATAATTCTAATTGGACAGCTGTGACCAACACAGTTCCCTAGGGACCAGCCCGAAGGCCTTAGTTGTTCCTAAAATCCATTAATAACCTCAACAAAGATTGTAAGAATATATTGTGTTTATGAAAGCTAGCCGCTGATATGGGAATGAAACAAAGGGGTAGAAATTCATCTGAGTTTTAGGCATAACCAAGGTGAAAAATTGGTGAGTCATCTTAAAATATCAGCACTATTGATGGACAGCACATATAATGGAGGCCAGGAAAATCTGAGTCAGTCTTATACAGGTTTTAAAAGAAAATACAAAGACCTCCATTTTATACTGCCTTTCACAATCTCAGCATGTCCCAAAAGTGCTTTACAGACAATGAAATGCTTTTAAAGTGAAGTTTTCATTATAATGTAGGAAACATGATCATTTTCAAAGTGTGAACCCCCACATAGAGCGATATAGCTGTGGCGAGATAAATTGTTGTCTGTAATGTTGATTGAAAGATTAAAATTCATCAGTAAACTGTTGTGGCTGTGAGCAACTTGCTGATATAACTCATAGAGGAGGAGCTGATGGTGTTCTTTCACAGCATTCCCTCAACTCCGAATCTTTGGTTTTGAGATGCTTCAATGAATGCATACTTGTCATAACTAGCAGCATCCCCTTTAGTCACTGCAGCACAATACAACCCACCTCGTATAGCCCATAATGCTTTTGATACTCTCTTTAATATTTTCTCTCTCTCACTCTTCACACTATTGGCACGACTATCGTACCTTGAAATACAAAAATTATGGGAATGAATAGTGCAAGTATGAATAGTGATAGGGGCATGATAGGGACAGGAGGAAGGGACATAACTTGAAAGGTTTTTGGCCAAGTTTTCTTCCTATCTATCTCATTTAAGTCTCATCTTCACACATTATTCACAGCAAAGTACTATTGATTTCCATGGATCAGACGAGATGGGTCTTTCTTGAGGAATCACCAACACTAATACACAGGAAAATGGGAAATGTGTTACGCTTGCGCAAAAGCCAGCTAACTTAAGGAAGAACTTGAATCTAGCCTTGTGTCAGCAAGTGCAAATAAATATTTTGAAAATTCAAACCAGCAGAAGCCAATTAATATGCACTGGCCGACCTTCCGAAGTACTACAATGGCAGAAGGAAGGGAGGAATCCAACTTAAACCTGTATACATTGATGCCCATGTCGCTGAGATCATACAGTCAACATGAAGTGAATGCTCAGTTGCATGAATGGAGCATTGGAGTTCACAGAGGAGCCCAGAATTTAACAAGTGTAGCAATTTAAGTAAGAACAAGCTGAAGGTGAGAGGAAGGGCCTGGGAGTTATAATATAGTGCTATCATAGTGTATCAGTGAGTAGGGTTAGATTAGGGAAAAGTTAAAAATCACACAACACTAGGTTATAGTTCAACAAGTTTATTTGGAAGTACAATCTTTTGGAGCACTGCTCCTTCATCAGTTAGCTAGTAGGGCAGGATCAGAGGACACAGAATTTATAGTAAAAGATCAAAGTGTCAAACAACTGATGCAATGTACTGAATAAACCTAGATTGCTGTTAAATCTTTAATTACTTAGAATGGGTTGCAGGTTTCGACTCATTAGTATGTAAACCCCAGAACTTCTAAGTCACACTCCTGAGATCACTTAAGGTTTTATAAAAAAAGTGACATCTCAGCTCAGACAATGAATTAAAGTTGTGACAATAGAGTCTGTTGGTGTCCCAACCTTGAGTCAGACTGGTTTTATTTCCAGAGTAGGAATTCATAAAATGTTATCGGAAATGTCTGTTCCTTCGAGCACAACACCATACAACCCTACCTTGGCAACCACTTGTACATTTCTATCAGGTCGCCTCTTCCTTCTTCTCTCCAGTTTGAAAAGCCCAAGCTCACTCGACTTCTCTTCATAAGACATGCCCTCCAATCCAGACAGCATCCTGGTAAATCTCCTCTGCACCCTCTCTAAAGCATCTACATCCTTCCTATAATGAGGCATCCAGAACTGAACACAATATTTCAAGTGTGGTTTAACCAGGTTTTATAGAGCTGCAGCAAAACCTTCCGGCTCTTAAACTCAAACTCCCTGTTAATGAAAGCCAAAACATGCCTTCTTAACAACCCTATCCACTTTGTGGCAACCTTGAGAGATCAATGTACATGGACCCAAGATCCCACTGTTCCTCCACACTGCCAAGAATCCTGTCTTTAATCCTATATTCAGCATTCAAATTCGACATTCCAAAGTGAATCATTTCTCATTTATCCCAATTGAACTCCATCTGTCACTTCTAAGCCCAACTCTGCATCCTGTCAATGTCTTGTTGTAGCCTGCAACAGGCCTCAAAACTATCTACAACACTACCGACCTTTGTGTCATTGGCAACCATACTAACCCACCCTTCCACTTCTTCATCCAAGTCATTTATTGGATCTAGGTCTTTGTGCTTGTTGCTGAAGACTGTGGATGAGTGCCATGCTTCTAGAAATTCTCTGCCTGCCCTCTGTTTAGCTTGTCCTAGGATCGTTGTGTTGGCCCAGTTGAATTTCTCGTCCTTGTCATCTGTGTGTGTGGCTATTAGGGACAGCTGGCCATAGCGCTTAGTGGCTAGTTGGTGTTCATGGATTGCTAGTTGTCTGCCTCTTTGTCCCATGTAGTGTTTCCTGCAGTCTTTGCATGGAATATTGCAAATTATGTTTGTCTTGTAATGATGGGTATTGAGTCTTTTGTTTTGGTGAGTTGTTGTCTGAGCGTGCCTGTTGATTTATGGGTTGTCATGGATCCCAGTGAGTGGAGAAGTCTGGCTGTTAGTGCTGGGACTTTTTTATGTAAGGTAGCATTGCTATTGAGTTAGGTCATGGTATGTCGTCTTCATGATTTTTTTGTCTGTTAGGTGCCTGCAGATGGAGTGCGGGAATATCCGTTCTTAGTGAATACTTTGTGGAGGTGTTCTTCTTCTTCTTCTCTAAGTAGGTCGAGAGTGCTGCAGTGTCTTGTAGCCCTTTTGAACAGGGTCCTAATGCAGTTTCTCCTGTGTGTGTTTGGGCGTTCACTGTTGTAGTTCCGGAATTGGTCCATGTGTATGGCTATACCCATCAGTACAAGACAAACATAACTTACAAGATCCCATGCAAAGACTGCATGGAACACTATATAGGACAAATTGGCAGACAACCAGCAATCTGGATCCACGAACACCAACTAGCCACTAAACACTACAACCAGCTGTCCCTTGTAACCACACACACAGATGACAAGGATCATAAATTCGACTGGGACAACTTAATGATCATAGGACAAGCTAAACAGAGGACAGCCAGAGAATTTCTAGAAGCATGGCACTCATCCGTGGACTCCATCAACAAGCACATAGACCGTGACCCTAGATACTGGCCACTACAATGAACAACCGGAACTGGCAATCAGGAAATAGCAGGAACGGAATCAAATAAATTCCAGCAGCCACGGTATAGCAGCACTTCACAGGAGGCTCCAAAGCACTCATGCTGTCACCTAGGCAGGGGACAAAATGTCAGCAAATCAACTTCCCAGCTCAGCAAACATATCCACAAAATGGCAATTGTCCTTTGTGTTAAAGATGATACAGGCCAATCAGAGTTATTCCTCTGATTCTCATTGACTTGAATTTCATAAGAATTCCATAAGGTTTTTAGTTGATCAAATGTTGCTGGTGTCAAGGATATTCACTCTCACTTCATGGATGTAACCTACAGCTAATACATCTTGGAAATGACTGCCAGAGTACTCAGACCTCTTGGTATCATGCTAGCCCACAAACCCACCAATATACTAAAACAGCAGCTAATGAACTTTAAAAGACCCTATACAGACAAAAACAAATTGAATGTCATTTACAAAATACCTTGCAAGAACTATAACAAACACTATGTTAGGCAAACAGGCAGAAAACTAGCCTACCAGATTGGACCCAAGGGTCTGTTTCCTGCTGTACATCTCTATGACTTTATGACCAGCGCTTCACCGGAGGCTCACTGATCTTGTTATCTAGTATGGTGATGAAGCATCTGAAAACAAACCTTCCAGCTGAGAGAATAAACTTACATCCAGAACCTCAATCTGAGCTACAAATCTTCTCAAAACTCGCTAACTCTCACTTCATTTCTGGCATTCGATTCTTTTATGCATATTTGGGCTAAGACTGTAATGAGATTCGAAGTCAAGTGTTCCTATTGGAATATATACTGAGTGTTGGAGAACATTGTTGCTGCATTAGTGACTTTTGATTGCATTGCCAACAACATCTTCCGTCACTTTGCTGAAGATTAAAAATGGACTGATGGGCTGGTATTTGGCCAGATTAGATTGTCCTCCTGTTTTTGGAAAGGAAAGGCGTTCAAGGGGTGGGAGTCAGGGATGATGGAGGTCAGTGGGAAAAAATATCTAGGGTTGGATAATTGGGCCAATGAAGGAAACAGTCCTCAGTTTTCCTACATGAGAGCCAAGCAGGGTAACCTACCAGCTTCTCCCTCCTCCTTGATCTTTTCTAGCTGACTTCAAAATTGCAGCAGACAGGAAGCAGTTCATAAATCGCCATTAATTGTCCACTATTAGGACACAGAAAAGCTACAAGAGTCACATGTTCACCAATCGAAGAAGCCATTCAAATGAAGAAGGTGAGGCTCTAGTAGTTGACAGATGCCTTCAGTACTTATATGCCTTTAGCTACATGTATATCTAAAATGGCAATGCTGTTCTCTATCATACACACCGTTGCCCAGCTACAGGCACTGCAAAAAGGGCTTATTGCTCATCTTTAACTTATAGAGCACAGAGCAGGAACTTGGTTATGAAGATAGAGTGCACAGCTCCAGACCCCAGAAATGCTGCCCAGTTTACCAGAGCTGCCAGCTTGCAAGTTAATCTGACTGGAACAAAGAATGAATGAAAGGCAATTCTATTTTCCACCATTGCCCTCCCAACTTCATTCAAAACTGTCTTTCAGCTGGTCAGAAGACACATGCCACCAGATTATAGTCCAACAGGTTTATTTGAAATCACAAACTTTCAGATTGTTGCTCCTTCATTTAATAAAGGAGCAGCACTCTGAAAGCTTGTGATTTCAAATAAATCTGTTGGTCTATAAACTGGTGTCATGTAATTTCTCACCCTGTCCACTTCCACATCATGTCTCTCAGCTGCATCAATGACTCCTCTCATGACTTGGCATTCACCTTGAAACAAGTAAAACAGGGACCTGGCTTTCTGGATGTAATAACAGGAAAGATTAGAAAGTGTTGCTTGCAAATACGTTTTGTTTAACACCATGAAAACAGAAACACAAAACCGTAAGATTTTAAATTTATTCATAAGGTATGGATGTCATTGGCATAGCCAATGTTTATTGTCCATCTCTATGCCAAACACCCATGTTCACATTCCTGGTGAATAACAAATTTTTAACTAATACTTTCTATTGTTTCCTGTGGTTTCTGCAGAGGGACAGACTGTTAGCTTAGATGCTTACTCTGACTGTTGGAATGTTTTTTGACTGATATCCATTGGGTTTTGGAGACTCTGAGGGCCCTGTCCATGACTTTTCATCATGGACCCAGCAGGGTTGCCTCGGCCATTGGAGATGAGGCAACAGGTCAATATGGAAATCCTCACTTAATGTTATAGTTACAGTCCTGAAAAGTGCAACTTTCAATGAATCAGATTGTTCCATTGCAACTAATGCAGAAGTATAGTTAGATTCTGCAGGAACGTCCTGATCAAATGAAAACATTAAAATTCAATACTCTGTAAAATGGAAGACTGTGTTTCCTGACACCGTCTGAAAGGTTTCTTTTGCTCATGTGGAAAGTTTTGCACATGCACACTTTGTGAAGTGACCTGCCAGTATAAAAACGTGAGCCCAAATAAGCACAGTCGTTATGAGTGAGCGGAATGGAATGACCTTTCTTCAGCACTGGCAGAATACTGTGTGAACATGTATTGCACATGTTACTGAGAGCTTCCCAGGGTTGTCAGCAGTCTTTCTCAACTTGAAATAATTGAGTTGTTAAATTCTTATGTTGGTAAATTAAATAATTTCTTAAATACAGTACTTTTGAAAATAAAACTACACTGACTTTCTACTTACCACTGGCTTGCTAGTTCTTCAGCTTTGGATCCTCTGATCCTCTGCATCTCTCCCATGCCCTATCCTCTGGTTTGCTGCCTCTCCTATTTGATATCTCTCCCCCTACCCAATTCTGCCAGTCACAGCTGATTGTGAGAGGGAGACAAGCAGAATCTTCCACCTCCCTCTCCTAAATCCTGAATCTGATCCAGCACTGGTGAGTTGATTAACAAGAAGCAGAAGAACTGTTTGGAGTTGCAGTACTACAAAGGTATTACAATTTGCAGAGGCAGCAAGTGAGAAGTTCAGCAGCAACAGACAGGGTCAACAGTAACCAGATGTGTTTTCAAGAAGAAGATTCAGCAAAAGGGAAGGCCAATAGTAACCTGAATGGTCAGACAGAGGGAAGAGCAGCTGTGTCCAGAAGGCCCAGTGAGCAGGAGAGGTCATGTTAAAATGGCACTGATGGGCAGTGCAATCCTCCAGTAAACAATGTTAAAACAAATCTCTTAATGCCAAATGCAAATTCAGGGCTTGTTAACCGACTTACACTAATGCAAAAAGACTTAAAATGGGGCAATCTAATACGGAGAATTGCTGTACTTACAAGTGACGGTTTTGTTGAGTTTCCACATTTGTTAACAGGTTTTCTGAGCATTGCCACTCCAGACAGACTGAAAGCAGAAGAGCTTAAAACATAAAAGAAGAATAAACTATATGGTCCCTCAGGCCTGCTGCACCAATAAATAAGATCATGGCTAAACTTCTATATCAGTTACATTTTATTTTACCATTCTCATGACGTTCACTTTTCTGAATTTCAAAAAAATACAGATGCCTATTACATTTTCTTCCTTAAACATTGGTTTGGTCATATTTTTATAATCCTCCAATTCCTCAGTCTTATAACTCTTTCTGCTCTAATGTAAGCTTTTCCTTAAATCTGCTTTTTTCATTAATTTATGAAATGTTGGCATCACTGGTTGGGCTCATGTTTGCTGCCCATTCCTAATTGCCCTAGAAATGATGAAGGTGAACTTCATTAGAACATAGAACATAGATCAGTATAGCACAGTACAGGCTCTTCGGCCCTTAATGTTATGCCAACCTTTTGTCCTACTCTAAGATCAAACTAACCAACATACCCATCGTTTTACTGTGCCTATCCAAGAGTCACTTAAATGTCCCTAATGAATCTGATTCTACTACCACTGCTGGCAGTGCAATGCACACACCCATCACTCTCTGTGTAAAGAACCTACCTCTGACATCTCCCCTAAACCTTCCTCCAGTCACCTTAAAATTGTGCCCCCTCATGAGAGACATTTCTGCCCTGGGAAAAAGTCTCTGACTATTCACTCTATCTATGCCTCTCATCATCTTGTACACTTCCATCAAGTCAACTCTCATCCTTCTTCACCTCAACGAGAAAAGCCCTAGCTCCTCAACCTTTCTTCATAAGACACGCCATCCAGTCCAGACAGCATCCTGGTAAATCTCTTCTGCACCCTCTCTAAAGCTTCCAAATCCTTCCTATAATGATGTGGCCAGAACTGAACACAATATTCCAAGTGTGGTCTAACCAGGGCTCTATAGAGCTGCAGCATAACCTCATGGCTCTTAAACTCAATCCTCTGCTAATGAAAGCCAACATACCACATGCCCCTCTCTAACAACCTTGTCAACTTGAGTGGCAACTTTGAGGGATTTATAGACATGGACCCCAAGATACTCAATATCAGTCGTCCACACTATCCACAACTCCACCAACCTTCATGTCATCGACAAACTTACTAACCCACCCTTCCACTTCCTCATCCAAATCATTTACAAAAATGACAAAGAGCAGAGTCCCAGATCCTTGCAGAACAAAACTGGTCACCAAGCTCCAGGCAGAATTCTTTCCACCTACAACCAACTCCGTTTTCTATGGGCCAGCCAATTCTGTATCCAGACAGCCAATTTCCCTATATCCTATGCCTACTTACTTTTTGCATTAGCATACCATGAGGAACACCTTGCTAAAATCCATGTACACCACATCCACTGCTCTTCCTTTATCAATGTGTTTTGTCACATCCTCAAAGAATTCAATAAGGCTTGTGAGGCATGACTTGCCCCTCACAAAGCCAAGCTGACTATCTCTAATCAAACTATGGTGTTCCAAGTAACAATAAATCCTGTCTCTCAGAATCCTCTCCAATAATTGCCCACCACTGATGTAAGACTGACTGGTCTGTAACTTCCAGGATTATCCCTATTCCCTTTCTTCAACAAGGGAATAACATTTGCCGCCCTCCAATCATCTGGCACTACTCCAGTGGAGAGTGAGGATGCAAAGATCACTGCCAACGGCACAGCAATCTCTTTCCTTGCTTCCTGTAGTAACCTTGGGTATATCTAATCTGGCCCAGGAGACTTATCTACCCTTATGTTTTCAAAATGTTCGGTACATCCTCCTTCTTAACATTAACCTGTTCGAAACATATCAGCCTGTTTCACCCGGTCCTTACAAATGACAAGGTCCCTCTCAGTAGGGAATACTGAAGCAAAGTATTCATTAAGGACCTCTCCTACCTCCTCTGACTCCAGGCACAAGTTCCCTCTATTATTCCCGATTGGCCCTACCCTCACTCGGCCATCCCTTGTTCCTCACATAAATGTAGTATGCCTTAGGGTTTTCTTTAATGCTACCTGCTAAAGCTTTTTCATGCCCCCTTCTAGCTCTCCTAAGTGTATTCTTCAGTTCCTGTCTACCTTGTAACCTTCTAGATCTCTGTCTGATCCTTGCCTCCTCAACCTTAAGTACGCTTCCTTCTTCCTCTTGACTAGAGGTTCTACATCCCTGGTAACCTAAGGTTCTTTCACCTTACCATCCCTTCTTTGCCTCAGTAGCACAAACCTATCCAGCACTATCAGCATTTTTGAATTTTAGCAGTCCATGGGGAATAGGTACACCAATGATGATCTTAGATTTTTGATTTTTTGACTCAGTCATGTTTCCACATTGGCAATTAAGATCTAACATAATAATGAACTCAAAGTTACCTGAGAATGACATTGCTGAGGTTGGCATGGGCAATTAATAGTTCCAGGCCAGTGGCAAGATTACTTTTGCAAATGGATGTTACATTCAGCAAATTGGAATTAAATTGTAAGATCTTTAACAATACAAAACATGAGAAGAAATAGAGACAATCTAAGAATCTGCTTGCCAGAGGTATTGAACGATTCAATGTTTATGATTGTGTTTCTAGAGTAGAATCAAATTGAATTTGCTTAAGTGTCATGTGCATGTACAGAGAAGTGTCATTTGAAAACTAGGATATTCTTTATCTGATGATTTTTCTGTGTATGTAAAAGCACAACACTAACAGTTTGTTAGGAAGCTGAATGGTCAATCTTTTTGAGCATAATGATCAAAGCTATTAATACACACTAGCACCAAAAAATCAATCACTTCCAGCCCTCTAGACATGACAGTCACAGTGATCAATACTGTGCTCCAAACTCTCTCCAACCAGAAGAAACCCCGAACACTATTATTTTGATGCGATACCTAAAGGACAAAATTAAAAAGAGAACAAGCTGCATAAATACTGAATAAATATATCTGTAACATGTCAATGATGTAAGCACTCAATTATTTATAGTCAAGACTATACAATATGTGCCAGTCAAAAAACAAATCAATCCCTGGAATCAGCAAGGAGCTAAAACATCATCGGGGTTTATAAAGCTGAATTCTGAACTGTAAAGGGAACATAGAAGGCTCTACAACTTGACATTTGTTACGAAATTACAGTAATCCAGACTGTCTAGCTTTCAGCCAATCCCAGCACAGCCCCAAGTGTGGTATGCCATAATTGCCATATCAGGGAATGCCATGAATTTCCCAGTAGAAAGTAAAGTGGGTAACCACGACCTGAAGCACTGTTTAATATTGATTTGGTGCTTGACCCACATTCGGACCTTGTCAGTCCTATTACTTGCGTCTAATAAACTGTTTCGGTAAATGTATGTTCAGCTGCATGAGGTCCACTGCACCAATCAATCCCAATACCACTATATGAAGGGATCGCCATAAAAGTATGGGAAAGAAACAATAAAACACCGGTAATACATGGAAATGAAGTTTCTGGTTACACTGGAGCACCATTTGAAGTATACAGGATGAGTGGGAAGATTAGGCCTCAATCATTATTTTTAGTGGAAGTACTGATTCATTTTTGCTGCAACACAATTTTACATTGTCGGAAGAATTCAAAAGGGATTCTGAAGGGAACTGGATTTTGGCAAGGAGGTCAGAGGAGTTTTGAGCTTTCTGTCAGCAGAACTTTTACAACGTATATAAATTATAATCCCTATTGGACTGCTTTATGGAAGTCGGGAAACAGAGAAAGGAAACTGTATACAGAACAAAAAGTGGAAGGATTTTTAATATTAGGCCTGACTTACTGTAGAGGCATGGATTCACAGTTATGCTCATACCCAATGAATGAATAATGCTATAATCATAGGGGTCTGTGCTGAAGGTCAGCCAGATAGAATGGGGTAGTCACATTGCTTACTATGAGGTCTTCGATGTAAAAAGCTATAAATAAATACATTAAATAAAACTCTACCAGTTTATGTCAAAGTCACTTACAGAGTAACAGAAATCTAGATCAGCCAAGATTCACAAGGAACAAAAAGACAATGATGTCAGAATATGGTGCCGGCGAGGGGGGCAAGAGTTTAGAATAAGTGATGCCACAGATTTGAAGCCCACAGGTGGAAACATGGATTTAAAGATTGACATCGCAAGGAAGAAAGAAACAAAGAAAACAAAGGGGCCACAAAGCTTACAAGTAAGGATGTTCAAAACTACTCTAACAGCCACTACCACTTCTCTGGTCATTCGGAAATACGGAGGGTGGCAGCAAGAGAACTGCAAGGTTGAAGAGCACTGAATAATTTCAATACAAGGCACTGAAACCCCAGGTCTGTACTCTTCTGTATGTCATTGGGCCCATAGCAGATGGTGACATAGAAAAGTACAGCACAGAACAGGCCCTTTGGCCCATGATATTGTGCCGAGAGTTAATCCTAATGTAAAATAAAAAAACTTAACCTACGCACCCCTCAACTCTCTGCTATCCATGTGCATGTCCAGCAGTCGCTTAAATGTCCCTAATGACTCTGCTTCCACCACCATTCACAACTCTCTGCATAAAGAACCTTCTTCTGACACCCCCTCTATACCTTTCTCTAATATCTTAAAACTATGACCCCTCGTACCAGTCAACCCTGCCCTGGGGAAAAGTCTCTGGCTATTGACTTTATCCATTCCTCTCATTATCTTGTATACCTCAATCAGGTCACCGCTCTTCCTCCTTCTCTTCAGAGAGAAAGTTTCAAATTTACTTAACCTCTCTTCATAAGGCAAGCCCTCCAGTCCAGGCAGCATCCTGGTAAACCTTCTCTGCACACTCTCCAAAGCCTATGTATCTTTTCTATAGTAGGGCAACCAGAGATGGACACAATATTCCAAGTTTGGTCTCACCAGGGACTTGTAGAGCTGTATCAAAACCTTGCAGCTCTTAAATTTGATCCCCCTGTTAATGAAAGCCAAAACACCAAATGCTTTCTTAACAAAGCATGGGGAGGCAAGGAGATAAGGAAACCCCAACATCCTATGATGAAGTTCTGGGTATATCTGATGCTTATTTCAGCATCAGGATAAGTCTAGCTCAACCCAAGTGAGGCGCAACCAAAGAAGGCAGAAGACAGGAGAATCCATTACTTCATTTAGAGATGGCTCCTACAGACGAATAAATAGATGCAGCTACGAAGGCTTAAAAGATCACTTAATTTATGTCTGTTATAGTTCTTGGCATGTTTTCTCAAGTGTGATAATATTTCTTCGGAGAAAGTGAGGACTGCAGATGCTGGAGATCAGAGCTGAAAAATGTGTTGCTGGAAAAGCGCAGCAGGTGCCAGGCAGCATCCAAGGAGCAGGAGAATCGATGTTTCGGGCATAAGAAGGGCTTATTTTTCAGCTCTGATAATATTTCTTGCAAATTAGAGAGGATTTAAGGTTTGAACAAGCTGTTCACATGAAGTGGGTAAAGCTGCAAAAACAGAATTGTGCCATATTCTAAGGTTCCAAGGCATTTATCAACTACGTGAGCCCAAAATTGGGAGCCTCCTTCACTGAGAAACCAATGAAAAATCCCACACAAGCAACTGAAAGATCTAGAACCACCCTTTTAACCATATCGAAATAATCCTGATGTGGCACCACAGTACCTCATTGGCAATGTTTTAAACAGTTCCACAGATCTAAACTTGCTTTAATTTTTAATTCAATGTGGGAGCAGGACCAGCACTTATTGAATTTCCTCAGTTGCCCTTGAGAAGGTGCTGGTGAGCTGTCTTCTTGAATCACTGCAGTCCTTTAAAGAAAGAAGGCTAAACCATGCAACCAACAAACAGAATATCAGAAATCAAAATATAGACATTGAAGCTGAAAATATCCTCAGAGAAATACAAGATTCTGCCCAATAGAACTGGAAATCAAAGGATTCTGGGGAGAATTTAAACTTGACACAGGGGCCGGAGTCACAGTCCTAGTGGATAATTCTGAATGGCCTAAAGAAGCGGACATCCAAATTAAAACAACAAAGACCAGGATGCACTGTCCTCAAAATCAAGGGCCTGCACACCACAACTCCGAGACACAAAGACAAAGAAGTTAGGGAAACTTTGTACATCTTGCAGAACCAGTGCCTCTCCTCAATGGGGAAATATGGTCAAATACAAGCATACAAACATACAAAAGAGGTGCAGATTTAGACCATTCAGCACCTGAGGTCTGTTCCACCATTCAATAAGATCATAGCTGATCTGTTTGAATGTTAAGTGCCATATTCCCAAATACTCCTGATAACCTTTAATTCTGGATTAGTGGTGCTGGAAGAGCACAGCAGTTCAGGCAGCATCCAAGGAGCTTTGAAATCGACGTTTCAGCAAAAGCCCTTCATCAGGAAGGTAAAAACAATGACTGCAGATGCTGGAAACCAGTTTCTGGATTAGTGGTGCTGGAAGAGCACAGCAGTTCAAGCAGCATCCAAGGAGCTTTGAAATCGACGTTTCGGGCAAAAGCCCTTCTTTGATTCTACTGACTAACAAGAATCTACCTACATATGCCTTAAATATATTTAATGGCACACTTCCACCACTTTCTGATGCATATTTCCAAAGGGTAATGCCCATCTGACCATTTTCTTTCCTAACTTCTGTCTTAAAATAATGAGCAGAAAGTGAGGTCTGCAGATGCTGGAGATCAGAGATGGAAATGTGTTGCTGGAAAAGCGCAGCAGGTCAGGCAGCATCTAGGGAACAGGAGAATCGACGTTTCGGGCATTAGCCCTTCTTCAGGGTCTCAATTAATAATGAGCCTCAATTTTAAAATAGCGCCCCCTAGATCTACACTTCAATCATGTCATCCCTTACTCTTCGAAATTCCAGTGGAAATAACCCCAGCCTGAACTGTACCATCCCCAGAAGACAAACCAATCATTTATAGAAATAAAGAAGCATAGCAAATAGGAACAGCTCTTCAAGCTTGTTCCACCATTCATTATAATCATGGCTAATCATCCAACTCAATAGCTCATTTTGACTTTGCTCCCACATCCTTTGATCCTGTTAGCTCGAAATGCTATATCCAACTCCTTCTTGAAATCATGCAATGGTTTGGTCATGACTCTTTCTGTGATAGTGAATTCCATAGGCTCACCCCTCTCTGAGTGATGATGTTTCTTCACATCTCAGTCCTCAATGTTCTACCCAGTATCCTTCGATTGTGACAATCTCTCCTTCATTAAAGAGATCAAAACCACATACGCTATTTGAGATGTGATAGCATGAATAACATTTATGTTCAATTCCTCGAGCAATAAGGGTTGACATCTCATTAGCCTTTTCTCATTATGTAACTGAATCTAATTCCAAAGTTTTTTTGATTCATGCACTCGAAGATCTAAATCCCTCTTCACCTCAAAATTCAACATTTGTTCTTAGTTTAAGAGATAGTCCATTTTCCATTCTTACTGACAAAATGAACAACTTCACATTTTCACACATTATACTTCATCTGCTAGATCTTTGTCTACTTACTCAATCTATTTATATTTGCCTGCACCTTATGTCTTACTTGCATAATATTTTCCTACTTATTTTAATGTCATCTGCAGACTTAGTTATTTTCATCTAACTTGTTGATGTAAATTGCAAATGATTGAGGCTCTAGAACAGACTCCTGTCGGATGCCACATAATATATCATGCCAATCAAACCCATGTATGCATACACTGTTTTGTATCAGTCAGCCAATCATATATCTATGGTAATATGTTACTCCCTACACCATGAGGTTTTAGTCTCTGCAGTAAACTTTGATGTGGCACCTTAATCAATGGCTTCTGGAAATCCAAATGCAATACACTTACTGGCTCCCCTTTGTCTACTTGACAAAACCATACTGAGTTTTCCCAGTTATCTTGAGTTTTTCTAAATGTAAAGCTACAATTGATGATCAATCTCAACACTAACCCCAAGACAGACATCAGTCTAACCTGTCTATAGTTTCCTGGCACAATCAGTTCTTGAAAGGATGGGCTATATTTGGCAATTTCCTTTCTGATGGAACATTTCCTCAATTGAGGCAAGTTTGGAAGATTAACACCAATGCATTCACTAGCTCATTATCCATCTGTTTTAAGACCCCAGACTGAAGTCTATGTGAACCTGAAAACTTGACAGCTCCATCAGTTTACTGAGCATCACCTCCCAACTCCTGATTTACACTATCACTGGATTTATTTTGTATCCTCTGATCTGAAGATAGAAGCAATATAGTTGTTCATTTCACCTGCCTTTTCTTTATTATCTGCTTTTAACTACTTATTATCACTTTCTAGAGATCCACATTTCACTTTACTTACTCTTTATACACTCATCAAAGCTCTTGTCATTCATGTTTACATTCCTAGCTATCTTCCTCTCATACTCTAATTTCTTCTTCTTGCTTAATCTGTTAGTCATACTCTGCCATTCTGACCAGTCTGACATGCCACTCATCTTTGTGCAATTATATGCTTTTTCCTTAAGTTTATGCTGTCCCTAATTTCTTTAATTAACCTCTAGAATTTGCCTTTAAGTATGAACATATTTATTTTTGGTATTCTGAAACGTCTGCCTCAGTACATCTATTGATTTACCTCCTAGCCTAGTATTTCAGTTCACTTCAGCTAGTTCATCTTTAAAGTCTGCATTATTGTCCTTATTTATGTTTAAAATACAAGTCTTAGACCATTTTCCACCCTTTCAAACTGGCTTTAAAATTCAATCTTATTGTGGTTCCTGTGACCTAGGGGTACTTCTACTCAGAGGTCATTCAATAATTTTGTCACATTACAGAACACCAATAACTTGCTCTATGGTCATTTCCAGAATTATGCTGCTCTAAGAAATTATCTCAAAAGTATTCAAAAAGCTCCTCATCCAGGCTCACGTGCCAATCTGATTTTCTTCTGGTATATATGTATATAAAGGTCATCCATGATTATTGCTTTGTCCTTAATCACAGGTACCCACTATTTCTTCTTGTATGCTTTGTCTCAAATTGTGGTTACTGTTAGGAGTCGGTAGACAACGCCCATTAATAATTTCTTACACCACTACTCTTCATCTCCACACAAACTGATTGCATAACCGGATCTCTTGAACCAAGTTCATTTCTAATTATTTGCATAAATGCCATCTTTGATTAACGATTCTTCATCCCAACCTTTACCTTGCTTCCTATTCATCAAATAATCATTCCACAAGGAAGGGGACCTTTGCCCCATTGAGTCTGTATGGTCAAAAATACACCAATACCTACACCAGTATCATTTTTCCACACTAGACTTGAATGAAATGACATTTCAAGTGTTCATCCAAATACCTTTGTCAAGGTGGTGAGATTACCTGCTTCAACTATCATTCCAGACCACTGCCAGCCTCTAGATTAAGAAAAGCTTTCTTTAAATCCTCTCTAAAGCCCCTGCCTTTCACTTTAAAAAGTGTCCCCTTGTTCTTGACCTATCAACCATGGGGAAAAGCTGCTTTCTACTCATCTGGTCCATGCTCATAATCCTATACATCTCTACCAAATCCCCCCCCAAAATCTTTGCTCCAAAGAAAACAACCCAAGCTTGTACAGCCTTTCTTCACAGCTAAAATGCTCTATCCCTGGCAACATTCTGGCGTATCTCCTCTGCACCTCCTCCAGTGCAATCATATCCTTCCTATAGTGTGGTGAGCAGAACTACACACAGTACTCCAGCTGTGGCCTTACCAAAGTTCTGTACAGCTCCCATATAATCTCCCTGCTCTTATAATCTATATCATTACTGATAAAGGCAAATATCCTGTATGCCTTCTTAACTACTCTGTTAACCTGTCCTTCCACCTCATAGGATCTGTCAACAATCATCCAAAGCATTTCTGTTCTTTGAACTTCCTAGTATCCAGCCTTTCAATGAGCATATTCTTGCCTTGATCCTTCTTCCAAAGTGCATGCAGAATTAAATCCCATTTGCCACCGATCTGCCCACCTGACCAATCCGTTTATATTCTCCTGTAACCTAAGACCTTATTGTTTGACCACTGTCAAACACCTGGCCAACCTTTGTGTCATCCACAAACTTACTTACCATCACCTATTCCACCCCAACATTGTCATTTACATAATTTATTAACAAACAATAAGAGACTTAGCAGTGTTCCCTATGGTATGTCACTGCATAGCAGGCTCCAGTCACACAAAAAGCCTTCTAACACCACCCTTTGTCTCCTGCCACTGAGCCTATTCTGAATCCAGATTTCCCAGTTACCCCGGATCTCATATACTTTTACCTTCTTAATAGATATCCCATATTGGCGCTTGTCAAAGACCTTACTGAATTCCCTATAAACTACCCTCATTTATACACTTCATATCATATATACACAACCAAGGCATCAAGTGCTACATCAAAAAACATCAACAAGGACGCTCTGTCTCTGGCTTGATGTTACATTTACAACCTCCTTCCTTTTTTCAAAGCCTGTCCACACAGCTCCAGCTGCTGCTGTCAGATGAGTGTGCCTCCTTTTTGACAGGGGCAGCTGCCTTTAAGAAGAACAGGGTAGTTTTAAGTCATTGCTAGAAGTGTACACACTCAGGCCCTTTACTGAGCATGCAGCCAGTCCACAGTCCATTATACTCTGGACTGTGCAGCACAGCCTTTGAGATCTGCAGGAAGCACAATATTTATATGCTCTCTGCCTCAATTCAACTAGACATTGAGCAATTATACATCATGATCTCTGGACCCGCTAACGGGCCTGATCAAATTGTTAGTCTGAGGACCTGCCATTGACAATCTGTCCATTTGCATAGCTTGTATAAGCTTGCTTTTTCATAGAGATTCTGGTGCAAATTCAGGGATAGCAGTGAATCCTGTCAAGAGCATACCATCTGCACAGATTCAAAACTGAAGTTAAACTCCAGTTAATTCAATCACTTTGTGAAGACAACAAAGATATGAGTAATAAAAGGAAGTGGTACATTGTGTGGGAAGACAGTTCTTTTCCTTTCTGAAAGCTCAGTGCAATCCAGTATGACAGATGAAATGTAGGTCTCTTTCTCTTATCGATGATTATGCCATATGTTGTGTTAGAAAATAGTCACTTTAAGCTCCAGGATCAGGATACAAATTGAGCTGAAATAGTGAAAATGATGGTCTTCTCTCTGTCATGTATCGCCAAGGATCATTAATAAAATCTATTTCTCCTGAATTAATTTCCTGAAAGTATTAAGCCACAATACAAAACTAGCATTCAACTTCAGATTTGGCCATTAAAGAAAATACATTTATAAAAGGAATTGGAGTAGGACAGTCTCATTTACATGATTTAACTATGCGATCTAAGATAGAAATTGTAGCAGTAATTTTACAATAATTTTTTGAATTAATGTAACAGATGGCCATTTCTAAGTACTTTTGTTCAAACCCTGATTAACTTTAAATGCTGTCTTCAGCTAAAGAGGTCTAGAAATGCAAGGCTGAATCTTTGTTTAGGAGGTTTCAGTAAGAGTGACTGCATTGGTTAATGTGGCTTTGCATCCAGCAGGGTATTTTACCTAATGAAGCTTATGTTATCCTTTATAACATAAAAAAGTGCATATCATGGTATTAAAGAATCTAACAGATATTTATTATAGCTAGCTTTTATATGCAGGCATTACATTCTTCAGGCACATTAGTGTCTGAGCTGACATTGAACTATAAGTTGCACAGAGTAGCCTGCTTCTCATGGCATGTCATCCTTCAAGTGGTTTCAAGTGAGAATATAGAAAATATAAGTAGGAACAGGCCATTTAGCTCGCTCTATGCTCTTTGATATCCATCTCCCAAGCTCTTTGACACCTTTAGTGTTTAGAAATCTACTTATTTCAATCTTCGACATTTCTGTGACTTTGCATCTATGGTGTTCTTTGCTCAAGAATTCCATAGGTTCACCAGCCTCTGAGTGAAGAACTTCTCCTCACCCCAGTCCAAACAATGTATCAAATAATTTGGGGAATAATCTGAAGAATGTGGATGCAGTGCAGAAAGCACTTTCTGACCTACTGAAGCTTGGAAAAGTGAGCAACGCCCAGGTGCCTGGCTGCTAACTCGATATACAGCAGCACCCCCATAAGCTGTCCCCAACACCGTCATCTTCCTCCACGTGGCTGAGCTCATTCTCACTTTGAACATTTCACCTCCAACTGTATCAACTGATGGCACCTGAACCATTCTTAATCCTTTTGTTTCTTGGTTCAATACAAGATTGTGACGTCAAATTTATGATCTTCATAGGACCTGAGCCTTTCACACCTCTTGTATAGGTGAGTCAGCTCACAACATTTTATGAGCTGCTGCTCATGATGTGGGTTTCTGCCTCCATCCTCTTTAAGTGTAGAGAACTATCATGTATGCTTCATCTGGTATGGTAGATTCAAACTACTTCTTGTAGATAATAAGAAAAAAATTATCGCATGTTAGCAACAGGTTTGCATCGGTATGATAAGCATTGTGACAGAGACTTTGCGGAGGACTGGTTACTAGGCCCTAATCCTTCGAGATCCTGAGATGTTCTGTGCACATGATGTTATCATAGTGGGTGGGGCTCATGGCATACTTCAGTATTAACTCTTTCAGAACCATACACAAGAATTCTTATCCTTGTAATCTTAATGGTGAATTATTGTGTGATAGGTTAACCTTTCAATTTACAACATGGTGAATTATGATGTGATAAGAATAATCTTTCAGTTTACAACAATAGTGACTTGTATTTATAAAGCGCCTTTAATATCGGAGTATTTTTCAGGGTACTCCCCTGTAAAGGAGAACTGGAGCAAACACAACAACGGTACTGGAGTGGAGAAGTGCCTGGAATATAGTTGGCTACAAGAGCAGAAAATCAGTATTCTCAGGTCAGTTAATAAAGCTGAAAACTTGCGCTTTGTTGAAATTGAAGATGAAATGAAAGGTCTACTCCTTAATAAAGAACACAGTGCTGAGAAGGGGCAGCCAGTTTAAAAAGCAAATGGAGACTGACTTCAGTCTGAACACAGTGCAGAAAAGAGGCAGAAAGTTTAAAAAAAACATAGAAAGTAGGAATACTTCATCACACAAGGAGGCAGCGAGTTTAAAATGAGCACAGAGAGCAGGGAGTGACTTAATTGCAGACACAGAACTGATAGAGGAAACAACAAGTTTAAAAAGAGTGTGGTGAGCAAGGAGTGGCTTCATTCTACACACAACAGCAAGAGAGGAGGCAGCCAATTTAAAAAGAGAATGGAAAGCAGGGATTGGCTTCATTCCGAATACAGCACAGAGAGGATGCAACAAGTTTAATGCAAGTTTAGACATTAGGGAGTCCCTTATCTGAACACAATGCCAAACAAGGAGGCAGCAAGTTCAAAACAGCAGAGAGCAGGGAACAACTTAATTGTGAATACAGAGATAAGAAAGACAGCAACAGTTTACAAAGAGTGTTGTAAGCAGTGAATAAATTCATTCTAAACACAGAACCAAAAAAGAAGGCAATAAGTTTAAAAAGTGCAAAGAGTGTGGACTGCATTTATTCAAAGCATAACACTCCTGAGAGAGGAGGCAGCAAGTTTTAAAACAATGTGGAGACTAGTGTGGCTTCATTTTAAGCAGAGTGTCAAGACAGAAGGCAGCAAATTTAAAAAGAATGCAGAAAGGGGAAGAGAATTATGATAAACACTGCACCAAGAGAGGCTGATGGTGGACAAAAAAATCCAAGAATGACTTGGAAGTGCATGGTAAAATAGGACTGAGTCAGCATGGCTTTTCAAGGGGAGGTCATGTCTGACAAATTTGTTTGAATTCTGTGAGAAGTTAACAATTAATTTAGACACAGGAGATCTGTACACATGATTTATTTGGATTTCCAAAGCCTTTGACAAGGTGCCGCACAGGAGTTCTGCTAAGTAAAATAAGAGCCCATTTTATTAGGGGCAAAGTACAGGCATGATTAGAGGATTGGCTGACTGGCAGAAGGCAGAGAGTGGGAGAAAGGGGCCTTTTTCAGGATGGCGGCCAGTGACTGGAGTTCCACAGGGGTTAGTGTTGGGCCCATAACTATTCATGCCATACATTAATGAACTGGACACAGGAACTGAGGATGTTGTATCTAAATTTGCAGATGACACAAGGTTAGATGGAGGGACAGGTAGTGGAGAGACTGCAGAAAGAGTTGGGCAGGCTAGGTGTCTGGGCAAAGAAGTGGCAGATGGAATACAATTTAGGAAACTGTGAGGTTATGCACTTTGGTAGGAAAAATAGAGATGTAGACTATTTCCTAAATGGGGAAAGACTTCAGAAATCTGAAGCACAAAGGGACTTAGGAGTCTGAGTTCAGGATTCTCTTATGGTTAACATTCGGTTTCCATTAGCAGTTAGGAAGGCAAATGAAATGTTAGCATCCAAACAGGTTAGAATACAAGAGCAGTGATGTATTGTTGAGGCTGTTTAAAGTTTCACTCAGAATGCCCTTGGGATATTTTGAACAGTTTTAGACTCCATATCTGAGCAAGGATGTGCTGGCATTGGAGGCGTCCAGAGGAGGTTTACAAGAATGATCCTCAGATGAAGGGCTTATTGTATGAGGAGCGGTTTTACTTGATGGAGTTTAGAAAGATGAGGGCGGATCTGATTGAAACTTACAGAATACTGAGAGGCCTGGATAGAACAGATGTGGAGATGTTTCCAGTGGTAAGAGAGACTAGGACCTGAGGGCAGAGAAACATGCCATTTATGAAGAGCAAGTAGTTTTCAGGGTTACATGACAGCAAGCTCGTGCAGGCTAGTGGAGTGTACATCCTGCAGGTTGGAGAAATCATGGACATATCATGGCATAGAATCATAAAATCCCTACAGTGTCGAAGCAGGCCATTTGGCCCATTGAGTCCACACCAATCCCCTAAACAGCTTTCCACCCAGACTCACCCCCAACCCTATCCCTATCACCCTGCATTTCCCATGGCTAATCCACCTACCCTGCATATCCCTGGACAGTACGGGTACTTTAGCATGGCCAATCCACCTATCGTGCACATTTTTGGACAGAGCAACACCCCTGCAGCAAGTATCACACCCTGGAAATTGATAAGGGCAATGGTTTCTCAGGTGAGTACAGCTAGAGATAAGTGAATGGTACCAAAGGCACCTCAGCTGTACAAGTTGGTGGGAGCGGGGAAGATAAAAGAATGAAAGGGAAGTAGTGCTAGGGGATTCCATTGGCAGGGGATCGACAGGAGCTCCTGCAACATGAAATGTCACTCCAGGATGGTGTGTTGCCTCCCTGGTGCCAGGGTCAAGGATGTCACAGAGCAGCTGCAGGGCATCCTTCTAGGAGAGGGGGATCAACCTGAAGTTGTGGCCCACATTGGAAGTGGGTGGGGGTCCTGAAAGCAAAATTCAGAGAGTTAGGAAGAAAATTAAAAAGCAGGACCACGTGAGCAGTAATCTCAGGATTACTCTCAGTCTAGTCCTTAACAAGTGGCATGCATTGTGTGGTCCTCAGAGAGCTATCTTCTCCAAATGGAAGACAGACAAGAAGAGGAGGAGGGAAAGGGTTCCCTATCACCAACTACAGAACAGGATTCTGCCTTCACAACTTTACCAAGACAACACATTCTGTGCCAACAGCTATTTGTTCTCTGGTATCAGTGAATCATCCACAGTTGCCACAGTTGTATACTGTCTTGAACTAACTAATGTACCATACTTAAACTACTGCTTCTTAACCAACTTAATAAACTACCAGAAAGTTGTTATAAATTATTGACGGCATATATAAAGTAGCTGCAATCACAAAGCTCCCAGAAATCAACACTGGGGAGTTTAGAACAGAGGACACAATTAAAAGATAAGTGAGATGCCATTTAACAGAGACAAGATGGGAGGAAATCTTTGGGATTCTTAAGCCCAGAGTGTTGTGGAAGCTCAGTCTTTGAGTATATTAGAGTAGAGGTTGATAAAGTCTGGATTATCAGTGATGGAAAGGGTTCCGAGGATAGTGCTATGTAGGCAAAAGGCATTGAAGTGTTTGATTAACCATAATCATATCAAATGGCAGAGCAAGCTTGATAGCTGAATGGCCTACTCCTGCTCATATGTTTCTAAAATTGAGGCCACCATGAATTGACATATTTCTACACTTTCAAGGGCATTATCAACTTGACATAGGAGTTCATGCGGAGATATTAAGACAGATGCCAGGCCAAAAAGGTAGATTTTAAGGAGTGAGTTGAAGTAGAACAGACAGGTAGACTATTGGAGATGTTAAGGAGGGGAATTCTCGAGCTCACTGTCTTTTTGGCTGAAGGCTTGACCATATATTTTCAAAATGGGAAGAACATTCAGAAGTCTGGAGAGCAAAGGGACTTGGGAGTCCTAGTCCAGGAATCTCTTAAGGTAAATTTGCAGGTTGCATCAGTAGTTAGGAAGGCAAATACAATGCTGTCATTCATCTCAAGAGGACAAGAATATAAAGGCAGAGATGCACTTCTGAGGCTTTATAAGGCTCTGGTCAGACTACATGTAGGGTATTTTGAGCAATTTTGGGCCTATACCTCAGGAAAGATGCATTGGCCCTGTAACGAGTCCAGAGGAGGTTCACGAGAATGATTCCAGGAATGAAAGGAGGATATGAGGAATGTGTGAGTACTTTGAGAATATACTTGATGGAATTTAGAAGGATAAGGGGGGGATCTGACTTAAACTTTCAGAATACTGAATGGCTTGGACAGAGTGGATGTTGGGAAGGTGTTTCCATTGGTAGGAGATACAAGGAGCCGAGGGCACAGCCTTAGTGGAAAGGGAAGACCTTTTAGAACGGAGATAAGGAGAAACTTCTATAGCCAGAGAGTGGTGAATCTATGGAATTCACTGCCACAGAAGGCTGTGGAGGCCAGGTCATTGAGTATGTTTAAGACAGAGATAGATAAGCTCTTGATTGCCAAGGGGATCAAACATTACAGACAGAAAACGGGAAATGGGGCTGAAAAACCTATCAGCCATAATTGAATGGTGGAGCAGACCCAATGGGCTGAATGGCCTAATTTCAGCTCATATGTCCTATGGTCTTATGGTCTTATATTTTAACAGAATTAAAATTGGACATCCTCAAGATTTCAATGTTTTGGGGCTGGTGAAGATTACAGAGAAACATAGCAGTAAGACCATGAAGGGAAATGAAAACAAAATTTAAATTTAAGGGTTGTTGTGTCAAACCTGGCTCAGTTGGTAGCCCTCTATGACTCTATGACACACTGTCTCTGAGTCAGAGATTGTGGCTTCAAATCATGCTCCAGGCCTTGATTCCAAAAATTTAGGCTGATGTTTGAGTGCAGTGCAATCTTTAGATTGAAATATTAAACAAAGACCCACTCAGTTTCACATAATAGCCCAATAGCATTAATTTTAAAGAAGAGCAGCCATGATATCCTGGCCAATAGTTATCCCACAATCAGCACTATAATGAAAAAAGATTATCAGGTCATTACCACATTGCTGTATGTGGAATGTAGCACTGTTCATTTTGGGAACTGCGTTTTCTATATTATAACAGTAATTGTGATTCAAAAGTTCATCATGGATTGTAAAGCATATTGGAAATTCTGCTGGTTGCAACACAATATAGCAGAAGTATTTTATTTGCTTCATCATTACCAATGCAGGTCAATGAACACAATAGACAATAGACAATAGGTGCAGGAGTAGGCCATTCAGCCCTTCGAGCCTGCACCGCCATTCAATATAATCATGGCTGATCATTCCTAATCAGTATCCTGTTCCTGCCTTATCTCCATAACCCTTGATTCCACTATCTTTGAGAGCTCTATCCAACTCCTTCTTAAATGAATCCAGAGTGTGGGCCTCCAGTGCCCCGTGTGGCAGAGCATTCCACACAGCCACCACTCTCTGGGTGAAGAAGTTTCTCCTGAGCTCTGTCCTAAATGGTCTACCCCGTATTTTTAAGCTGTGTCCTCTGGTTCGGCACTCACCCATCAGTGAAATATGTTTCCTACTGCCAGAGTGTCCAATCCTTTCGTAATCTTATACGTCTCAATCAGATCCCCTCTCAATCTTCGAAACTCAAGGGTATACAAGCCCAGTCGCTTCAGTCTTTCAGTGTAAGGTAATCCTGCCATTCCAGGAATTGACCTCGTGACCCTACGCTGCACTCCCTCAATAGCCAGAATGTCTTTTCTCAAATTTGGAGACCAGAACTGCACACAGTACTCCAGGTGTGGTCTCACCAGGGCCCTGTACAGCTGCAGAAGCACCTCTTTGCTTCGAGACTCAATTCCTCTTGTTATGAAGGCCAGCATGCTATTAGCCTTCTTCACTACCTGCTGTACCTGCATGCTTGCCTTCATTGACTGGTGTACAAGAACACCCAGATCTCTCTGTACTGCCCCTTTATATAAATTGATTCCATTGAGGTAGTAGTCTGCCTTCCTGTTCTTGCTACCAAAGTGGATAACCATACATTTATCCACATTAAACTGCATCTGCCATGCATCTGCCCACTCACCTAACTTGTCCAGGTCACCCTGTAATCTCCTAACATCCTCATCACTTTTCACCCTGCCACCCAGCTTTGTATCATCAGCAAATTTGCTAATGTTATTGCTGATACCATCTTCTATATCATTAACATATATTGTAAAAAGCTGTGGTCCCAGCACGGATCCCTGCGGTACCCCACTGGTCACTGCCTAACATTCCAAAATGGAGCCGTTTATCACTACCCTTTGTTTCCTATTAGCCAACCAATTTTCAATCCAATCTAGTACTTTGCCCCCAATACCATGCACCCTAATTTTACTCACTAACCTCCTGTGTGGGACTTTATCAAAAGCTTTCTGAAAGTCCAGGTACACTACATCTACTGGATTTCCCTCATCCAACTTCATAGTTACATCCTCAAAAAATTCAAGAAGATTAGTCAAGCATGATTTCCCCTTCATAAATCCATGCTGACTCTGTCCTATCCTATTACTACTATCCAGATGTGCAGTAATTTCATCCTTTATAATAGACTCCAGCAACTTTCCCACCACTGAGGTCAGACTAACTGGTCTATAATTACCTGCTTTCTCTCGCCCACCTTTCTTAAAAAGTGGTATAACATTAGCCACCCTCCAATCCTCAGGAACCGACCCCGAATCTATTGAACTCTGGAAAATAATCACCAACGCATCCACGATTTCCTGAGCCACCTCCTTCAGTACCCTGGATGCAGACCATCAGGCCCCGGAGACTTATTAACCTTCAGACCTAACAGCTTCTCCAACACCAAATCCTGGCAAATATAAATTCCCTTAAGTTCAGGTCCTTCAGCCACTGTTACCTCAGGGAGTTTGCTTGTGTCTTCCCCAGTGAACACAGATCTGAAGTACCCATTTAATTCCTCTGCCATTTCTTTGTTCCCCGTAATATATTCCCCTGTTTCTGTCTTCAAGGGCCCAATTTTTGTCCTAACCATTTTTTTGCCTTGCACATACCTAAAAAAGCTTTTACTATCCTCCTTAATATTCTTGGCCAGTTTACCTTCGTACCTCATTTTTCCTCTGCGTATTTCCTTCTTAGTAATCCTCTGTTGCTCTTTAAAAGCTTCCCAGTCCTCAGTTTTCCCACTTATCTTAGCTATGTTATACTTTTTCTCTTTTAACTTTATATGTTTCTTTACTTCCCTCGTCAGCCACGGCCGCCCATGCCTCCTCCTGGGATCTTTCTTCCTTTTAGGAATGAACTGATCCTGCAACTTCTGCATTATACACAGAAATATCCGCCATTGTTCCTCCACGGTCATCCCTGCTAAGGTATTGCACCATTGAACTTTGGCCAGCTCCTCCCTCATAGCTCCATAATTCCCTTTATTCAACAGAAGTACTGTCGCTTCCGACTGTACCCTCTCCCTCTCAAATTGCAGATTGAAGCTTATTGTATTATGGTCACTACTTCCCAATGGCTCCTTCACTTCGAGGTCTCTGACCAATTCTGGTTCGTTACACAATACCAGATCCATAATTGCCTTCTCCCTGGTCGGCTCCAGTACCAGCTGCTCTAAGAATCCATCTCTGAGGCACTCCACAAAGTCTCTTTCTTGTGGCCCAATACCATCCTGATTCTACCAGTCTACCTGCATGTTAAAATCCCCCATAACAACTGTAGTGACATCTTTGCGACAGGCCAATTTCAGCTCCTGATTTAACTTACATCCGACATCCAGACTACTGTTTGGGGGCCTGTAGATGACTCCCAAGAGGGTCTTTTTACCCTTGGTATTTCGAAGCTCTATCCACACTGACTCTACATCTCCTGACTCTAGGTCCCCCCGCGCAAGGGACTGAATATCATCCCTTACTAACAAGGCCACCCCACCCCCTCTGCCCGTCAGTCTGTCCTTACGATAACACGTGTATCCTTGAATATTCATTTCCCAGGCCCTGTCCACATGAAGCCACGTCTCAGTTATCCCCACAATATCGTATCTGCCAATTTCCAAAAGAGCCTCAAGCTCATCCATCTTATGTCTAATGCTTTGTGCATTCATGTATACACAGGGAAGATTGGTGAACGAGACTTCGTGTAAGTTGATATGACAAATCTATCGATCACTGCCTTGTTTGTATGGATGATTGAAGCTATATACTTATTTGAAAGACAATTGATCCTATACACATCATTCCTGACAAAGCCTTTTTTTTTGCTAAATACTGTCCATATCCTAAAGTATTTTGAGAATAAATACATTGACCATTTTATTATTTCTAGTCACATTACAAGCAATTTCCAAGTAAAATGGAAAACAAAAATCTAAATTGTGTGAATTAAAACATTATCTAATAAAAATAGATAAGTATTAGAAGCATGAACTATTGTTAATTGATAAGGAAAATACTTCAACCACTTAGAGTCATAGAGATGTACAGCATGGAAACAGACCCTTTGGTCCAACCTGTCGATGCCGACTATATATCCCAACCCAATCTAGTCCCACCTGCCAGTACCTGGCCCATATCCCTCCAAACCCTTCCTATTCATATACCCATCCAAATGCCTTTTAAATGTTGCAATTGTACCAACCTCCACCACTTCTTCTGGCAGCTCATTCCATACACATACTACCCTTGTGTGAAAAAGTTGCCCCGTAGGTCTCTTTTATATTTTTCCCCTCTCACCCTAAACCTATGCCCTCTAGTACTGGACTCCCTGACCCAGGGGAAAGACTTTGCTTATTTACCCTATCCATGCCCCTCATAATTTTATAAACCTCTATAAGGTCACCCCTCAGCCTCCGACGCTCCAGGGAAAATAGCCCCAGCCTGTTCAGCCTCTCCGTATAGCTCAAATCCTCCAATCCTGGCAACATCCTTGTAAATCTTTTCTGAACCCTTTCAAGTTTCACAACATCTTTCCGATAGGAAGGAGACCAGAATTACACGCAATAATCCAACAGTGGCCTAACCATTGTCCTGTACTGCCGCAACATGACCTCTCAACTCCTGTACTCAATACTGTGACCAATAAAAGAAAGCATACCCAAACGCCTTCTTCACTATCCTATCTACCTGACTCCACTTTCAAGGAGCTATGAACCTGCACTCCAAGGTCTCTTTGTTCAGCAACACCCCCTAGGACCTTACCATTAAGTGTTGAGTAGACTTAAATAGAAATTTAGTCAACCAGCCGAAATAAGTAAATTGGAAACTTTCTTGAAGAACATTAAACATAGGTTCTACAATATTGGCATGAAAGTAGTGGTATGCTTTTCACATATTGCGAAATTTACTCCAAAATAATTATATGACACAAGTTAGCCTCCAGACTTCCGATTCAGAATTCAACAATTTGATATATCTTACAAAATAATTTTTTTGCAGTTTCTAAACAGTTCTCATAATTGGCTTGCCCCCTACTGTCTACATGCTGTAATCTTTCCAGAAATCTTCTCTTGGTGAACTACTTGACTTGTGCACTGACAATTAATTTTCTTATAGCAATTTGTTCACTGGACGAAAACAGCTTTGTGTGACATTGCAGTATTTTTGAAATTGAGTATTAAGCAGGCAACCATTATTCAGATAACCACAAATATTAATCTTAATATCTAAACAAATCTATTAATGGGCTAAATTATGGAAAAATGTCTCAAATAAAAACAAGGTCTTTGGAAAGAGAAATTCTTGTTATCATCAACCTCTTGCTCATTAGTTTGTGCCATTTATATATTGCCAGTCTAATACTATATGCCATGTATTAGCTTACTTTCCCTTAATGAAGCCATCAGTAAATTAAAATATATGTCAAACTATAGCTTAAGCTCATAGAAATGTGCTCATTTTCTAGATGGACGAACAGCATATCTAGGAATGCACTTTTTTATATTGCACCATATATTCATACAAATTTTTTTCTGCCCCTTTGACTTTATTTCTTTGAATTCTCCTGTAACACAGCATACAAGAGAGTGCACACAGACTATCTGTTTCTAGGAGTTGCATGAGGATATATATAACAGCTAATGGCCATTTTTAGATAGTATTTAAAGTCAGAGCATCAATCAATTTCCATTTATGTAGTGTTGAGTCATTGTGTGGAAATAACTGCTCCTAAACTCATCCATAGAATGCACAAAATCTAAATATCAGCTGGCCAATTTTTCCAGCATGGTATAGGATTTAAATTTTAGCCTAAAAAGACACCAATAGATTTGAAACCCTTAATGATAGATTGATATTTTATACTTAAAACCTAATCATCTTTATCTCAATCAAAATTTCCAAAAACACTTTGTTTTATAGCAGATCAGAAAATTGGTATGATCTATTCAAGCAGCAAATCATTCACCCTGTTTGACTTTTATAGTTTTAAAGGGTAATAATATCCTAAGGGAAATTCTCTCAAAGCAGAGGCGATCCCTATTTAACGCCTGAGCCATATAATTTATGAGTAATCTCTTACCATTCAGGAGAATTCATTATTAGCCAACACTGCCTCACACCCTGAGGAGATTTGATTTTCAAGTCAGCAGAGACCCAGATACACTTTCAGCTGACGCCACCCATTAGTTCTATTAGCAAATGGCTCTATTGAGTCAGAGAAGAACAGCATCTGTTCCACTCCTGGACATCCAGCTGAAGCTGTCAGTCATCAAGTAACTTGGTGCTGGCAGGGTGCTCTGTCACTATTCACTTATTTGTTTGTTGGTAGCTTGCTTCAATCCCCAAAAACAAACTGGGCATTTGCCCTTGTTCACTAGGTGCAGTTTCATGCTGGCAGAGTTCATGTTCCATACTAGTTGGACACAAGTTAGAACCTTCACCCAACCTGAAATGTCATGCCTCACTGAACTTTGCACACAATATTGAAAATAAAGTGCTAGCCTACAAGGAGATTGTTCATAAATTGTTTTTTGAAGGTCGTATTTTGAGCCGAAATTGCTTCACTTTATTGCCCAAAGCAGTAAAAGGACATTTCTTGTCTTTCAAGTATTGCCAACATCATATTCAATAAATCCACAAGTGTAAATGTTGTGCCATGTAACATCATACTATTCTAGAATATTGTATAATAATTGACAGAGGCCTCATACTGTGAATCTGATCCAAAATGAAATCTTCCAACTAGTAAGTGGTACAAATCGATTTGCAGTACTATTGACAGATTGCTAGTCAGTATCTCTCACACTCCTAATACTATACTGTACATTGGGAGCCAGGGAGGGACAGCTGTGATGTGCAGCACCCTGTCTAGAAATTTGGAATTATGCCCATGGCCTATTTAGTACCACATAGATTAAAAATATTACCCAATGGGATTTCCTGCACAATGTACAAGGTTGGAGTGACATTCAACCAATGATCCTTTCTGTGTAGTGTATATTGGGACATTGTTCACCCAAAAAATGTGATTTTTCTAAGCACAGCTGTCATTTATTGTTTAAATTCTGAACAAGAAAATAAATTTAGCAAACAGTCCAATAGGTTTACGTTATTGTTGAGAATGCAGTGTTAACTACTGTGCAAAACCAGATGGTAAATAGTTAGCAGATTACGCTTGTGAAATAAAGAATAACGTCACAAAAACATGTCTGGGCTAGAGGGGAGGAAAAGTTAATGCTAAATGATGTTGTCTATTTGGCACCTCAACCAACTGACACAATCTATATTGACATTTATTCCAGTAACTAGTATAAATCATGTCATTAATGGATAATTGTTGTTTGAAAAGTATTAAATGTTTATATTTCCTTTTGGAGATATGAGTCATCAAGTTGTGCTTTATTTTGTCATATTGGCATCACCAAGAAAACACTGGAGATGTGCTTCCTCAAGATTTACTAATTGGATTCTGTCTAAACAAATGAAAAAGAAGTTTGCCAAAACGTCTTTTGTGAAAACTGTATCCTTTTCAAGAATGGTTTTATAACATGAGTCAGTTATCAGCATGTATCCTTAAGGCAGCTATCAATGCCAGCATATAATACAAAGTGCCAGGATTCAAAGCAACCATGTATATGTACGCACAGGGGAATTAACGAGCTATAGATTTGGGGGACGTGGGTGGAGAACATCATAATTATCTCTGAAATTGTGTTCCAAGAATCCTTAGAAAATAACAGATCTACACTGTGCTTAAATGTGAGTTGAGGTTTCTCAATTAATAGAATTTATTTGTTTTTCACTCTTGAATAATTATCTTCCCTCTCTTCCTGAAGGCATTAATTTCTCATTGGGTGATTATTTCACTTTGGCAAATTTTAACTCATTCAAACCCAGGGGCACTGATCCATGCTTTAATGCTCATGAACAGCACGGAGATAAAGATGAGTTAATTCAGATTACTCCTGCAACCACTTGATGCGGAATATTTTCAAGTGAGCATTTTTGAATGTTTGTAGATATGTCCATTATTTATTTACAACTAATATGTACTTTGAGAACAACTTCTGCCTTTGTTGATACAAATCTTTATTTAAATTTCAGGACTTTTTTGTGGTTAAATCACTTCAAAGTTGTTTTGCTATAAATATTTACATACAGCAAAAGGACAGTTACAATGGGTTTTGTTAACAAATTCACTTTGTAACATGATGTAAATAGAATGCATCACAAACCTTTTATCAGAACTGTTTATGATAATTTTACCCATGTTATTATTGTTTTGTTTTAAATTTTACACACAGGAATAGAACTGTTAATGAGGAATCAGAGAACGGACATGCTGTATTTGTGAATGTTTTAATGCTTTCAGGAGTTTGAACATATTGATCACATTGTGAAGTACTTCCATTGTCTCTAAAGCTGATATAGCAAACATTTCAATTGACTTCACAATTACTGACTACATAGCCTTACCTATAAGAAAAAAAGTTGCATTTAGATAAAGTAACAAGCTTCATTAAATAATAATTTGTAGATTAAAGTGCTTTACTGAGCTGTAATCATTTATAGTAGCTTAACAGGTGTGTGCGAGCACATATGAAGTTCTCACATTGATAAATATTTATAACATCAACTAGAGATGATACTTGTGATCTACTGGAAAAGAAACTTCACAGATACTCAGCAAAAGAATCACATATCATTGTCCATCTGTTAATATATTTCTTTGTAATATTGGAATGATTAAGCTTGGAATGTCAGAGTTATTCTGCACTGGATACAAAGTTTGTTTATTGCACAAGTTAAAGATTAATTTCCTGTGTGAGCAGTGATGTATAAACACAATGAATTATGTGACATACTAAGTTAAGTTGTTGGCACATTTTTTAGGTATACATGTGCATGCATAAACCATTTTATTTAAGCTGGGAATGTATACATTCCTGCCTTCAAGGCAGCTATTATGAAATGAAAAGAAAATGACATTTGCACATCATTCTGTGAATCATAGAACATAGAAGAATACAGCGCAGTGCAGGCCCTTCGGCCCTCGATGTTGCGCCGATCCAAGCCCACCTAACTTACACTAGCCCACTATCCTCCATATGCCTATCCAATGCCCGCTTAAATGCCCATAATGAGGGAGAGTCCACCACTGCTACTGGCAGGGCATTCCATGAACTCACGACTCGCTGAGTAAAGAACCTACCCCTAACATCTGTCCTATACCTACCCCCCCTTAATTTAAAGCTATGTCCCCTTGTAATAGCTGACTCCATACGTGGAAAAAGATTCTCACTGTCGACCCTATCTAAACCCCTAATCATCTTGTACACCTCTATCAAGTCACCCCTAAACCTTCTTTTCTCCAATGAAAACAACCCCAAGTGCCTCAGCCTTTCCTCATACGATCTTTCTACCATACCAGGCAACATCCTGGTAAACCTCCTCTGCACCTGTTCCAGTGCCTCCACATCCTTCCTATAATATGGCGACCAAAACTGCACACAATACTCCAGATGCGGCCGCACCAGAGTCTTATACAACTGCAACATGACCTCAGTACTCCGGAACTCAATTCCTCTACCAATAAAAGCCAGTACGCCATATGCCTTCTTCACCGCACTATTTACCTGGGTGGCAACTTTCAAAGATCTGTGTACATGGACACCAAGATCCCTCTGCTCATCCACACTACCAAGTATCCGACCATTAGCCCAGTACCCCATCTTTTTATTACTCTTACCAAAGTGAATCACCTCACACTTAGCCGCATTGAACTCCATTTGCCACCTTTCTGCCCAGTTCTGCAGCTTATCTATATCCCGCTGTAACCTGCCATATCCTTCCTCACTGTCTACAACTCCTCCGACTTTCGTATCATCCGCAAACTTGCTCACCCAACCTTCTAACCCCTCCTCCAGGTCATTTATAAAAATGACAAACAGCAATGGTCCCAAAACAGATCCTTGCGGAACACCGCTAGTGACGGCACTCCAAGATGAACCTTTGCCATCAACTACTACCCTCTGTCTTCTTCCAGCCAGCCAACTCCTAATCCAAACCTCCAACTCACCCTCAATGCCATACCTCCGTATTTTTTGCAGTAGAAATCAACTGCACACTAAACAGATGCCCGATTTTCCCTTTTAATTGAGCAAAAATATAATAAGCTCAAAGTTTTAATAGCTTTTCTTCATTTGTGTTTATAAAATCATAGGGACTTCAAACATTTACAGGAAAAGAGAACTTAGGAGCAGACGTAGACCAGTTGATCCTTTAAAGCTGTTGCGTCATTCAGTAGGATCATGGACTGAGCTGGTTGTGGTCTCATCTCCACTTTTCTGTCTTAACTACATAACCCTTGACTCTCGTGTCTAACAAATATCTATTTAACTCATGCTTCAATCAAGACCCAGCCTCCACTATCTGGGGAATGGAATTCTATTCTCTGATGACTTTCTGAAAGAAGTAAGTTATCCTTATCTCTGCCTTAAAAGAAGACCTCTTACTCTTAAAAGATGTCCCTTAGGCAGATTGTGCAGGAGTCACCAGGGTCTCACTCACCAATCGGTTTTCCATTTTGGACCTTGATAAAAGCATTCATTCATTCTTCAGAGGAGTGCAGTAGCCAAACCTGGGGCACCAAGAGTGGTTGAGCTGCACAAATGTGGAACAAGAAGGAAGGAAGAGCAATAGCGATGGAAGATTCATCACCCAGGGGAACAGAAAGATCTTTCTGCAACCATAGATGTGAGCCCTAGATGGGGTGTTGCCTCTCTGGTACCAAGGTCAAGGATGTTACAGAACAGCTGCAGGACATTTCTATAGGGGAGGCTGAACAGTTAGAGGTTATGAGATATTTTGGTACCAAAGTAAGAGGAATTGGTCATCCAGTCAGAATTTAGATAGCTTGGTTAAAAAAAAATAGCAAGCAGGACATCAAAGGTAGTAATTTCCAGATTATTCCCAGTGTTGCGAGTAAGTACAGAAATAGAAGATAAGACAGATGAATATGTGGAAGGAAATTAGGTGCAGGAGGGAGGGCTTTAGATTCTTAGGACAGACTCTGTACAGTACAAGCTAGACAAGTTGCTGTGGACTTGGCTAGGAAGGGGTGGGAATGTACCTTAAAACAGACTCAGCTAGAAGTGTGGGCATCAGGACAGAATATCAGAGAGAGCTACCAAGGTGCACAAAATACTGAGAGAAACAAATACTACGAGAGAATAGAATAGGTGAAGTTGAAGGGAGAACTGATGGAAAAGTCTAAATCAGGATTATATTGCATGTTTGCAAGTGTAGAAAGGATAGCAAATAGAATTTGCAAGTTACAGGTTTGCAGATTTGCCACGTGAAATTATAATTTTGTGGTGAAAAAGGAGACCTGGCTCATTAAAGAGCAGGGCTGAATTTTAAATTTTCTGGGCACAGGCTATTCTGAAATTATATGAATAGAAGAAAAGGAGGAGGGTATGCAGTATTAGTTAGGTGTTCATTGCAGCGCTAGAGAAAGAGGAATTCCCAGATTCAAGGACAGAATCAATTGGCTTCAGCTAAGGAACAAAAAAGGTGCAATTGCACTGCTTAGTATGGTCTACAGACACTAACTAGTGGGAAGAGTATAGTGGAACACATTTGCAGGGAAATTAAAGAGAAGTATAATAAAATAATAAATGTTTTATAGTTGTTATAATGGGAAACTTTAACTATCTGAATATAAACTGGGATCGTGGTGATGTAACCGGCAGAGAGGGGCAAGTGATCCTAATTTGTGTTTAGGCTCATTTTCAACACCAGAATTAATCCAATCCAATCCAATCCAATAAGAAAGTTGGCATTGTTTGACATGATTCTTGGAAATGAGGTGGGCCAAATAGATATTAGTGGGTGAACATTTAGTGGACATAGATCACTGTATCAGACATAGATCAATGAGCCAACAAACACTGCAGCACAGAGGAAACAAGTAGAGCAGAGATAAATTACCTATACATTGTATTCAAAAAGAACGGGTACCCAATAAACACAGTCCGCCGATTTCTGAGGAACAAACCCAAACAAGCAGACAAAATACATCCAGAAATCCTAGCCACTCTGCCCTACATCAAAGACATCTCAGAATGACTGCCAGACTACTCAGACCCTTTGGCATCATGGTAGCCCACAAACCCACCAACACACTAAAACAGCAGCTAATGAACTTGAAAAATGCTATACAGATAACAAGCAAAACTAATGTTATCTATAAAATACCTTTCAAGAACTGGAACACTACACTGGACAAACAGTCAGAAAACTAGCCACCAGGATACATGAACATCAACTGGCCACAAAAAGGCATGACCCACTATCACTAGTGTCCTTACATACAGATGAGGAAGGACACCACTTTGACTGAGACAACACATCCATCCTCGACAAGCCAAACAGAGACACGCACAAGAATTCCTAGAAGCATAGCATTTCAACAGGAACTCTATCAACAAACACATTGACTTGGATCCCATTTACCACCCCTTGAGAAAAAGAATAGGAAATGACATCACCACAGGAAATGATACCACCAACCTAAGGAAACCCAAACATATAAATAGAAAGCGGGCTACACCACCAGTGCTTCATTTGGAGGCTCATTGAAGATGTTACCTAGTATGGTGACAAAATGTCTGAAAATGAACCTTCCAGCTCAGCGAGCAAACCTACATACGGAACCTCAACCTGAGCTACAAATCTTGTCAAAACTCACTAAGATCACTGTATCGTAAGATAAAGGATAATGGTTAAAAAGGTATGGGGGATAATTAGTGGGGAGCAAACCATAAGAGTAATAATTGACTAGGGGGAAGCAAACTTCAATTAGATAAGAATAGAGTGGGAGCCAAAGGTTGGTGAGTAAAACTATAGCTGAATAATGCGCTACCTTCAAAAAACTAAATGGTTAAGCACAATCAATGAACAGTACCTCAAAGAGGAAATGTAGTGCAAACAAATCCAGAGGACCCTGGTTGAAATAGGAGATTGAAATTAAGATAAGGAGGAAAAGTGTGCTAATGAAAATTGTCAGGTAGAAAATACAACCGAGAACTAAACTGAACACAAAATGCTCAGAAACAAATTGAAACAGCAATTAAGAGAAGGATTGTGAAAAACTCTGTTCATAGCTCCTTGAAAGTGGAGTCGCAGGTAGGTAGGATAGTGAAGAAGGCATTTGGTATGCTTTCCTTTATTGGTCAGAGTATTGAATACAGGAGTTGGGAGGTCATGTTGCAGCTGTACAGGACATTGGTTAGGCCACTGTTGGAATATTGCGTGCAATTCTGCTCTCCTTCCTATCAGAAAGATGTTGTGAAACTTGAAAGGGTTCAGAAAAGATTTACAAGCATGTTGCCAGGGTTGGAGGATTTGAGCTATAGGGAGAGGCTGAACAGACTGGGGCTGTTTTCCCTGGAATGTTGGAGGCTGAGGAGTGATCTTATAAGGGTTTACAAAATTGAGGGGCATGGATAGGATAAATAGACAAAGTCTTTTCCCTGGGATTGGGGAGTCCAGAACTAGAGGGCATAGGTTGAAGGTGAGAAGGGAAAGATATTAAAGAGACCTAAGGGGCAACTTTTTCACACAGAGGGTGGTACGTATGTGGAATGAGCTGTCAGAGGATGTAGTGGAGGCTGGTACAATTACAACATTTAAGAGGCATTTGGATGAGTATATGAATAGGAAGGGTTTGGAGGGATATGGGCCGGGCACTGGCAGGTGGGACTAGATTAGGTTGGGATATCTGGTCGGCATGGACGGGTTGGACCGAAGGGTCTGTTTCCATGCTGTACATCTCTATGACTCTAACATAATGGACAATCCCAAAGTCTTCTGTAGGGACATAAATAGTAAAAGAGTGGTAAAAGGAGCAGCAGGACCAATTGATGACCAAAAATTGGGATTTACTCATGGAGGCAGGGAACGCGACTATAAATGATTATTTTCTGTCTGCTTTCTTCTGCCTAAACCAATGGTATTAGAGATGAAAACTCAGTTAATAGAAGGGGTCAAAGTTGGTAAGGAGGATGCATTAGATAAGCTGTTGGTATTTAGAGTTGACAAGATGCTACAGCAAGAGGAGATGTGTCAGAGTACATTGAAGGAAGTGAGAAAGGAATTTCATGGGTGTCAACTTACAGCTGAGAGGCATCAGCCATAGTCTTTTCAGTTTTCCCTGGACTCGGTGGTGCCAGAAGACTGGAGAACTGCTAACATTATGACCTGTTTTAAAAAAGGTTGTGAGGATAAGCCCATCATTTATAAACTAACCAATTTAACTTCTAAAAAGAATAATTCCATCAAGAATTAATAATCATAGGAAAAAAGGTTGCTTCATTAAGGTGAGCCAGCTTGGATTTCTTACATGTAAATCATGTTTAAGAAACCTACTGGTGTTGTTTGAAGGGGTAGCAGGGAGTGTTAATGAGGATAATGTTGCTGATATGGTGTGCATGGACTTTCAGAATATGTTTGATACAGTGTCACACAAGATACTTGTCAGAAAAATGATAAAACATGGAATAAAGTAGTGACATGGATAAAAACATAGCTGAGATAGAAAAGAGATGGTGTGGGAGAGCCAGCGTTGAACTGGGATGGACCAAGTTAAAAATCACACGACACCAGGTAATAGTCCAACAGGTGAGCCCTGCCTCTCCGAGAGCTAGTGCTTCCAAATAAACCTGTTGGAGTATAACCTGGTGTTATGATTTTTAACACAGAAAAGAGAGTAATACTAAATAGATATTTTTGAGAGAGGAGGAAGGTTCGTCACAGGTCACTGGAATCTTTGCTTTTCCTGATTTCTAAAACTGTTCTAGAATTTGGAGAGCAGAGGAGAATTTCAAGGTTTGTGAATGACGAAAAATCTGGGAACATTGTAAACTGTGAAGAGGAGAGTGTAGAATTTCCAATGGAGACTGACAAGTTGTTAAAGTGGGTGAATGAGTGGCAAATGAACTTCAATATGGAGAGATATACATGATGTGTTTTGGTAGATAGACATGGAGACAGTATCAAGGGTACTACTCTAAAAGGGGTGAAGGAGTAGAGAAATCTTCTGCACATAAATCATTAAAGGTGGCAAGACAGATAGAGAGCATGCAGATAGTAACCTACGCTTCATTCAGGGGGATGTAAAGTGTAGGGAGTAACGAGGTTATGCTAAATGTATTTAGGACACTAATCCTCAGATGAAGTATTACGTATCATTCTGCATGCCACAAGATAAGGCAGATATTAGTGAGTTTTGAGAAGATTTGTAGCTCAGGTTGAGGTTCTGGATGTAGGATAAGGAGGATGTGAATGCATAGGAGAGAGTGCAGAAGAGGTTTATGAGAATAACTCTAGGGATGAAAAACTTCAGCTATGAGGATAGACTGGAGAACTTGGAAATGCTTTCCTTGGAGAGAAGGCTAAAAGGAGACTTGACTGAAGTTTTCAAAATCATGAGAGGTCTGTTTAGATTGATAGGGAAAAACCGTAAAATAAAACAAGGAAACATAGATGCAAGAATTCTGAAATAAACAAAAGCATAAATTGCTGGGAGGAACTCAGGAGATCTGGCAGTATTTGTGGAGTTAATGTTGACTTCAGTGACTGCTTCTGAAGAAGGTTCACTGGACTCAAAACGTTAACTCTGTTTGTCTCTCTCCACAGATGCAGCCAGACCTGCTGAGTTTCTCCAGTAAATTCTGTTTTTGCATACTAGGGAGAAACTACTCCCAGTCATAAAAAGGATCAAAGATGAAAGTACATAGATTTAAAGTCACTTGCAGAAAAGAAGTGATTTAAGAAAAATTTCTTTCACACACTGTAGTTAAGGTTTGGAATTCCTGGAGACCAGTGTTCCTGCTAATCTTTTTCTCTTTTGTGCAAATCTCTGAGGTCCATGGGTGGCAAAGACTTCTGGATAGTTTGAGAGTGCCATATACGTAATGAGGTGAGCAGCAGAGAATTATGAGAAAACCTCCACCGTTCCAGGACTTTTCACAACTGTGGCTGAAGCCTGACGAACACCAGCACAGTAAGGACCTCCTCCATGTCTTAGTGTGGGCTGGGCTGAGTGTGGCAGAGGTAATGATCAATGTGATAGAAGAACCTTCTGCTGGAAGGAGATTAGACTTGTTGAGTAGACACAGGATGATTTTGGGGAAGGTTGAGAGTTTTGCAAGGGTTGTGGAGGGAAGTTCTGATTGAGGTGGGGGTCATGGGGGTAGAGGATTTGTCATTGGTGACACAGGTAAAAGACACCTAACAGTTAAGTGAAAAGAGATTTCCTGGATCGAGCAGTCTTCAATTTCCTTTGGTGTAAGGCCTGGGAAACCCTACCAGCCCCAGAATTAAATTTGAAATGGTGGTAAATATAAGATGCAGTCTACTTTGAATTAATTGTCAGCCCTCACTGTCCTGAGACTGGGTAATGACCGACTTCCCAATATCAAGGTTTTTAACTTTCAAGCCAACCGAAATTTGACCATATTTTGGACTGTCACCACACAACTTCCACAAGCATCCCTCCCAAACACATGCTTCTCCACCCCCGACTTGAAATATTGTCATCTCCATAGCAATAAAATTATTTTTTCTGCAATGTACCTATCTACCACATTTTGTGTAAATAGAATTCCACTTTAATTTTCTCTTCTACTTTTTCTTGTTATCTCTTTCACTGAGTTAAGCATGAATTAAGTTCAACTGCAGTGAAAGATCTATAGAAAAACATAACAGACATTCTACAGCTTGCTCAAACCTTTTAATGGACCAGCATCTGTGTTTTTGGACCCTGCTATCATTAGTTGTACCTCTTTCAAACCCGTTGTCTTCAGATCAGCAGACATGACAAACTCAATTTGTCAGTGGAAGAACAGAACACATTAGTTACTCATACTTATTTCAAAAATTTGGTCAATGGTTAAACAAACAAAATTGCTTGACTAGTGAGTGAAAAGAATGGACAGAATAAATAAGAAATATTAATGAGACCAAGTCTTGCAGGAAGTCAAGGACTGTAAAATCATTTGGATTTTCTCAGATCATAAATCCTGTACCTAATCTCACATATTCAAATTCAAAATCACACAACACCAGGTTATAGTTCAACAGGTTTATTTGGAAGCACTCGCTTTTGAAGCGCTGCTCCTTCATCAGATGGTTGTGGAGTATAGGATCATTAGACACAGAATTTACAGCAAAAGGCTAACAGTGTCATAGAGCTGTAACAATATATTAAACAAATTTAGATTAAGTCTTTCATCTTTTAGAATGGGATCTGCTAGTTCTGAAACTGAAACTAGCATATCCCATTCTAAAAGATGGAAGACTTAATCTAAATTTGTTTAATATATCATTACAGCTCTATGACACTGTTAGCCTTTTGCTGTAAATTCTGTGTCTTATGATCCTATACTCCACAACCATCTGATGAAGGAGCAGCGCTTCAAAAGTGAGTGCTTCCAAATAAACCTGTTAGACTATACCCTGGTGTTCTGTGATTTTTAACTTTGTCCACCCCAGTCCAACATTGGCACCTCTAAATCATATTCAAATTCAATTCACAAAAGAAAGCTCTATTGAAAGCAGTGATAAGAAAACATTAATGATAAGTTTTAATTGAACTCTGTCATACAAGTTAATATTCAAAATAAAAGTTCATGAAATAAGGAGAAAACTTTAGAATTTTATCCTTTCATCTTCTAACATATTGCAACATAAAACCGAAAGAACTGTGGATGTTGTGGACCCTTCAGACCCTTAACTCTGATTTCTCTGCACAGATGTTGCTAGACCTGCTGAGCTTTTCCAGCAATTTCTGCTTTTATTGCAAGATAAGTGTTCAAATCTGAACTCAATGGACGAGGGAACGGGGAGCTGGAAAGAGAGGTAACAAGGTGGCAAGGCATATTGGGTCACATTTCTTTATCACATTTATATGTCTATTCAGACCAGATAGAATGAAGTCTCATTTTCTAAGACAGAAAGTATGTTCAAGCACAGTCAACCAACCATAATTTGAAAACCTGTAACTGGGTAAGTTCTAACATTCACAGTAAGTGATACCACACAAGTTGGACTGCACAACTGCATGCCTGCTTTGCAGAATAGAATTGTTTCAAAATTTGGGATGAAAATCCTTAAACCTGTATTTCCCAAATATTTTCCATTTGTGATTGTGTTGTCCTGAGATTGTTTTTAGTAATTGATCATTTTGACTTGATCAAGCAAGTGAGGAATTGAATTATATTGTTTAATGGTGGCTCATTGTTAAACATTTTTTGTCGGGAAGGAACAGTATAGCTTGGTCAAAAGTTTTATTGCTATTTTGGCTCAAGCTAATACAAACTTAGGCTGGAAAATGTGAAAATGCTTTTGAAGTTAGACACAGCTTTTACTTCTACTGCTACATTTTAAAATAGTCTACCTTTGCAACAAAGTAATAGGCCCAGATATATTCGTGTATATGCCTGTTTTGAGCTTTAATTTGTTTTAGTCTCTAGGTTTCATTGTGCGGTCACAAATGTCTCGTAGTGAAAGGATGTTGGTCGATTTTGAACAACACTCAGACATATAATTTGAGACATTTGGGAAGATAGTTAATCAAAAGCAGGTGATACTACATACATGAAACCAATGCGTTAATTGTTCATTGATGCCATCTTATCTTGGTAAAGATCTATATAACAGGTAAGCAAAGAGGGGTATGTGGTATTAAATGGATGATCCTATAAAATTATTGGCATAGTAACCAATGAATCAAGAGACAGAAGATATAATATCACTGAAATGAATATTACTTTTGAAGAAACCAAGCAAGAATTAGGCAGAGACTACCTAGCCATTCCAGAGACTACTGACCGCACTGACCACACACTCCTCATTGAGTTCATGATGTCTCTGATTACACACAAAGTTAGTGGCTACCAGGTGTTAATAAGGCCTGGATTTTAGTAGGTCAATGCACATAAGGGAACACCAAGAAAAGAACTACTACTTCAGTCAACAGATTAGAATAAGAAATCTGTGCTTAATCAAACCGGTGCTACAAACTGGCATCCTTATGTGTGTAGGTTGCAAATCACTGCTTTTAGCAAGCATAATTTCTTATTACGTTTGTCATATGATGCGCATAAGTCCTGAAAAACTTGTGAAACACATTCAGAATTGAAATGGTTACTAAACTAATCAAGGCTTGTAAATCGACGTTTCGGGCATAATTGATGTTTCGGGTGATTCCTGAAGAAGGGCTTATGCCCGAAACGTCAATTCTCCTGTTCCCTGGATGCTGCCTGACCTGCTGCACTTTTCCAGCAACACATTTTCTATTCTCAATTTGTAACCTCTACCACTAATCCCGCTCCCCCAACTCCCCAACATCGCCTCCTCTTTCACAGTATCAATTCCCAACACCCTTCTTTACTCCCATCCTCACCATCATTTCTCTTATATTGAGAGTTAATGTAAAAATTGGCTCTCTCTGTAAGGTAACTTACAGGCTTTTTAAAACAGCTTAAATCTTACAAGCATACTCACACGATAATTTCAACAGTACAGCAATAGAAGAGCTGTAAATGGGGTAAGGACTGGGTTTGAAGTTTGCCTATTTGCCTTATTTTTGGGGTGGAATTGGGAAGGGATTAAAACCAGCATACTCAGATCAAGAAGGGGCAGTTAGGGGCAGGTTTGACTTGTGATCTGTACCTGCAAAATTGAAGAATTCCAAAATTATTAGAAAAAATTAGACCCCTTAGCAAAGTACGGGATGGCACAATCAGGACGTTTCTAGGTACTCTCAGATGTTCTCCTCAGCCTGATCATCATTGTCATATTTTGCAGACTAATGTGACAGGCAGATGCCCGAAATGAACCAGTCAGGAATATTTAAATTGATTTGACCCACATACTCTGGCGTGAATAATTCTGGTATAACTGCCAAGACTAGCAGTGCACGTATTTGCAGCCCTACTGTATGAATATTATTTCATTCATTAATCAGTCTGAAGATAAGCTAATGTCTCACAATACACAAATAAAATAATCTATACATAGATAACTATATGGATTGAATCAGGACAGCAAAGAACATAAACTGCTAAGCCCCAAGGGAATTTTGCTTGCTGATGTTTTTTGTTGCCCTGGTGCCAAATAATTGGCCGACTCTAGAGATTTTGACAGATGGAACCTAATAATTGTGGATCACTAGCATCCAGAAAGAATTGTAAAGGCCGCTGCAAGTCCAGTTGACTACGCTTAAAATAATGAATGATAACCTGTGCAAGACACAACAGAATTGTCATAATCTGTGTTGAGTGCATAATTATACAGGATACCTTTACCAAACACAGACAGCATTGTTCTTAGTTACATTGTATGACTAAAATTGAACATAGCCATCACTAAATAAATTTAATGTATTCCACCATCGCTATCTACACTACATAGAGTCAGTGGACTGTATTGACTGCAAGTTTTGCTAGGTAATACTGAATCAATTTAAGCATATCTTAACATATGACATTTTTGAGCTGGTCCATTCCATAAATTTTAATGAAATAAATACTTATTATAAGCAAGGCAAACAAAAAATGTTTTAAGAATTATGTAGACTTTTTATTTCTTTCCAGCATGTTCTGGATTAGTGAATTTACATATACATAAATTGTACAAAACACTGGAAAATCTCAGTAACTAGTTCCAATTTTGAAATTTATGGAAGCCTGGAGAAACTTTGCATCTGAATAAAATTGATACACATAATAATGATAATAATAAACAGTTAATTGGGTGAACACTTTGGCACTCTATTGAGAACTTGTTCTGTACTTGCTATATGAGTGAGCTCTAGAAATATTTCCTGTACTCATTCATATCCAGCTGTTCTAATCCACTGTAAAATGAAAACAAATATAAACATTTTGCTCTATCTATTCCAGTGCTAGAAGTCAGACAAGAGCCACAGTTAGGTGCACCCAGTTGGCCCTATTCACAATTGCAGGAATAAGATACATTGGATACACAGGTAGGGGGTATTGCAGTTCAGGTGGCCACACAGTAAAGTTTTACAAAGAATCTGAAGAGCAACTCATGTCTTTGAGCAATCTTAAGTCTCCTCAGTTGCCATTTTAATTGACTATTTGCCAAACGTTTTGGCAAGCTAATTGAAATTAACTTTTCTTTTCAAGAATGATAACACTTTCACAATGCACGAGATAGTACAAAATATAGAACTTTATTTTTGAAAATGTTAGTGTAATTATGTGTTACAAAATCATGGTACTATGTTTTTGATATTAGTTTTTACTGTATAATATCTGATTATCCTAGTGCTTGAAAGAGTAACTCTGCTGCATTTTTGTCAGCTTTTTGCATCAAATTCAGCAAACATTTGTCCAACAGAGAGGTAGGATTTTACTTCAATTCAAAATCTATTTTCAGAGGACTTTGCTACAAAGCTTACAATAAATCTAAAAGAGAACTTAAACATTGGTCCAAATCTTCTGGTCAGAGTCAGATGCCATTTTTCTAATGTTGGTCAGGCAAAAGTTTACCTATTTCCCATTTTCTTTATTTTTCTGGCCAACCTTTACAGGTTTGATTCTTCAAAACTCAGTCAGCGCAGGAAACTGTAGAGGGAGTAGGGGTCACACACCATTTTTACTGCACGACCTGCCACATACTAGAATAAGTTCAAATTCTGCAAACTCTTTGCATGTTAGTGTGAGCATAAGAATGTATGGTAGAATATGTATGTGTGTAAAAGGGTAAGGTATTCTGGGTGAAGTAAGTTGGAAAGAAGTTAGGGTGATTGAGTTGTAGATAAGGTAGTGAAAGAAAGGTAAGGAGGCAGGACAGCAGAGTGGTGAGGTAGAGTCAGGCCTGCTCAAGTCAGTGGTGGGATATTGGTGGAGAAGATCAGGATTGGGAGAGTAGTCAGTCATATAGTTATCAAGGATTTAGTTTTTTTTATATTTTTCATTTCTTGGGTCACTATCCAGGTTAGCAAGTCTTGCCCAAATGTCTGAATTCAACTCACCATTATCGACATTCATGCAGGGTCCTGGGGTCCTGGAGAAAAACCTATTGGATGTTCATACATCCCAGTCAATTTCCACAGAGTAAACGCATCATGCTATTCCAAGGGATCTGACACATGTCTTTAGAGATATGTCTGGTCTCTAGCAGGAGATTGGAAAATCTGGACCAATGTCTCTGATGAGCATTTTATTGATAAATTAAAGCCATGCCTCTTGATCAGTTTTAGCTGTGAATGATGCTGTTTAAATTCTTCATTCTAAAGTCAAACCTCTGCAATCTATCTTAAAGATTGTTAAAAGCAAAAATGATTAGTTAGGCAAGGTGGTGCAGAGAAATGTAAACAGAATGCAGAGAGAAAAACAGAGCTTATGTTTTCAGTCCAGTGACTCTTCGCCTATTCTGATGAAGGATCACTGGACGTGAAGCATTAAATATGCTTGTTTCTCTACAGATGCTGCCAGACCTGTTGAGTTATCTCCGACACATTCTGTTTTTGTTTCGATTTCCACTATCTGCAGTCCTTTGCTTTTATTTTGGTTCAGAAAAGTTATCTTTGCATTAATGTGATAGAAGTAAACACAGCTTAACAACAACATAATGCCTCGCAAATGTTATTCCCTTGAAACCGGTTCAAATGATCTTAACCTAGTTCTATAATGGACTTGGACTCAGAGCCTCAAACTATCATAATCTGGAATTTAACTGACAATTCAACTGTGTAAATTATTAAATTGGTTAAGTGATGAAGATTTTATTATCATATAGTGGAAATATGTAAAATTAAGGATTTAATGAGAATATTGAATGATTACCTACATAGAAACAATGTGCATAGTTACAAGGAAAAAAATCAGAAGATTGGCACCAAGTTAAAAAGCTCAGAGAACCAGTACAGAGCTGCTGAGCAGAAAGACCTCCTCCTGCATCATAATGATTCTGTGCTCCTGAAAATGCTTTTCTCAGATTGGGCAGAGCAGAAAGACTTTTATTGTGAATTAGACCATGGTCTATCTAATTTGAGCATCTGATGCTAATTTTGGAAGACAGCGTATACATGTTCCATTTTCAACATAAATCTCACCTTGATCAACATAATTTTTTTCTAAGAGAACATGCAACACCATCTTCTGAAAGCAATTATTGACAGACAATAAATGCCAGCTTTGCAATTCTCGGCAACAAATATAAACCACACAGCCTACCAATGAAAATTAGGTAGATGTTTGTCCAGTGGTCACACAGGAAGACTTTAAGAATTTGAGACATGTGCAAAAAAACTTCATAAAACTATAGAGCAGCCTGCATTTTAGAGGCATCTCAAAGCATTTTACACATTCATTTAAAAAAAACAGTAGTCACTGTTGAACCGGAGCCAAATACAACAGTTCATCTGTGTTGAGCAAGATCTTACTAATGCAATGAATGCAGTTAATAGTTTCTTAGGAGCATCAACTGAGAAAAAACATACGTTTTGAGCAGAAAATGGGAAGAACTCCTTTTGCTCATCTTCCACAAGTGCTGCTGTGATTTTAACATTTGCCTGTAAGCTAAAAACCGGGATGGATCTAACTTTACTGATTCTTCCAAAGGACCACATCACAGTCTGGTGGAAGTATTGTTCCTGTATTCAAATCGCAAAGTCAGGCCAGAACCAACAGGCCAAGTCAGAAATGAACACTGCTAATCAGGCCAACCTTAGTATGCAAAGGAAAGAGGCTGAATATCAACAAATGTATGAATATATTGCAAAGATATCTATTAATACAAGTTTCCAAATAATCGAGGACCACCAACATCATCAAAATAAACCATATATTAAATTCACATGTCAAAGTAGATAGTAGAATACTCGAAATATTGCACCATCAGAAATATTTGTATTATTGACAGGTCACAGTTTGCAAATACCTTGAATGTGACACTGCCTGTAACATCCCAGTTACTACTGCACCATTGCAAGAAATAAACTATGCATTGATGACTCTTAATAAATTGAAAAACATGTACGTAAAGTGCTGATAATGAATTGTCACTAAATTGCAATTTGATTTGTAAAATAATCTTTGAATATCACTTGATCAATTTGGTCTCTTCATCAGTATCACCATCCTCTTCATTCTCACCATTATGGTCTCCTGCATGATTCCCATCACTTGCCTGTGAATAAATAAAAAAAAAGTTGCACTCATGAAGCAAAGGTAACTTTCACCATTCTAGCTTTCATCAAAACCAAAATGACAATTTTCCAGGTTTTGCTTTAAAAAGTAATGGTGTCAGCAAACACCACATCTGGTTGCTTCACAGAGGACAACAGATTATGTAAGGGAGTATGTGTTGCACATAGTATTGAATACTACTTTTGTGGAGCTAGGTTAAAAATCACACAACACCAGATTATAGTCCAACTGGTTTAATTGGAAGCACACTAGCTTTCGGAGCGACGCTCCTTCATCAGGTGATTGTGGAGGGCTTGAATGTAACACAGAATGTATAGCAAAAATTTGCAGTGTGATGTAACTGAAATTATACATTGAAGAATTGATTGTCTGTTAAGCCTTTCATCTGTTAGAATACAGTGATAGTTTCACTTCTTTCATGTTTAAATCACAAAACTCTTTTTTTTAAAGTTGCATTCTCGGATTAGCTGTTAACAATGGTGATAGCTAGACAATATGTTGAAGGTGTTAGCCCCCTGTGTTCTCTGTCTATGACCTGATGTTTAGATTGATTCCAATCTAAAAAGTGAGATAACAGAGCTAGGAACTAATTATACACAAATGTTCCACTGGGCCACATTCATGTGTCAAGTCGCATGTAACATTTTACACAGGACATTGGCCTAATGCATTATTCTTACTAGGCAGCCTGGTAAACTATATTAAACACAAAGTCTTCTAATCTTTCTAAGTCTAAATTATTCTAACTCATGACAACCAGAAGACAAAATGTGGTGCGCTTTGGTCTGCAGATAGCATGTAAGCCAACATGAAATTTTTGTGCAGCCACATACAACATCTCTGTAAAGTACTTTCCCAGGAAATAAAGATGGATTCAATATATAATTTCATTCCACAAGATTGCAACATTATCATCCCTTCTTATCCATTCTTTTGTCCAAATTCTGAGGTGTTCTTTTTCCTCACTCGTCATTTTTACACGAAATGCTAACTCTCTCTCGGGCAACTTTTTCACACAGAGGGTGGTACATGTATGGAATGAGCTGCCAGAGGAAAGTGGTGGAAGCTGGTACAATTGAAACATTTAAGAGGCATTTGGATGGGTATATGAATTTGAAGGGTTTGGAGGGATATGGGCCAGGTGCTGGCAGGTGGGACTAGATTGGGTTGGGATATCTGGTCAGCATGGATGGGTTGGACCGAAGGGTCTGTTTCCATGCTGTACATCTCTATGACTCTATAAATACGGATTCATTTGCTGGGTATTTCTAACATTTTCTTATTTTAGATTTCTAGCAACCATATAATTTTACCATATGTTTCCTTTTTTTCTGTAATTTTCTTGTAGATCTTCCATCCTCCTTTTAAATTTTAGTTTCCTAAATAAGTCATTACTTCCCAATAACAGAAATCACAGCATGAACAACAGATTTCAATTATGCTTACATCGTAATTGTATGTGCTTGCATTTGATTACCAACTGCTAAGTTCAATTAGGTCTGTGCAAGTAATGTTTGACTGAGTGATCCAAAGTGCACATTTTCATCAAGATGAACTTTGGGGAACTTAAGCTATTTATCCCAGAAGTATCTAATTAGTAATTGTGCCAATGTAGATTACTCAATTATATTGTAATCAACTAAAGTTAACAATTGGACAACATTACTTAACATAAATGGAAATTCAATGTTTCAGATGGTGTGTAAAAATATGTTGAGGTTTCAAATTTAAACATTTCCATGTCCTCAGTTATCCAGCTGCATAACAAAATTTATCAGAGATATGTAATGTTAAAAGAATTTCAGTATATCCCATTAACTGTGGGGAGGCGATGATCTATTGATATTATTACTGGACTGTTATTACAGCAACCCAAGTAATGTTCTGGGAAGCCGGGTTCGAATCCCAATATAGCATATGGTGAAATTTGAATTCAAAAGAATCTTAAATTAAGAGTCTCATGATGACCATGAATCTGGCATCAGTGTTCATGTTACCAGTAAAGTGCATGAATACAGGCAGTCCCTGGTTGTGAACAGGCACTGTTCTGGAGTCCATTCGCGAGTTGGAATATAATGCAGGACAATCTAAAGCAGCTGTCCATGAGTACAGGAAATGTTTATATATTGGGTCTTTAAAATTATACCTCTGTATGAGATTGCATTCATTAGTATGAGTGTTCGTAGTTGGATGTTTGTAAATGGGGAACCAAATACACAAAGAACAGAATATCTCTATTTACAGTAAGACAAGACTTTCATTTTTGTACTCTCTACCTAAATAGAGACATGACAAATTAAACATCAACTTATAGTAACATAGAGGTCTACAGGACAGAAAAAGGCCCTTCAGCCCATCAAGTCTGTGTTGGTCAAAAACAACCACCTAACTATTCTAATCCCATTTTCCAGTACTCGGTCCATAACCTTTTATGCCTTTGCATTATAAGTGTACATTTAAATACTTCTTAAATGTTATGAGGGTTTTTGCTTTTACCACCTTTACCACCATCTGAGTGAAAAAATGTTTCCTCATATCCTCTCTAAACCTCCTACTCCGTACCATAATTAAAAGTTTCCAGCCTAGGCAACATCCTGGTAAATCTCCTCTGCACCATCTCCGGTGCAATAACATCCACCCTATAATGTGGATTTCAGAATTTGACATAAGATACTAGCTGTGGCCTAACCAAGTTTTATGGAGTTCCTGTATAACCTCCCTGTTCTTAAACTACATGCCTTGGCTGATAAAAGCAAATATTCCATATTCCTTTTTTAAGTACTTTATCTTCTTGACCTGACTTTAAGGGATAAGTGGATATACACACCAAGGTCCCTCTATTTCTCAGTGCATCCTAGAGTCCTCCCATTCATCATGTATTCCATTGCCTTATTTGTTCTGCTTAAGTGCATTACCTTACAGTTATCCAGATTAAATTCATTTGCCACTGAGCAGCCCATCTATATTCTCCTGTAATCTAAGGCTATTTTACTCATTATTTATTTTGTATGAAACACGAACTTACTGATCAATCCTCCTACATTCAAGTCCAAATAGTTTATATATACCACATACAGTCGGGTCCCAACACTAATCCCTGTGAAACCTCACTGGGCACACCTTCGATCATTACCCTCTGCATTCTGCCGCTCAGTAAATTCTGGACCCATTTGTCCAAATTTTCTTGGATCCCACAGGTTCATATCTGTACAACGCAAGATCTCAACAAAAGCCTTGCTGAAGTCTAAGTAGACTCCATAAAATGCATTGCCCACATTTGCATACCTGGTCACCTTTTCAAAAAATTCAATCATGCTTACTGTTCTTGATTAATCCCTGTCTCTACAAATCCAGATTACATCTGACCATCAGAACTGCTTCCATTAGTTTCCCCATCACTGAAGTTAGACTGACTCGGCTTAGTTTCTTGGTTTATCCCTTGCTTCTTTCTTGAATTATGGAACTACATTAGCTATCCTCCAGTCCTCTTGCACCTCTCCTGTGGCCTGAAAGGAATTGAAAATTATTGCCAGCATCCCTGCCAATTTCTCCCTTGCCTCACCCAATAGCCTGGGATACGTTTCATCTGGTCCTGCATATTTGCCTACTTTTACACCTGCCAGACTCGTCTCTGTCCATGCTAATTTCTTTAAACATATTAGTAGTCTTTTCATGATCTAATATTCTCAAGTATTAACAATCCCTGTAGTAAGACAATATGTGTTTGCAAAGGGTTTCTGGGGTAGGTGATTCCAAATCACAATATGTTTTCAGGCTAGTTCAAAATGATGGTCTCTGTTGAAATGAACAGAAGCATTTTAGGATCAGACAGCCCCTCTCCAAAACTAATGCTACCACACTGACATCAGTAAAAAAAATGAGAATAATCACAAGTCAATGAAAATAAGTTTTGAATAAGGGATAATACTTAAAAATATCTAGACATAAATAAACCTAGCAGAAAATATTGCTGTAGACTTCCTCCCACGTTTCACAGGTAGATGTTCACTTAGCACAGCAAAGTGACTCAACATCAGGCTTTTTATAAAGTGAGACTTAAGCTGCAGATTTGCTCAAAACTGGAGTTTCTGTCAGATTTAGTTCGGCATGAGTTGAAACAAATAACAATTAACAAGCCTTTACGTAGATTATACATATATACCATTTTATTTTCCTGTGACTGCAGTGGGACTACTTCTTCCCCAAGCTGGCGATATGTGATAATGTGCAGATCAGAGATCTTTTCTGGAAGAGATTTGTCCAATGTTTCAGGCAGCAACAAACTGAGGACGCCTGCTAGCAGTCCGGTGGCTCCAAACACAACAAAATGCAATGATGCCTGAATGGATTTCTGTCAAGGGCAGGAAATAATATTAGTTATCCAATGATACAAGAATGACACTGGACCATGAAGATATAAGTGACACCGATAACGTAATAAAACTCAGAAACTAAATGATGAATTGTCCATGGTATCCAGGGATATGCAAGATAGATGGATTAGCCATGGGAAATGCAAGGTTAGAGGATAAGGTAGGGGGGTTGATTCTGGGTGGGATGCTCTTTGGAGAGTCAGTGTGGACTCAATGGGCCAAACAGCTTTCTTCCACACTGGCAGGATTTTATGATTCTAAATGTATTCCTTGCGCTAAATAGTTTTTAGTTTTTCTCTGCTCACCTGTCTGCAAGACACTGCACTTCACGGAAGGAAACTGATCATGGGTTCAGAAGGAATTTCCATCTCATATCCTATGGATATCAGGAGCTTGGTGCTATCTTGTCCAATTACTATTGTCCATTTATAATCCCAGTTACTGATAACAGATTATAGTTGGAATTTAAACCAACCCATCACTGCAGGAAATGTGGCCAGGCTCACTAAACTGTACAAAAGGCCACATGTAAAAGAGTCGATGCCAGGAATAACCTCCCACAATTAAGTTCAAGGAGCTGATACATGCAATTTATCTGCTTGTGGAAAAATGTCAATTGGTTAATTAAATAATTTGACAATTACGTGAACCCATGCGAATTTAGCGGCAGTTACGAGATTAAATGGACATCACACAGCTTTCTTGTTCATATGTAGTGGCATCCTGTTTTAAATCTATGGTCTCTTTGAAGCAGTGAATTAAAAAAAACACACATACAGCTGTATCACCAAAACTAAATTACTAATTTATTATAAAACCCAGATTTACTCAAATAATTTCCTTACATTCACGGTGGTAGTGGAATGGGCAGTAGAAGTAACTGAAATTCTGAGAAAGATGCATTCAATGGCAAGCTAGGTAAATTCATGACTGAGAATGAATAGACAAATAAATATTCTAGGATAGGAACAGATGAACTAGAACAGAATGAGGCTCGTGGAATATAAACGCTAGCATGAGCTAGATGAGCCAAAAATGCCCACTGAGTCATAGAATCATACAGCACCAAAACAGACCCTGCAATCCAACCAGTCCATGCTGAACATAACCCCAAACTAAACTAGTCCCACCTACCCGCTCCTGGTCCGTCCATATCCCTCCAATCCTTTCCTATTCAAATACTTAACCAAATGTCTTTTAAATGTTGTAATTGTACCGACATCCACCACTTCCTCATGAAGTTCATTCCACACATGAACCACCCTCTGTAAAAATATTTGCCCCTCATCTCTTTTTTAAAATCTCTCTCCTTTCACCTTAAAAATTTGCCCCCAGTCTTGAAATTCCCCATCCCAGGGAAAAGACAACTACCATTAACTATATCTGTACCCCTCATTATTTTATTGATATCTATAAGGTCGCTTCTCAACCTCCTCAAGCTCGTGAAAGAAGTCCTGGCCTATTCAGATTTTCTTTAAACTCAAACCTTCCATACTCAGCAACATCCTGGTAATTCTCTTCTGAACCATCTCCAGCTTAATAATATCCTTTCTATAACAGGGCAACTAAAACTGGGCACAGCGTTCCAGAAGATGCCTCACCAATATCCTGTACAACCTCAACATGGCTTCTCAACTCCTTTACTCAAAGTTCTGAGCCATGAATGCAAGTGTGTCAAACACCTTTTTAAGCACCCTGTCTACGTGTGATGCAAACTTCAAAAATGTATGTACCTGAACCCACAAGTCCCTCTGTTCTACAATGCTGACCAAAGCCCTCGCATTAATTGTATAACCCTTACCCTTGTTTATTTTACCAAAACGCAATACCTCACATTTATATATTGAGCTCCATCTGCATTATTCAGCCCACTGACCCATATGATCAAGATCCTTTTGTAATCTGACAAAACCTTCTTCACTGTCTACTATGCCATCTGTAAGTTGTACCTCTTGACATATTCAATCAATTACAGGTATTTATTAATGCTTATAAAAAAGGCAATAGGTGCACTGATGAGTCACCACGTTTTTAGCTAGGCCACTATTTTTATTTCTCATCCCTAATTACCCTTGAGAAGGTGGTCTGACACCTTTAGGAAACATCAGGGTATTACTTAAATGATGGCATACTGGGAAACTGGATATAAAAAGTGTGTCCTTGTCTACCAGCCAATCAAAGCAAGCAATTAGGAATGCAAATGGTATATTGGTTTTCATTGCAACAGGATTTGAGTCCAGAAGTAGCAATGTCTTGCTGTAGTTATATAGGGTGTTGGTGAGACCACATTTGGAGTGTTGTGTGAAACTTTGGTCTCCCTACCTAAGAAAGATAAACTTGCCATGGGGGAGTAGAGCAGAGGTTCACTACCAGGGATAATATTGAGGATCAAAGGACTGTCATAATCGAGACAGATTAGTTTCACTGGACCTGTATTCACTAGAGTTTAAAAGAATGAGAGGGAGTTCTACTGAAAAAATAGCAATAAAATAAATAGATAAAATAGATAGATAAAAATAGAATTCTAGCATAGCTGAACAGGACTAGGAGGTGCCGATGTTGGACTGGGGTGGACAAAGTTAAAAATCACACAACACGAGGTTATAGTCCAACAGGTTTATTTGGAAGCACTACCTTTTGGAGTGCCGTTCCTTCATCAGGTAGTTGTGGAGGTTAAGATCATGCTCACAGAATTTATAGCCAAAGGAGTTCAGTGTTATGGAGATGTGACACAGTAAACAATCTTAGATTAAAACTTTCATCTTTTATAATGGAATACGCTGGTTTCTGTTCTTTGATATGTAAATCCCAGAGCTTCTGTTAAATTACATTTTCAAGCTAGCTCAGCTTTTAAAACAAAAGGTGTGAAGTCTGTCTGTGTCCCAATGCTATGTCAGACTGACAAACACCCTGTATAGTTTTACAGCATTTTACATGGATTCATGCAATTTTTGAGCAAAATAAAATGTAATTCTGCAAAAACAAATTCACCCCATAAGTTTATATGTATGCACATGTAGGAGCGACAGATTGAATGTGCATGTGAGCGTGTGCGTGCGGGTGTGAGTGCAAGTGATAGAGTGAGAGTGAATGTGTGTGTGTGTGCGTGTATATGTGTGTGTAAACTTGAACAGGTTAGACATTAGATTAGATTTCCTACAGTATGGAAACAGGACCTTCAGCCCAACCAGTCGACACCAACCCTCCGAAGAGTAACCCACCCAAACCCATTTCCCTCTGACTAATGCACCTAACACTATGGGCAATTTAACATTCACCTGACCTGCACATCTTTGGGCTGTGGGAGGAAAGTGGAGCACCCGGAGGAAACCCACGCAGACACGAGGAGAATGTGCAAACTCTGCACAGACAGTCGCTCGAGGCTGGAATCCAACCTGGGACCCTGGTGCTGTGAGGCAGCAGTGCTAACCACTATGCCACCGTGCTGCCCAGCGGGGTGCACAAAGTTAAAAAGTTAGAAAGGTTAGTTGCAAGGAGAATGTTTTGCCTGGATGACAATCTAGAACCAGGTCACAGTCTCAGGATATGGAATAGGTCATTTAACCTATAAGGTGTTCGTGAGACCACATTTGGAGTGTTGTGTGAAACCTTAGTCTCCCTTCTAAAGAAAGACAAACTTGCCATGGGGGAGTACAGCAGAGATTAGGAATAGGGAAGGAAACATTGCTGCATTCAGATTGGCCAACCTATGGTATTGGCTAGCACGGAAGGCTGAGGAGTACAAGTTTAGATCAGAATGGTGCTGGGAAAATACAGCAGGTCAGGCAGCATCCAAGAAGCAGGAAAATTGACGTTTCGGGTAAAAGCCCTTCATCAGGAATAGAGAGCACAGGAGTACAGGTTACTGAGTATATTCCAGAATGAGATTGATAAATATTTAGATACTAAAGGCATCAAAAATAAGGAACATGGCACTGAAATAGAGGACCAGCCATGATCATGTTGAATGGGGAAGAAGGCTGGAAGGGTTGGATGGTCTACCCCCGCTCCAAGTTTCTTTGTTTCACTGGAGTTCATTCATGAGAAAGATGAGGCAAGTGAGAAAAGTGGTAGGCATATCAACATCGGAGTTGGGAAGGAATTTCTAGAATTCTGATCTCACGATAGCAAAGAACAATAACGTAGTTTCACATCAGGATGGAATGTGACTTGGAGGGAAACTTGCCAGTAATGGAGTTTCCATGCATTGGCTGCCCTTATCTTTTTAGGCAGCAGAGTTCACAGGTTTTGAGGTGTGGTCAAAGAAGCCTTGATAAGTTGTTGCTATGTATTTTGTATATGGAATACACAACTGTCACTGATCATCAGTATTGGAGAGAGTGGATGTTGAAGGTGGCTTATGTGGTGCCAATCAAGCAGGTTGCTGTGCCATGGATGATGCTGAGCTTCCTGAGTGTAGTTAGAACTGCACACTCCCAGGCAAACACAAATTAATTCATCACACTCTGATTTGTTCCTGGTAGAAGGTGGACAGGCTCTGAGGACTTCGTACATGAGTACTGCCAGCAAACTCTCAAACCTCTGACCTACTTTTGCAGCCAGAGTGTTTAGGTGGATGCCAAGTTCAGTTTCTGGTCAACGGTAACTTCGGGATGTTGATAGTGGCAGATTCAACTATGGGAATGCCATTTCATGAAAAAAAGGAGATGATCACATTTTCTCTTGATGGAGAATGTAATTGCTTGGCACATAGGGCATGAATGTTACTTGTTATGTACCAGCCCAAACCTGCTGTTGTCTGGACTTGCTGCATATAGATATGGACAATTTGAGTCTTGAAGGAGTCAGAAATAGTGCTGAAGAAAAATGTACAATCATTTACAAACATTCCCATTTCTAACCTTATGATGGAGGGAAGGTAATTGATGAAGCAGCCCAAGACAGTTGCGTCTGGGACACCACTCTAAAAAAGCACTAGAGCACTATCCCAGACCTGAGATGACTGGTGTCCAACAACCACATCCAATTCCCTTTATACTTAGTATAATTTTAACCAGTGAAGAGTTTACCCCAATTCCCATGGAGTCCAGTTTTGCTAGGGCTTTTTGAGTCACACTCAAAAAAGCCTTTATGTCAAGGGCAACTACTCTCACACCTCTGGAGATCAGCTCTTATGTCAATGTTTTGACTTAGGCTAATGAGTTCAGGAACAGAGTAGTCCTGGCAGATCACAAAATAAGCGTCAGCGAGCACATCATTGCTGAGCAAGTACCACTTGACAACTCTGTTAAACAGACCTTTCATCACTTTGCTAATGACGAAGAGCACACTGGTTGGACGATAATTGGCTGAACTGAACTGGTTCTTTATTTTGTGGATGGAATATTACCCAGATTTTCCACATTGCTGGGTAGATGCCAGAATTGCAGCAGTACTGGAGCAGCTTGGTTAAGGATGTGGCTACTTCAGGAACACAAATCAGGAACACTATTGCTGTAATGTTGTCAAGGCACATAGCCTTTTTTAGTACCCAGTACTTTCAGCAAAATGAATTGGTTGAAGACTGAGATCTGATGCTGGGGATGACAAGTGGACACAGATGGATCATCCATTGGGCACCTCTGGCTGAAAATGATTGTAAATACCTCAGTAATGTATTTTGCACTTGTATCCTGGACTCCCTTTTCACGAATGATAGGATATTTGAGGAGCTCTCACCTCCAGTTATTTGCTTATATAGAAACATACAAATTAGGATATTCTGCTGCTCAAGCCTTCTTTGGCATTCAATAAAATCATGGCCAATCTGTCTGCATTTTGACTTTCAGATATCCATCTACTGACAACCTATGATTTCCTTGGCTAACAAAGCACTTGCACTTAACCTGCACTTTAATAAATATTCAATTATTCCAGCTTTTTCTGAGGCAGAGTTCCAAAGTTGCACAACTGTCTGGAGAGAAACAAATTGTCATTTCTATCTTTAAAGAATGACACCTAATTTTAAAACAGGGCCCCCTGGTTCAGGAAACATATTTTATGCATCCACCTTGTCAGAATTTTATAGGATCTGATATACTGCTTTCTCACTCCTTCTAAACTCCAGTGGAAACAATCTAATTCATTTCAATCCATCCCCATAAGACAAGCTCTTTATTCCAAACATCAGTCTAGTAAACCTCCTCTGAACTGCCTCCAGTGTATTTGCATCCTTTTTAAGTATTCCAAAATTGCACACAATCTTTGAGGCATGGTCTCACCAATGCCCTGTAAAAATGAAATACAACATCCTTATTTTTTGACATTCAATTCCTTTTGTAATAAAGAAGAGCATTCCATTAGCTGTCCTAATTAATTTCTCTACCTACATACAGGTAGTTCTTCTATAACACAATGTTTGCATTCTTATGCAACCCCATGTTATCGAAAATTCGCACTTTAGAAACAGCACTTAGTGTTGGCAACATAATTGCATTACAGTCAACACATGTTTTAGAAGTTTGCGCTTTGGAAACAATGCCCCCAGTTCGTCAATTGCGTTATAGCAAATTTGCATAAATGAAACACACGTTATAGCAGAATGGTCTGTACTAATTTCTTGTGACTAATGCACTAGAACATCTAGACTCTTAGAATTTTGCAGTCATTCTTTTAAATGATGCTCCGTTTTATTTTTTCCAACAACTTCGCTTCTTCCCATATTTCACTGCATCAGCCAGTCTTTTGCCAACTCACTCAACCTATTTATGTCTATCTTATCCGAATGTTCTCTGTACAACTCACTTTCCTTCCCAACTTTGTGTTATCTTCAAATTTAGCTATTACCATACCATTGCTCCTCTCATCTAAATCATAAATATAAAAAGTTGAGGCTCCACCCCTGTGGGACTCCACTTGTCATACCCTGTCATAGACTCAAGAGCGTGGAAACAGACCTTTCGGTCCAACCAGTCATAGAGTCATAGAGATGTACAGGATAGAAACAGACTCTTTGGTCCAACCTGTCCATGCCGACCAGATATCCCAACCCAATCTAGTCCCACCTGCCAGTACCCAGCACATATCCCTCCAAACCCTTCCTATTCATATACCCATTCAAATGCCTTTTAAATGTTGCAACTGTACCAGCATCCACCACTTCCTCTGGCAGCTCATTCCATACACATACCATCCTCTGCGTGAAAAAGTTGCTCCTTAGGTCTCTTTTATATCGTTTCCCTCTCACCCTAAACCTATGCCCTCTAGTTCTGGACTCCCCGACTCCAGGGAAAAGACTTTGTCTATTTACCCTACCCATGCCCCTCATCATTTTGTAAACCTCTATAAGGTCACCCCTCAGCCTCCGACGCTCCAGGGAAAACTGCCCCAGCCTGTTCAGCTTCTCTGTATAGCTCAAATCCTCCAACCCTGGCAACATCCTTGTAAATCTTTTCTGAACCCTTTCAAGTTTCACAACATCTTTCCGATAGGAAGGAGACCAGAATTGCACGCAATACTCCAACAGTGGTGTAACCAATGTACTGTACAGCCGCAACATGACCTCCCAACTCCTGTACTCAATACTCTGACCAATAAAAGAAAGCATACCAAACACCGTCTTCACTATCCTATCTATCTGCGCCTCCACTTTCAAGGAGCTATGAACTTGCACTCTAAGGTCTCTTTGTTCAGCAACACTTTCTAGGACCTTACCATTAAGTGTATAAGTCCTGCTAAGATTTGCTTTCCCAAAATGCAGTACCTCGCATTTATCTGAGCTAAACTCCATCTGCCACTTCTGATTGGCCCATCTGATCAAGATCCTATTGTAATCTGAGGTAACCTTCTTCGCTGTCCACTACACCTCCAATTTTGGTGTCATCTGCAACTTCCTAACTATACCTCTTATGCTCGCATCCAAATCATTGATGTAAATGATGAAAAGTAGAGGACCAGCACCAATTCTTGTGGCACTCCACTGGTCACAGGCCTCCAGTCTGAAAACAACCCTCCACCACTACTCTCGGTCTTCTACCTTTGAGCCAGTTCTGTATCCAAATGGCTAGTTCTCCCTGTATTCCGTGAGATCTAACCTTGCTAATCAGTCTCCCATGGGGAACATTGTCAAACGCCTTACTGAAGTCCATATAGATCACATCTACCGCTCTGCCCTCATCAATCCTCTTTGTTACTTCTTAAAAAAACTCAATCAAGTTTGCGAGACATAATTTCCCACGCACAAAGCCATGTTGACTATCGCTAATCAGTCCTTGCCTTTCCAAATACATGTACATCCTGTCCCTCCAACAGCTTGCCCACCACTGAGGTCAGGCTCACTGGTCTATAATTCCCTGGCTTGTCCTTACTACCCTTCTTAAACAGTGGCACCACGTTAGCCAACCTCCAGTCTTCCGGCACCCCACCTGTGACTATTGATGATACAAATACCTCAGCAAGAGGCCCAGCAATCACTTCTTTAGCTTCTCAGAGTTCTAGGGTACACCCAGGTCCTGGGGATTTATTCACCTTTATGCATTTCAAGACATCCAGCACTTCCTCCTCTGTAATATGGACATTTTGCAAGGTGTCACCATCTATTTCGCTACTTTTTATATCTTCCATATCCTTTTCCACAGTAAATACATCATATAAAGACCTATTTATGAAGCTGTTTTCTGCCAGATAATTTTATATCCATGTTAATGCATTCCCTCTACAACACACTCCCACTTTTATGTGGTAGCTTGTGAAATGCTTCCTGGAAATCAAAGTACACTACATCTACAGGCTCCCCTATTTCCAGCGTGCTTGTTACTCTTTCAAAAACTCTAACAGATTGGTTAAAATGATATACTTTTCACTAAACAATGCTGATTCTTACAGTTTACCTTGGATTTTCCAAGTGCCCAACTACAACCTCCTTAATTATCAATTCTAACACCTCCCCTATGACAAACATCAAATTAAGTAGCCTATAGCTTCCTGTTTTCTGTGACCTACCCCTTTAGAACAAGAGCATTGTATTTGCTACTTTCCAGCCTGATGGAACCTTTCTGCAATCTAGCAAAACTTGGAAAATTAGCACAAACATATCCAATCCGAGCAGCATCAATAGTCACGACTGCAAACACGATCCATTGAATGTGGATTCATGTAGATGTATTTATCACATGCTGCTTAGGACAACTTGCATGTCAAAGAACTTATGTTGTACTTCCACAGTTTTTAGGTATGCCTGATGCTACTCCTGGCATGCTTCCTATACTCTTTGAGGAGAAATTGAGGTCTGCAGATGCTGGAGATCAGAACTGAAAATGTGTTGCTGGAAAAGCGCAGCAGGTCAGGCAGCATCCAGGGAACAGGAGAATCGACGTTTCGGGCATAAGCCCTTCTTCAGGAATGAGGCAAGTGTGTCCAGCAGGCTAAGATAAAAGGTAGGGAGGAGGGACTTGGGGGAGGGGCGTCAGAAATGCGATAGGTGGAAAGAGGTCAAGGTGAGGGTGATAGGTCAGACTGGGTTGGGGGTGGAGAGGTCAGGAAGAAGATTGCAGGTTAGGAAGGCGGTGCTGAGTTCGATGGATTTGACTGAGACAAGGTGGGGGGAGGGGAAATGAGGAAACTGGTGAAATCCGAGTTCATCCCTTGTGGTTGGAGGGTTCCTAGGCGGAAGATGAGGCGCTCTTCCTTCAACCGTCGTGTTGTTGTGGTCTGGCGATGGAGGAGTCCAAAGACCTGCATATCCTTAGTGGAGTGGGAGGGGGAGTTGAAGTGTTGAGCCACAGGGTGGTTGGGTTGGTTGGTCCGGGTGTCCCAGATGTGTTCTCTGAAACGCTCCGCAAGTAGGCGGCCTGTCTCCCCAATATAGATGAGGCCACATCGGGTGCAGAGGATGCAATAGATGATGTGTGTGGAGGTGGTGAATTTGTGGTGGATATGGAAGTTTCCTTTGGGGCCTTGGAGGGAGGTGAGGGGGGAGGTGTGGGCGCAAGTCTTGCACCTCCTGCGGTTGCAGGGGAAGGTGCCGGGGGTGGAGGTTGGGTTGGTGGGGGGTGTGGATCTGACGAGGGAGTCACGGAGGGAGTGGTCTTTACGGAATGCTGATAGGGGAGGGGAGGGAAATGTATCCTTGGCGGTGGGGTCCGTTTGGAGGTGGCGGAAATGACGGCGGATGATACGCTGTACATGGAGATTGGTGGGGTGGTAGGTGAGGACCAGTGGAGTTCTGTCGGTGAGGACCAGTGGGGCACTCCCTCCATGACTCCCTCGTCAGATCCACACCCCCCACCAACCCAACCTCCACTCCCAGCACCTTCCCCTGCAACCGCAGGAGGTGCAAGACTTGCGCCCACACCTCCCCCCTCACCTCCCTCCAAGGCCCCAAAAGAAACTTCCATATCCGCCACAAATTCACCTACACCTCCACATCATCTATTGCATCCTCTGCACCCGATGTGGCCTCCTCTATATTGGGGAGACAGGCCGCCTACTTGCGGAGCGTTTCAGAGAACACCTCTGGGACACCCGGACCAACCAACCCAACCACCCTGTGGCTCAACACTTCAACTCCCCCTCCCACTCCACCAAGGATATGCAGGTCTTTGGACTCCTCCATCGCCAGACCACAACAACACGACGGTTGGAGGAAGAGCGCCTCATCTTCCGCCTAGGAACCCTCCAACCACAAGGGATGAACTCGGATTTCACCAGTTTCCTCATTTCCCCTCCCCCACCTTGTCTCAGTCAAATCCACCGAACTCAGCACCACCTTCCTAACCTGCAATCTTCTTCCTGACCTCTCCGCCCCCAACCCAGTCTTACCTATCACCCTCACCTTGACCTCTTTCCACCTATCGCATTTCTGACACCCCTCCCCCAAGTCCCTCCTCCCTACCTTTTATCTTAGCCTGCTGGACATACTTGCCTCATTCCTGAAGGAGGGCTTATGCCCGAAACGTCGATTCTCCTGTTCCCTGGATGCTGCCTGACCTGCTGCGCTTTTCCAGCAATACATTTTCAGCTGCTTCCTATACTCTCCAATGAACCAGGATTGATCCTTTGGTTTGATGGTAATGATAGATTCAAAGATATGCCGCCAGGCCACGAGGTTACAGATTGTGATTGACTACAGGTCTGCTGCTGATGGACACAGCATTTCATAGAATCTCAGTTTGGAGTTGCTGGATCTGTTTGAATGTATTCCATTTTGCATGATAGTGTGTCACACAATATATTAATAGAGTATATTAACAACCAAAACTTTGAGAGGACATCAAATTAAAAATTCTGTGCTTTCTGCAGTCTCTGACATGGTTGACAATACCATTCTTTTTCAATACCTCTCAGGTCATCCAATTGTATGACTATTTCTCATCTGGTTCCATTCTGATCTGTAGATCACTAGCAATAGCTTCTCTTCCCACTCGTTTGGAACTGGAGTTCATTAGGATTGAAATGTTATCTCTTTTTGTTTCTCTACCGATGGTGCCAAACGTGAATTGCTCCAGCACTTTATTTTTCTTAAAGCAGATGTTAATTGATTACTATCACCTGCCATCTAGTTTACTCAAAAAATCCTACTGTTGACACAATGTAATCTGCTCTTTCCTAAAAAAATCCAGGTTTCCTCAGAAGGGTGGATATCTAACTGACTGTTCAAACAAACTAACCTGCCTGCTCATACAGTTTGACTTTGCATATGGTTGTATATACCATATCAAAATATACAGTTTCCATCCTTTAGTCACCACAGTACGTTCTCTCTATATTTAAAATCAAACAAGAGAAGGTATATAGTAATTGGTTGAATTTGAAACAGGATGGATCCTAAACCTATCATGGGAAATACTAAATAATTTCCTTCAATGTCCATTAGCAGTAAATGCTCCTGACAGCCATATTAATATAATGAAGATAAAATAACAGATGTATTCAGAATGACAATGTGAAGGCAGTATAATTTTAATATAATCAAAAATAGAATTGAAGGAGAGTTCAGAAAATTATCTTTACACAAAGGTTTGTTAGATTTTAAAATTTTCTGCCTTAAGTCATTTTACAATGTTTTTAGGTAGCTGCTTTTAAAAAAGTAAGAACAAAAAGGCTATAGGAACAGAATAAATGAGATTAGGTAACTGGTAGGAAAAACAATGGTGTAAACTTAATAGGCTGAAAGAATAAAATTAATCTGCTATACATTCTGTAATTGCAAACATGATTCGATAAATATTTCATCAATAAAGACAAAGCTGACAAATGTGGTTGTCGAGTGAAGATTTTGTTTGACTTATTGATAAAGGTTGAGAGACTTCACAGGGCAATATTTGTGACAGGAAATTAAAATTCTGAAATTTATGGAGGTATTGATAAAAGGTGCTCAGAAGTAATATTAAAATGTTTTTTTTAATCATTATTATTGCTCCATTGTAAAATTCCTTTTTATCTTCTTGTCTATTAAAATTCACAAATTAACCCCCACTACAGTAGCAATGGACACAATGGAACAATATGTTTTCTTATATTCCAAAAACTAGCTTTTGAAGGCACTAACTATTAAATGCCCTGGTGAGCATTTCTATGGTACATTCAATTATCATTATGTGGTTATAACTAAAAGATTAAGAATCAATCAAATCAATAAGCTTTCTGTGGAAATAATTTAATACTTGAATAAATCACAATTTTAACTTAAATTATCTCACACCAATCTAAAATTTATAAATTGAGCATGTGTACTAAATATTCCCAAAAGCAGTCCAACCCTACTCGAATATGAAAATTGAGCCTCTCATCCAAGTGTATCAGTGTTTGACACTTCTCCTAAATACAACGTGATGCTCAAACTCTAAAAATAACAAGAACAAAGACTCCACACTTGTCCTAAACATATGCTTTTGTTTAGTAGTTTTATAAGGGAATGTGGCTCCTGACATTTAACTGTTTTCTTTGAGGTAACTAAGTAGGAGTATTACAGATAGATTTTACTTCAGTGCAGAATCACGGTCATCTGAATGCTTTCTTCGGTTTTGTGCCAGTTGCTAATTCAAGGCAAGCATATTAACAGCCAAAATCACCTGTCAGCATTTCCCTTGCTCTATCTGAATTGAACAAACTCATGTAAGCATGTGAATACTGCAGGGAGTCTAAGTTGATTACTGTGTGGATATTTGGTTTTCACCTAGCAAATTAACTTAGCTACAAACATAATTGGCCACCAAAGGTGGTCACAGTTTGAAATATTTTTGATTTAAATTTGCATTGGCACTTCTAATTTATTATCTCAATAATATGCCAGGAGTTGCCAATACAGGGAAATCTTCACACCAACAATTTCAGAGACCAGACACACATTAAAGTACTGCTCATAGGATTGATATCCAGACTAATAACACACCACAAAATAGTTGGTCCAGGAACAAACTGTTTTTATATTGATAGTTAAGTTGGAGTCAATATTTGTTGAATATAACACAAATATTTTCTCTTACAGGTATTTTATTCCTGTTATTATCACATTTAAGATTCTTACCAGAGTATTAAGGCCCATTGTTTTATCTATTCAGTGCCTTAAATTGAACAAGAGGATAGAAAGTTTCATATGCCTGCAAAGGTTCAAATGGTCCAAATATCCTCCTTCTGTGCCATAAATTACTCCATGGCTAGATAGGCAAACAAACACATTCACAAGTTTTCCCTCAGGTTTTATTTAAGGCCATGAGAACTGAAAATAACCTGAAAAAGTACCAAAAATACTTGTAGCATTTTAAATCAACTTAAAATACATTAACCTGATTTTTCAATTTTGGAATCGCACCTGCTGCTGACCCCTTAAAAATACAGATGATTTAGTGAGCTTGAGAACCTAGGTTTCCTCTTCTCTAACATTCATTTCAACTGTTTCCTATCGGGGAATTGTTATAAAATATAGCAAATTAGTTCATCACCCAACAAAATTAGAAATTCCTAACTGACAGGAAAATAGAAAGCAAAAGAATTGCTGCACAGAAAGCAAAATAAAAACTGGGACAAATTGGGTTGAAACATAAACATGAAAGCAAAATTAAAAACAACAAAATAACAGTAATGTTTAAACATTCCTCTGATGGAATGAAATTCTACACTTGTAAATTTAACTTTTTAGGGTCAGAGAGTTTGTTCAGCAGTAACTATGATTTTGGGTGTGATTAATTACTCCGAATAAACCTAGACTTATTTTGCTTCCTACTTAAATTGTTGAAGTTCACGACAAATGAGTGATTTAAAAATTATTTCATCTTTCAAAGACTACATCAATGCAGTCTGTGCAGGAGCAAAGTATTATTGAGAGCAACTCCTACATTTCTACATTTAAATTCATATTTGGGGATTCCAGAATTGCTTTAGGTTTTACATTCTAAAAACAATGATGTTAACAGCCTCACTGTGAATACTACCATAAGTTTTAGACTGTTAAGTTGTGCTAAATGTAAGCAAACAATGCTTTTTAAACTGAACTTTACAATGAAAGCACTGAGAAGAACAGCAATTTATATTGCACTTAACCATGCTAACAGAAATCTAGATTTTTAAAAACAATAATCATTTCAAAACACTACAAATCAAAACAATTTCAGTTGCAGAAATAAGCATTGCAATTCTGTCATCACAAACAAACAAATAAATGAATGCAATTGACAATCAAACCATACAAATCATTACTGCGATAGCACTGCGTCACAAAGGTGATGACATGTATAACTCATGGAGCACAGAGATTTCCAATGAGATTTCTTGCATTTCCATTGACAACAACTTGCAAAAATGGTGCTGGATCATGCTGTGTTGTATTTCAGTTGTGGGCAGGGTGACAGTTTTTGCCTGTACATGGAGTTTATGGAGTTCATATTGATTTCTTGGAGCACATTTGTGCTGCTGCTGGTTGCAAATTCTGAGCCAGTATTTTCATACAGAGCTTGTTCATAACAGAAAGGATAATATTATCCCTCAGTTAATGGATTGATGCCTATTATATAGCATACACTTAAGCACTTGCAAAAAACTTTCTAAGTTTCTTAAGTCAATTCTGACCATACATTTTCATTTCACTGAGAATTTAGGACTGTTTAGCATCCAGAAAAAAGTCACTGCATGCAGAAATTTAAGCATGTGAGAAAGGGTAAGTGCAGAAGGGCATGAGATTGGACAGACTCAGTCAAGCATCCTTCCAAACTGTGTTAGGATTAAGATGTGAACAATACAAAGTTGAGGGAAAAGTGAGAAGGGTTTCATTATCAGAACAGTTCCAACAGAGATGCAGAAACTATTGACAGAACTTTCTGCTGTGATGAGCAGCATGGCAATAATGAGAAAGTTGGGGCAATCTGAAACGAGGAATTAAGAGGTCATGAAAAGGGGTCATGAAATAGCTTTAGCAAACAGGGTTAAGGAAAATCCCAAAGCCTTTTATTCGTATATAAGGAGCAAGAGGGTAACTAGAGAAAGGGTTGGCCCACTCAAGGACAAAGGAGGGAAGTTATCCTTGGAGTCAGAGAAAATGGGTGATATTCTTAATGAGTACTTTGTGTCGAGGAGAGGGACATGGTGGATGTTGAGGTTAGGGTACATACTTGATTACTCTCAGTTAATTCGACATTGCGGGGAGGAAATGTTTGGTATTCTAAAAGGCATTAAGGTGGATAAATCCCCAGGTTCGGATGACATCTATCCCGGGTTACTGAGGAAGCAAGAGAGGAAATAGCTGGGGCCTTAACAGATATCTTTTCAGCATCCTTGAACACGGATAAGGTCCCTGCTCCAAAAAGCCATCTCATAGACGCTCCACAAATTAGCTTTTCTTGCAATCCATTACCAACCTGATTTTCCCAGCCCACCTGCATATTGGAGGCCTTCGTGATGGGGGATGGAGGTGTACAGGGACTGGATGTCCATGCTGAAGATAAGGTGTTGGGGGCCAGGGAAGCGAAAATCATGGAGGAGGTGGAGGGCGTGGGTGGTGCCCCGAACGTAGGTGGGGAGTTCTTGGACTAAAGGGGACAGGACCGCGTCAAGTTATGCAGAAATTAGTTCGGTGGGGCAGGAGCAGGCTGAGACAAAGTTAATTTGCTTTACTGACCTGTGAGAAATTGAATGTCCCAAGGGTAAGTTGGTGTGTCTTTGTATTATAGGTGGAATGTGGGAGGTTTACATGGCCATTTTCTTGCCATTCAGGGATGATTTACATTTTCATCCAGATATCAATACGAACACTACAGTTGGAACTTGACCACTCCTTTACAGTTCTGTCCTGGTGGCAATTGGAGGGGCGGGGTTCAAGGGCGGAGGAGCGGGAAGTGGAGAAGATGCGGTGGAGAGCATCATCAACCATGTCTGAGGGGAAATTGCGGTCTTTGAAGAAGGAAGCCATCTGGGTTGTTAGGTATTGGAATTGGTCCTCCTTCATGCGGCGAAGGCAAAAGAATTGGGAATATGGGATGGCGTTTTTACAGGGGGCAGGGTGGAAAGAGGTGTAACCTAGGTCGCCGTGGGAGTCAGTTGGTTTATAGTATACGTCCGTGTTGAGTCGGTCGTCCGAGATAGAGATAGAGAGGTCTAGGAAGGGGAGGGAGGAGTCTGAGACGGTCCAGGTAAATTTGAGGTCGGGGTGGAAGGTGCTAGTAAAGTGGATGAACTGTTCAACCTCCTCGTGGGAGCATGAGGTAGCGCCAATACAGTCATCAATATAGCGGAGGAAAAGGTCGGGAGTGGTGCCAGTGTAGCTGCGGATGTTCCACATATCCAACAAAGAGGCAGGCATAGCTAGGGCCCATGCAGGTGCCCATGACTACTCCTTTGGTTTGGAGGAAGTGGGAGGATTGGAAGGAGAAGTTGTTAAGAGTGAGGACCAGTTCAGTCAGTCGAAGGAGAGTGTCAGTGGAAGGGTACTGGTTGGTTTGGCAGGAAAGGAAGAAGCGGAGGGCTTTGAGGCCTTCGTGATGGGGGATGGAGGTGTACAGGGACTGGATGTCCATGCTGAAGATAAGGTGTTGGGGGCCAGGGAAGCGAAAATCATGGAGGAGGTGGAGGGCGTGGGTGGTGCCCCGAACGTAGGTGGGGAGTTCTTGGACTAAATGGGACAGGACCGCGTCAAGTTATGCAGAAATTAGTTCGGTGGGGCAGGAGCAGGCTGAGACAATGGGTCGGCCGGGGCAGTCAGGTTTGTGGATTTTGGGCAGGAGGTAGAAACGGGCGGTGCAGGGTTGTGGGACTATGAAGTTGGAGGCGGTGGATGGGAGATCCCCTGAGGTGACGAAGTTATGGATGGTCTGGGAGATGATGGTTTGGTGGTGGGAGGTGGGGTCATGGTCAAGGGGGCAGTCGAAGGAGGTGTCCGCGAGCTGGCGTTTAGCCTCAGCAATGTAAAGATCGGTGTGCCAAACTACCACTGCGCCTCCCTTGTCTGCCGGTTTGATGGTGAGGTTGGGGTTGGAGAGGAGGGAGTGGAAGACCCAAGGAGTGGTGGTTAGGGCTGGGGGCTGGGGAGTGACGGGGGAGTGCTCGTTCACAAAAATGTTTGTGATAGTGAGAAGCTAGGTTTGTCTTTGTATTCTTGGTTGGTCTTAAAATACTGAACAATTTTTATCAACATGGAGAATACTTTAATAATGCTTTCAGTAGTGTTATGATGATGTGTTACCTCAGATATTAGAGTATCACAATTGGCTGGACATTTACAACATTCTGGACATTTTGGAAAGAAGACTTTGCTAAGCAAAGGAGACTGTCTGCAGCAGACAAAAGTGTTGTACTTACAATTGAACACAAGTTGCCTGATTGGAGTCACTAAGTCTACAATATTTTCATAAAGAGGATACATATCCCAGTTTATGAATGTACCACAGTTATTGAATTTGAACACAGACAGTGATAGAAAAACTTGCCTGAACTAACCTTTCCCTCTCTTTTCTCCGAAGTCCCTTTCAAAGTTTGAGAATTGAAAATATGCATCACTACAAGTGGAAAGTTCCTAAAGGGGATGTTTTCTTGGTTCAACTTGAGAGTTCTCAAAGGAAGAATTCTGAATCAATCACCATCCCAAGAAATGCAAATACAACCAGCTATAATTGACCTACAAAGTCATCCCAGGGCCAAGGGTATTTATGCAAAGTGCCTTTGGATGCAGATAAACATTAAAGAAGAAACCATGAGCTATTTGTTCTGAACTTCACTATTTTAAGATAACATCTTGAAGTTTTTTTCTTACTCTTCCCAGATTGAAGTTCCTGTATGTTTGCATATATTATATTTGCACAGGTGAAACATTTTGTCAATAATCATTAATAAACTTCACATCTTTTCTGGAGTAAGTTTTGTTTGCAATAAACTATCTTATTGTCAGTTAAGGATCCTGGGACTGAGTTATAGGTGGTCTTATATACATGTACAAGTTGCCAACATCACCCGTCTTTTCAATTTAAATTTAATTGTGACCAACGGAGAATGTAACAAGGAAAAGAATCTGTTGGCCCCCTGTAACTCAGTCACAACAATCAGCAAGCCAAATCAAATGATTAAGCAGTTGTTTTTAAGGGCAGAACAAATTTGGCACTTAAGGATATGGGCATTCTAGAAGAATGACTAGGGCAAGGTAGTCTTTTAAGTTGTAAAGAAGGCAAGGGTTTAAAATCAAGGACATGATGCAATTTACTAAATTGTAACTGTATAAAATATCATGGTAAGTTGTTGGCTAAAGGTTAGATTATTGGAAACTTGAAAGAGCAGTGATAAGTGACTTTAGGGAAAGTTTCTCCACTGAACCCAAATTATGGTGATAAGACGTGGCCTTATCAGTGATACTTACAATATAAATACGGATACCACAAAAGTGTCAACTTCAAAGTGATGGTTGTGTACGTAGATGTGTAATATTTATGGAGGGAGAGAATTAGGGAAAAAAGGCAGAAAGTTAACTCAGAAGAGAGGAAAAACAATGACTGCAGACGCTGGAAACCAGATTCTGGATTAGTGGTGCTGGAAGAGCACAGCAGTTCAGGCAGCATCCAAGGAGCAGCGAAATCGACGTTTCGGACAAAAGCCCTTCATCAGGAATAAAGGCAGAGAGCCTGAAGCGTGGAGAGATAAGCTAGAGGAGGGTGGGGGTGGGGAGAAAGTAGCATAGAGTACAATAGGTGAGTGGGGGAGGGGATGAGGGGGATAGGTCAGGGAGGAGAGGGTGGAGTGGATAGGTGGAAAAGGAGATAGGCAGGTAGGACAAGTCCGGACAAGTCATGGAGACAATGCTGAGCTGGAAGTTTGGAACTAGGGTGAGGTGGGGGAAGGGGAAATGAGGAAACTGTTGAAGTCCACATTGATGCCCTGGGGTTGAAGTGTTCCGAGGCGGAAGATGAGACGTTCTTCCTCCAGGCGTCTGGTGGTGAGGGAGTGGCGGTGAAGGAGGCCCAGGACCTCCCTGTCCTTGGCAGAGTGGGAGGGGGAGTTGAAATGTTGGACCACGGGGTGGTGTGGTTGATTGGTGCGGGTGTCCCGGAGATGTTCCCTAAAGCGCTCTGCTAGGAGGCGCCCAGTCTCCCCAATGTAGAGGAGACCGCATCGGGAGCAACTGATACAATAAATGATATTAGTGGATGTGCAGGTAAAACTTTGGATGTGGAAGGCTCCTTTAGGGCCTTGGATGGAGGTGAGGGAGGAGGTGTGGGCGCAGGTTTTACAGTTCCTGCGGTGGCAGGGGAAGGTGCGAGGATGGGATGGTGGGTTGTAGGGGGGCGTGGACCTGACCAGGGAGTCACGGAGAGAACGGTCTTTGTGGAAGGTGGAAAGGGGTGGGGAGGGAAATATATCCCTGGTGGTGGGGTCTTTTTGGAGGTGGCAGAAATGTCGGCGGATGAGAGTAAGCAAACTTAAGGAAGAGGCTGATATTACTGAGAATGAAAAGCCATTCAATGCAGAAACTGAGGGAAGAAATGGCATCTTCCTGGGAAACATGGAATTCTATTTGGGTGGGTGGAGCAGAAGAAGAATTTACAATAAGATATATGAAGGATGGAAGAAGGTGAAATGCGCAAAGGAGGATTTGCATAGGAGTAGAGGCCAAGATTTGACTTAGCTGTAAAGATTATACCATAACCATGATTTAGGTGTGGCAAGTTAGGAAAATATAAATATTTTCATTGATGCAAAGACTAACATTACGAAAGTATTTGCTAGTGAGTAGGGAAAATAATTTTTGACCGAGTAGTCAATGGAATAGGATAATTAATTTGAAATAGCCATGGAAAAGAGGGAGGAGAGACATTATCTGTGAATTTTGGGTCTCAATAGGGTTATCATGCCCTGCCACAAAGCTTTAAGAGGAAACTGAAAACATGTTTGACAGAAGTGAGCACGTTCTTACTACTGTGTGCACCTTTGGAAAATTAACTCAATGCCTTCATCTAAATTTGATCTTTATTGAACACTTTTCTTTCCAAGCACTACCCACAGACATCCAATGACTCCTCAACCAACAGATGCTGATGCTGAGACGTACTACCATTCTTTATTCTATCAGCTTCCTCATGTATGGTTAGTCTTTCAGTTCGATACTTGCATGTCAACTGCATTTTCCAGGTAAAAAATCTGTCATTTAAACCAACGAAATAATAAGGCAAGTGACAGAAGTGCATCAATATGGGCAGAAGAGGCAGCTGTTCATCATCAACTTTTATTGCTATCGACATCATTTTCTAATGGCATAGAAGGATATTGGCAAGGAAATTGTTTATTGTCCATTTTTAGGCACTTATTCAATGATGCACAGAGGCTAGCCTGAAACCAGGCCATGGGAATTATTTATATTATTTGCATGAGCTGCTCCCATCTGTTGTTTTTCCACAGTGGACTCACCATTACTACAGGCTGCTATCCTTGAGGATGATCCGACAGAACAACATAGCAGAGAAGAGGCACTGGAAAAGAATGGCTCGGTTCGATACGACAAAGACAGAACTATTGAGAAGGGAGAATGAAAGGAGAGATGTTGAAGAAGGTAGACAGCTATAGATTCAGGCTAGGGCAGCTAAGAGTTAGTAAGGTGATTTTGGATTTGTGGGCAACTAGAAGGAGGAAAAACAGAATTCTTCATCACGAAGGCTGAGCACAAGAGCTCCTTGTACTTGATGACTGCAGTGAGGGTAGAGCAATAGAGTTTTAAAAGACCATTATAAGCACAATTGATTTCTAATAAGTTGAATTAAGGTTAAATATTAATCTTAAAAGGGAGCTAGTTCTAGATTTCAATTAATTTTCAGATTATTTTTAAAAATTGCATATATAAGGTGATTATAGTGATTGTAATGATATCAGCCGAGTGGACCTCAGAATATGAGTTCCCTGATTGGGGCTGATAATCTGGTCCAATCAGGGAGCTCTGACAGATATAAACAGGAGTGTCAGAGGTTCTGTTCACTCAGAGCTGGCTTTGAGGGAGTTAGTTCAGTGTCAAGGGCTGTCCATGTATAATTAAAGGGTGACTTGGTGATGGGAAACCAGCCTCTGTGGAGTTATTTCAATAAATGTAGAATATTAGTAACAGGAAACACTTTGATGTAGAAATGCAACTCTAGAAAATTCATTTTTCGTTCAGTAGTTCAATATAACCAAAAGTGATTTTTAATGCACAATAGTTGTGAATTGTATGGATACAAATATCTAACATTTTGGTACCAGTTACCAGCATTGAAATGCACGATAGAGGTTTTTGGAGTCCAGTGGGCACTGTAGGGTCTGGGGTGCATCATCATGCTGGATAATGCTATTTTGATTTGATGAGTTTCCATTTCATAGGTTCCTGTGAACTGTTTATTGGTTCTGTTACAATGCTCCATTGAGGACTGGCGAACCCATTAAAGTTTGTTGTTCTGAGAGCAGAAAGGCATCTGCAGGATCCAATTCCTTTTGTATTTTATTCAAATGTGCTGTTTGATATCTAGTTCCTAGCACTAAATTATTTTACAAACATGATCTTCTGCTAAACTAATGGTTCTCAGACTCATTGTTGAAAACAGTTACATGATGTGGTTTACCCTGTTACCAGTAACCAATACCGTCCTTACTACTGAGCTATCCAAAACTATAAATACAAACAGAGGAGAGTTTTGTCACTCAAAATACACAAAAACAAACTACACTTACATATTAAATGTAAGCAAATGTCTTGGCACACTTCTCAGATTGTATTAAAATAATAAATCTTTTTTGGATGAAAATGTAGATGGATGGGTTAGTAAGTTTGTAGATGATGCAAAGATTGGTGTTGTGGGTAGTGTAGAAGGATACAGTGGGATACAGACCAGTTGCAGACATGGGTGGAGAAATGGTAGGTGGAAATTACTCTGGGTAGGTGTGAGATGCTGCACTTTGGGAGATCAAATGTTAAAGAAAAGTATACAGTCAATGGCAGGACTGTGAACAAAATTGATATGCAAAGGGACCTTGGGGTTCAAGTTCATAGCTCACAGAAAGTGGCCACACAAGTAGAAAGGGTGGTAAAGAAGGCATATGGCATGCTTGCATTTATTGATTGTGGAAGTGAATACAAGAATCAGGACATCATGTTGCAGATTTATAGGTTGTTGGTTAGATCACATGGAGTATTGCGTTCAATTATGGTGCCACATTACTGGAAAGAAGTGGATGCTTTGTAGAGGGTGCAGAAGAGGTTTACCAGGATGCCACCTGGATTAAAGGATATGAGCTACTAGGAGAGGCGAGAAGAGTTCAGCTTGTTTTCTCTGGAGTGGCAGAGGCTGAGGGGAAATTTGATAGAAGTCTATAAAATTATGAGATGCATTCATAGGATTGACAGAATCTCTTTCCCCAGAGTTGAAATATCTAAAACCAGGCGGCATGCATTTAAGGTGACAGGGGGAAAGTTCAAAGGAGTTTTTTTCAAAATACAAAGTGTGATAGGAGTCTGGAACATGCTAGAACAGGGTGGTGATGGAGGCAGATACGATAGGGACATTTAAAAGACTTTTAGATAAGCATATGAATGTGCAAGGAATGGAGGGATATGGGCCAAGGTCAGGCAGAAGGGATTAGTTTAATTTGGCATCATGTTTAGCACAACATTGTGGGTCAAAGGGCCCATTCGTGTGCTGTATTGTTCTAAGTTTATTATTGATTAACAGCGGCATGGTGGCACAGTGGTTAGCGCTGCTGCCTCACAGCGGCAGAGACCCGGGATCAATTCCCACCTCAGGCGACTGTCTGTGTGGAGTTTGCACATTCTCCCAGTGTCTGCGGGTGCTCCGGTTTCCTCCCACAGTCCAAAAATGTGCAGGTTAGGTGAATTGGCCATGCTAAATTGCCCGTCATGTTAGGTGATGGGGTAAATGTAGGGGAATTGGTCTGGGTGGATGGCGGGTCGGTGTGGACTTGTTGGGTTGAAGGGCCTGTTTCCACACTAAGTAATCTAAACTAGTTTTAATCCAACTCTAAGAGATGAAGCAACAAATCAAATATAAAGTCTAAACAAAGCCAAGTATTAGATAACTGTACCCTCCAAGGGTAGAGGGAAAAGTATATGGAAGAGCGCTACTGAGAGATGAGAGAATTATACACTAACCAGTAATGGAAGAAAAGGTGCAAGGATTCCTCCCAGTCTAGCACACATTGAACAAATGCCTAGCCCAACATTCCTGTAGGAAAACAAGGAAATAATAAGCAAATATTTGAAATTTCAAAATATACAATCACAAATCAATATGTAGAATAGCTCAGGACACAGTCCCCACACTTGTGACAACCTTAAAGAGCATGCCCACCTGCTTTGTAAACAAATATCTCAGGAATTTTTAAAAACTTGATTCTACTTTGAAATTCCAGGTCTTTAGAAAGTTTTTCTCCAAATGATAGAATTGAAGCAATCAGCTTCAAAGCAATTCACTATGATGTCACCACTTCTAAAAAACAAAATATACTAAAGGATTCAAGTTAATAATAAAAATGAACTTACTCCTAACTGTACACAAATAGAGGATATCAAATATCACAATACATGAGAGGCAACTTATAGTACCTCTGAGTTTAGTTATTTCACCAAGTCTGTATGCTAACGACATGCACTTACATCACACATTTAATATAATGAATGTATCAAAATGGCACACAATCAAAATGAATTTAACAAATCTGGCAACCTGTGGTCTAATACCTGAAGATTAGCTTGGGACTGACTGGATCATTACAAAGTTAGGTTTTGTACCAATATTCTTCAGAGAAGTGAATCAGCTACCTTTACCTAATCTAGCCTACATATTATTCCAATCTCACAATGCCGGTGTTGGACTGGGGTGTACAAAGTTAAAAATCACAACACCAGATTATTGTCCAACAGGTTTAATTGGAAGCACACTAGCTTTCGGAGCGACGCTCCTTCATCAGGTGATTGTCACCTGATGAAGGAGTGTCGCTCCGAAAGCTAGTGTGCTTCCAATCTCACAATGTATGATAGATTCTTAAAACTCTGGGAAATAAAATGGGGATCACTAGTGTCATGTCCACCACAAGAACAAATAAAAATTGCACTGGAGAAAAGCTTACCAATTGAGAAAAATCACGTAAGTGAAACAGTTAATGGGATATCAGAAAGACACACCTGCAATCACTCCAATGGTTTCAACTGTTGTAGACGTACCTGACAGATGTGGGATAGAGCTCAGAGGTGTAAATGTAGACCACATTAAATGCAGCGCTTATTGAAAGTTTACCCAATATAGAAAATGCTTGACTGTTGATAACAGAATATATTCCAATGCCTGAAAAAAGACAATAGTAAAGATAAAATGCTTTGAATGAAATCTGCGCAGAAAAAACCCAACACACATAATTCAATAGCATGCAATATCAATTTAGATGTAATAAATTAGATTTATGAAAGGAAATATTCTCTCAAGGATATTCAATAACTGATGATGAAAAATATCCATGTGAGCAATGTTAAGGCAAGGGTCAAGTTCAGCTATGAAACTCTGCAAATTTGAATGTCCTGGCATGATTGTCTGGATTCAACATGACAATTGGTCATTATGAGTGATGACACTTATCAACTGTACTCCAGCACAAATCAGCAATTTCCAGAGGACACAGTGAAACAATTTATACAGAATAAACAAGTAAAATAGCACAAAGTAAAAATTCCTGAAACAGATGACGAATTCCACTGATAATAGCCATAGAGTCATAGAGTCCAACCTGTCCATGCCGACCGGATATCCCAACCCAATCTAGTCCCACCTGCCAGTACCTGGCCCATATCCCTCCAAACCCTTCCTATTCATATACCCATCCAAATGCCTCTTAAATGTTGCAATTGTATCAGCCTCCACCACTTCCTCTGGCAGTTCATTCCATTCATGTACCACCCTCTGCGTGAAAAAGACGCCCCTTAGGTCTCTTTCATATCTTTCCCCTCTCACCCTAAACCTATGCCCTCTAGTTCTGGACTCTCCGACCTCAGAGAAAAGACTGTCTATTTATTCTATCCATGCCCCTCATAAATTTTGTAAACCTCTAAGGTCACCCTTCAGCCTCCGACGCTCCAGGGAAAACTGCCCCAACCTGTTCAGTCTCTCCCTATAGCTCAAACCCACCAACCCTGGCAACATCCTTGTAAATCTTTTCCGAACCCTTTCAAGTTTCACAACATCTTTCCGATAGGAAGGAGACCAGAATTGCACGCAACATTCCAACAGTGGCCTAACCAATGTCCTGTTTTGAGAAGAAATGTAGCTCAGGTTGAGGTTCTGGGTGTAGGTTTGCTCGCTGAGCTGGAAGGTTCATTTTCAGACGTTTCGTCACCATACTAGCTAACATCTTCAGTGAGCCCCCCAGATGAAGCACTGGTGGTATGGCCTGCTTTCTATGCGTTGGGTTGGTGATTTATTTCCGGTGGTGACATCATTTCCTGTTCTTTTTCTCAGGGCGTGGTAAATGGGATCCAAGTCAACGTGTTTGTTGATAGAGTTCCGGTTAGAATGCCATGCTACTAAGTATTCTTGTGCGTGTCTCTATTTGGCTTGTCCTAGGATGGATGTGTTGTCCCAGTTGAAGTGGTGTCCTTCCTCATCTGTATGTAAGGATACTAGTGAGAAAGGGTCATGCCTTTTTGTGGCTAGTTGATGTTCATGTATCCTGGTGGTTAGTTTTCTGCCTGTTTATCCAATGTAGTGTTTGTTAACAGTTCTTGCAAAGTATTTTGTAGATGACATTAGTTTTGTTTGTTGTCTGTACAGGGTCTTTCAAGTTCATTAGCTGCTGTTTTAGTGCATTTGTGGGCTACCATGATGCCAAGAGGTCTGAGTAGTCTGGCACTCATTTCAAAGATGTCTTTGATAGGAGTCCCCTGATTTTTAATCATAGTTCTTGATTCTGCCATAACAGGGATCATCCCCAGCTTAGGGGCTATGGTTTCTGGACATGTTTTGTCTGCTTGTTTGGGTTTGTTGCTGAGAAATTGGTGGACTGTGTTTATTGAGTACTCATTCTTTTTGAATACACTTTATAGATGATTTTCCTCTGCTCTTCCTAGTTCCTCTATGCTGCAGTGTGTGGTGGTTCGTTGAAATAATGTTCTAAAAAAGGGTAGACTGCAAAACATTTCCAGAATGCAAGAAATATCAAATTCTTAAGTGCTATAAGCAATGAATTATTTGCATTGCGGCGCTAGAGAAATGATATTAATTGATAAATATTAACCTAAATATTCTGAAGATTCATAATTACAGTAACCTATACTCTTCAACTAATTCTCTAAACATTTATATCTATGTTGAGAACTCAGCTAAAAATAGGCTTGTATTATTTTTCCAATCATAATTTGTGACCAGTGTGCATCTGTGCTCCAGTGGGTAGGTACATTTGATGCTAACACCTCACTTAAATGGGTATTGGGCTCAGCATTTGTCACCTTGCCAGATGTCTCTGCTCTGTGTTCAACATGGGATCGAGCAGTGTGTGTTAACAACATAGGATACAGTCGATTTCGATCTTGCAGGCAGACTATCCCTCTGAAAGAAATATGCTTTTGAATTACAGCAGACTGTTGTTGAAGTCAATTGCTTCAATTGTAAACGAGGAAAATTGAACTTCAGGGCAAAATGATGTCTTCAGGATCTCTAAAGCAGTTCTGCAGGCATTACTAGTGGAAGTAGACAGGAGGAGAAACATTAAGGTTCTATAGCAGGTCACGAGACTCTTGAGGGAAAAGAAAAAATTGAGACCTTATGGTCAGGGAAATTGATTCTAGCCTCTGGACTCAAACTCATTACATGTTACCAATGAGTTACAGTTTACATTGATGTGATGGATTGTTTTGGTGTAATGAGTGTCCATATCTCTGGGCCAGAAGACTTGGGTACAAGTCCCACCTTTTTATAATATGCCTGAATGAGTTTAATAAAAGTATCTATATTGATATGATAGGTATTGTTACATAAAGATTTTGAGGAGGATCAGATGTTAGGTCTCACTCGTTCAAGATTCTAAGCTGTTCTGCCCACATAATTATCCATATGACCTCACAATGAGCTGAGCACCTCAGTATTGACTCTTTCAAACCCATATTTGGCAGGTGACAGTCCAAGCTGTAATAGTGTTCACTTCTGTTACAACACTATATGTGGAACATTTACTTTAACACTTTGAGATCCAAAGGAATCTTGACTGGATAGATAGACAGGGGATGATCCCTGTTACGGCAGAATCAAGAATTATGATTAAAAATCAGAGGACTCCCATTTAAAATAGATTAAGTACAATTTTTTCTCTCAGAGGGTCACAAGCTTTTGAAACTCTCTTCTCCTCATCTCAGTCCTAAATGCTCTTCCAGCACCACTAATCCAGAATCTGGTTTCCAGTATCTGCAGTCATTGTTTTTAACCTCATTGATTTTAACCCTACTGCGAATCCTCTTGCAAGGATGCCTGCCTTGAAGAAGTTTTCCTCCTCTCTCTACAAGAATCTCAGAGTCCCTCTCCCACTGCAACTCCCAGGTCATTTCCTCTGCCCTGAAGCTCTTCCACCCTCTCCTCCCTGACCTATCACCTTCATCCCCTCCCCCACTCACCCATTGTACTCTATGCTACTTTCTCCCTCCTCTAGCTTATCTCTCCACGCTTCAGGCTCACTGCCTTTATTCCGGATGAAAGACTTTTGCCCGAAACATCGATTTCGCTGCTCCTTGGATGCTGCCTGAACTGCTGTGCTCTTCCAGCACCACTAATCCAGAATCTGGTTTCCAGCATCTGCAGTCATTGTTTTTACCTCAGTCCTAAATAGCCTATCCTGTATTTTTAAACATTGATCCCTGGTTCTGGACTCCCCAGTCATTCAAAACATCCTTCCTGCATTTAATCTGACTAGTCCTGCTAGCATTTTATAGGATTCTATGGTTTCTCCCCTCATTCTTCTAAACTCCAGCAAATATATCCTAACTGATACAATTGCTCTTTATATGGCTCTCCCATTCCAGAAATGTGTCTTGTAAATTTTTGTTGCACTCCTTCCATAGCTAGGAAATTCTTCCCCAGGTGAGGAGACCAAAGCTGTATACAATACTCCAGGTAATCTCACCAAGACCCTGTACATTTGCAGCAAGACATATCTGCTCCTATACACTAATCTTCTCACTATGAAAGCCAACATACCATTTGCCTTCTTCATTGCCTACTGCACCTTCATGCTTACTTTCAGGCATTCAGATAATAACCTGCCTTCCTTTTTTTGCTACAAAGTGAACAACCTCAATTATCTATATAATACTTCATCTGCCATACCTTTTCCTACAAGCTCACTTTATCCAAATTACACGGAAGTACCTCTGATTCATCCTCACAGTTCTCTCTCCCACACATCTATGTTTCATCTACAAACCAGGGAGGTTAGTTCCCTCATCTAAATCATGAACATGTATTATGAATAACTAGGATCCTAGTATTGATTCCTGCACTACCCCAATAGTCACTGGCTGCCACACAGAAAAAGAATAATTAACTCCTACTCTTTGTTTCCTATCTGCCAAACAGCTCTCTAGTTTTCTATCCATGTCAGAGTAATACACTGTTTTATTATTCCTAAGAGTGAGAATCATGAAATAATTGCATTGTTTTAATTTATAGTGATATGAAAATTTCTAAGAAATTAAAATATCTGAGGTCAGCAATAGCAGATAATACATATTGCGCTCACAAAACTTTCTGCTGATAATTGCATATCATCACTCAACTGCTACCTTTATCATTAGTTTCCTAGATCAGTGTAGTCAATTCTTGAAGGCCTCCTATGTAGTAATCTCAAACAATGATCCATCCACAAGTTTCTATACCAGATTTGATTAAAGTGAGAAATCATGCACCGCCTAGATGGTCTTGAGTTGATGATTTATGTGCAATTCCAGTAACGGTATTAGTTGAAAATTGAACAATCTGTAGCTCTGTTAGTTTCTATTCTTCTCAATTATATATATTCACTGACTAATGAGTGCCAGATAATTTCAGTGAAATCTGACCCTGTTTAAAAATGGCAAAGTAGTGATCAACATGCAGCACAATCAAGTGGCCTAAGAATTTGAAAAACTAACCATTAATGCGCAAAAACAGACAGTTTGAATGCATGCAATATTACAGCCAGACACTAGCATCCATTCAACTAATTTTCTGGCAGTGATATTCATCACTTTGAACAGTGATAAAGTAATGAAATAAAATTTCTGCACAATTACAGAAATGAAACATTGCTATGACCTTTGACTAAATGACAAACATACAGGTATTTTAATAATATATTTAACTTGCCTTTCTTTTCTGGCAACAAAATTATAATAAGACAAGTGGCACCTCCCAACAGAAGGAATCCTGCTAATGTCCGTCTACGGCCTGACCTGGAGGAAGAGCAGGGACAATATGTGTGGCCACAAATCAGAGGTTCAGACATTCTTTTTGCCATTCTGCAACATATTTTTTGAGTATCAATACTGACTTCTTTATTTACACAAATTTAAAATTATTCATGGATTACAACCTCAAAATGTAAATAGTCTGCAGCTACAGGAGGTAATAAGGAAGACAAATTGAATTTCGGCATTTATTGTGAGAAGAACAGAGTATAAAAGTAAGGAAACATTGCTGCAACTGTACAAGGCATTAGTGAGACTGCACTTGGAACACTACATGCAATTTTTGTCCCATTACTTGAGGAGAGATGTAGTTGCATTGAAGGCTGATCAGAGGAGATTCACTAGATTAATTCCAGAGAATGAAGGGTTTGACTTATAAAGAAAGATTGAGCAATTCAGGTCTATGCACTCTGGTGAATGAAAGGAAACCTAACTGAGGTGTACAAAATGCTAAAGGGGCTTGACAAGGGAGATAGGGAGGATTTTCCCTTGTGTGGGGCAATTTAGAACAAAAGGCCATTGTTTTAAGATAAGGGGTAGCAGATTTAAAACAGAGATGAGGAGAAATTATTTCTCTCAAAGAGGAGTGAATCTGTAGAATTCAATTACCTGGAGTGTGGTGGACACTGGGATACTGACTAAATTTAAGGAGGAGATGGACATATTTTTAATTAGTAATGGGTTGATGGTTTATGGACAGTGGACAGGAAAGTAGAGTTGAGACCAAAGTAAGATCAGCCATGACGTTATTGAATGGCAGAGCAGGCCCAGGGGCTGAAATGCTTATTCCTGCTCATAGTTCTTATGAAGAATAAATAATGTTCTGTTATTTTCACGAATATTGGACAGTGAATATTTCAAAGATCAGAATGTTGCAATAAAATAAAATAGGAAATTAATTTGCTTCTTATTTTCAATTTATAAAAATGGTTGTTTAATTAGAAATGTCAAACAAAACCAGACTGTCAGTTACTGAAAATGCTACCACATTACTTAACAAAATTTACATAATTAGGGCACAAGCACTAAATGATTGAAATTATTTATACCTTTATATTACAGAACAGAAATGTATCATAACCATGTTAAAAATTGATTCCTTAATTTAAAATGCTATTTAATTAGGGAATTTTGTGCTTTACCAGGAACACACAAACAGCAGAACCAGTTAAGCCATTTTTGACAGTGTTGGCTGAGGGGAATACTGAAAGGATGGTAAACTGTGGTCTTGCTTACAGTAAGGATTTTTAGAATCCATCTGAACTACCAGATCCATACAGGCAGAGCTTGAAGTTATTAGTTTATTCAAAAGACAGCATATCTGCCACCACAACAAACCTCAGTTTTATGAAATTAACTTAGGAATAGGGCTTGAATCAACAGCTTTCTGACTCAAAAGGACATGGGGATAATTATACTAAAAGACCAACAGGGATAAATGCACTTTAGCTGTTAAACTTCTGAACTAAGTCTACGCAAATGTTCAATCATATGTGCCATTAGAAACTTCAATAGCCTGCTGTTCATGTTAAATAATTGAAAGATTGACTAAGAACTGTAAGTGGCTGTCAACATCACCCCAAAGTCCATTAAAAGCTATAAGTATTATGGATACTCACTAGAAAAAGACAACATTATTGTCAATAGATTGATTATTTTTTGCAAATGAATATCAAGACAAAACAGAAAATCATTTTAGAAAATGAGATGAGCAACAAATAGTCAAATAAGTGAAAGATTTTGTAAAGGCATTTGCATATAGAGAGGAGTAGGGTATTGTCAACTCACCAAGAGCGGTTCAACAGAAAGAAACAGAGAGGATATGAAGGCAACTCAGCTATTCCCGAAAGTGCTACATTTAGATATTGATTACCACCCATGTCACTGGAATTTAGAGTCAGCCCATAATATACAAGACTGCATATAAACCTAATGAGAAAAGAGAAAGAGCAATAGTTACAAGATTAATATATGGAAGTTCAAAGCAAATATTCCTTGTTTTATTTCCTAATCTAAAATCATTTTGTTTGTATCTATAATTTATTCAAATTACATTTGATGAAATACAATGTTTTGTTAGGTAGCTGAACAAAAAAGAACTTTCAAGAATTGTAACAATTTTTAACAATGACAGAATAAAAGTCGACAGGAGTAAGAGCCCAAACATCGCATTCCAGAAAATTCTAGTACAGGATTTGAAACTTGTAAAACTACAGTCATCTTAAAACACAGATAGAAAGAATTGCACATTTAATCTATGTCTGTTGAATTTCCAATCTCAGTTATGCTGTAAGAGAGTAGCAAATAAGGAAACAAAATATATCAATTGTTCTCAAGCCTCCTAGTTCCAGACTGCAAAAGTCCAAATGTATGTAATCTGCTTGGTCACAACTACAATACAACACACGATATAAAATATGGAACAAAGACAAATTATTTGGCCAAACCAGTCCATGTTGGTATTAATACTCGACCAAGCATTGTTCTCCTATCTTTCCTCTTCTAATTTATCAAGACTCTTCCATTTCCTTCTCCCTCAAATGCTTATTTAGACTTTCGTTAAGTACATCCATGTCATTTGCATCAGCCAATTACTGTAGCATAAAACTCTAACTAAAATGATGTATCAAAATGACATATTTGAGACATACCAAACATACATCATTATCAATGTCCGCCACAAGAGAACTCGATCCCGGAAAAGATCAAACATATTACTGGACTCATCATCAATTTCTCCAGTTGGTGGCTTCAGAAATACTGAATACTTCTGCTGACCATTCTTTTTTGCAAAGTTGTCAAGTATATTCTTTGCTTCATTCCACCGCCCTTGAGTGTACAGCCAATGTGGAGATTCTGGGATACATCTACAAAGAAGTCAGTCACAGTTTTTTTTTGAAGGTAAAACTTAGCAACAGCTATTACAGACACACAGATCTTTATATACTCATTTCAACCAGATGGGAAAATGATGCAACTGACCCTTATAAAAAAATAAAAAACGTACAATAAAAACTTACTTGATGAAGGAAAACCTTCCAGTCAAAATAGCCTTACATTTCTTACAATTGCATATAAAATCTCCTTGCAGCACAATGCCTATTTAGGAGCAGTACGGTTGCTTGGTGGTTAGCACTGCTGTTTCACAGTACAAGGGACCCAGATTCAATTCCAAAAGGGAAAATTCTGGAAAATCTCAGCAGGTCTGGCAGCATCTGTAAGGAGAGAAAAGGGCTGACGTTTCGAGTCTAACTGACCCTTTGTCAAAGCTTTGACAAAGATTTCAGATTCCAGCATCCGCAGCAATTTGCTTTTACCCAGGTACAATTCCAACCTTGGGCAATTGTCTGTGTGGAGTTTGCATATTCTTCCTGTGTCTGTGTGGGTTTCCTTCAGGTGCACCTGTTTTCTCCCACTGTCCTAAGATATGCAGATTAGGAGGACTGGCCATGCTAAATTGCTATGTGGTGTCCAGGAATTGCAGGCGAGGTGGGTTAGCGATGGTAAATATGGGTTTACAGTGGAATGCTCCTCAGAGGTTCAGCACAGACATGATGTGCCAAATGGTTTCTTTCTGCACTGTGGCAGTTCTATGATTCTATTTATATATGAATATATGAATTATGTAGTTAAGATACTTCTTGCATTCATATATTACAGTGGAGAGCTGAAAAATGCTATTAGACAAAATCTTGCTTACAAGATGCAATTCCAGTTTTGTCCAGAATAACACCAAAGTTTATGGCTGTAATTACAAGGTAGGTTTCCCATAAAACATATATTCAGTACAAAATGTAGTCATAACCTTTTTTGGTATCTATGAATCTGTGTTATGGTTGAGGATTGTTATTTTCTTTTATGCTCAGTGCCAAAGGGCCACTCCCCTGAAAAAAAAACTCTGGAGAATCAAATGTCATTTGCTTATGCTCAATTTTTGTCAATATAGTAAGTAATACAGCAGTATAGTAACATCATATGGATTATTAGTTTCTCAAAGCTAAGAGGGTGGTGAGATAAATGGGAGGGGGTGGGGCAGGGGGCGCAGGTAGCTGAGAGTGCAATAATTAGATGGAAGTGGAGGTAATGGTGATAGGTCAGAGGGGAAGATGGAGTGGATAGGAAGATGGAAAGGTAAGGCGGGTCATGAGGGCAGTGCTGAGATGGAAGGTTGGATCTGGGATAAGGTAGGGAGAGGAGAAATGAGGAAACTGGTGAAATCCACATTGATGCCATGGGTTTGGAGGGTCTCGAGGAAGAGGGGTTCTTCCTTCAGGCATTGGGTGGTTAGGGAGTGGCAGTGGAGGAGGCCCAGGACCTGCACGTCCTTGGCGGAGTGGGAGAGGCAGTTGAAGTGTTCGGTCACAGACCATTGGGGTTGGTTGGTGCAGGTGTCCTGGAGATGTTCTCTGAAGTGCTGTGCAAGTAGGTGTCCTGTCTCCCCAACGTAGAGATGACCGCATCTGGAGCAATGGATACAGTAAATGACACGTGTGGAAGTGCAGATGAAACTTTGATGGATGTGGATGGCTCCTTTGTGGCCTTGGACTGAGGTGAAGGGGAAGGTGTGGGTGCAGGTTTTGCAATTCCTGCAGTGGCAAGGGAAGATGCCGGGAGGGGAGAGTGGGTTTGTGTTGACCATGGACCTGATGAGGTAGTCGTGGAGGGACAGTCTTCACAGAAAGTGGATAGGGGTGGGGAGGGAAATGTGTGTCTGGTGGTGGAGTCCACTTGTAGTTGGCGGAAATGGCGGAGGATGATGCGATGTATACGGAGGTTGGTGGGGTAGTAGGTGAGGCCCAGGGGATTCTGTCCTTGTTGGAGTTGGAGGAGTGAGGTTTGGGGTCGGAGGTGCGGAAAGTGGATGAGATGCACTGGAGGGCATCATCAACCACGTGGGAGGCGAAATTGCAGTCTTTAAAGAAGGAGGCCACCTGGTGTGTTCTGTGGTGGAACAGGTCCTCCTGGGAGCAGATGCAACAGAGGTAGACGAATTGGGAATAAGGGATAGCACTTTTACAGAAGACAGGGTGAGAGGAGGTGTAGTCCAGGTAGCCGTGGGAGTCAGTGGGTTTGTAGAAGATGTCAGTGTTGTGTTGATCACTATTGATGGAGATAGACAGATCCAGGAAGGGGAGGGAGGTGTTTGAGATGGTCTAGGTGAATTTAAGGTCAGGGTGGATGTGTTGGTGAAGTTGATTAACTGTTCAACCTCCTTGTGGGAGCACAAGGTGGCTCTGATGCAGTCATCAATGTAGCGGAGTAAAACGTGGTGAATAGTGCTGGTGTAGCTAAGGAAGATGGACTGTAACCAACAAAGACAGGCATAGCTGGGGCTCCTTCCACATCAGCATCACCCTCATGACCTGTCCATCTTCCTTCCCACCTATCCGCTTCACCCTCCCCTCTAAACTATCACCATTACCCCCACCTCCATCTACCTATCACACTCTCAGCTACCTTCCCCAGCCCCACACCCTCCCATTTATGTCACCACCCCCTTGGCTCACTCCTGATGAAGGGCTTTTGCCTGAAACATCGACTCTCCTGCTCCATGGATGCTGTCTGACCTGCTGTGCTTTGCCAGCACCACACGTTCGACTCTAATCTCCAACATCTGCAGTCCTCACTTTCACCTAGTATTTTAATTACAGGCAAAACCAGAGTTGCAAATCAGCTCTGTTCTTGAATATGTTCGCAAATCAATTTGTACTCAATCTGGAACAAAATGCAGGACACCAGAAAATAGCCTTTCGTACATACAAGGAAATGTTTGCATGTCAGAATTTGAAATTACAGCCCTGTATGAAATTGTGTTCATAAGTAAATTAGAGAACTGAATGATTTGGTGGGCCTGGCTGGGGGCAGGAAGCTGGAATGTGCACTCCATCTAACCCTGAGATGCAACTGAGCTCTTTCACCAGTATGTTTTTGCCTCCATCCAGAACACCGATGTTTTCTTGTCTGATCTGTTTATTTGGGCTGGGAGGGTGGTGGATTTAGAAGGGGGTTACAGTTATATAGGTAGAATTCATAGATGTTTACCTGTAGTTAGAACCTTTGTATTTATAATAAACAATAGTTCTTGATAAGTGCGGGAACCTTGTCTGTTTTCTGTTAAGTTGGTTCTATCAGATAGGTAAAATTAGCGATTTGGGTACACTGATAATTTTTTTGTCTTTTGTAATGACCCCTTGGTTACCAGCATGTCATCTCAAGTTGTAACATAATGATGTAGCTGAAGGTGGTTGGCCCTTGAATACTACCCTGAAGAACTCCTACAGAGATGTTTTGGAGCTGAGATGACTGACCTCCAGTAATCACAACCATTTTCCTTTGTGCCGTGTATGACTCCAATCAGTGGAGAGTTTTCCCCCGATTCCCATTCACTCTAGTTTTGCTAGTGTTCTTTTATGTCAGACTCAGTCAAATGCAGCCTTGATTTCAAGGGTACACACTCTGATCTCACATTTGGAATGTCCATAAATGAATCATAGTTATTAGTTCACTTGCCCTGATGGAACCAAAATTGAATATTAATGAGCAAGTTATGTCTATTGCAATCTGATCCCATCCATTTAGAATTTCTTGTACCCATTTAGTTTCATTACAAATCCATCACTTATCTAACCAGGCATTTTATAACCACTGTGCAATGGTGATGGGAATAAATGTTTGAAGTAGTGGATAGAAAGTTGATAGATTATAGAGAATCTGGAGGAGAGTTATTTGTCACAGAATCCCAGCCTCTGACCTATTATAGCTACAGAATTGAAAATAATTTTTTTGTTGAATTAGTTAACTCATTCTACAATAATTTCTTTGACAATAATGAAAGCATTTACAAGGCTGTCAAATTGCCTCGGAGGTCTGAAATAAAGAGTTCACCAAATTCATTCAGAGTTATTTGGTTAAGGCATCATCGCATGAATCTATTTTCGATCAGATTTGACAGTTTCAGTTTCAGAAACGTCCCTCCAAAACAAAACATCTTCCTTTCGACCTACTGAATTTGATGTTTCTCATTCCTTTTTTGTTTTTGGGCAGTTTGTGTATTACTAACATGTGATAATTGGATGACAAGATTATTAAAATCATCAGCGCTGAAAATGTGTTGCTGGAAAAGCGCAGGTCAGGCAGCATCCAAGGAGGAGAATCGACATTTCGAGCATAAGCCCTTCTTCAGGCCCGAAACGTCGACTCTCCTGCTCCTTGGATGCTGCCTGACCTGCTGCGCTTTTCCAGCAACACATTTTCAGCTCTGATCTCCAGCATCTGCAGCCCTCATTTCTCCTATTGAAATCATCAAGCGAAGTTCGTCCACTATCCAACTATTCTATTCTGTATGATCATGATCCTTGAAATGGCTTACTGAGATACACATCTAAAGGTTGAATTACAAATGTTAGATACCTGTTATAACTTTAACTTAGGTATGTTTTCTCCATGACTGTCTCTTAATTTCATTAGTATTTGGGGTCTTAATATGTCTTACACTAACAATGTTATGTTCATAGGCCACCAGGTGATTAATTATACCCATTATCAATCCACAACTTCACTTCACCCTCACCATTCATCAATTGTTATGCTACTATGGATATGGACAAAAGATCCTGTAGGGATTTTTGGCATGGTTTTAGTTTTAAAAATCACCACAGGTTTTGATTTTATCCATCAGCCATGCAGACTATTATCACCATGATTTTTTTGTCTTCTCATGTCTTGTGACTCTCACTAGAACTGTTTAGAAACTTTTCTACCATCCCCCCAGCCCACGTCCCACCTCCCACCCAACCCCCACCACCATTACCACTACTGAGTCACTAACCATCAATATCCTTGGATTTGCTTTTGACCAGAGACTAAATCCTCCAATGAGTCTGACTCCCGAAAGCTTGTCCTCCCACCATCTGCAAAAAAATAACTCCCCACTTGCCTGGATGAATACAGCTTCAACAATACTCAAGACCCTTGATACCATTGAGGACAAAGATTGGTACATCTGCAAACATTCACTCTAACAACCACTACCACACCAAGAAGTAGTAGCAGTGTGCACTATGAGATGTAGTGCAAAAATTTACCAAGGCTCCTTAGACAGCACCTTTCAAACTCATGATCACTAGCATCTGCAAGATCCCCTCTAAGCCCCTTGTTATTCTGAAATAGAAACATATTGCGAATAGCACTGCTCAAGTACCTATACCAAATGTACTACAGCGGTTCAAGCTCAATACCACTTTCTCGAGGGGAACTCGGGATATGCAATAAGTGCTGGCCCAGCCAAGGGCACTCACATGCCATGAATGAATAAAACAAAAAGATGATGGTGAAAGCTGAATACAGCTTTATGTATTAAAAAGGAATAAGAGATTCTAATAGTAAGGGAGGTTCAAAGTCACTAATAAGCAGGTGAACAAGAGTTTAAGGAAGTTTTATGTGCAGTTTTAAAATATAATCATACTAACTAGTGTTCACAGAATAAGATTCCAAACTACTGAGAGACAAATTATGGGATTTTGCATGCAATAAACAAACGTGAATCAAGTGTTAAATGAGATTATATTTAAAGGATTGGATCAGAAGATGAATCTCAGGGTTGGGATGATCAAATCACTAAAATAAACAACACAATCTTCCTATCTGCTAAAATAAAACCAAACAGAATCTTGGGATAGACTGCCATTGATATTGTCTGGACATTTAAATCCAGAAAAGTCATTTCAAAACTATATTCAACCCTGATAAGACAACATTGGAGTACTGCAGCTATATGAGTCTCTGTGTTTCCAATAGAGTATTCTCCTACTAGAGATGGGGATGGAGACCAGATACACAGCTAATCACAGAAGTTTCAAAAATCATGAATGATGAAAAGTTTACTGCTTGGATCTTTCCACTCTTGTACAGTCAAAGACTCATACAGCACAGAAAAAGATCCTTTAGTCCAACTTATTCATGCTGGCCAAGTTTCCCAATCTAAACTAGTCCCACCTGCCTGCATTTGGACCATATCCCTTTAAACCTTCCCTATTCATGTATCTGCCCAAATGTCTTTTAAATATTGTACTGTATCTGCATTTACCATTTCTCTGGCAGTCCATTCCACATTTGAACCACCCTCTGTATGAAAATGTTGCCCCTCAGGTCTCTCCTAAATCTTTCAACACTCACCTTAAAATTATGCTCTGTAGTTTTGAACTTTTCCCCCATCCTAGGAAAAGACCTTTGCTATTCACCTTACCTATGCCACTCATGATTTTATAAATCTCTATAAAGTCACCCCTCAACCTCCTATGCACCAGTGAAAAAAGTCCCCAGCCTTTCCAACCTCTCTTTATAACCCAAACTCTCCAGTCCTGGCAACATCCTGGTAAATCTTTTCTGAACCTTCTCCAATTTAAAAACATCCTCCCTACAGCAGGGCAATCAGAACTGTACACAGTACTCCACAAGTAGCCTCACAAACATCCTATACAACCTCAACATGACGTCCCAACTTCCATATTCAACGGTTTGAACAAGTGTGCTAAACACATTCTTAACCACCCTCTCTGTGATGCAACATTCAAACATTTGATTAAATGTTTAAATAAAGTACTGAGGAAACTAAGGACAAAGAAAGGAACACCAAGAAGACTATATTTTTCACAAGCTAAAAGGATGATATTTATATGGAAAACCTCTGCCATTGATGTAGAGCAAGACAGACTTGAGGAGGAACAAAACAAGTTCTTAAAAAAAGGACTCAGAAGTATTAGAAATGTGCTGACAGAATTATGTAGACAGGTTTGCTAGGTGAAACAAAATCCTTGTCCTGTCTGAAAATATCTTTAGTATCATAAATTCTGATAATATAGAAATATCTCTTCAACCAATAATGGTGAAAAGCCACGAAGGCAAAGAAAAACAAATTAATAAGTCATATGGTGAGCTTCTGAACAAACTTTATAATTTCTCAGCTCAGACAGGGTTGACTTCATAATAGCTTTTTGAAGCTAAGGAATAGACAATGTGAGTGAGGCTTGGGTGATGGAGGCAAGTCTTCTGCACATCCAAATTTGCAAGAATACAATCACATGATGAATTAGAGCCAATCTTTTAAATTAAATTTTAAATATTGGTATGTAGCTGATACATAATTACAATATAGATAAATGGGTCAACTACAAACACCTCGGGCAAAGTTAATGTTTCAGGTAGATGAAACATGTGATTCGAACATGGTGATGGAGAGAACAAGGAGAATCTACTCCATAATAACTTAAAATCAATATCAAATATGACTAATACTACATAAAATAGTATCTGTTGAGATTTAAGTTGAAACATACTTTTTGAATTTGAACAAATTCGATTGTTTTGTTTCAGGTCACTTATAAGACAACTTTTCAAATAAACAAAATTACTTCTGGTTTAAAGTTTTTCAGAAATGTTGATAGGGTGTATGACAGGGTAGCTGCTCAAAAGGTTGTTTGCTCTTATGGAGATTTGAGGACCAGACGATATAATCTCAAAATAAGGGATCACACATCTAAGACAGAGATGAGGAGGAGTTTCTTGTTTCAGACGGTTTGAATCTGTGGAACTCTTTACCACAGAGAAATATTGAGAGTGGTCATCAAATATATTCAAGGCTGAGATAGACAGATTTTTAATCAGGAAGGGAAAGATAGGGAAGTGGAACTGAGGATTATCCAAGCAAACATGGTCTCCTTGAATGGTGGCACAGACACAATGAGCTGGATGATCTACTTTTGCACATAAATCATAAGAGTCATAGAGCACAGAAAAGGCCCTTCAGTTCATTGAATCTACACTAACCTACCTACACTAATCCTACTTTCCAGCAGTTGGCGCAGAGCCTTGAAAGTGCTCCTCCGTGTACCTTTTAAACTTTGTGAGGTTTCCTCCTCTGCCACCTTCCCAGGATATACATTCTAGATTCCCACCATCCTGTGGATGAAATACCTTTTCCTCAAAACCTCTCTGAGCCTTTTACCCTTAACTTTAAATTATGTTCTATGGTCTTACAAAAAAATAAAGAGTTTATTAAATATGAAGACTTGCCCTAATATTGCAAAAGAGATTGGAATTTCAAAAAGTTACTTGTAATATTATTTTTCAATATAGTAAGATTTAAAAACAAGTAGAAATTGTTATTCATTAACAAGAAAAAGAAAATGATCCCAAAGTTTCTAATGTTCAGTAGCTCATAGAGCAGCATCCAGAAACAAGATGTTCCTCTTGAACCAGAAAATTACTGTTTCCCATTTATATTTTCCTGTAGAGCATATAGAATCTCCAACTTACAAAGATGGGAGCAGAATGAGTATGCCCTCAATATTGATCACAATGGCCAAAATCCGCCATGGTCGAATAAAGTATCCAAGCAGGGCATAGAGAGAAATTCCAGCAGCAAATGAAAGACTCTGTAGTGACCCTAGAAAAATGAAAGTAATTTAAATTTCACATCAATTCAACAATATTTAATTTGTAATCACTGCTTGGTCTTATTGCCACTTAATTTTGGGCAGCACGGTGGCACAATGGTTAGCACTGCTGCCTCACAGCGCCAGTGACCCGGGTTCAATTCCCACCTCAGGCGACTGACTGTGTGGAGTTTGCACATTCTCCCCGTGTCTGCGTGGGTTTCCTCCGGGTGCTCCAGTTTCCTCCCACAGTCCAAAGATGTGCAGGGCAGGTGAATTGGCCATGCTAAATTGCCCGTAGTGTTAGGTAAAGGGGTAAATGTAGGGGTATGGGTGGGTTGCGCTTCGGCGGGGCGGTGTGGACTTGTTGGGCTGAAGGGCCTGTTTCCACACTGTAAGTAATCTAATTTAATCTAATTACTTCCATGTTAGTCTCAGCTAAAAGTAACTTCTTCAGGCTCAGCATTCTACTTTGTTCCTTAAACTTTGTCTACTAGGCTCCTTAGAGTCTTAGCGTCATACAGCTTGGAAACAGACTCTTCGGTCCATCAGTCTCTGTCAACCATGTTGTCAAACTAAACTAATCCCGCCATTTAGCGTATATCCCTCCAAATCTTTCCTACTCATGAACTTATCCAAATGTCTTTTAAACATTGTGTTTTAAAAAAAAAGTTACAGAGTGGTTCATGTGTGAACTGCCAGAGCAAGTGGTGGATGCAGGTATTCCATCACTACATCCTTTGGCAGTTCACACATGAACCACTGTGTAAAACTGTTGCCAGTCATGTTCTTTTTAAATCTTGCTCCTCTCACCTTAAAAATGTGCTCCTTAGATTTGAACTACCCTACCCTAGGGGAAAGATCCTTTTCATTCACCTTATCTATGCCCTCATGATCTAATAAACCTCAGTAAAGTCACCGCTCAACTTCTTTTACTCCAGTGAAAAACTCCCAGTATGTAAAAACGTTTTTTTGTATCTCAAACCCTCCATTCACAGCTGCATTCTGGTAAACCTTGCTTGAACACTCTCCAGTTTAATAATCTATAACCAGACAATCAGAATTGCACACAGTATTCAAGAACAGGCCTCACCAACATCCTGTATTACCTCAACATGGCATCCCACCTCCTAAAGTCAAAGGTCTGAGCAATGAAGGCAAGCATGCTAAATGCCTTCTTACCTGCCCTGTCAACCAGTGACACTAGTTTTAAAAAATTACGTACCTGAATCCCCAGGTCTCTGTTCTACAATACTATCCATAGCCCTACCATTAATTGTATAAGTCCTGTTCTTACTGATTTTACCAAAATGCACCATTTCACATTTATCCAAATTAAACTCCATCTGCCACCCCTCAGCCCATTCCCCCAATTGATCAAGATCTTTTTTCTAATCTTAGATAATCTTCTTCACTATCGACAATACCACCAATTTTGGTGTCATCTGCAAATTTAATAATTATGTCTCCTATATTCTCATCTAAATCATTTTCATAAATGACAAACAAAAGTGGACTCAGTACCAATCTCTGTGGAACACTGCCAGTTAGATCCTCCAGTCTGAAAAACAATCCTCCACCACCACCCTCTGTCTCCTAACAAAGTTTGTATCCAATTGGCAAGTTCACCCTGAATTCTATGTGATCTAATTTTGCTAATCAGCTTACTATGCGGAACCTTGTCAATGGTTATATTAAAGTAAATAATGTTTACCGCTCTGCCTTCATCAATCTTTTTGGTTACTTCATTAAAAAAACCTGAAATCAAGGTTGAGAGACATGATGTCCTCACATAAACTGCTATTCTCTCTAGTTGCTCCCTTTCTCTTGGTGTATTTGTAGAAGCGATTTGGATTATCTTTAACTTTATCTGCCAAGGCTCCCTCATATCTTCTCTTTGTCTTCCTGGTTTCTTTCTTAATAATGCCCCAACATTCTTTATACACTTCAAGAGGCTCACTTGATCCCAGCTGTCAATACCTAATATAGGATTATTTTTAATTTTTGAATAGAACTTCAATATGTTTATTCATCCAATTGTTTCCTAATCTTACTGGTCTTGCCTTTCACTCTAACGGGAGTATAAAGCTCCTGAACTCTTGTTACCACTCTGTTGAAGGCCTCCCACTTGTCACAAACCGTCTACTCCAATCAACTTTTGAAAGTTCTTGTTTCATATGCTTAAAATTTGCATTACTCCAAATAAGAACTTTAACTTTTATGGAAGACTTATCTTTTTCCATAGTTATTTAAAAACTAATAATATTATGATCACTAGTCCAAAAGTGTTCCCCTACTAACACTTCAGTCACTTGCTCTGCCTATTTCCCAAGAAAAGGTCAGGTTTTGCTCCTTCTCTAGCAGGACCATATACATATCGATAAAGAAAATTTTCTTGAACATAATTTAACAAAAACAGTAGAATTGGTCTCAAAAGCAGTCTATAATTAGCATTCACAATTTTTCTAAACCTAAGCTGAGATAGATTTCAAGCATGTAACTTTTATCTATTAAACATAAAAGGAGAGACAATATGATGTGTTGAGTGGGTAGATTAGCAAAGGGAAAGAAAAACGTACTGAAGATAAATAGCCATAGTTTTCCAGATCTGCTAAAAAGTGAAATCATTGTGTTCGCTGCACAACATCCTCAGAGGATCCACAAATTGGACATAGTGTGCTTTTCTCTAGAAAAGACTAAGATTATGAGATTGTTAAACAGAGTAGGTGTAGAGAAGATGATTCCATTTCTGGGAGAGATCAAATGTGGAGGTCATTAAATAAAAGATAGTCACTAATAAATTCACCAATAAACTCAAAAGCCCTTTCGTTAACCAAGCAAATGAAAACAAATTGTTGTCAGCAAGTCTGACAGCATCTGTGGAGAGAAAACAGAGTTATCGTTTCAAGTCTGTGACCCTTCTTCAGAACAAGAAGCAGTTAAGAAAAAGTTTAAAAAAAAGGTGGTGGATAACTCACAGCCTGCAGGACTCAATGTTGAGTTTTACAATTTCAAAACATAAACACCTCCTTCCATGTCTGTTGGCTACCCTCACAATTCCAGGTCCTATTATGAAACAGCTTTCTTTTAACGTAGCCAACCCATTTTCAACTACTTATAGTTCCCATGATCACTTATCTAGCTTTTCTTCCCTTTCTGGCTTACAATCAACAATTTATTTGCCTGATGACTTCTCTCTCTCTATCCCTCTCTGTGGGATCTGTCTCCACCTATTGCTCAGTCCTTTAATTTCCCCCAATCCCCTCCAATCAGCACAAATATCACTTTTCCCTAGTTGCTTCTAGTTCTGAAGAAGGATCACTGGACTCAAAACATTAACTCTAATTTCTCTCCAAGAAGCTGCCAGACCCGTTGAGTTTCTTCATTAATTTTCTGTTTTGTTTGTTTCAGAGCTCCAGCATATCTAGTTTTTTGTTTTATTTTACTTCTTTAACCAAAGCTTGGTGCTGGCCACCACAAGCTGTACAGATATGTTTAAAGCATACTGGACAAATATGAGGAAAGGAAGGAGCAGAAGGTTACTTTGATAGGTCTAGAGGGAGGTGATGGCCTATTGTATTATCACTGGATTGTTAATCCAAAGATCCAGATGACATTCTGGGGACCTATGTTTGAATCTTTCCACAGCAGATAGTAGAATTTGAATTCAACTATAAAAATCTTGAATTTGCCAGTTATTGGTAAAACCCATCTGGTCCACAAATGTCCTTTAGGGAAGGAAACTGCCATCCTTACCTGGTCTGACATACACGTCACTCCAGACCCACAGCAACATGGTTGACTCTCACCACACTCTCTGGGCAATTAAGGGTGGGCAATAAATGCTGCCTAGCCAGTGAAGCCCTCATTCCATGAATGAATAAAGGCTAAGATGAATTGGACAAGGCTTGTGAGGAGCATAAACATAGGTATGAATCAACTGGTTGCATGGTCTGTTCTTAGGATTTGAAGAAGACTGCCTAGAGAGCCATAAATCTAGGCAAAATGTAATAGACTGTATTTGTAATGCATTACTTGTAATGCTCTCATTGATCTATACCATGTATAACAAATTTAAATTAGCAGCACAGACATTGTGGACTATGGTTCATTCAGTAGCCTGTGCTTGCTATCCCAATGAAATAAGCTCTAAGAAAAAAAAACATAGTTGCACACACATGCTTCTCTCATCATGTATTGCCTTAAAAAGGAACAACATGGATATCTTACCAGTTAGTGCCCAATAAGAAACAGCCACATATTCCTGGAGTAGAACAAAGGACACCAATGACATTCCTCCATTCATCACGCCAACACCAAAACGGGATACCGCAAAGATGTCATAGGTAGGAGTGAGTCCACTTACAATTCCAAGTATTATATCTAGAAAAAGACCTATGCAAATGACAAATCAACTTAGTGTAATTTCACACAAAGGTCCAATAATTTACAAGTTTTAGGATAAAGGAAACCAATTCTATTCTCTTAACCATTTAAAAATATGATAACATCATTTGGAAATTTTTTGATACTGTCTATAATCATAAACACTCCACTTCTGGTGTAAATAAACAGAATTGCCATCAAAGTGGGAGTGCAAGAGCCACTAAAGTATCCCATATGCATTTTTGGGAAATTGTTCTGAGGTAGTAATTTTTTTTAAAAATTCTATTGAAAAATAGATTTTTAAATATTACAACAAATACAAAACAATACAATTCAAAATAATACAAAGAAAGAACACCAAAACTGCCCTCATGTACAAATGTATAAATATATATAAAAATACTTTAAAAACCCCAATTAACTAGTTAACTAAATAAATAATAACTAGCAACAAACTAATGATAATAATAATAATAATAATAATAATAATAATACTACAGTTCAGCAACACAAAACACTAACTCTCGAGTATCGAGAGCATTAATTTTCACGTACATTTGAGGATTCCTCTCTCTGAATATTGGACTCAAAGCACAATCGTTATGGCTATATAAAAGCCCTTATTAGTTGGCAGATAAATCTGTGTCCAGGTATTGCAAAAAGGGCCGTCATGTCTTATAGAAATTCTCAGTTTTATGGTGTAACATACTTATAGGAAAATCCAAAGGGATATGCTCCATAATAATCTTACACCAACCCGACAGGCCCAGGGGATTTTCAGACATCCAACCTAACAAGATGTTCTTTCTTGCGTAGAAAGTGAGGATGTTGAGAAGTTTTTTTATGTGCATCGACAGGGAACATACAGACCCGCCAAGAGGAGGAGAGATCAAGTCCTTCACCAACTTTACACCCAAAATCCCCTCCATTGTACCTGCCACAGCACTCTAATATGTTTGAAGCCTACCACAGGACCAAAGACAATGGGTAAGAGTGTCCGCACTAACTTTATACCTGGGGTATGTTGAAGATACCCCTGGGTTTAAACTTTGACAAACTATCTGGAGCCAAGTGGACCTTGTGGAGAATCTTCAACTGCAAACCATGGGTCCTATTGCAAGTTGATATCTTTCTTGCATTTTCCCAAATATCTTCCCATGCCTTTGAGGAGACCTCAACGCCTAGCTCTCTCGCCCACACCCTGCAGAGTTGATCGAATTCACCTGAGGGGCTGCCACCCAACTGATGATATAAAGTGCTGACAGAAAGTGTACTCTTAGCACTGAGCATCCTGCTCTCTGGTCGGATTTGTAGGAGTCAGTCAAAAGTGTAGTCTTTTTTTGAATAAAATCCTTAACTTGAAAAAAAACAGAAGAGGTCCCTGCTAGATTGCTCGTATTTCCATGCTAACTGATCAATATAATCACTCCCCTACTTCTGGTATTAAAAGATGAAAAGTAAACCGGATCAAAGCTATTCTGTAGTTTCAAATGCTCCCTATAATCTAAGTGTGTCTCCTATAATAAAGCAATATCCAACTTTTCCTTTCTAAGACTCAAGAGTACCTTTTTCCTCTTAATTGGTGAGTGACTCCCTTGATGTTCCAGGTACACCATTTAGTCAAGTCATTAGTCATAACCTTCTGCAGTAACATTTAGATTCCAGAGAGGAGGAACTTGAATTACAAATCGCCAAGCCTTAGTGTCGCAAGATCCATCACACATAAAAACTACATAAACTAAAAGTACTACAGTTAACAAACCTACAGGCTATCAACGACTATATACAACAAAAACCAAAAAAACCCAACATTTAAAGCGCCAATGGCGATGAATAGGGGAACTCCCCCTCTGCCCCAAAGCAGGCATCTACACATCCCGAAACCCAACTTCACATCCCGAAACCCAACTTCCCATCCCGCTGGCATTACTGCAGTCAGGACATTTAAATACCTGAACCAGGCATAAATTGCCCGTAAGTTGGCATCTGCCATCCCAATCATTTTCTCTCCTCCTAGCTATAGCCGCACCACAAATATAAGCAGAAAAGAACAAATACACCATGATATAACAATGTGAACAAAGAGAATTTTAAAGAAAAAAAGATAAGCACTCCACCCATTCTTTGGTATAACTTAACTTAGAAACTGAAAGTACACATCCCAACTGCCCCTGAGCATAGTTTAGACCAAATTATTACCAATAAAAAAAAAGGAAAAGTAACCCCTGACCGGACTTCCTTTTTTTTAATAAAAAGAAAAGTAGAGGCATACCAAAACAACACTACCATTTGTACATACTAAATTGTTCAAATTAAGTTACTTTGTCCACAAAGTCTCTTGCCTCCTCAGAAGTGTCAAGATGATGTACAGATCCATCTAAGGTGATCCAAAGCACTGCTGGATACCTCAGAGTGCTGGATCTTGAGCTCCTTCAATCTTGATGCCGTTGCAGGATTTTCTTTACTGGATCACCGCCGCTGAGAAGTCCTGGAAGGACATGATCTTAGAGCCCTCGTAAATGAAGGCCATCGGATCCATCCCCTGGATTCTGGAAGCTTCCACAATTCTCTCATCTCTATCGTGATGAAACTGCATCAAGAGAGGAGGAGGACATTGGTCCAGAGCTGACCTCCGCACCGTGACCTCCGCTTCTTATTCCGGTCTCCAAGTTAAGTAATTTCGGCAAACAGTCCTCAATAAATTTCACTGGTCGCTCACCTTCCTTACCCTCTGGCAGACGACAATCCGAATATTTTTTCTCCTACCCCTGTTCCTGAAGTCATCAACCTGGTCAAGGAAATTACAGACCTGTGTCTCCAGGTTCTAGATCCTATCCTTTGAGGAACCAGTATCAGCTTCCACCACTGTGACTCAGTGTTCTATCTCATCCATCCTTTTCTCCAGGTCTCCCAGCTACTGTCCATGCTTCTGCAGAATGAGAGAGATTAAACAAAGAAAGTTTACAGCTCAGGAACAGGCCCTTCAAGCCTGAGCCGATCCAAATGTACTGTCCAAACCTGTCGGTCAATTCCTAAGCATTTGTATCCCTCTGCTCCCCACCTACTCATGCATCTGTCCAGACGCATCTTAAATGAATCTACCGTGCCTGCCTCTACCACCTCTGCTGGCAACGTGTTCCAAACGCCCACCACCCTCTGCCCACTTGCTGCGTGTATCCCCCTTAAACTTTCCCCCTCTCACTTTGAAAGCATGACCCTTGGTTATTGAATCCTTCACTCTGGGAAAAAGCTGGTCTCTATCCACCCTGTCTATACCCTTCATGATTGGGGTCAGCTTCTCCTCTAACTGCTTGCCCAACATCTCTTGAGATTTTGTGAGCTCCTTTACCAGGAGCTGATTGAAAATCAAGTCCAAGGATCCCGCAGGCTGGGCCGCGGGCCCCGCCTCGGACTTATCCACTCCTTTCTTCGACATCTGTGAACAGTGAAAACCGAGGTAAGTTGCTCTCTGACAGTTTCCTGGGACTCTACGGCCTTTACAGAGTCCCAGGATATTGCGGTGGCCTCAGGAGGGCAGGTTAGGGCTTCGTCCTGCTTGTGATGCGATGTGGTGCAGAGCTCTGCAATGTGATCTTCCTAGATCGCCACCATCTTGGATCTGCCTGAGGCAGTAATGTTTGATGAGGCAGGTGGGTGTGATACTCTACACACTCTTTCCACTTGGCCTCGACGTGCTCCATTCCGTTTGAAGTGGTTGGTGCCTTTGCAGAAGCTTCTTCTCCAGTTTGTGTATTCAAGGTAAGTGATTCCCATGTGTTGGTAGGGATGTTGAATTTGTTTATGGAGGAGTTCAGGTGTCATGGTAGCATTTCCTCTGCCCTCTTTGTGATCAATTATAATTGCAGAGCTTAGAGCGTGCACTAGCTTAAGCAATCTTGTATTGGGCATGTAGGCAATATGAACTGTCCATCTTGCTGGTTGTGCATGACTAGTGCTTGATTCTGTGAATATTGGCCTGGATGAGGATATTGATTCATCTATCCTGCCAGTGGACTTTCAGGAAGTTTTTGAAGACATCACTGACGACAACTATCCAAGGATTTGCAATGTTTGTTTTGCATTGTCCATGTCTCTGATGCATACAGGACGGTGGGGACCACAGCTGGTCTGTAGACCACAGCTTGGTGCTGTATTTGAGGTCTCAGGCACCTGAAGGATGCACTGGTACACTGGAGTTGATGTTGGATTTCATCAACCTAGAGAAGGTTCCCGAAGTAAGGGAAATGATCCACATTATCCGGGCGTTTGCTCAAGGATTTATAGTTGGGGCTATATTGTGTGGCTGGAGAGAGCTGGTATAGAATCTTTGTGTTCCAGAAGTTTAGTCCAAGGGTCACTCTCTCATACACATCATGAACGTGTCCACAATGATTTGTACTTTGTCCTCCGAGTGTACGCACATGCAGATGTCATCTGTACTGAAGCTCGGTGATAGAAGTTGGTCTTAGTTCAGGCCTGGAAAGGAAGGTTGAACATTCTCCCAAACATCCTGTAAGTTAGCTGCAATCTAGGGGGGAGCTTCATGGAGATGGAATGGAATGCTGGGGTGAACAAAGTGGAGAAGAACGTTAGTACAATGACGCACCCCTGCTTGATCCTAGCTTGCACTTAGCACAGATGTAAATTGTCAGGGAAACTTCAGACTTCATTACAGGAAGTAACAATGGGCTGATTATCTTTTCTCTCTTGGCAGAAAGCCACATCTTGCAGATTACATCTTGTTTAACTCCAGGGATGTACAAGAACAGGGGTTAAAAGCTCATTTTCCATTCTATTGAGGTAGACTAGTGGGACTGAACGCTCCTGTGTAAGAACCAGCATTCTAATGTCAGCATACTGTGTAGGTCACAATTGAAAATTAGCCCAAGTTACCTGTGTTCCAAAAAGCCACTCTTTCATTTTGAGTGCTGAAAATCAGATAAGAAAAAAAACCTTAAGGATACACAGCAGAAAATTACAGGGGTTTGAGCGAATTGAATTATGGCACGATATGTGGCAGAATCGGACAAGAAGTGTAACCAGGCCATCTCAATGGCGGGAGCAATTAGCTCCACCTTTAATGCTTTTCATGACGAGTTTTTTGATAGGGAGTGATGAATTCCAAATTGTGGAAATTTATTGCTTGTTAAAGACCTTGTTGACAGCCCAACTCACTGTTCAGCCTACCTTTATGTTCAAGCATAAGGTTTTAAGAATCCCAAAGTCACCAAACAAGCTAGACACTGGGAAAACTAAAATGGAAATCATAGAGTGTGCCCAGCTTTGCACTTGCACTGATTGACGTCCTTGTTGGCTATGACCAAACCAGTGGCCAGCCGTATGCATCTTTCCTTCATGTACACTGGCATGCAGCATCCAGCAACTCTTCATGGCTATCTTGATACCTTTCCAATGAACTGGAAGCATGCACAATGGAGTACACACTGGGTATGCCAGGTGCTGGTTGGGAAAGGTAGGCACAGTAGGCACTTAAGGTTGGGTGGGTGTGAATTTGGGCAAATTGAAATATATGGGGTTTACAAGATCAGCTTCTAGAAGCAGGACATACACGTTTGGGAACTCAGGCCAAGGCTGGAAACTACAGGCTAATACATACTCACTGTCGCATTCCATCAGTTGCAAAGAAAATAGCTGCAATCACACTGAGTAAGCAGACTCACCCGGTGAGGAAATGGGTTGCAGTAATCACTGATCATGGGGCTTCTGAAGGAAAGGAACACTGATCACAAACCAATGCACTGTACAAGACACATACCTACTCTGTAGCCATTCTACAATATTGACAGGTGTATTGCACCTTCCTGGCATAGCCATTGCTGGGCAATTTATCAACAGGTCCACCTTTGCACATAGAAGAAGCTGAACACCACAGATGTTGAATGAAGAAAACCAAAGGTGTTAGCATGTTCCAATACCAAGTGTATACATTATTCCCACTATTTCCAAATTATGTAGTTAGGTTTTCAGGGCACATTCATCTATTGAGTCTTGTCCGTGACATTGAAGCAATTCAGGATGGTGTATTAATATGTTTCAGGCCAACACAGCCAAACTACTTACCAAGCATGGAGTTAAAGCACAAACATTTATACAAAAGCTGAGAATCGAACACAACCATTAAAACAAAACCAGGTGGTGTTGGAAAAGCTCAGCAGATTTGGCAGCAGTTTTAGAAAGAAAAACTGCTTTAAGTTGAGCCTGGGACCCCTTTGTCATTTCTCCACAGACTCAGAATGCTATCTCTGTTTTTCTTTCTAAAGATGCTGCCAGTCCTGCAAATTTCTCCAGCATTTACTGTTGTTTTTCAGATTTCCAGCATCCGTAGCTCTTTGTTTTATACAAGCCATTCTAACTTATGCCACCAAAGTGTCATCACTAAATTTTCTTCTTCCTCTCCGTCCAATGTCTTAGTGTCCTCCCATGTTCTGCAGATGGATGGAGGAAGACTGTACAGCGGTTGACCCGAGGAGTGGCTGGGGAACTCTGGGAACGCTTGTGGCAGGAGGAGCCAGAAGCAAGATGACCCTCCTCAATCCGAACTTTCAAAAGGTCAGGGGGGGCAGATAGTTTGGAGGTAGAGACCTTGGCAACCTCCTCTGCAGTGTCCTGACTGGAAACTGTCAAGAGGTGTGTGCGAGATTCCTCCTCTGGATGGATGCCTTCTAGCACTGCTTGTCTCCTTCTGAGGAAGAGCTACCTGGATTGGGATCAAAATTCCTCACCCCCATGTCTCCAGTCCTGAGATGAAACAATGGAATACAGGTTTGTGGGCATCACTAGTGGGGCCTGTGGATGCTAGGCTTGGCTCTCCATTGCATCTGCCAATGGTTGCTGATAGTTGCATGATTCACTGCATTCTTGCAGCGTCTGTGCAATGAGGGCCATTGTGTACCACATACCTGCCATTCCTCTTCCTCTCTGTACATGTGAATTAAATCCCTGACTGCTGACACCATAGGATCCTCTCCTGCATGGGGCTTAGCAGGTGCCTAGTCTATGTCAGTATTCTAAATGTCAACAGTCTTGGACACTTCCTCCTCAGCCAGCTGTGGTACTATCACAGTGAGGTGCTGGCCAGCTTGCGCACCTATGCTTTCTAAACTAATGTTCCCACTGCAGGTGTCAATACAAGAACTGGTGGGGAAATCAGGATGCAGGCTTGCCGTTAGTTCCTCTGAAACCAAGGCACTCTCATCCTCAGAGATCCAGGACGTGACTTCTGCAGGAGCTGAACATTTGTCCACAGACATTGTCAGGATCCAAGGGAGAGGCAGTATCGTGACCAGTAGTTAGAACTGGTGTGCAGTGAATCAGACAGAGAGCAGTTAATGGGAGAGTAGCAGTGATGCACAGAGTTGTAGTAAATTATTTGGCAGGACAAGTATGTCTCTGCAATCTTGCAGGAGCAATCCTATTCTTTTTATGTATGGGCAAGTATTCTTTCCTCAAAAGGGTAAGAAGCCAAATATTGGGTAAACTCCCCCAGCCCCATCTATACAGCCTTGTTCTGTCCTGTTATGGTATGCCTTCTCCTGTATTGAGAGAAAGATTGGACTTGGGTGAGATAACAGTGGGTGGCATGGCTGCTGGCACTGGTGCATGTGACGGATGATGTTCAGGTTTCTGAGTAACTGAGGAAACAATGCAGAGATCATGATGGATTAGTATTGGAGGCTGAAGGGGAGGAATGAGATTAAGTGAATGAAGGTGTTGCATGTAATACGGAGAGTGGCAGAGCATGAGCCTTGGTGTGAGAGATGGGTGCATTGGCAGAGATAGATTGAGTGCAAGATAGCAAAGGTTGGCACTTTCCATGACAGTGGTAAATGTCAGTGATAGTGATTTTTAAGAAGATTTGTAGCTCAGGTTGATGATACATACGTATATTAGCTCAGTGAGCTTGAAGGTTTGTTTTCAGACGTTTTGTCACCATACTAAGGTAACATCAACAGTGAGCATCCCTGCTGAAGCGCTGGTGGTATGTCCCGCCTCTCTATTTATTCTTGGTTTCTTCAGGTGAATGATGTCATTTCCGATTCTTTCGTTCAAGGGGAGGTAGATATCTTCACCAGAGACTCTCACTGATGTTACCTAGTATGGTAACTTACATACTTAAAAGGTCAATGATCTTTTTCCAACCCTGTTGGTCATTCATCCACACCCTGGAGACGGCACTAACATGGGTGGCAACCTCAGATCAGTTCATCAGTGTCTAATGGGACAGACTCATCTATCATTATTCCAGGAAGTGGACTCTTCCTCTTTGCAGCCCCTACCCACCAGGCCCTCCAAGTCCCTGTCAGAGAATCACAGTGCCATCTTCCTCTTCTAGTCATCAAATGACTGGTTTGGAAAATGTAGAGGACAGCTTTGTATTGTGTTTATATAAATAGAACATGAGGTAGACAGAGGGTAAATTTGAACAGGCAATACCTTATTGTGAGTCCTCTCAGCTCTGCAGTCTTTCTTGGACTACATCCTCACGCTCCTGCATTTTGTTCCTGACCCAAAAATGCCAAACAACATACATAACACCCCCTCCCCATATTTCCATACTCCCCTTATTAATATATATGAGAATATATCTAACTATTATACAAGCATTTTAACTAAGGTACATACATTGTCAGGAATATTTACAAAAAAAAAACTACCCTTCCATATGCAACATTCACATCAGTCTCTTGGTGGATGGCGATTCCTTAAAGACCGTTTCAGGAATCTTTTCTAATTTAGTCTCCCAAGCTACAGAAAGCTCCTGTTGTTCTGCAGGTGTGCCCCTATCTTACTGACTGTTGTTGCCCTATGGTGCTGCTGTCGACTCCTCCTTGGGTATGGCCAATTCTGGCTCAGAGATACGTGAGTTGATCGACGTCTGGTTTGCTATTTGTGGCTGGAAGAGATCAGAGAGGTGATAGAATGAAATCAAGATGATCAGATGGTCAGAAGGTCAGGAACATCAAGGTCAAGAGTATTCCAAAGAGGAGAAACTATACTGGGCCAGAATTATACATCTGGGGAAAAATGGATCCCAGAGGTGGTGGTGACTCAAAACAGAGCCGTTGTCACAAATTATGCAGACAAGGGATGAACTGGTCTGAAGGAGACATGCAAACCAGCTATCTAATTCTTTGATTCACACCATACCAGGGTATCCTTGGTGCACTTGTTATGGTCCTTTTCCTCTTAGCGAAGGAGGGATATCAACTTTCATTCCCCACATTAAACACTTCACTGATAAGGACAACTTCCAGTTCCTGGATAGGTAAGGGTGTAAGTACAGCGGTTCCTATGACAAGTCCTTCTCTTAATCCTTAGTCCACCACTACGCTCAAATTTGGTTCACTCCAGGTGGCGTCTGCACTTGACTCATTGATACCTGTACCTTGTCTTCTTGGGAAAAGTACTTAATTTTCAGGTTCCAGTCAGGAATATCCTTATTTCCCAGTCGTGGTAACCTTGACAAAGCATCTGCATTGCAGTGCTGCACTGACTGTTTGTATCTGATCTCATATGAGTAGCCTGACACAGCCAGTGCCCATCTCTGCAGGAATGCTGCCGCCATGACAGTATTCCCATACACTGATCAGAAATGAAGGTTAGCAGCCTGTGGTCTGTCGGCAGCATGAAGTACTGCTGTAAAGAAGTGGTGAATTTTTTAACACCAAACATGATGCCCAATCCTTCCTTTTCCACTTGGGTATATAGCTCCATCATCTTCATTACTGACCTATATGTGAACACATTGGGCCTTTCCTCTCCATTTGGCAAGATGTGCGATAGTACAGCAGCAATCCCATTATGTGAGGCATCATATGCCAACTGCATAACAATTTTGTGTTGAAATGAGTCAACACTTCTGACCTTTTCATGGTTTGCTTCATCTTCCAGTAAGCCACCTCACATTCCTGGGTCCATTTCCATGGCAGCCATTTTCCCAGCAACTGAAGGAGGCGGCACAAGTTGCTAGATCAGACATAAATTGCTATGGCAAATTCATAGGTCTCAAGAACAATTTCAAATACATTGTGTAACTGGCCCAGATACTCTATGAAGTCTTTAAAAATATTGCATTTCTCCCTTTGTACTTGTAGGCCATGTTCCTGCAACCCTTTTACCGTTTCTTGTAGGTTTTTCTCTTTGGATTGAAAATTGGTTGGCTGATAGGAAACAAAGGGTAGTGATAAACGGCTCCATTTCGGAATGGCAGGCAGTGACCAGTGGGGTACCACAGTGATCCGTGCTGGGACCGCAGCTTTTTACAATATATGTTAATGATATAGAAGATGGTATCAGCAATAACATTAGCAAATTTGCTGATGATACAAAGCTGGGTGGCAGGGTGAAATGTGATGAGGATGTTAGGAGATTACAGGGTGACCTGGCCAAATTAGGTGAGAGGGCAGATGCATGGCAGATGCAGTTTAATGTGGATAAATGTATGGTTATCCACTTTGGTGGCAAGAACAGGAAGGCAGATTACTACCTCAATGGAATCAATTTAGGTAAAGGGGCAGTACAGAGAGATCTGGGTGTACTTGTACACCAGTCAATGAAGGCAAGCATGCAGGTACAGCAGGTAGTGAAGAAGGCTAATAGCATGCTGGCCTTCATAACAAGAGGAATTGAGTATAGAAGCAAAGAGGTGCTTCTGCAGCTGTACAGGGCCCTGGTGAGACCACACCTGGAGTACTGTGTGCAGTCTGGTCTCCAAATTTGAGGAAAGACATTCTGGCTATTGAGGGAATGCAGCGTAGGTTCACGAGGTCAATTCCTGGAATGGCGGGATTACCTTACACGGAAAGACTGAAGCGACTGGGCTTGTATACCTTTGAGTTTAGAAGAGTGAGAGGGGATCTGATTGAGATATAAGATTATTAAAGGATTGGACACTCTGGAGGCAGGAAACATGTTGCCGCTGATGGGTGAGTGCCGAACTAGAGGACACAGCTTAAAAATACAGGATAGACCATTTAGGACAGAGATGAGGAGAAACTTCTTCACCCAGAGTGGTGGCTGTGTGGAATGCTCTGCCCCAGAGGGCAGTGGAGGCCCAGTCTCTGGATTCATTTAAGAAAGAGTTGGATAGAGCTCTCAAAGATAGTGGAATCAAGGGTTATGGAGATAAGGCAGGAAGAGGATACTGATTAGGAATGATCAGCCATGATCATATTGAATGGCAGTGCAGGCTCGAAGGGCAGAATGGCCTACTCCTGCACCTATTGTCTATTATCCCGTAGGTGAAATATAGTCCATATAATATTGGTCAATGGCAACTTACTCAAAATTTGGTCCATGACCCTCTGGAATACAGCCAGTGCTGATGTGATGTCAAAAGGAAGTCATTTATAGTGGAACAGTCCCGTGTGTGACTATCATCAGCAGTGGCTGGGCCTCCTTCATGACCCCATCTGCAAATAGGCTTGCGACAGATTCATTTTTGAGAATTTCTTTCCTCTAGCCAGTCCACTGAACAGATACCACAAATCCTCACTGAGCCATTGTTTTTAAAACTGGGATGATTAGAGTGGACAATTCACTGGTTCCAATGCTCCCAGGTTCATCAGCCGTTCTAATTCTTCTACTTTACGCTGGATGGCATAGAGTACTGGATCCACTTTCAGTCTCCTTGGTTGAACCTCCCACTTCAACCAAAATTTAAGTTTTACCCCTTTCATTTCCTCTAGGTTTACCTTATGTCTGTCCTAAATCTTTGGCAAACTTACTTTTGTAACCACCCACAAATTCAACTTTAATTTCTGTAACCAGGAGCATCTGAATAATGCAAGGTGGTCACCTCTCACTACATACAGAGGCAGCTTGGCACACTGGTCCTTTAGCTGTGCTTTACTAGTACAAAGCCCTCAGTTGGCACCACTTGTTTCATGTATGTCTGTCGTGTAATCTTGGCAGGCTTTAATGGCAGTGCCTTTAACATTTCCCTATATATTGACTTGGGAATCAGACGTATCACTGCACTATATCCACTTCCATCTTTACTGTCTTACTCTCTAATTTGGGAAGAATCCAGAAACAATCAGCTTTACCCCGTACCAACAGGATGCTTAATCAAAACTTTACTGACTCTAGGTCTTCTTCTCCCACAGACCAGGCTGTCTGGTGGTCTGCTCTCTGGCTGGCAGCATGAACCTCTTGTCCTCTGAATTGTCTCCTTTAGACCCACCTTCTCTTGCTTGAGTTGTACCCAGCAATTTCAGGCAATATGGCCCATTCATTTAGACCTGCAGCACTGTGCTTCTTGAGTCCAATACATTGAGTCCTTGTGGTCACTCTTGCCACATTGGCAGTTTTCTACGTTTGGTACCACACTCTGCTGACCTTTCACTACTCTACGCACCCAGGTATCGTGTTGCTTTGCTGGTGGCCAACTCCACCGAAGCAGCAATTTTGAAGGCTGTCCTGAACTCCATGTCTCTTCTTGTTAGTGGCTTCCGTTGGATGGCTGTATATCAGAGGGCGCAAATCAAACCATCCAGCAAAGCAACTTGGAGGAACCCTCTGAATTCACAATGTTCCAATAACCTCTTTAAGGCAGCACAAAATGAATTATAGATTCTTCTTCATGCTGTACCTGTTCATAATAATGGAAGTGTTCCACAATCATTAGTGGCTTTGGTGCAAAATAACTCCCTAACTTTTCACATTGTTCTTGGTATATCTTCTCTGCAGTTTCTCTGGTGCAGCAGACTCATTAGAATTGTGAAGGTCTTGCTCCCATAAGTGCTCAAGAAAACCAGAACCATCATGTCATAAGCCACTTTATTCATATTTAAATACACATCAAACTATTTGGTGCATGGCATCCAACATTCTATCTCTTCATCAAACAGACCCAATGCACCAAACTGGCATGCCATTTGTATTCCCACCATTCAAGTCCAATTACCATTCACAGTCCTCTCGGTGAACATTCCCTGCACCAACTGTGTTAGCACACTATTCTTTTCTGGTGTCACCCACAGCCCAGGCCTCCCTGCAATTGCTCTTTGCGATGACTGTGGAAAGCACAACCCTAATCCCCTCACGACTGCTTCTTCAATGTAATCTCCCCAATCCTGTTCCATGCTTGAAGTCCAATTGACGTTTTTTGTCTTGACAATGAAAACAGTTGGTGGGCTGGATCCCACTCTTATCACCTGTTACTGTGTTTGTGATTCACTTGAACCATAAATAGAACACAAGGTGGATGGAGGATAAACCTGAGGGTAAAATTGTGTCTCCTCTCAGCTCCACAGTCAGTCCTAGATTGCCTCCCCTAGCACCTGCACTGGATCACCTGACCCACGCTCTTAAAAAAGGGCAAAATCCCTTTAGACAATGGATAACACTTCCAAATGTTAGTGCTTGTCCAGGTGCTTAGCAATTTTGAAAGAGATTCCAGTTTTCTAGCAAATATCCACTGAGTGGCCAGTTATTTCAAGAGTGACACATGGTGATTTGGTGTGGAAATTGACCATCGAGGGACGCTATTAGATATGTATATAAGTAACGTGGTGAGTTTGGAAAGATATGGCAAGAAAACCTGCTAGGCCTCACACAAAAACAGGAAAAAAAAACAAAACAAAAAAAGAAAAAAAATCAGAAACCTAGTGAAAATCAGACCTAGCCACAAAATGCTTATGATTCAGTCCAAAGTACATCAATCAGCCTACAAAACCAAGAACCTCAAAAAACAACAGTTCACCTTTCAAAGTCAATGTTATTGATTACTGCCACTGCAAGGGCCACAATGCTCAAATATCTGTTCTTCACAAACAATCCAGGGACTGATCTGTATGTCTTCTTTTTGGACTTACAAATGTACAGATTGGAAATGAGGTATGTTGTATAACTAATTCTTCTTATATTTAGTAATTAATAAAATACTGATTTTTGTTAATGCAAGAATGTCTAGTTAAATTGGCTTCTTTGAAAACAGAAAATAATTTGGTACTGGAAGGAAGGACTTTTCCCTTATGGATGCCTTGATATATTAACCTTGTTGCAATCAACTAGCAAAGGGACAGGTGAATAAAGAACGGGAGCCAGTACATCCTACTTCAGGTGGGAGCTTAACAGTTGCAGTATTCCATCTAGAAATGTAATAAATTGGGGAACTAGGCTTGGTTATAACAACAATCATAGTCTTGGCATTGTAAAGGCATTCCAGTCAAACCAACAGAAAAAGAATCACAGATGAGATGTGTAACTCAGCCTATTCTGAACAAAGAGCACTGAAAGTCCGAGATGACACAAATGACCACATAGTTATCTGCCATAACACACAATGGTTGTTGACCAGATGCATCAACACCATCTTGTTCATTAAAATGATTCAGCCTTAAGCCTGGTCACATAACTGAAACTGTTATTTTTTGAACAACTTTAAATTATACCATCCCTTAGTCAGTTACTTACATCAATACAATCAATAAAGCAGCTCCAGGTTTAGGTACAGCCTACTTCTCATCTCAAACTCTCAAAATGGAAAAAAGCCCTTTATTTCATCTGCAAGTGAGATCATTTTCAGCCTACGGAAATCATATTTTTGCACTTTCAACTGCAATTCCACTCATTTTGACAAATATTATTTTGCCGAATCAGCCAATTGCAAAATATCACTAGACATTATCTCACTGGGCTCTAATGCATGTGAATTAATGTCAATATCTTTATTTTTAAAAATTCTATTGATAACTTCTTTCCTTCCCCTTCCTTTCTTTGTATACTTCTGTCAGAGTCTAGATTAGAATGGTGCTGGAAAAGCACAGCAGTTCAGGCAGCATCCGAGGAGCAGTAAAAATCGACGTTTCGGGCAAAAGCCCTTCATCAGGAAGGGCTCTCTGTGAGAGAGCATGTGTTGCAAATCATTCACCAAATTGAATGCTTGAATAAACCATCACTTGTTTGTTTTAACTCTAAAGAAAATTCCAAAGAAGAAAATTACAGAACTCATAGAACAATACAGCACAGAACAGGCCCTTCGGCCCACGATGTTGTGCCAAACATTTGTCCTAGCTTAAGCACCCATCCATGTACCTATCCAATTGCCGCTTAAAGGTCGCCAATGATTTTGACAAACTCGACAACTCTGACAACTCGAAATATAAACACTGTTTCTCTCTTAACAGACCAGCTGAGTATCTCCAATACTTTCCATATTTGTTACAAAAGCAAGTTTGTTGCAAGTCATTTAAAAATTGGACTTCACAAACAGAACATTGGGGGAAAACACAACATAGTCTATCATGAACAGGAAAATAAAAAAAAAAATCACTTGTCACTGACAGAAAAAAAACAACCAGTAGAAATAACTAAATTCTCTTCTTCCTTTTTTCTATGACACTACACATAACTATCTTCAATACATCAAGGAAATAGCAATTATCTACACTGCTACTATATGTACTCTTTTTCGTGTTATCGTTCTAATTAAACCCAACATGAACCTTGCATGATTCTATTTATTCTTCTAAAAGAGATTACTTACTATTTAAGGTATTCCCTAACCCTGATAATGTGAACTACCGTGCTACCGTGCTCTGTGCTGTATTGTTCTATGAGTTCTGTAATTTTCTACTGTGCTACCGTGGGCGGCACGGTAGCACAGCAGTTAGCACTGCTGCTTCACAGCACCAGAGACCCGGGTTCAATTCCCACTCACTGTGTGGAGTTTGCACATTCTCCCAGTGTCTGCGTGGGTTTCCTCCGGGTGCTCCGGTTTCCTCCCACAATCCAAAAATGTGCAGGTTAGGTGAATTGGCCATGCTAAATTGCCCATAATGTTAGGTGAAGGGGTAAATGTAGGAGAATGGGTCTGGGTGGGTTACGCTTTGGCGGGTCGGTGTGGACTTGTTGGGCCAAAGGGCCTGTTTCCACACTGTAAGTAATCTAATCTAAACTCTATATACAATGATTATTTACACAATTTCTATTTTGGCATCATCAACTTCTGTGTTATTTCAGTGTCCTCACTATGTATTCCTCTGAAGCTGATAATAAGTATTTGGAAGTTCCCAAATTATGATTCTGCCTTTGAAGGAGAACCACTTGCAGAGAGGATTTACACCACCAGCTAATAAAAACAAAGCGCTGAAGAAACTCAGCAGGTCTTCCAGCAACTGTAGTGAAAGAAACAAAGTTAACTTTGAGAGTCTGACAGGACTCTTCATTGTGATATTCCTACATTCTTCAGAGTCAGATTGCACTCGCAAAAAATGTCATATCAGACTTAGAAGGTTAACTTTGTCCCTCCTTCCACAAATCCATAAACCTGTTGAATTTCTTCAATGCTTTCAACTTTTATTTCAGATCTCCAGATCATGATATTTTAATACATGTTAATCGGATGTCAAAAATAGGAAAAGAGTTAATAATAGGTTTCTTAGAAAAAAACAATACAAATTTGATAGAAGCAATATAATTTAATGAAAGAGTCAAAATATCCTTCAAATTCTCCATGACCTGTCAGTCAACTGAGTCTTTCTCATATATTTCCACTAATTCCACTTTTCCTATCATGTCAGTACTTGTAGATTATGAGGCATAATCCATTTTTGCCATATTGAAAATTCTGATGCTATTTGTTATTGCCCAGGTGTGCAACATGCATTAGTCCTTTCAAAGTCCACATTGATTCCACTGTACCATTTACTCTAGCATTAAACCCGCATGGTTTAATGCTATAGTAAACACACTAACATGGCAGTTTCTACTCTACACCCATTTTAGCCCAGTATTATTGCTATTTCCTTCTATCTCTATAGCATATACCTGGCAGATGAAATTCATTGCAGAGAAATGTGAGGTAATGCATTTTCGTAGAAAAAACTTGGGAGATACAATCCAGGGTCAATGGTGCAGCTTAGAGTAGAGGAGTATAGGGACCTCGAGGTTCATGTGTATAAATCTTTCAAAAAAGGCCAGACAAGTTGAAACAGCTGTTAACAAGGCTTGTAACATCCTTGGGTAAGTGTCGAAGACCAGTGGGCCACATGGTGGCTCACACTGTAGGGATTCTATGAAATTCAAAATGAGAAACAAATGATTCAGAGGAGATCTGATAAAGAATTTTTTCACCTAGAGGGTAGCAGATAAATGAACATGCTGCCTGAGAGAGTGGTGGAAGCAGATACTCTTGCAACTTTAAGAAGCATTTAGATGAGCATTTAAAATATCAGGAAATAGTAAACTATCAACCAATTGCAGGTAAATGGGATTAGTATAGTTTGGTGTTTGTTGGTCATCATCGATACGTTGGGCCGAAGAGCCTGTTTCTATGCTGTATAACTTTATGAATCGATAAATAAAGGGACAGTGTATTAAAAAAACAAGGGTGTTATGTTTGTCAACGAGTTAGTTTGACAACGTAAGTTGATAATTAAGAAGCAGTGGATGTAGTTCATTTAGATTTTCAAAAGTATTCAGCAAAGTATCACAAAAAAGGTTTTGCATAAGGTTAGGATGCATGGAGTTGGGGATAATATATTAGCATGTATAGCTCATAGGATGAAAGACAAAAAACTGGGTAGAAATAAACAAATCGTTTTCAAGTTGGCAAGCTGTTCTAATAGGGTGAAATAAGCCTCAGCTTTGAGGCCTCAATTATCATCTTATAACCTATTTGCCTGAGTTTGATGAAGTGAATGTGTAATGTATCCAAGCTTATATGCAGCATAAAAGTTAGGTGGGAACATTGGGCGTCAGAAGGAAAGAATCTGCTTAATTGAGAAGATAAGACAATTGCAAATTGAGTACAATGTAGGGAAATATAATGTTACTTAATCCGGCAGGAAAGATACAAATGATGTATATTGTTTAAATGCAGAATTAACCATTAACTGTTGGTTTCACAGGGATTTAGATACCTTTGTACACAAGTTAGAACACAGATACAGAAAGCAATTATGAAGGAAAATGGTATTTGAGCCTTTATTGAAAGGAAGTTGGAATACAAGAGTAAGGATGTCTTACTGCAATTGCACAGGGTCTTGGTGCAACCAAATCTGCAATATTATTTCCAGTTTTAATCTTCATACCGAATGAAGGATATACTTGCTGTAGAAGCAGAACAGTGAAGGTTTGCTTAATGGTTTCCTGGCTTAACAGAGTAGTTTCATTTAAAGAGATGTACTACAATTAGCCAATATTCTCTAGAGTTTAGAAGAATGGGAGGTGTTTTCAAAGAACACAATATTCTAAGAGGGTATAACAGGGTAAAAGATGAAAGGCTGATTTCCCTTGCTACAGATTCGAGAAATAGGAGGAACAGTCTCAGGATAAACTGACAGCCATTTCAGACCAAGAGGAGAACTTCTTCACTCAAAGGGGTATGATTGCTGGAATTTCTACTAAAGATACTCAGTCCTTAAAGAAATTGAAATCTTCAATTAATTGATCTCCTTAGAGTCCAGACATCTAAGGCTTGGGATAGAATCTGAAACCTATGAAGATTTGCTACAATCTTACTAAATGCAGAAGAGATTTAAGGGGCAAAAAATTTACTTCTCTCCCATTTCTTTTGAATCTATTTTATATGTATTCACAAATGAGGGAAAATCTTCACTGCTGCAGTGCACCAAAATGGATGGTCAGCTGACATATTCTTGATGGTATTCCCTAATTAAACAGAAAGTTTTCATGCTCTTAGTTCATACTGAATTACCTTCATATCAATAAATTGATAAATAAAGATACTGTTCTTTTAATATCCATACCTGTTAAGTAAACTTTCTTCCTTCCAAATCGATCAGAAAGTTGTCCAAAAATGATTACACCAACCAAGACACCAAAGAAATATACTGAACTGGCCAAAAAAATTTTGTATGAAGCATCTCCAATGAGGAACCACTGTCAAAATACAGCAAAGATGTCAATGAGGAACAGGTCAAACTGTAATCTAGTCATTCCAAATCTTATTGAACAGATAAAAGATTCTCAGGAGGCTCAAAAGAGCAAATGCTAAAAAGCACTCTCTTGTGGGAATCTAGAACTGATACAGTTTAAAAATAAAGGATTTCTGGCATGTAGAGAACTTTTTTTTCCCTCTCAGAGGGTCATTAGTATTTGGAATTCTCTTCCCAGATAGCAGTGGAGACTGAGGCATTAAATCTAGTCAAGACTTATTTGGACAACGTTTTACTCGACAAAGGAGTCAAAAATTATGGGTATGAGTGCAGTAAAATGAAATCATAGTAAGAATCAGATCAGTGGTGATCTCACTGAATGGCTAACTGTGTAGGATCAAGCGGTTGAAAGACTAGTTTTTCTGCTTTTATTCATTCTGATCTTATAACCAAAATAATTCTAGTTCCTGATCTTTGACATTATTTCATGAATAGAGAACTCTAATTTTGTTCCAGACTTTGTGTAATAGCTCATTTCTATACAACTAAATATTTTCACACACCCTGAAGGTTTCATTATAGATTTACTGACTTAACAAATTTCAAATGAGGTAATCATTTTTTAAAAGTCTTACCTACCTCTCTGATAACAGATGAGGAACCAGTATCAAAATGCACATGCCTTTGAATCTCAGACTTGTTCACCATATGAAGCCAGTGCTTAAATGCCTCATTCTGATTGATTGAAATGTTATCGTGGCTTGAAGCTGGTGAAATGTTTCCAAAGTCCCAGTGATAAGGTACCCTTGCTCCAGCTATAGTCATGAAGACTGCCTGGGCTGCAACAAAAACCTAATTAAAGAAAGGAGTCATTGCACAATGAATGAGTACATCCAGTGTCAGTACTAATGAATAATATACTTTACTGCTATGAGTCTATCACTTAAACAAGAGGTCAGTGAAAGCATTATTCCGGTTTTCTGAAGATTTACCTTTACTCAAAATCATAATCCCTCACTTCAGAGAAGTCAGTTTGTTTAGCCTTCAATTAAATGATTCATGTGATCAATTATTTGCATCAATACCAAAAATTACTGACCACGAACTTAGCAATCCATAAAGACCATTGTAATTAAGGTAAGATGCATGAAAAAAAAAATCTGCAAATAATGCAAAATTTACCCCTGATTTACTCAGATTTTCCTGTAACCTTAATGTGTGGTCTTTCCTGCCCCAACAGTGAATTTGTCCTAATCAAACTATAAAATACACAATCAGGATTAGGAGTAGTCTATCCCACTACTCAAGGAGGTCATGTGCAATTGAATTATAACCTCAAATCTAAATACCCTCTTACCCCAATAACTTTTGAACTTTTGCTTAACAAGAATCTATCTGCCTCTATCTTCAAAGCATGCAAGAACCTTGCTTCCAACATCTTTTCAGAGAGTTACAAAGACTCACTCCTCTCAGAATTTTTTGCCTAAACTTTGTTTTAAAGGATTAACCACTGACGTTTTTTTAAAAAAAGACTGCTAATTGTAGATTTTCCCTTAAAAGTCTTAATATCAAACTAGCTGTCTACACCTACCTGGTCTGAGTCTCTCAGGATCCTGCATGTTTCAATCAAGGTGCCTCTTATTCTTAAAAGTTCCCAACAGCTAAGAGGCCTAGCCTGTCCAAACTTTCCTCATTAGACAACCCACCCATTCCAGGTGTTAGTTTAGACAGCCTTCTCTGGCATGCCTCCAACGTGTTTACATCCTTCCTTAAATACAATGACTACTGATGTACACAATACTCCAGATATTACTTCCTCTGTGGACATGACAGTAGTGCATTATCATTCCTCATGATTTTCAACTTCCAAGCAGCCTTAAATGTGGTTAACCATATTTATTTCCAATCCCTCTCTTCTGTTGTGCAGTTTTAATAGGGTGCCCTTTACCTATTTCCATTCTTCCCACCCAATCATAGCCAGAAAGTTTCCAGCAATATTTTCTCTTTGTCTATGCACCACCTCTTTAAGGACCCATCTTTGTTCCCCTCCTATAACTCATTTATATGCTTTCTATAATTCATTTACATGCTTCCTCTTGGCAAAATATCCACATTCATGATATTAGATTCAACATGTATTTTGACAACATTCTTGATACCATTCTTATCCAGCACTAGATGAATTGCAAATTTTCTTGATTAATTATTAGAATTACCTTAACTGTTACCTTCTATTTTTAAACAATATGTTCTGACACACTTCTGAACCAAGCAGGACATGAACCCAGGTGTTCTGGTCTAAAGCTAACATTTCACAACTACCTGAATCAAAATATCCAAATTCTATACAAATAATTAAGTTGTGCAATTTGCCTCCTTTAGAAATTTGTTTATGACCCTTGTCCTTGGATCGATGACAACTATCTCATTAAAATTACACATTAATCGAAGGCCTACAAAAAGATGGGAAGGCATCCTACAAAACATTTTTAAAAAGTTTACATTTCCCAATAATCCCTTCTGTTAGTTTGGTATAATTTTCATTAAAAACATCCATCACTTTTAGCAGGATTTTCACCCTTTGACAAGGAGGGTGCGCAAACTGTCAAAATCAGTCAGATTATGTAACTTGAAGATAATTTGATTTTGTTTCCCTTCTCTGATATCAATCATCCAATTTCCACTAATACTTGTCTAACACTGATAAGAACCATCAGGGTTTATTACAAGTTATAATAATATCTTAGCTTGGCAAACTGAAGATTGACAGACTTTCCAAAATTAATAGTCTCATCATACTTTAATTCAAGTTTAATTGCATATTTTTCATCAAAAAGGTATCTCAGTACAGACAACATTTGTACTTATTCATTGGCTCACTCCAGCTGTGTGATATTGAAGTACAACTTCTTTTTGTAAACTCAATATACAGCAATCACCAAACACAAAGCTAACATTTTTATATTTCTTAACTTTGTGTCTATTCCCCACTACGTAACAATTCAAGATAACAAATTTAACAAAACTGTTTCACATACAGTTAGAATTCAAGCCCAATATAGCACTACACTGTTAAAGTGAGTCAGTTCACAAACACATTTGCCAGAGGACTAAAATTCCTGTGATTAATATACAATGTTTCATAACTCACTGCCTTAGAACTGTCTGCAGGATGGGCCATTAGGAGGTGCCCAGACACTCCACCTTAACACTTTGAGCAGTTAACTTTGTCATCATATTTCAAGTCCTGGATAATATGAACATTAACTGATACTTTGGATTAATGTTATTCCAATTCTGTTTTCTGTTGTAAAAGCCAGATCTGCAAAACTGTTTTCAGTTTAATTCTGTCTTTATTTAATTCCTCCATTTTACAGATACCTTCAATGATATCTCGAACAAATAAAATCTCGCAATCAATCCTCTATTCATTGTGACACCAATGATGGTTCCATTTGTTCACTGGAAGACTATTAGAATTTTATTCAAGAAAAGAGACAACTGACCCAGCCTGGTTTCCTTCTTCGAGGACCAAATAGCAATTAGAATCAGAAACTTGTCAATTTGGAACAGGTTAGCATAATCCAACATTTTAAAATATAAATACTGATTCAAGTTTCCCCAAATTGAATATTTTCAATCTGTAATGAGAGTTGTTAAAGTCCATGACGTATTGCTTCATACAATGACCAACCATTTTCCAAAGTCTATCAAGGTCTGAGCAGAACTCAAAGGATTTAGCAGATCATTCTTCTTATAAATGTCATTCAAAAAGGTTCAAACCTTCTTGTGTCTCCAAGACCTTGACTGTTCACCCTATCCATACCCCTCATTATTTTATAAACCTCTATAAAGTCTCTCCTCAGCCTCCGATGCTCCAGGGAAAATAGCCCCAGCCTTTTCAGCCTCTCCCTATAGTTCAAACCCTCCAACCCTGGCAGCGTCCTTGTAAATCTTTTCTGAACCCTTTCAAGTTTCACAACAATTTCCCTTTAGCAGGGACACTGAAAACTAAACATGGTATTCCAAGAGTTGCCTAACCAATATCCTATACAGCTGCAATGTTACCTCCCAACTCCTATACTCAATGCACTGACCAATAAAGGCAAGCACATCAAACGCCTTTTTCACTACCTCAAAGTCTCTTTGTTTGACAACACTCCCCAAGTCCTTACCATTAAGTGTATAAATCCTGCCCAGTTTTGCCCTATCAAGATGGAGCACCTCACATTTATCTAGATTAAACTCCATCTGCCACTCCTCAGCTCATTGGGCCCATCTGTTCAAGGTCCTGTTATATGCTGAGGTAACCTTTTTCGCTGTCCACAAGTTCTCCAATTTTAGTGTCATCTGCAAACTTACTAACCAAACCTGCTATATTCACATCCAAGTCATTTATAGAAAATGACAAAAAGCAGTGGATGCAGCACCGATCCTTACGGCACACCATTGGTCACAGGCCTCCAGTCTGAAATGCAACTCTGCACCACTAGCCTCTCTCTCCTACAATTAAGCCAATTTTGTATCATAATGGCTAGTTTTCCCTGTACTCCATGTGATATAATCTTGTTATCCAGTCTACAATGCAGAACCTTGCTATACACCTTACTGAAGTCCATATAGACAACGTCCACCACTGTGCCTTCATCAATCCCCTTTGTCACTTCTTCAAAAACACTATCAAGTTAGTCAGACATGGTTTCTCACACACAAAATCATGTTGACTATCCTTAATCAGTTCTTGCCTTTCCAAATACATGTAAATCCTGTACCTCAGGATCCCCTTCAACAATGTGCTCACCACTGATGTCAGGCTTATTGGTCTTTAGTTCCCTGATTTTTCCTTAAATAATAACATGTTAGCCAACGTCCAGTCATCCAGTGCCTCACTTGTGACAATCAATGAGAAAAATATCTCAACAATCAACTTCCTAGCTTCCCACAAAGTTCTAGAGTACATCTGCTCTGGTCCCAGAGGTTTATCCACCTTTATGCATTTTAAGACATCCAGTACCATCTCCCCTGTACTATGGACTCTTCAAGATGCTGTTATTTATTTTGCCACATTCTCTAGCTTCCTTATCCTTCTCTCAACACTGCAAAATATTATATTTAAAGCCACAGAATGTCCTGTCTATTCCCCTAACCAAAGAATTCCCCCCTCAGTACTACCTTTTGATGCTTTTTCCTCCCATCTTGTACAACTAACCTCTTGTAGTGCCACATGTTTGGTCCTTGTTGCACTGCTCCAAGCATACTTTGCCCAAACCAAGACTTCAGGGGAGCTACACAGCTTACCTGTTTCACTCAAACCATCTGATGATTACTATTTCCTATCTGCTTGCTTATGTGGGGGAGGCGATAGCCTAGAGGCATTATTGCTAGACTGTTAATCCAGATACCCAGGCAATGTTGTGGGGACCCAAGTTCAAATCCCACCTTTGCAGATGGTGAAATCTGAATTTAATAAAAATCTGGAATTAAGAGTCTTGGTGTCCATGTACACAGATCTCTGAAAGTTGCCATCCAGGTAAATAGTGCGGTGAAGAAGGCATATGGCATACTGGCTTTTATTGGTAGAGGAATTGAGTTCCGGAGTCCTGAGGTCATGTTGCAGTTGTATAAGACTCTGGTGCGGCTGCATCTGGAGTATTGTGTGCAGTTTTGGTCGCCATACTATAGGAAGGATGTGGAGGCACTGGAACGGGTGCAGAGGAGGTTTACCAGGATGTTGCCTGGTATGGTAGGAAGATCGTATGAGGAAAGGCTGAGGCACTTGGGGCTGTTTTCATTGGAGGAAAGAAGGTTTGGGGTGACTTGATAGAGGTGTACAAGATGATTAGGGGTTTAGATAGGGTTGACCATGAGAACCTTTTTCCACATATGGAGTCAGCTATTACGAGGGGGCATAGCTTTAAATTAAGGGGTGGTAGGTATAGGACAGATGTTAGGGGTAGATTCTTTACTCAGCGAGCCGTGAGTTCATGGAATGCCCTGCCAGTAGCAGTGGTGGACTCTCCCTCTTTATGGGCATTTAAACGGGCATTGGATAGGCATATGGAGGATAGTGGGCTAGTGTAGGTTAGGTGGGCTTGGATCGGCGCAACATCGAGGGCCAAAGGGCCTGTACTGCGCTGTATTTTTCTATTTCTATTTCTATAATATTAGAGTCAAGGTACTGGCTAAGATAGAGGATTGGCAGAAGGTAGAGAGTGGGGATAAAGGAGTCTTCTTCATAATAGCAGCCAGTGACTATCTGGATGAAGGAAATGAGGGCATTGTTGCTAAGGTTGCAAATGATGCAAAGATAGTTGGAGGGATAGGAAGTGTCAAGGAAGTGGGAAGGCTGCAGAAGGAGGGCTAGACAGGCTAGGAGAGCGGTCAAAGAAGTGGCATGGAATGCAATGTGGCAAAGTGTGAAGTTAATGACTTTGATAGCTAGGAAAAGCATATGCTATTTTCTAAATGGGGAAAGGTTTCAGAAACCTGAAGCACAAAAGGACTTCGGAGTAGTGATTCAGGATTCCCTTAATATTGTTATGCAGGTTCGGTTCACAGTTAAGAAGGCAAATGCAATGACAGAATTCATTTCAAGAGAACTAGAATACAACAGCAGAATGTACTACTGAGGCTGTATGTGGCTCACGTCTGACCACATTTGGATTACTGTGAGCAGTTTTGAGCCCTGTATCAAAGGAATGATGTGCTGGCATTGGAATGGGTGCAAAAAAAAAGGTTTGCAAGAATGATCCCAGGGATGAAGGGAATGTCATATAGCGTGTGGTTGAGGACTCTGAGGCTGTACTCAATGGTGTTTAGAAGGATGAGGGGAAATCTCATTGAAACTTACAGAATTCTGAGAGGTTTGGATTGAGTGGACATGGAAGAGATGTTTCCATTTCGGAGAAACTAGGACCCTATTTATGTGTTGGCCTAGTTATGCGTTGGTGACTGTCTGCAGGCCTTCTTGTTCCTCCATCTCTCATTAAGCTCCTACCATGATTATCATAAAGAGATAGGTGAGTGTGCTACGTTAAGATTAGATTAGATTACTTACAGTGTGGAAACAGGCCCTTCGGCCCAACAAGTTCACACCGACCCGCCAAAGCGTAACCCACCCAGACCCAATCCCCTACATTTACCCATTCACTTAACACTACGGGCAATTTAGCATGGCCAATTTGCCTAACCTGCACATTTTTTGGATTGTGGGAGGAAACCCACGCAGACACAGGGAGAACGTGCAAACTCCACACAGTCAGTCGCCTGAGGCGGGAATTGAACCCGGGTCTCTGGCGCTGTGATGCAACAGTGCTAACCACTGTGCCACCGTGCCACCCGTTAACTAGTTGACACAAAGGTCAAGAAGGTTTTTACGTTTCCTCTACTGTCAGTTGCTAGACTGGATCTGTGGCAATGTCTTTAAGACTAGCCATGTGTGAGTAGTGTACGTCTGAGCACTTCTTGGCAATGGACTTTGAAATCCCTTATCCAGTAGAAGCACAGTAAGTGTAAGCAGCAGGACATTTTGTGACCAATGTCTGACCTTGTACCGTGAGACTTCATGGGTTCTGGAATCACTGTTCAAATTTTAAAGGCACCTTCAGCTTGTGTACAAGTGTGCCACCACTTCTAGTGGGACAGGACATATTCAAGGATGGTGATGATGGGTATGGGTACGATTGTCTGAGTATAACTGTGGGACAGTTTTGCACAGTCCCCAGATGTTACTCTAGATTGGATTAGATTCTCTACTGTGAGAATGCAGGCCATTTGGTCCAACAAGTCCACACCCACCCTCCAAAGAATAATCCACCCAGACCCATTCCCCTACATTTACCCTTGACTAATACACCTAACACTGGGCAATTTAGCATGGCCAATTCACCTAACCTACACATCTTTGGATTGTGGGAGGAAATCAGAGCACCCAGAGGAAACCCACACAGACACAGGGAGAATGTGCAAATTCCACACAGTCGCCCAAGGCAGGAATTGAACGCAGGTCCCTGGTGCTGTGAGACAGCAGTGTTAACCACTGAACCACTGTGCCAGGCGGTCTGTCCAAGTTTCATTCCTTTTTTGAGGAGGCTTGCAAACACATCCAAGAGTCTGAATTTACACACAGGAGGGTGTGTGTGATGCACACACAGATTTCAGACTTCCATTAGTGAATCCGATAGGTTTTAGTTTTCTACCGTGGTGGGATTTGAACCCCTTCCTGCTACACTGGAAGCTGCTGAATAAGATTAGAGCCCACAATATTAAGGGCAAGATACTGACTAAAATAGTGGATCAGCTGATTAGCAGAAGGCGAAGAGTGGGGATAAAAGAGTCTTCAAGACAGCAACCAGTGACTATCTGGACAAAGGAACTGAAGGCACTGTTGCAAAGGTTTACTAGTTCAGTCACTATCCCATAACCTCACGAGCATGTAAGTTATTTTAATTAACCTGCTCAGTGATGTCATTACACCTCTGGAGCAGGTGGGTCTTGAACCCAGGTCTCCAGGTCCAGATGCAGCGACTCCACCAGGAGCACTTTTATTGATGTCTATGTAACTTAATTTCCCTCAGGTGATTTGAATTTTTCAGACAGACATGGACTTCAATGAGGAACTGTCCATTTCTAAGACTTAAACCAGATATCAGAATTCTAAATATGAAACGATAAAATTTCCCCTACAAAGGTTTTGATGAGCAGCAGAACTTCAACTATAAATCCTCGTTTGATACAATGTTGGACTTCGTTAAAAAGAAGCTAATACCAGTAAATTAAATTTGCCTCATTTAGCGATCAAAAACATGTTACAAAGCTACCTACGGTTGGATCATTTCTCTTTGTTTATCGAAAAGGACAATTCAAGCTTAAAAGTTCGAATAAACTCATTTTTCCCCTTTGCTGAGTCACATTTACTGCGTCCTGACAAAGTTCCTTCTGGCACATCTGTCGGGCAGAGTTCAGCTCCTTACTCACCTGCAGCAAGTTCAATAAGACGATGAGGTATACTTGGTATCTGCCGACCCCGCCCATCGATTTGTAAGCCTCGTCCACCCCCATCACACTGACCCGCTGCCCAGATGTGGGCCGCTGCACTCAGCTTGGCTCGGGGCGGACTTTCGAGTGGCTCAGTCCCGGAACCAAGGGAGGGGAAAGAGGCTGCGCTCATCACCATGGGAACGGAAACCTGCCTGACCGCCTGCCTACCTACCAGCCACGCGGCCGCCCCCAAACTTCGGTTAAGCTGGCGGAGCGCAGGCGCATTTGTGCCCCTCCCTGTCACCCCACCCGGGCCACACTGGCCACCGCCCTTGATAGCTGCGCATGCGGTCTGCTTGGCTGCCAATCTGTTATTACGGCATGGGCGTCTGTGTGGAGCGTGGGAAATTATTCAGAACTTCGCACAACTCGTTCTGTGCACACGTTCCACCTTCAAGTGTCACGAGGTGCTTCAGATGATGTGTTTGCTGAAAAATATGCACTCACAGAGACTTGCCCTGAAACTTTAGAGGGTTTGGCGTTCAACTTGGCAAGCGTCGTCGCACATTTTCCCACAGTTTAGATCAGAGTGGAACCGTCGATTTTCCTGCTCCTCGGATGCTGCCTGACCTGCTGTGCTTTTCCAGCACCACTCTGATCTAAACTCTGGTTTCCAGCATCTGCAGTCCTCACTTTTGCCATATTTTCCCACAGTGGAGCTATCGAGACCAGAAATTTCACCGTGAATCTTCACTGTGCATCCTCATTAGCCAAATCCAATTTCGTCACACAGAGAATGGTATGCCTACGGAATTCGCTACCACAGAAAGCAGCCGAGGCCAGCACAATTGTGTGATTCAAAGGAATTAGATATAACATGTGGGGCTAACGGGATCAAAGGATATGAAGGGAGAGTGGAAACAGGCCATTGAGATTGATGATCAGCTATGATCGTAATGAATGGAGGACTGAGCTTGAAAGGTTGAGTGGCCTACTCTCACTCCAGTTCTGCTGTGTTTTCTTTGTTAAATGGCAACCATAGTAAAGGCTGCTATGATGACTATAAATTGAGCCTGCATTTGACTTAACCTGCCTCCATTCACATCCTCATTTCCATGACCACTAATTAACAACAAACATATCTCCATAATCAATTAAAGGATTGGTTCATCAGTTCTGGAACTCACTTCATTTTCTTATGGCTTTGCTATCTGCAGCACAACTTTATTGGCATATTTGTACTGAGAATTCACATTGTATTTCTACCCACATAGGCTCAGTCCTTTCAAGTAATAGGCAAAATAAGTATGCAACCAAAATAATCATCCTATTTGTTGTGGTTCTGTTCACCAAGCTGGGAATTTGTGTTGCAGACGTTTCGTCCCCTGTCTAGGTGACATCCTCAGGGCTTGGGAGCCTCCTGTGAAGCGCTTCTGTGTTGTTTCCTCCGGCATTTATAGTGGTTTGTCTCTGCCGCTTCCGGTTGTCAGTTCCAGCTGTCCGCTGCACTGGCCAGACTACTACGACCACTAGGACTCATAACAGCACACAAACCAACAGCCACTCTCAGAGAACAACTCACCAGGACAAAGACCCAATACCCAGCATGAGCAAAACCAACATAGTGTACAAAATCCCATGCAAGGACTGCACAAAACACTACATAGGACAAACAGGAAGACAGCTAACAATCCATATCAGGAACACCAACTAGCCACGAAACGACACGACCAGCTATCCTTAGTAGCCACACACATACATGACAAGCAACGTGAGTTCGACTGGGACAACACTACTATTATAGGACAAGCCAAACAGAGAACAACTAGGGAATTCCTAGAGGCATGGCACTCATCCACAGATTCTATCAACAAACACATCAACATGGACCCAATATACCAGCCACTGCAGCAGACAGCTGGAACTGACAACCGGAAGCGGCAGAGACAAACCACTATAAATGCCGGAGGAAACAACACAGAAGCGCTTCACAGGAGGCTCCCAAGCACTGAGGATGTCACCTAGACAGGGGACAAAACGTCTGCAACACAAATTCCCAGCTTGGCGAACAGAACCACAACAACGAGCACCCGAGCTACAAATCTTCTCACAAACTTTGAATCATCCTATTTATTTATGTTAAACCTCATTTGTCAAATATTTGTTTACTCTTAAAGTTTATTAGTATTCTCCAGCAGTTTGTTACAGATTTCAGTCTTGAATATCCATTTCCAATGTGTTTTTTAATTGATACACCTGTAAAATACTTCTATTACTTTTTCAATTCTTAATTGATTTAATTTAAAGTTAATTGATTAGTATTCCTACTCGGGAATTCATTATTCATCCCTAATTACCAGTCTAGTATGTCTGCAGTTGGTATTAACTAAAGGGTGAACTGCAGAACTAAACATAATTCCTTCAACAACATCTTTCTTACCATGATCTCTATCAGAGGAAGCCTTTGTCATGTGATGAGACTGGCTAGTAAAAGCTGGCTCCTGCGCTATATGTTCATGAGGGTGGCCCTCCAAATCGGGTGCCCAATGACAAACAGAAACAAATAACTCCACAGAAACATACCCACCCCTGCCCCCATCATTAGCCACAACTTCAATTGCAGTGCAGCCTGCCTGACCAATCCCAGCAAGCCCAACTATTATCTCATTTCAGGTTAGTGTCCATTACTCTGTTTCACATTGGGTGCCTTCCCAGCAGTAGTTAACAATCCAGGCTGCTTTGACTGAAGAGCAGCCAGCTGTACAATTGTTTGGCATCTCTTGGAGGTGGAATCACCACTCTAAAAGGAATGGAAACTCTCATGCTATGTAGTTTATAGTATGATCAGCGAGGGTCCCAGAGGATTAGAAAATGGCTAACATAACACCCCTGATTAAAAAGGGAGTAAGGCAGAAGACAGAAAATCACAGACCAATTAGCCCAATCTTGGTTGTGGGTAAGGTCCTGGAATTCATCGTGAAGGATGGGATTTCTGAGTACTTGGATGTGTATGGTAAAATACAGCAGAGTCAGCATGGTTTTATCAAGGATAGGTCAGGCCTGACAAATCTGCTAGAATTCTTTGAGGAAGTAACAAGCAGAGTAGACCAAGGAGAACAATAGATGTTATCTACCTGGACTTCAAGAAGGCCTTTGATAGGGTGCCACACAGAAGGCAACTGAGTAAGATAAGGGCCCATGGTGTTAGAGGCAAGGTGCTAGCATGAATAGAAGCTTGGCTGTCTGGCAAAAAGCAGAGAGTAGGAATAAAAGGGTCTTTCTCAGAATGGCAGCAGGTAATAAGTGGTGTTCTGCAAGGCTCAATGTTGGAACCACAACTTTTCACTTTAGACATTAACGGTCTCAATGAAGGAACAAAGAGCATTCTGTCGAAGTTTGCAGATGACACAAAGATAGGTAGACGGACAGTTGGCATAGAGGAGGTGGGGAGGCTGTAGAAGGATTTGAACAGGTTAGGAGATTGGGCAAAGAAGTGACAGAGGGAGTATAATGTGAGAAAGTGTGAGATCATGTACCTTGGTAGGAAGAACAAAGGCATGACTATTTTCTAAATGGGGAGAAAATTCTGAAGTCTGAAGTGCAAAGAGACCTGGGAGTTCTAGTCCAAGATTCTCTCAAGGTAAACTTGCAAGTTGAGTCAGTAGTTAGGAAGGCAAATGCAATAATGGCATTTGTTTTAAGAGGACTTGAACATAAACCAAGGATATACTCGTGAGGCTCTATAAGGCTTTGGTCAGGCCACATTTGAAGTATTGTGTGCAGTTATGGGCCCCATGTCTCAGGAAGGATGTACTAGCCCTGGAGCGTGTTCAGAGGAGGTTCATGAGAATGGTCCCAGGAATGAACAGCTTAACATACTAGGAATGTTTGAGCACTCTGGATCTATACTTGATGGAGTTTAGAAGGATGAGGGGTATCTAATTGAAACTTACAGAATACTGAATGGTCTAAACAGAGTGGATGTTGGGAAGATGTTTCCATTGGTAGGAGAAATTAAGATCTGAGGGCACAGTCTTAGACTAAAGAGATAAGGAGAAACATCTTCAACCAAAGACTAGTGAATCCATGGAATTCACTGCCACAAAAGGCTGTGGAGGCCAGATCATTGAGTATATTTAAGACAGCAAAATAAAAATTCTTGATTGTAAGGGGGATCAAGGGTTAAGTGGAGAAAGAGGTTGAGAAGCTTATCAGCCATAATTGAATGGTGGAGCAGACTCAATGGGCTGAATGGTCTAATATTCTGTTTCTATGTCTTATGGTTTTATGACGGAAACAATATCAGATCACGAATCCCAGATATAGGCAGTCTAGCACTGCCTGTGGTTTTCTGATGCACCATAAGTCATGGTTGCATTTGTTAGAGGGCAGTCATCTTGGTTTAAGTCCTTACAGTAGCATAGTAGCTCAGTGGTTAACACTGCAGCGTCAGTGCACGGGATTAGGGTTTGATTCCAGTCTTGGGTGACTGTGTGAAGTTTGCACATTCTCCCTATGTCAGCGTGGGTTTCTTCCAGGTACTTCGGTTTCCCCCCACAGTCCAAAGATGTGTACATTTAGTGGATTGGCTATGCTAAATTAGTGAGGTCAGGCAGCATCCAAGGAGCTGAAGAAGCCCTCATTCCTGAAGAAGGGCACATGCCTGAAACGTCGATTCTCCTGCTCCTTGGATGCTGCCTGACCTGCTGCACTTTTCCAGCAACACATTTTCAGCTATGCTAAATTAGTGTCTAGTTGCAGGCTAGGTGAGTTAAATATGGTTTTATGGGGAAAGGGTGGTATGCTGTTCAGAGGGTCAGTGCAAACTCGATGGGCTGAATGGCAGTCATCTGCCCTGTGGAGTTGCCCAAATGATTCACTATAGGAGTTCCTCAGGATAGAGTCCTAGGCCCATCCATCATCAGCTGATTCATCAATAACCTTCCTTCCATCGTTAGGTCAAAAATGGGGATGTTTGATAATAAATTCATAATTTTTAAAACCATTACTTCTTCATTGATGCTGAAACAGTTCATGTTAAAATGTGTGGCGCTGTAAAAAGCACAGCAGGTCAGACAACATCCAAGGATCAGAAGAGTCGATGTTTCAGGCATAAGTCCTTCATCAGGAATGTGGAGGTGCAAGGGAGCTGGGGGTGAAGGTAGGTAGGATGGAGATAGGTGGATCCAGATAAGAGGTGATTGTGATAGGTCGGTGGGGAGAGTGGAGTGGATTTCTGGGAAGGAAGATGGACAGGTCAAGAGGGTGGTGCTGGATTGGAGGTTGGATCTGTGATGAGGCTGGGGGGGGGGGGGGGTGGTTAGGGAGATTTGGAAACTGGTGAGGTCAATGTTGATGCTGTGTAATTGTAAAGTCCTGAAGCAGAGGATGAGATGTTCTTCCTCAAGTTGGCTTTGAATTGGTGGTGGAGGAGGCCCACAATTTGCATGTTATTGGGAGAGTATGAGGGAGAGTTGAAGTAGTTGGCCACAGGACAGTGGGGTTGTTTGGTGCATGCTGATCAGAGGTGTTTCCTGAAACAGTCCATATCTAAATGCAGTAAGACCTGGTCAATATTCAGGATTTGGGTGATAAAAGGGAAGTAATTTTCACAGCACACAGGTAATGACCACTTCCAACAAGACAGATTCTAACCATTGACCCTTGATAGTTAATGGTCTTAGTATCACTGAAACCCCCACTATCAACATCTTGGGTGTTGATCATTGACCAGAAACTGAACTGGACCAGGCATACAAATACCGTGTTTGCAAGAGGGAAGGAAGCATGCAGTAAAAACTCATCTCCTGGCTTTCCAAAGTGTCCACCATCTATAAGATACCAGGTAGGAATGTGATGGTATACCCTCCACCTGCCTGGAGAGTGCAGCAAAATGATGCAGGTCTTCAGATTCAAACATCATGGTGGTAAGCACTAAGTAAAAATAACAAACAACTGCAGATGCTGGAAATCGGAAACCAAAGCTGGAATTGCTGGAAAATGTCAACAGGTCTGGCAGCATCTGTGGATAGAAAACAGAGCTAGCATTTCAGGCCCAGTGACCATGGTGAAGGGTCACCATGGTAAAGGGACACTGGGATTTGAAATGTTAAAAGCTGTTTTTCACTCCACAGATGCTATCAGACATGCTGAGTTTCTACAACACTCCCTGTTTTTGAGGCAATTATTCATATATTTACATCCACAGAAACTCCTGCCTATCCCCCAACTAAAAACTGCCCCCTCAATGGAACCTTTCCACTCTTCTGCCTCCCCACCCTGTACACTGAGCCACCTATGGTGCCACAGAGTTGGTTCCAGCTGCATATGTCCAACGATCCTGTGTTCTAACTGATATCTGGATCAGTATTTCTATATTTCAGAGTCACTGCACCCAAAATGTTCTGCTATTTCTGTTCTTGATTATGGAGGTATGTTTTTAAAAATTTTTTTTATTCATTGTGGGATGTGAGCATTGCTGGCTGGGTAGCATTGATTGCCCATCCTTACTTGACCTTGAGAAAGGCTTCAAAACAATCTTAAGATTCTAGAAATGTATACTATGAAGCCATTGATAAGAGTGGTGCTGGAAAAGCACAGCAGGTCAGGCAGCATCCGAGGAGCAGGAAAATCGACGTTTCGGGCAAAAGCCAGATTCCTGACGAAGGGCTTTTGCCTGAAACATCAATTTTCCTGCTCCTCGGATGCTGCCTGACCCGCTGTGCTTTTCCAGCACCACTCGAATCTAGACTCTGATTTCCAGTATCTGCAGTCCTCACTTTTGCCTACTATGAGGCTATTGTCAACTGTACTCCTGAATCAAAAATAATCCCAAAGTTCTTGATTTTCCAGGTTAACGAGTAATAATCAGGTCCATATCATCATCGTCTACTGTAGCGTCCACAATATCAACTTGGTCAAGACATTTTCAATGTATAATTTCCATATGTTTTTCTTGCTCAATTTTATGAACTCCTCTGTTCTGTGTGATTAATTTTTCAGCAATTATCTGAGATTGTAAAACTTCAGAATGATGGCCATATTTGCTACAGTGAAGGTATTGGACATTACCCACTGGACAACCTCTGGCCTACAAATGCTTCCTTGAACCACCGTGCCATCATTTCAAAATGGCTGTCCCACCTTTTTATCACTTTGGTGGGTTTTCGTCAGGTGGGGCAACCATCTTTGAGCCTAGCACATTGATGAGCTTCATCAAACTCTCAATCCTGCATTGAAGTAGCCCCCAGGATCACACTCTGAGCTAAGCCTGCAATCAATGCTGGTTCGTCTGTTTGAAGGTCAGCTCTTGTTCTGACTGCAAGAATTAAGTTTTGCACTGTTGTGAGATCGAACAATCTCAGCCTTCACGGCCAAGGCCCTACATGAGTTGGTGACACTATATAAATAAATATGCATTTTCTTTGATGGAAGGTACCATGACAACTGGCTGCAGGGACCCCTGGTTGGACTCAATATATTCATTTTTAAGATTTTCAGTACTGAAATAAGCATCAAATGCTCCTAGGACTGACTGAAAATTGTTCAGTTTTCATTAAAATCATGGCTGTTTAGATTCCCACTGCTTTAAGAAACACCAGACCAGGACCTGTTACAGCTTCAAATCAAAATCTGAGGCAACTCTGTGGCTGTGGAATTGTCAATTCCAGAATTCTCATGTAAGTGTTTGGATTGACCATTTAGCCACATTGAGGAGACTTGGAAAGTCCAGGGACTAGGTCTCGACTTATCTTAGTTTTGTTTTGTTCAGGGGATGTGGATTTCTCTTGCAAGCCAGCATGTATTGTGTATACCAAATTGCCCTGGAGAAGGTGATGGTGAGCTGTCTTCTTGAACAACTGCAGTCCTTTTGGCGTAGGTACGTCATTAATGATGGTAGGAAGAGAGATCCAGGACCTCAGCTGAGTGATGGAGAAGAAACAGTGATATATTTCCAAGTCAGGATGGTGAATGGCTGAGAGAGGAGCTGCAGGCAGTTGTGTTCCCTTATATCTGCTGCCTTGTCCTTCTAGATGGTAGTTGTCCATGAGTTTGGAAGGTAATAATTAAGGAACCTTGGCGAATCACTACAGTGCATCTTATACACACTGCAACAACTGACCGTCAGTGGTGGAGGGAATGAATATGGGTGGATATGGTGCCAATCAAAGAGTTGCTTTGTCCTGAATGGTGTCAAGCTTTTTGAGTATTTTAGGAGTTGTGCACATTCAGGCAAGTGGGAAGTCTTCCATTGCACTCTTGACTTGTGCCTTGTAGATGTGGACAGGCTTTGGGAAGTCGATAAGTGAATTATTTGCTGCAAGATTTCTAGCATCTAACCTGGTCTTGTAGTTACAGTATTATATGGCTAGTCCAGTTCAGTTTCTGTTCAGTGGTAACCCCAGGACACTGATAGCAAACTTTCAACAATTTTAATGCCAATGAATGTTAAGGGTGATGATTAGATTCTCTCTTGTAGGAGGTGGTCACTTCCTGACACTTGTGTGCCTATAGTATTACTTGTCACTGGTCAGATCAAGCCTTGATATTGTCCAGATCTTACTGCATTTAAATATAGACTGCGTCAGTATCTGAAGACCTGCGAATGGTACTAAACATTGTAGATTTATCAGCAAATCTCCCCTGATTTTATGATGGAGAGAAGGTTATTGATGAAGCAGCTGAAGATGACATTCCCCTGAGGAACTCCTACACTAGTGTGCTGAAGCTGAGATAATAGGTGTCCAAAAACCACAACCATCTTTCTTTGTGTGAGGAACAACTTCACCAAGTGGAGAGTTTTCTTCCTGATTCACATTGATGCAACGTGAAATAATCGTTGTCTAAGGCTTTTCAGCCGTAATATACCAATAGGCTCAAAAGTATAGCACCTTTTGAGCTGTAACTTTACAAAAATGTACATTATAAATTAAGAACATTGAAAATGTTTTGAGATACAGTGTACTGTGGTGTATAGGAAAACTTTTCACATCTTATGTACTTCTTGTGAATTCTTCAGGTTTTCACCCTCAGGTTATATACTTGACAGGGAATGCAATCATTTTGTAGATATTTAATATATTACAATCATATTGAGTGGAACTTATCATGCAGGGGCAAATTGAATATTATTGCAAATTTTGTAACATTCAAGTTGAAAACTTTTGATATTTCTTCAACAAATATTATTGTTGAACTATAATTGAGGACTGGAAGGTTGCTCATGTTGTCCCCCTGTACAAGAAGGGTAGTAGGGATATTCCGGGTAACTACAGACCAGTGAGCCTGACGTTGGTGTTGGGGAAGTTGCTGGAGAGGGTACTGAGAGATAGGATCTATTTATGTTTAAAAAAGAATGAGCTTATCAGTGATAGGCAACATTGTTTTGTGTGGGGGAAATCGTGCCTTACCAATTTAATAAAGTTCTTCAAGGAAGTGACCAAGTTGTTAGATGATGGAAGGGCTGTTGATGTCATATACATAGACTTTAGTAAGGCGTTTGATAAGGTTCCCTATTGTAGACTAATGGAGAAAGTGAAGTCACATGGTGTGCAGGGTATTCTAGTTAGGGGGATAAAGAACTGGTTGAGCAACAGGAGCCAGAGTGTAGTAGTTGAAGAGAGTTTCTCGAAATGGAGAAAGGTGACCAATGGTGTTCCACAGGGGTCAGTATTGGGGCCACTGTTGTTTGTAATATACATAAATGATCTAGAATGACTGTTGGTATGATCAGCAAGTTTGCAGATGACACAAAGATTGGTGGAGTAACAGAAAGCATAAGGGACTGTCAGAGAGTACAGGAGGATATAGATAGACTGGAGAGTTGGGCAGAAAAGTGGCAGATGGCTTTCAATCCAGACAAACGAGAGATGATGCATTTAGGCAAGTCTAATTCTAGAGTGAATTATACAATGAATGGAAGAGCCTTGGGAAAAGTTGATGTGCAGAGAGATCTGGGTGTGCAGGTCCATTGTATCCTGAAGTTTGCTGCACAGGTGGATAGAGTGGTCAAGAAGGCATATAGTATGCTTACCTTCATTGGACGGGGTATTGCGTATAAGAACTGGCAAGTCATGTTAAAATTGTACAAGACATTGGTTCGGCCGCATTTAGAATACAGTGTACAGTTCTGGGTGCCACATTACCAAAAGGATGTGGACGCTTTGGAGAGGGTGCGGAGAAGGTTTACGAGGATATTGCCTGGTATGGAAGGTGCTAGCTATAAAGAGAGGTTGAGTAGGTTAGGTTTATTTTCACTAGAAAAAAGGAAATTGAGGGGGGACCTGATTGAGGTTTACAAAATCATGAAGGGTATAGACAGGGTGGATAGAGATAAGCTTTTTCCCAGGGTGAAGGATTCAATAACGAGAGGTCAGGGTGAGGAGTAGAAAGTTTAAGGGGGATACACGCGGCAAGTACTTCACACAGAGTACTGAAGTGTATGGAACGCATTGCCAGCAGAGGTGGTAGAGGCAGGCACGGTAGATTCATTTAAGATGCGTCTGGACTGATGCATGAGTAGGTGGGGAGCAGAGGGATACAAATGCTTAGGATTTGACCGACTGGTTTAGACAGTACATTTGGATTGGCTCAGGCTTGGAGGGCTGAAGGGCCTGTTCCTGAGCTGTAAATTTTCTTTGTTCTTTGTTCTATATTTTTGGTAAAGGAAGAGTAGCAGATTTGGAGGAGAAATGAGATGACCATCAGACATTTAAATTAATTACTTAAATTACTTGTACATCAGCTGCTTATTTAATAAATACATGGACTGGAATGATTCATTGTGTTCCACCAACTTCCATACTTTTAAAGCTTGAAGAACTATGTGGCTTTAAGAACTCGAAATGCTAATGAGCCAAGAATCAGGATGTAACAACATGGCCAATTGCCATATGCAATCTATCAGAAGTATTCTAGCAGAATGTTGAATTACTAGTTTGCTGTAACTGTAAGTTGTTGTTTGAGCTGTTAAATAAAGCGACATGAGATTTTCAAGCAAACTGTATCTAATGGCCTGAATTTCCTGAGGATTGAAACCCCCATGTCAAAGGAGGGAACTTTGCATTTCTGACAGGAGCTTCTAATTGGGGCTTCTTCCTAAATGTGGACCCGCACTTCCATTCTGACAGTTCTCTTATAGTATATAAGTCCCAGTGGAAAGTAAACCACCTGCCCCCCAGCAACCCCAACCCATTCACTTTTCACAGCAGTCAGGTACTGTATTCTGAAATTTAAAAGTCCTGAATCAAGGACAGCTATTTTGTCAGTTGTTGTCAAAAAGTAAATATATAAATTAATTATGAAGTTAGGGTAGCAAGTGGGTAGGGGAGGAGGGTGGTGGCTGGTTAGTGTTAGGGTGCCAGGTAAATATTGTGCCAGCTGAGTAGTGATAGGGTAACAGTGGGTAGGGTTCATGGTGGCCAGTATGCCAAGTAGGTAGAGCAAGTGAATAAGGTGTAAGGTGGCAAGAGATGTGGTAAGTGATGCAGTGTTCAGCATTGATTGAGGTGAGTGGGAGAAACCAGGCTGGGTGGAATTGGGGGTGGTTCCAAGAATAGACAGGGTCATGTCTGGTGATGGTTAAATAAAGGTTGGAACCTGGGAGAGATGCAGAGAGTGGGTCCAGGTTGATGGAAGGCGTTTTGGCTCACAAGACATTGGAGTCATTTCTGGAGATTATAATCGAGTTCATGTCTGGCCGTGGAGACGTGGAGCTGTATCTAGAATATTTGAAGGAGGATTCAGGTCTATCGGGGGGAAGGAGGCAATGAGTCCAGTGCAGGGGAAGGAGTGTTGGATCTGGAACAAGGGAAGAGGTGGGGGCATCAGCCTTCAAGGGAAGTGGGAGCAGACCTAATATGGGGGAAGGGGAGTCAACTCACATTGGTGAAGAGAGACGTCAGGTCTGGTAGCAGGGGAAGGAGGTTCCAGGTCCAGCAGTGGGGGAATAGAGGGGGCTGAGTGCAAAGAAAGGGAAAGTGGGGGTCAGGCATGTTCACATCCGAAGTGGAAAGCCAGATCTGGAGCAGGTGAAAGGGGGCTGATGAGTCCACAGCAGTGTAGGAATATCAGGTTGGCAGGTCTAGTTTATGGTCTTATGATGTAAATGATTAGGGATATGTCATTGGGGAGTTGTGATGTACGTATGAGGCCAATTAAATAGCTACTCAGATGTTTGACTGTTTTTTAACAGTCTAAATTTTCCTGGATATCTATTTATTTTATTCCATCGGACCTTCCAAGTTCTCTGATTTAAAATTAGACTTTCAGAGGGTTTCAGGGTTAGGGGAATTGCCCAACAGCATCTTCAATTTCCCAAGCAATTCCTTCAGTGTCAGCTACTATGGGATTCCATAGGGTCTCCATGCACAACTCCGTGACGCTTGCATAACAACTGCAGAGTTTCTTCAGCTGAACAGAAGTAGCAAATTCACCGGTAATTTGTTTTCAGAAAGGAATGCAAAAGTTAAGGATCAGCAATAGGAAGTTAAACATATTGCCTGAGCATGTGCCTGGACACGATATGTTTGTGCAAAGTTAAAAATCACACAACACCAGGTTATAGTCCAATAGGTTTAATTAGAAGCACTAGCTTTTGGAGCACTGCTCCTTCATCAGGTGGTTGTCACCTGATGAAGGAGCGATGCTCCGAATGCTAGTGCTTCTAATTAAACCTGTTGGACTATAACCTGGTGTTGTGATTTTTAACTCTGTACACCCCAGCCCAACATCGGTATCTCCAAATTATGTTTGTGCTGTTTTTAAAAAGGAAAATAATGATAGAATGAGAGGATTGATAGGGTTATAGCACCACATCTTCACAGAAATCAAGAGAAAGAAACTATGGACATGATTTTTAAAAGTATTTTGAAATCTGTCTCAATTTGTTATATTAATGATGGTAGGGACAGAATGGTTTCAGTGTTTCACCATTTCTGATCAGCAGGTCAAATTTCACACTTTGCACGATTGTTTGGTGTTAAAGATTTCCAAATTGAACATTGCCAGGATGTTATTCAGTAGTTTACTCTGTAGGTGGAGCTGGTATCACTCGCCTCTGTTTTAAGTATGTGAAAGAAAATGATTAAACATTTGAACTGCCAGTAAAAATTCCTTCTACTCAATAAAGCAGTGAACCTATAAGCAAGCAGGACTGAAAGTTTAAATTTACACACGAAGATGTAGATTTATTTATTTTGTTCTATAAAGCTAATAATAATCATATTTTAGAAAATGTATCTTTCACACAGAGTAACTGAAATCTCGGGGACTAAATTACTCTTACATATTAGTTTCAACATAGCTTAATTTGATATTTGGTTGTCGAAACTAATTTTTAACATAAGGACCTTTGGAATAGCTGACCCTTTAAAAACAATTCTGTTTAACAGTAGCAACATTTTGTTGCTGTGCCTTTTTATTTAAGCAGCAAGTACTTACCTATCCCCATCTCCGTCACAATCTAAGTTTGCAGAGCTAAACGTGCTAATTCACATGTCTCATGAGATCTGCTTTCACTAGCAACATAAAAAATTAAAAACTAAGATTGATAGAGTTTTGAAAAGCAAGGGTTTGAAGATTTATGGAAAAAGGACAGGCAGATGGTGTTAAGATGTATATCAACCATTATCTAATACAATGGCAGAACTGGCTCGATGTTCTGTATTTTCTGTACTTATTCCTATGTTTGTATTTTGCTAATGAATAACTGCAAAATGATGCCTCAGTTAAGTTCCATAACATGTACAATCCTGATGATTTTTGACAAACTGACCACAGCCATGAATGTTCATGTCCCTCAATGCCTTGAAGCAATAATAGTGTACATATGTCCAAGTCTAATAACCAGGGCACCACTTCATAAAAGAGGTAATATATTCCCTGTTTGCCAGATTCCTTCACCGCCTTTCAGTATGAAAAACAGTCAGAAGCAATGAGACAGCACTGCATATTATCCAGATGGCATATAAATGGCTATACAAATTCCTTCCCCCAATCTTATTGCTTTGATGAAAAAGAGTCTATTGCATGCAGCTGATCTATGACCACATGATTACAAGCAAGCGGCCATCCTGATATATTAATCATGTCACCCTTAATTGATTAGCTAAGGTTGGATGGATTGTCCGTTGTAGAGAAAGGATATTGTCTCCTTCCTGGTTCATGACCCTCTTCAGACAGCAACATACAAAAGCTGAACAACCAGACATAAACATTCACAAAGATCATGATGGGATATGGCATCAAAATATTGAAAAAAAAAACCACACTTCAATTGACCACTGAGATTTTTCTATTATTGTCTCAAAGAACATTGTACATATTTGCATTTTGCAGAATTTCACGTGTACAGAGGTATTAACATGGAACAGGTGAAAGAAAAGGCACCGGAGAAGACTTGTCTGCAGTGTCATATTTGCAAATGGGAAGAAACACAGTCAGTGATACCATCACTTAAATTAAAATTTAACACAAAGTCATACAAATGCATAAAATGGCCAATTAATACTGTACACTTTTCCAATCATTTACCTTTGTCTTAGTTAAACTACAGCAATTATGAATTGATTTTTCAGTTGTTTTTTCCACTCTTTTCAAGGTAAACTCTTATAGCACTTGAAATAAAGTACTGCAATCCCAATTTACTTTCCTTGTTTACTGCAAAGTGCATGCGTACTTAGTGTATCTTACCACCTTGCTTAATATTTGTCACAACTAATATTTCTACAACTGTGCCATTTGAATGGGAAGATGTACAGAATTAATCTGGTATCATCCTGTTTAAGAAATGTGAAGCCCCTGTGGACTGTATTGTGGTTCAATGGTTTGAAGCTGACTGCAGATTGATGATAGTTGTAATTTTATTTAAGTAAGACTAATACATTTAAGCTGCATACAACAAAGAACAATTGAGAGTTACATTACACCATTAATATGTTTTAGAGTAGAAGGCAAGGAGCATTCCCTGTTCCTCCTATTTACATATCAAAGGCTGTACCCCAAAATACAGAAATGTAAAAAAAATCTATCTAATCACGAATGTCAAAAATTATGTCTTCAGTCACAGGCCCTGGCATTTGATTTAACACAATTTTTCTTCTGTTCTTCATTTCTATTTCCAGGGTAAAAATGCAACCATGCACCTTAAGATTACACATCATAAGAAATAGGAACAGTGGTATGTTGTTCAGCCCCTCCAGCCTACTCCACCATTCAATAAGATCATGGATAATCCAACATTCCTCATGTCCATTTTCCTGCTTTTTCCCCATAACCCTTGACTCTCCTACTGATCAAGAATCTATCGAGACAAAACAGAATTCTAGCTGTAAATAAAATCCATATTCTAACATATTCTTCCTTCATTGCAACTAATGAGGAGGAACACTAAAGTATTACTTGTAAACTTGTAGATTATCAAATTAAATACAAAACTGCAATTAACAAAATTTAATACTGAAAGTAGTAAAAATAAATTTCTGTTTGATTATATTTTAATAGATAGCGAAAAGATTTCAGCCCATTTCTGTCTACAAAAGAAGTAAATAGTATCTCTTTAGACAGCTCTGAACTTCACCTCTATTTTCTGTCAGTTCTCAGATTTTACATTGGTGAGGATACTTGTGATCGCACATCAGCTTATCCTGAGAGACTGAAAGCCATAAATTTTGCAGAACAGCAATTCTAACAAAATATTTAGGGTTGTTTACCTTTTATGTTGCCTAATTCATCAAAGGACCCTGAAAAGTCAATTTCTTCCAAACTTGAGAGACAGCACTGTCATCTGTGCTAACTCTTCTATTTCCCAGACATTTCCTTAGCATATCCAGGGATCTGTGTGGGAGCAAGTCATTGATGTCCTTCATTCGAACACTACTAATCCACTGTTTTGGAATACTGAATTCAAAGAAGCAAAATTGCTACGTATTCATCAGTGATTGAAGCTCTGGCCAGAATATATATATGGGGTGTAGTTCATTCATAACTGTAGACTTCATTGCACATGCCTCTGGAATGCAGATTGACAGTTCAGTTAGACAGACATGTATAACTACATTGAAGTGCACACCACTGTGGTTGCCACAGTCTTTTTTAGGGTGTAAAGATCTCAATAGCAGGTTGGATCTTCCCTCTACAGGAAATCTTATGGTTCAATTTTTGAGTCACAGGCAGGGATTTATACAGAGGTGCTCCCTATTGGCATGAAGATAGGTTTTCTAATTAAAGGTGGTGAGCAGGCTCATGAAACTGGAGGAACAAAGAAATGCCTACTAGCTTGAGAGACGCAGCAACCTGCTATAGAGGATATGTAATTGAGAGGGTTCAATAGGAAGGTGACCTTTAAAAGCATTTAAGATATTTAAATAATAAAAAAAGGAGCCAAACTACAGTAATGGGAAACTTTTCCACAGGGCAAACCTTTGGTTGTCGAGTCATAGAATCACAAACTGACACAGCACAGAAACAGACCCTTCAGTCCAACTTATCCATGCTGACAAAGTTTTCCAAACTAACCTAGTTCCACCTATCTGTGTTTGGCCCATATCCCTCTAAAACCTTTCCTATTCATATGCCAGTCCAAATGTCTTTTAAATGTTGTAACTATACCTGGATCTACCACTTCCTCTGGCAATTAATTCCGCGTATGAACCATCTTCAGTGTTGAAATGTTAACCCATGCATCCCATTTAAAGCTTTCTCCTCTCACCCCCAGTTTTGAACTCCCCCACTCCAGGGAAAAGAACCTTTGCTATTCACGTTGTCTATACCCTTCCTGATTTTGCAAGGATTCTATGAGGTCACCCCTCAACCTTCTACGCTCCCTTGAAAAAGGTCCCAGCCTGTCCAGCCTCTCCTTATAACTCAAAACACCCCATTCCTGGCGATATCCTGGTAATTGTTTTCTGAACCCTTTCCAATTGGTTGCAACTACACGCAGGCAGACTGGGTGGACCTCCTGCAGGAGACTTGCCTCATTTAACTATGTTTAATGAGACCTGGTCACCTTAATCCTAATCTTGATCCAAAAGGCTTTTTTTTTATTCTGTGACTGGGTCCCCTGATTCTCAACACAAAGCCAGGGAAAACATACTTTCTGCACCTATTTTGCCCATCCTTTTAAGAATACAATAAGGTGCCTATGAGATTCAAATTTCACCATCGGCAATGATGGGATTCAAACTTGGGTCCCCAGAACAATATTTGGGTGTTTGGATTAACAGTCCAGCAACAATACCACTAGGCTGTCACCTCCCCTAGTTACTGCGGATCCCTGATAAGTATGTACCTGTCAGGCAGGTAGGAAGTTGGCGAGCGTGGGAGTCATGGTTTACTAAGGAAGTTGAATCTATTGTCAAGAGGAAGAACAAGGCTTATGTTAGGATGAGATGTGATGACTCAGTTAGGGCACTTGAGAGTTACAAGTTAGCTAGGAAAGACCTATGGAGAGAGAGCTAAGAAGAGCCAGGAAGGGACATGAGACGTCATTGGCAGGTAGGATCAAGGAAAACCCTAAGGGTTTCTAATAGTACATCAGGAATAAGAGAATGACTAGAGTAAGATTAGGGCCAATAAAGGATAGTAGTGGGAAGTTGTGCATGGAATCAGAGGAGATGGGGAAGTGCTAAATTAATACTTTTCATCAGTATTCACACTCGAAAAAGACAATGTGTTCGAGGAGAATACTGAGATACAGGCTATTAGACTAGATGGGATTGAGATTCACAAGGAGGAGATGTTAGCAATTCTGGAAAGTGTAAAAATAGTTATGTCCCCTGAGGCAGATGGTATTTATCCCAGGATTGTTCGGGAAGCCAGGGAGGAGATTGCTGAGCTTTTGGCTTTGCTCTTTATGTCGTCATTGTCTACAGGAATAGTGCCAGAAGACTGGAGGATAGCAAATGTTCTCTTGTTTAAGAAGGGGAGTAGAGACAACTCTGGAAATTATAGACCTGTGAGACTTATTTGGTTGTGGGAAAAGTGTTAGAAAGGGTTATAAGAGATAGGATTTATAAACATCTAGAAATGAATAAGTTGATTAGGGATAGTCAACATGGTTTTGTGAAGGGTATGCGGTGCCTCACAAACCTGATTGAGTTCTTTGAGAAGGTGACCAAACAGGTGGATGAGGGTAAAGCAGTTGATGTGGTGTATATGGAAAGGCTGAGGGACTTGAGGTTGTTTTTGTTAGAGAGAAGAAGGTTGAGAAGTTACTTAATTGAAACGTATAAGATGATCAGAGGGTTAGATCGGTTAGATAGTGAAAGCCTTTTTCCTCAGATGGCAATGGCTAGCATGAGGGGGCATAATTTTAAATTGAGGGGTGATAGATATAGGACAGATGTCAGAGGTAATTTCTTTACTCGGAGAGTAGAGGGACATGGAACACACTGTCTGCAACGGTAGTAGACTCGCCAACTTTAATGGCATTTAAATGGTTATTGGATAGGCATATGGACAAGAATGGAATAGTGTAGGTTAGATGGGCTTCAGATTGATTTCACAGGTCGGCGCAACATTGAAAGCCAAAGGGCCTGTACTGCACTGTAATGTTCAATGTTCTATGTTCTCGATTGCTTCATATTCTTCTGAACCTCAGAGAATGTGGGCCTAATCTACTCAATCTCTGCTCATAGGATAGTCCCATCGTTCCAGGAATCACTCTCATAATCCACTGCTGAACTCCCTCTACAACAAATATATCATGTTGTTTTTCAAACTGACAAGCAACCAGAAGACTAGCGACAGATTATGATCATTTATTCATTTGTAATCAAGGAGAGTCAGTCTTGAGCACTCTAAGTTTAGACTTTGGCAAAAACAAACACAAGTTGTCATCTCTTATGCACTTTAGAGTATGTATTCAATTTCTAATCTGACCAATTTACAACAGTATATTAACCAAATGTTGCTTATTTCCTCTAGTGCATACATCAAACATTGTTCCAAAGTATCCCCTTATCCTTTTGATAGAGGATGGGAGCAGCTAATTATGAACAAACACTAATTCTTGCAGTACCCCACAAGTCACAGTCTACCAACCTGAAAATGACACACTTATTTCTACTCTTTGTTTTCTGCCTATTAACAATCCCAAAATGGTGACAACAAATTTCCTCTAATCTCATCTCTACCATCTCGCTACTACCAAAAGCAGCATCCTCTTCCTTAAAGCATTCATTTCGGATCTTCATTATGAGGCATTGTTACATTTGAAAGAAAGCGCATACATCTCTTCTCCTGTTCCATACCTGTCTTTTTAGGCTGAAGAAACAGCAAAAGCTCCACCCTTAGTTCCTTCCTTTTCTTAGAACAGCTGCCCAAGTAAAGGTACTTACAGAGGTTCCATCTGTTGTTAATCCCATGGGACGCAAGCTGAGACTTAGAGAATCTGGGTTGTGGCAACATTTCCTGTAATTCCATTGGTATTTTTCCTGAGTTACAGGGGGACTCCAGAAGAATAACTGTTTAATTTCAGCTTCTGTATATTTAGAATCAAAGGAATGGGAAAAAAGGTTTAAAAATGGGAGAAATGCATGTTAGATAATAAAACAAACACACGTTGTTAAAATTATAGAGTAACAAAATCATACAGCATCAAAAGAGACCCTTCAGTCCAACTAATCCATGCTGAACCACGTTCCCAAACTAAACTAGTCCCACTTGCCAGAGTTTGGCCCAGATCCCTCCAAGCCTTTCCTATTCATGTACTTATCCAAATGTCTTTTAAACGTTTGTAACTGTACCTGCATCGGCCACTTCCTCTGGCAGTTCATTCTCCACACAAACTTATCGTCTATGTGAAAAAAAGGTTGCACCCCCCATATCCTACTTAAAAAATTCCCCTCTCACCTTAAAAATATGCCTCCTGGCTTTGAACTCCCACATGCTAGGGAAAAGACTCTTTTTTATATTGTTATGGCCATCAAAACCTAAAATAGGGGAAAGTTAGGGCGGCATGGTGACTCAGTAGTTAGCACTGCTGCCTCACAGCACCAGGGACCTAGGTTTGATTCCACCCTAAGGTGACTGTCTGTGAAGTTTGCACATTCTCCCTGTGTTTACATGAGTTTCCCCTGGGCACTCCAGTTTCCTCCCAAGTCCAAAGAGATGCAGGTTATGTGGATTGGTAATGGTAAATTGTCCATAGTGTCCAGGGATGTGCAGGCTAGGTGGGTTAGCCAATGGGAAATGTGGGCTTACAAGGATAGAGTGGATATTGGTGGAATGCGCTTCAGAGAGTCAGTGTGGACTCAATAGACCGGATAGCGAGATTCCACATTATAGAGATTCCATGATTCAATTCTATGAGTTAGGTGCTTTTCTTGAGGGTGTGTTAACACCCCATACTGTGAAAACATTCTAATACACCCAAATTGAGAACCAGAGAAATCTCAAACAAAAATAATTGCTGATATTGGAAATCAGAAACAAAAACAGAAATTGATAGAAAAACTCAGCAGATCTGGCAGAGTTAACATTTTGGGTCCAGTGACTCTTCCTCAGAACTGCAGTTTGAACCAAAAAAACTTGCATCACCATGTCATTTAGAAACTGAATGACCAGAAATTCCAAACGCTTGAACCATTCATATGTACAGAACCTTGGATAGACTGATGTTGACTGCAATGGAAATTATGATACCAACAGTCAGAAAGGAACTTATGTGTATTACAAGGCCAGATAAGCAAATTACAATGAGTGACTGATACTGATGCTGAACTTGAAGTAAGTGAAGAAATAGAATTTTACAATTTCTCATAGCATTGCTAATGTTTTCTGGCATCTTCGTATGATGGCAAAACTATAAGTTGGTGTGACACAGATGTGAAAGATTATTTACAAGGAGTCCTTGAATCCCCAAAGAGAATTTTTGACTGGAGAAGCTGGTAATGGGATGTCACATGTTATCAATACTTTTTGAAACACTAATCAATATTTATGGGTCTGGACGGGCTGACATTCTTGCTGTGGCCTATGCTCTGATGTGTACAGCTGCTCATAGAATACTATAAATTGAACTGTTCTCTTCATTCAACATAGCAACTCTTTCAATTTACTGGCAAATGAAAAATTATCTGAGCACTATAGTGTGTTTGCGATTTGTCAGTACTGATGAGATTTGCATGGTGTTTTTCCCTTTCCTAGTATGCCAGATAAACAGAAAAGAAATCAGCCTGGAAATTTTAGATGTGCAGAGAGGTCTTCACTTCCTTAGGAGGCTAAGGAAATTCAGCATGTATTTAAAGGCTCCTACCATTTTTATAGATGCACCATAGAGAGCATTCTATCTGGATGCATCACAGCTTGGTATCTTGGCATCTGCTCTGCCCAGGACCATAAAAAACTACGGAGAGTTGTGAATGCAGTCCATCATACAAGCCAACCTTTCCATCTATTGACTTCATCTATAATTCTCGCTGCCTTGGAATGGCAGCAACATGATCAAAGACCTCTCCCATCCCGATTATAATCTCTTCCAGCCTCTTCCTTCAGACAGAAGGTACAAAAGCTTAAACACATGGATCAACAGGTTCAAGCACAGCTTCTTTCCCACTGTTATTAGACGTCTGAATGGATCTTTCAATTATCAAATATCAAATTTAATGTTGATCTCACTTTTTGTGCACCTTCCTTATAACGTAACATTGTATTCCTTGCCCAGTGCTATTACACTTGGGCATTTTGCATGGTATGATCTGCCTGTACTGCACACAAAATAAAACTTTTCACTATACCTAGGTACATGTGGCAATAATAAATCAAATTTTTAAAAAAGTAAGAGATTGGAGGTATGGGTTGTCATCCCAAAATTCATAATTAATGTTATTTTTGGGTTTTTTTTTAGCCTTTATGCCTTACTCATTCAACATCAGACAAATAAATTGCAATTTAGCACAGTGAATTGTTTTACAATATAGGTTTTCTGCAGAGGAGTATATTCCTGCCAGTATTCTAAAACATTATTTTTACTGCTCCTCTATGTGTACAAGGGAAACAGCACAAGCTGTAATGGCAAATGAAGATGTTACTTGAAGTTATATCTCTTCAGCAACATTTAGCTAGCCCATTCAAATGATCTCCAATCTGTCAACGAGAGTGTAGGTCTATGACATTAATGCCAATGGCATCTATACTTGAAGGTTAAAAAACTCATTTTCTAGTTCATCCATAAAAGCAGATAAGGAAACCTGGAAGGCATCCACTTCGCTTTCTCCTTCCAAAGGGGAAGTTGTTAGAAGGAAGATATAGTTAGGAAGCAGTTGAGACACAGTCAAAGAAGAAAAGTATTACGGCTAAGCATAATGAACAAACTGCACCACACAGAGAGAATAAATTCTACCATAACTGGTAGTCTAGTGAGCTGAAAAACTTCATCTGAAACAGGGCAGGACAAGGTAATTGTAGAAAAATGCTGTTGTACTCCTGCATTCAGAGACAAGACTGCAAACTGTTTTTCATTTTTTCAGAGATCAGGTACTAATATGCATGATTAGGTACCTATAGTCACAGACTAGCTGCAAATTCACAAAGTGCATCCTCTTTCAACTCCTAAAGGAGTAGGAGCCCATATGGCCACATGTATATTATCAATAATGCCTGCACTTTGGGGAATCCAGCCAGACAGTTCTGGTTCTTTTGTGTTGCTGTCTATTTTCTATGGGGGAATTGATGAATTCACTGGCCTGAGTATACAAATCATCTTGATACAACTGCTGTTACTTCGAAAGATTCAGAAGCAGAAGAATGCAAGGTAGACGTTGCCATGACAACCACAAGAAGAACAGTTCTTTTCCTGGAAGTAGCTTTCAGATCTGGCTGTAGGTTCTGTTACAACTTTCTTGGGAAGTTATTGTCACCACATGTTGGTTTTTAGGATATCCACCAGTAGTGATTGTGTTGGTATGTATAAAACAGTGGTATTATGAGGGTGCACAAGAGGCCCAAGTTGTATATGCAATTCTCTTGCATACCTGTTCTGCCATTTCTTTTTCTTCCCTTTTCCGTCTCCAGTATGAAGAAATGTTCAGAGGGGTAGCCAAAGCATATTAGAGACTTTGGCCCTAAAGCCCTGTCCACCAGCAATAGCCACAGTCCCGTAGGAGATAGTTTACTTCAATTGTGACATTGACACTTACTTGCCCAACAATGTTGCAAGTTGTTTGTGTAAGGTATTGATGCTGAGCAAATCTAGTCTTGACAATAACTACGCAATTATTAGAGAAATCATGTGAAGAAGTCATCAGTAACACCATTAAAAATTGTGTACCTGCCAACATCTTCCTTGCTAATGTTCATTTTGAGTCCTGCCTGACCTACTTGGTTTTACTCCTTGGCAAACTGTTGATCTAAAGTTAAATGCAAGAGCTGAATAAAAGTGAAAACAATTCCCCACATTATTAAAGCAGAATTCGAATGAATGTAACATCAAGGATCCTTATTCAAACTAGGATTAATGAAGTTGATTTTCCAGTGGCTGAAGACATACCTGGCTCAGCGCAAAATATTTATGTTTATCAGAAGGCCAGTTATCACAGCCCCAGGATGTCATTGACATAATTCCTTATGACAAGATTTCCAAAAGTAGGGATTGCAAACCTCAGTGGGATCATGAGCAAACCATTTGGAGTTGGAGCTCCATATCACCAATGATCATCATGGAGGTCTGACTGGGTTATAACAGCTCCCTATCTAATAAGCCCTGTTCCCACAAGACCCACCACAGCCACTCACCACTGCACATTCTTTAAGGCACTGCACCAATTCTAAAGCCTCAAAATGGGATCTCAGTTTCAAAAAGATTTCAGAAGCATTGCTTTAAGAAAATGGTCATGCCCTTTCATTCATCATAGAACATAGAACATAGAACATAGAAGAATACAGCGCAGTACAGGCCCTTGGGCCCTCGATGTTGCGCCGATCCAAGCCCACCTAAACTACACTAACCCACTATCCTCCATATACCTATCCAATGCCCTCTTAAATGCCCATAAAGAGGGAGAGTCCACCACTGTTACTGGCAGGGCATTCCATGAACTAACGACTCGCTGAGTGAAGAACCTACCCCTAACATCAGTCCTATATCTACCCCCCCTTAATTTAAAGCTATGCCCCCTTGTAATACCCGACTCAATACGCGGGAAAAGGTTCATACTGTCGACCCTATCTAACCCCCTAATCATCTTGTTTTTTTTTTTTTTTTTTTTTTTTGTTTAGGAGATTAAGAGCAAACCCTACTGAAATAAAATTCATCGGGAGTTTCATGGGATTAATGCAGAGAGAGAGGTTGAGTGAAAGATAAGAGGGAATAATCTCAGAGCAAGCCCATTTAAATGGAAGTGAGGAGGGCTTTTATCTCTCTGACGAACCTGCGGAATACTTCACCATAGAGGGTTATTGAAGGTGGATCAATTAGTATTTTCAAGGCTGAGATAGACACTTTTAATGAGTGAAGACATCAAAAAGGCAGAAAAGTGGACTTGAAGATTACCATATCAGCCATAACCTTATTGAATGGCTGAGCAAACTTGATAGTCTAATGGAATGATTATCTTTTCTTGTGAGAGGGAATGAACTTCAAAGCAAAGATGTTATGCTTCGGTTATAAAGAACTTTGTTAAGAACATATTTTGAATACCATATGAGTTTTGGTCTTTTCGTTTAAGGAAGAATGCACATACTTTGAGGTGGTTCAGATGAGTTTTATGAGATTGATGCCAAGAATTATTGAGTTGTTTCATAAGGATATCTTGGACAGGTTGGACCTGTTTCCACTGCAGGTTAGAAAAGTGAGGAGTAACTTGATTAAATATGCAAACTACTGATGATAGGTCATAGAAAGAATATTGCCTTTTGTTTTTCAGTCTAGAATGAGGGGCCAGGGTTATAAAACTAGGGGTCATGCTTTCAAGACAGAGATGACAATTTGTTTTTTCTCTGAGGGCTGTACAATTTTGGAACTTTGCCTCAGAAGCTGGTAAAAGTGGAATCGTTAAGTATTTTTAAGAGAAGTGGATAGATTCTGGTTAGGTAAGGAACGCAAGTGTAGGCGGGAATGTGGAATTTGATATGCAAACAGGTTAATCATGAACTTATTGAATGGTGAAGCAGACTCAAGGGTCAACTTTTGCTCCTATTCCATACATTTGTGAAAGCTCAAAGGCTAAAATCCTGGCCATTGCAAGATTAGATTTATCTGGGCCTGGACTGTGGAAAACAGTTTATGGTTTGCCTGAGTATTTACCATTTAGGTGCAGCCATCTCTGCAGGATCCCAATCAATGATCAAACTTCCGCTGGAAAATGGACACGTTGACAACATCAGATGAAGTTAGTGTAAAATATGATGGCTCTTATTCTCCTTCTCATAGAGATTGTTAGAGTTATGAGGAGGTTCTACCAATTTCTAGATGAATGGGCCGGTCACAGTAGTGGATTCCCATGTAATTTGAAGGCTCAATGTGCAGGTTGAAGATTCCTCTGCCCATGGTGTCATACCTCAATATGTACCCAAAATTACAGGGACCAGAAAAGACAGAGAGAGTGAGAGGTCATTGCAAATTTGGAAAATTGAGCCATTGGGTTTCTTATATTACAAAAGCCAATGGAATTCTAATAGTCATGCGAGACTTAATGGACCCATTTATTCTCCCTAAGTCCAGCAGGCAAATTCCGTGGAATTCCTAGGTTACCTCAGAAACCCTTCCAATTACATCCTAAAATAGACTGGAATGTTAGGCAGCTGTACCTCTGATAAAAATCACACAACACCAGGTTACAGTCCAACAGGCTCAACCGGAAGCACACCAGCCCTCGGAGCGACGCTCCCCCATCAGGTGGCAGCGGAGGGCTCAATCCCAACACACAATCTATAGCAAAAATTTACAGTGTGATGCAACTGAAAGTATACACTGAAAAATCGATTGTCTGTTAAGCCCTTCCTCCGCTAGAACACAGTGATAATTTGAGTAGAGGTGAAACTATCACTGCATTCTAACAGATGAAAGGCCCAACAGACAACCAGCTTTTCCATGCATAATTTCAGCTACATCACACTGCAAATTCTCGCTACAAATTCTGTGTGTTAGGATTGAGCCCTCCACCACCACCTGATGAAGGAGCGCCGCTCCGAAAGCCAGTGCGCTTCCAACCAAACCTGTTGGACCATAACCTGGTGTTGTGTGATTTTTAACTTTGTACACTCCAGTCCAACACCGGCATCTCCAAATCGTACCTCTGATAAACACCTAAAAATTGTCCAATAAAGGACATCACTCCCAGAGGAGCAATTAGCTTAAATTTTACACTGTGTTAAGCGTAGAAAATTAAGTCACCTTTATTTTTAAAAAAAGCTCTTCTTGATCTTAGAAGTTTGCTTTAGTGGAATGGCTGTGCTACACTCTGATTAACAGAAACAGAAGGGCATCTAGGGATGGGCAAAAAATGCTTTCCCAGCCAGCAACACCCACATCCCACAAGTAAACAGGCCATTGCTCTGAAGCATACTTCCATTTGTGGACCATCTAACCTCACATATATTAATAATCATGTCCCTACAATTTGAGATTGGGTCTATGGTGCTCTCCTTTAATGGACAAAGATCTGTTTCCTTCCTCTTCCATTGCCACAGTGATACTCCAGCTCTTTCAGGATCGAGACTTGGGAACAGCAAGGGACAAAAAGGGAAATCAAAATAATGAACATTTCTGGAATGTTATCAGCAGAAATAATGACTGAATTATGAAGAGCTACTTCTGAGGATTAGATGTAGCAAAACAAATTGTAAGAATAAATAGATAAGAATGATAAACACTCTTACTATTTTGCAAGTTCTATTTTCCAGATCAACAGAGCATCGATGACTTTTCAACTGTTACAAATCACTGCCATTTCTACAAAGTTCCATTCAAAATTCCTTCAATATTGGAACAGCCCTTGTTGGCCAACAACATGTGCTGGACAAATTCTGGGCTTGGACTGATGAATGACAGTTAATATTCACAACATGTAAAAGCCAGGCAATGGCCATCTATAACAAAAAGGTATCTTCTGACCTTCAAAGCATCACCAGTACATTGAAGGTCACTAGTTTTCAGAAGGTTAATGGCATAATTGAAATCAGCAGCCTCTACAAGGATAAAGCAGAAACGAGATACCATGAAATTACGCCTCCAACAGGACATTTTACTTGATACAGCAATGATTTTTTAACCATCCATAACATTAGAAATTGGGTAGTGATACCATGGTACTGAAGAATCCAGCAGGCACTTATTAAAGCTAACTATTCTACAAATGTTATATGCACAAGCATGTAAGTATTTGAGCTAGATTAACTTATTCAATTAAATCATATCAACATGTTTTCAGCAGTGTGCAATGCGACAAATGATCTAAGGTAAGACTAATATGTGATCTTTAAATCCTTAAGACATATGCCATAACACAGTGATGATGTCATGACCATGTCCTTTTAACGTATTCTGACACAGGATATAACATAACATGACCCTAAAAATAAAAAAATTTCAATGTCCATGGATGTGCAGGCTAGGTGGATTAACCATGAGATTTGCAAGATTACAGGGAAAGTGTAGGGGGATGGGTCTGGGTAGGATGTTCTTCGGAGGGTCAGTGTGGACTTGATGGGCCAAATGGCCTGCTTCCAAACTGTAAGGATTTTGTGATTTGCTGTCGTTAAAACCACAATGCTGATTAGGAGGGAATTCCAGTATTTTGATGCAGTTATATTGAAATCATGGCAACATATTTCCAAGTCAGAATGGACAATGGCTTAAAGAGGAACGTGCAGGCAATACAGTCCCTGTGTATTTGCTGCTCTTGACCTTTGAGGTGATAGTATTCATAGATTTAAAAAGTGCTACGATAGGAGCCTTGGAGAATTTCTATAGTGCATCTTGTAGATGGTGCACACTGATTGTACTGAGCTTTAATGATGAAGGGTATGAATGTTTGTGGATGTGGTGCCAATCAGGTGGGCTGCTTTGGCCTGGATGGAGTCAAGGTTCATGAATCTTATTAGAGTTGCACTATCTAGGCAAGTGGGGAGAGTCAGGTGGGAAGTTACTCACTATTACAGAATTCCTAGCCTCTGATAGGCTCTAATAGCCACAATACTTACATAGCTAATACAGTTACGTTTCTGGCCAGTAGTAATGCCTAAGATGTTGAAATTGCAAGATTCAGGGATGGTAATACCATCACATTTCAAGGTACAATGATTAGAATTTTTCTTGTTGAGGATGATGATAGTCTGGCACTTTTTTGGCATGAATGTTTCTTTCCATTTGTCACCCCAAATGTGGATATTTCCAGGTCTTGCTGTATTTGCACATGGACTGATTCAGTATCTAGTGAGTCACAAATGGTCATGAACATTGTACCTTTGTCAGCAAACATCCCTACTTCAGACGTTATGAAGGGAAGGTCATTGATGAAGCAGCTGAGCTTAGGATATTACCTTGAGCTATTCAAGACCCTTGTGGCACAATGGCAGCACCTAGTCCACTGGGCTAGGAGATCTGGCTTCTAGTACAACCTGCTCCAAAGCTGCGTCATAATATGTTTGTATAGATTGATGTAAAACATCTTTAGGTAGCAGATTGCAGGTCTGGGTTTCTCCAGATGTTTCTTTAAATAAATTACTATCTTAACTGTATATATAATGAAAAATAGTGAGGGAGATATGAAGCCAAACACTAACACAGATTCATCCATGTTACATTCCTGATATAATCACTCTTTATCATTTGTTATTTTTTCAGATTATTCATGATAATGCACACAGGAAGTAAGGAAGAGGTGGATTTTAGCTCAAGGCATGTTCTGCTTTAAGAATTAATTTGCTGCTTCTCATTGCCCAGTTAACTATTGGGCATCATTTCAATGATGCAGAACTATTTCCCACTCATTTCATGTGGAAAGAAAGTGTAGAATTTCCACTAGTATGGGAAAGATAATAGACAATAGACAATAGGTGCAGGAGTAAGCCATTCTGCCCTTCGAGCGTGCACCACCAATCAATATGATCATGGCTGATCATCCTTAATCAGTATCCTGTTCCTGCCTTATCTCCATAACCCTTGATTCCACTATCCTTGAGAACTCTATCTAACTCTTTCTTAAATAAATCCAGAGACTGGGCCTCCACTGCCCTCTGGGGCAGAGCATTCCACACAGCCACCACTCTCTGGGTGAAGAAGTTTCTCCTCATCTCTGTCCTAAATGGTCTACCCCGTATTTTTAAGCTGTGTCCTCTGGTTCAGCACTCACCCATCAGCGGAAACATGTTTCCTGCCTCCAGAGTGTCCAATCCTTTAATAATCTTATAAGTCTCAATCAGATCCCCTCTCAGTCTTCTAAACTCAAGGGTATACGAGCCCAGTCGCTCCAGTCTTTCAGCGTAAGGAAGTCCCGCCATTCCAGGAATTGACCTCGTGAACCTACGCTGCACTCCCTCAATAGCTGACTCATCTGCTTTAGGGAATCGTGTTTAGACCAAGGTAAGAAGGTAATATTCTGGGTATTAAAGGCTACTTATTGCTTCTTCTAACCCAAAATGAAGATGTGATGAATTATTTACAAGTCCTCACTGGTATATCTGTTTGCTGCCAATCTAGTGTTTCAGCCTGGCTTCTCAATTCCTGTTAAAACATCATTTGAGTCCTTTGATAAAACAGAATCTTGATTTAAATAAATCTCCCCGTCTCCTACCTGCTTTAGACAAGTACCTCCTCCTTTGTCATCTAGTATCAGAAATTGCAAAAACAATGTCAATTACCAAATGGTAAATGATCTTTGCATTCCTAATCTTTCCACTGGTTGGGTAAGGTTAACAGGGATCCCCAAGGTGAAGCAGAACTGGAAAACAGGGGTTGTTTGGACTATGACATGCAGTGGAATTTGGTTCCCATTTAAAACTCTTTATGCTAATATTACACAAAGTCAAAATCTATTAAGTGCATGATAGCTGATCTGTAACTTGTCTTACACTTCCACCATGGTAGAATACTGTCACCACAAGGACTATAGAAGTTGAAGGTGAAACCCCAACATTACTTTATCATAGGAAACTGGAATAGATAATAAATGGAGCCATGCATTCTAGGTTCAGGTCTGTTTATGTGCTGTACAACATTATGTTTATGACTTGGGCTTAGACTTAGATCCTCCAGTCCCATACAGACAGCAAGAATGAACCACAAGTCCCAATCCATTGGAATTGCCTTTGCTCCAGCCCATGTGGTACTCCATTTTTGAAGGTGCTTCTTAAACATACTTTATCAGGTCATCTTTGATCAGTTTCATCAGTTTTTTCCATCAAATGGTGTCCCAGTTTACTGCCACTCGGACATGCCAGCATACCATATGTCCAGGAGGTGAAATCCAATTCCAACTAGCCTCAGTCATCTCTTTGTGATGATATCTCATGGGCCCTTCTGAAAGTACACTGTAGTGTTTCTTTGTTGGTGACCTTATCTCTTTTGTGATGCCAGGATCTTACATTGATAACAATGGTGGAAGACATCCAACTTACATGACACGTTTACTGTTCTCTTCCATGACTCATTACTTTAGATCATGGTTGGTACTATGGACATGTAGAATTGCAGTGTTGATCATGTGGAAATGCTGTTTTGCCAATTCTTGTGTCAACATGAATCTGTATGTTGCCATCCCTGGAAATGTTAGTCCCTTGTAGGGAAAGTAGTTGACATCCTCAATGTATTGTTGCCTAATGGTGATGGGAGGGCCATGTGTCATCTATAATCATTGTCTTGATCTTTTCATAGTTGAAGTGTTGACCAATCTTGGGGCTGCTAGAATAATGTTTTAAGATACTAATATACCACTCTGGAGTGATATTCTGTCTTGTGGAGTACCATGGATGCTATCAAAAACCTTCTTTGTTGTACAAGGTGATTAGTAAAGGTGAAGTAAAGTCACCATAGTCTTAAAAGACCATAGGGTTACTCTCTTATTAGAGAGAGATGATTAGTGGTTTAACCTGAGAGTCACCTCACAACTCAGGCAAAGGGAGAGGCTGAAAAGGAGAATCCTTCATGGTATTCTCAACAGTGCAGGAATTGAAACCATGTTGCTAGCATCAATCTCCATCACAAATTAGCTATACAGTTAAAGATTAATAGATGAAATGGTTATCTGTCATCACAAGATAAATGCTGACCATCTGGATATAAAGGACTGTAGCTAACAGGAATTATTTACAGTTGTTCTACTTTGCAAGACCAGTTATAGTGCTAAGTCCATAGAGCTAACAATAATGTATACTTACATTAAAATTGAGCCTGATGTCTCAGAAGAGACTGTCATATAACTCAAATATAATTCAACTAGCAATTAAGAACTTTGTAATAAACCTATTCTGTTTATCAAGATTGAATGCGTTTTCTGCGAAAAATGTCATGTGGCTGCCTTCTTCACTTGTGTCAATAACTAATACCAATAAGCAGAATTGGTGGCAATGAATCTACCCAAAGCATCTCAGAGGTCCCAGTAAACACAAACACAACATATATCTGTGACAGATTGCAGATTTCACCGCATATATTCTTGAAATTAAGGGAGTGGAGAACTAGGACCTTATTCTAGGCTGAGTTTAAAATGTTCCTCTCTGCAAAATGCTGCTCACTGCATGATCTGCACCCTGGAAACCTACCTGTCTTCACAAAGGGTATCAGCTACTTCTGCTTTTAATTTGCTGAGCTTTGTTGAAAACATTTCCAGATACCAACATTAGTCCCAGAGCTAGTTTAAAAAAATGCTCTTTGCTTATCTTAGATTTTTTTTTTCAAATTAGACACTTTCTTGTGTACATCTTTCTAAATGCAAACGAAGGACTGCCTTCACCCTCCATTTACAGAGACTCGCGGTTGGTAAATCTTCCAAACCCGAAGAGGGCATTTCATCCATTCCCCCCAATTACCTGTTATCAATTTTCCTTTTACTCCATTAACTCCCAAATTGTCATTACTTTGCAGTTACAATGATCACCATTTTCTCAACATGTTTTTGAGGATATTTAATTTGTGATTCAGCAGGATTATTATAAGTAAATTCTCATCATCCAATTATCAACTAATTTAATGCATTTGAATTTACAGAAAATGTAATGCATTTTTGTAAATGTACTAAAAAGGGAAGAAACTTAGAAACTAGTATATGCACCTGCATTGCACTGCGGAAATTTTGTTTGTTGTCAAGTAGTGTGGTACATCTGGGGCGACTGTTACTAGTATTTCTGTGTATTGGCATGTTGTGTGGATATCAGTGGTCTTCTGTGTCTATTGCATTGTTTAATATGATTTTATTTTTACTCCTGTCACTAATGTTCAATCCTGATCTAGTTTTTGTTTAATACTTGGTCAACTGTTCCAAATGTTACCTGGTGATCACATCTGTTCCAAGCTTTTGGCTGTCTCCCTCTATCAGATTAAATTCCTCTGTGGAACCACGTACCTCAAAGCAGTGAACCACAATCAATTTATTAATGCTTGGGCTGCACAGGCCGCACCTTGTATCACTTTTCTATGTGACTTTACATCCATTCAATTGCAGTATATGACCCAATGCTCTTTTTAAACTCATTTCCCTCCTTTTGCTGACAAAATATAGCATAATTTTAAAAATTCTAGAGCATTTTAAACTTTCAGTTCTAAAGCTTCACACTGAACTCAAAGCATTAACTCTTCCTCTCTCACAGATCTGCTGAATTTATCCAATACTTTCCAATTTTACTTCAGTTTTCCAGCATCTGCAGTACTTTGCTTTAATAACTGTTATTCCTCATGAGGGTAATATTTTGTTGCAAGACAGGTTGAGGATGGATGGATAGATGCTAAAGATGAAACTTACAGTCTTGGAGCCGAGCTTTAGAGGGAAGCAAAAGAAAGCTGGCTATCCCAAAGAAGCTTATCCCATGGCTATAACACATTCGGCATAGGCTAATTTAGCTCACAGTGGGACTTCCTCTCCTCAGGAGGAGGAGGTTGCATCCTGGAGAAGGTAGGCCGATCTCATTGACCAGCAGCTGCTGAGTGCAGTTATAGGCACTCATGGGAGTATAAGGAGCAGGACAAAGATAATGGATAGCTGCTGGAGCCAGGTAAGTCTCAGGTTTCAGAGCAGGGGACAATCCAGAAGCCCTGGAAGGGACAGGAGATTGCAAGATAAACATCAAGGAACAAACAAGGAGGTAATACTTTGGGAAGTGTCCTGATCCAGAGCACAACTTCCAGAGTAGGCAAGTGCTTTATTTGAATTGGCAATGCTTTGTTTAAGGCCTGATTGTCATACCTCATGCCTTTAATTATGGTGTGCTGCAGACCAAAGAGCTTCAAGATGAGTACCCAGGAAATTGATCAATTTCTCTGTTAGAGAGGAACCCAGCAGAGAGAGAAATTCTCTTTCAAGTTGTGGAAGGATGATTCCAAAGCATAAAGTCCACCAGGCATAGGAAGATTACCAAAACTGTTAGCTCAAGCATCATCACTGAGTGTTGCATGTAGCACAGGATAGACAAGCAGGAGACTGGAAGAACATAGCAAGCCAGGCAGCATGAGGAGATGGAGAAGTCAACATTTTGAGTATAACCCTTCTTCAGGACTATATTCTTCCACCGTCCTGCTTGTCTACATGTAGTGCAGGAAGCATTTCCATCATGTCTCAGGTAGCAAAATGAATACAGTTCTTCGTTTTACAATTGTTCTCAAAAATGCATTAAACATTTTATAACATTTGCCCTTCCGTGGAACCCTCAACTTTTTCTTTTTTTCTTTGCATCCTCTCCAAAGCTGCTGTATCTTTCCTATAGTAGAGTGATCAGAACTAGACACAATATTCCAAGTGCGGTCTCACCAGAGCTGTAGAGCTGTAGCAAAACCTCACGGATCTTAAACTCGATCCCTCTTGTTAATGAAAGCCAAAATATCATAAGCTTTCTTAACAACTCTATCCACTTGGGTGGCAACTTTGAGGGATCTATGTACTTGCACAGCCAGATCCATCTATTTTTCCACACTGCCAAGAATCCTGTCTTTAAACCTATATTCAGCATTTGAGTTCGACCTTCCAAAATGCATCACTTCGCATTTATCCAGGTTGAACTCCATCTGTCATTTCTCAGCCCAGCTCTGCATCCTGTCTATGTCACGCTGCAGCCTGCAGTAGCCCTCTATACTATTGACGACACCTCCAACCTTTGTGTCATCTGCAAACTTACTAACTCACCCCTCAACCTCCTCATCCAAGTCATTTATAAAAGCTACCAAGAGCAGAGGCCCAAGAACAGAGCCCTGCAGGACCCCACTCAAGACTGACCTCCAGGCAGAATACTTTCCATCTACAACCACTCTCTGCCTTCTGTCAACTAGCCAATTCTGAATCCATGGATTTGTGCATGAGAACTGGAATTAGAGTATCAAATCTTTCAACTTCAGTGAATCATTAAAACCTTCCTTCTGAATTTTGTATCTCAAACTTGCAGGGGTAGAATACACTTCTGCATGGCAAGATAGTTAGTTCCTTATTCGGAGACCCAATGTAAAAATGTAAGTACTTAGAATGGATTTGAGAAGAGCATGGCCAGCATCCAAATTTAATGATGCTTTCCTTAAACTACTACTGGCTATAGTAAGGAACAGGAGGGACCTGTCCTCCACAACAGAATCATGAAACTACTAGTTGGAGGTAGCTGAAGAGGTGTGCAAGCGAGATGTTGTACCCACAGATCTTCAATGCTGTGTGTAAAGGAGTTTATGGCCTAGCCAGGTCATAAATGTGAGTACCTTTGCAGATTCATCCAAATCCCATATAGTACAATCACCACCCATCCTTCAGTACCTATGCAATTCTACACCACATACATCAATTCAGTAACTTGACTGGAATCCTTATTCTGTGTTACGCATCTCTCAAATTGTCAGCATTACCAATGATATTCACTCAACAGATATCATATATAACTTTCATTCACTAACCAGACCCCTTCTAGAAGAAGAATGCACAAACACAAGGAAGAGGGAGAACACCTGGAGTTGACCTACCACATGTTAAGGATTCCTGAAGAAGGGCTTATGCCCGAAAGGTCGATTCTCCTGATCCTTGGATGCTGCCTGACCTGCTGCGCTTTTCCAGCAACACATTTTTCAGCTCTGATCTCCAGCATCTGCAGTCCTCACTTTCTCCTACCACGTTAAGCAATTAATAGGTCTTGTGGAGGATATCATGAAGAAAATTCAGATATATAGATCTTATAATATATAATATATTAGATATTAAATAATTAATAATATAAATAGAGAGGAAGGACATTCCACCAGGGCTTCACCAGAGACTCTATAATATATATATTATATTTATATAATATAAATATAGAGATGGGACATACCACCATTCCTTCACCAGAAACTCTCACTGATGATGTTACTTAGTATGGTGATAACAAACCAGCTGAGCTAACTTACATACTTATAATCAACCTGAGCTACAAATCTTCTCAAAAATCACTAATATACAGATCCCCTATAATCCAGATAGAGGGATAGGAATCTTGCAAGTAAATAACTGGTAACAGAATTACTAATACCTCTATCACACACATGCTAATTTTATTCCATCAATGACAGAGATGTAGGAAAGCCGAGTATGGTGATTGGCAAGGTTGCAACTCTGTCATGGCTGTAACATATTCCTTTCTTTTATCTTTCAAGATCATTGAGCATAGATAAAGAATGTACAGGAGATGCTCAAGGACAATACCTTTGAGGATCTCAATTCTTCTGAAGATACAATCACTCACCAATACAAATTCTTGCAGTTGAGTAAAGTAGTTAATTGTATTTAATTGCTTTGGATTACCACACGTACATAGTCCTTAACATTTGTTTCAAGACAAAGCCAGTCAAAGAGGCAAATGCAATTGCCCACCCTTTTTTTGCTATTGTACAGAAATTCACATGGTAAACAAATCATCTGTGTCACATACATTTAAGAGCAGTAAACTAAAAGAACCTTGGTGGTGAGAGGACATAAGGGCAAAGAAAGTGAGAGCAATCTAACTTTGACTATGAGCATCTGACTGATGAGTAGAGCTTCCTGTGACCTTTTTCTCTCTGCTCTGTACCTCTGTTGAATGCATTACAAGCAGACAGGTCTGGGGGTTGAATATTCCTGAGTACTCAGTGTTTTGGAAGGAGATACAAAAAGGAAAATGAAGTGATGTAGCTTTGTTGGTAAAGGAAGAGATCAGTGCTGGAGTGAAAAGTTATTTTGACACTGAAAATCAAGACATAGAATCATTCAGGTAGGAATAAGAAACAGCAAGAGACAGAAGTAGTTTCACAGTAGGATACAATATAAAACCAAGAAATACCAGAAGAAATGTATAACAATGATCTAGCATGATTTCAATATGCATATAGATTGGATTAATCAGATTGGCAAAGGTATTCTTGACGAAACATTCACAGAATGTATTAGGGATTATTTGTTGGAGCATGAACCAGGGAGCAGGCAATTCTGGATGTGGTATTGTGTAAATGAGGTAGGATTAATTAATGATCTCTTAGCAAAGGATCCTCTAGGGACTAGTGACAGCATGCTGAAATTTCCAATTCAATTTGAGGATGAGAAACTTGAGTCCCATACTAGTGTTCTGCGTTACCAAAATGCAATACCTTGTATTTATCTAAATTAAACTCCATCTGCCATTTTTCAGCCTGCTTGCACGTCTAATCAAGGTTTCATTGTACTCTGAGGTAATCTTTTTCACCGCCTACTACACCACATACTTTGGTGTCACCTGCAAACTTACTGACAAGATGATCTATATTCATATTCAGATCATTTATAAATGTCGAAAATCATTGGACCCAACACTGATCCAAATCAAAGACACCTCAGAAATGGCTGCCAGACTACTCAGACCTCTTGGTATCATGGTAGCCCACAAACCCACCCACACACTAAAACAGCTGCTAATGAACTTAAAAGACTTTATACAGACAACATGCAAAACAAATGTCATTTACGAAATATCTTGCAAGATCTGTAACAAACACTACATTGAACAAACAGTCAGAAAACTAGCCACCAGGATACATGAACATTAACTAGCCACAAAAAGACATGACCCACTATCACTAGTATCCATAGATACAGATAAAGAAGCACACCACTTTGACTGGGACAACACATCCCTCCTAGAACAAGCCAAACAGAGACATACACGAGAATTCCTAGAAGCATGGCATTCCAACCAGAACTCTATTAGCAAACACATCAGTTTAGACCCCATCTACCACACTCTGAGAAAAAGAACAGGAAAAAACATCAGCACACTGGAAATGACATCACCAACCCAAGGATACCTACACACATAAATAGAAAGGAGGACATAACACTGAAGACTCACTGATATGGTGACGAAATATTTGAAAATGAACCTTCCAGCTCAGTGAGCAAATTTACATCCACTGATCCAAGTGTCACACTGCTAGTCACAGACCTCCAGTCTAAAAACCATTCTTCCTCCCCCACCTTCTGTCTCCTAACTTCAAGCTAATTTTGCATCCAATTGGCTAGCTCCCCCTGAATCCCATGTAATCTAGCCTCACTAACCAAACTACTGCGCGGAAACTTGTTGAATCTTTTACAGAAAACCATATAGTCAATGCCTACAATTTTGCCTTCATTAATCTTCTTTGTCACATCTTCAAAAAACATAATCAATTTAATGAGACGTGATTTCCCACGCAAAGGACCATGCTAACTATCCCTAATCAGTCCTTACCTTTCCAAATGCATGTAAATCCTGTCCCTCAGAATCCCCTCCACAACTTGCCCACCATTGACGTAAGGCTCACCAATCTATAGTTCCCTGGCTTTTCCTTACAGCCTTTCTTAAATATGACACTGGTCAGAAGAGGGATCACTGAATCACAAAGCATCCAGTTTTCTGGCCGCTCACAGGTGTCTATTGATGTTACAAATATCTCAGCAAAGAGCCAAACAATCTCTTTCCCAGCTTCCCACAAAGTTCTGAGAAGCACCTGATCAGGTCCTGGGGAATTGTATACCTTCCTGCATTTATCACTCCTGCATCTCCTCTTCTGTAATATGGGCACCTTTCAAGATATCACTATTTATTTTCCCATGTCCTCTAGCTTCCATGTTCTTCTCTACATTGAATACTGACAGGAAACACCGGTTTAGTATCTCACCCATCTCCTATAGTTCCTTGTTGATCTTTAAGGGGCCCTATCTCTCCCTAGTTACTCTTTTTCTTTTAAAGTACTGTTGAGACTGATAAGAGATCAGCTATAATTGTATTGAATGGTGGAGCAGGCTCAAGGAGCTGAATTGCCTACTCCTCTTAGCTCTTATGAGTAGTTAGGATCTGGAATGAATTGCTTAGAATGTGATGGAGGCAGTTCAACTGAGGCATTTAAGAGGGTTTAATATGATTATTTAAATGGAAACAATGTGCAAAGATATGGGGAAAGACAGGAGTTTGGCACTATGAGAAAATGGTCAATTTAAAAGGCATCTGGATCTGTATATGAATAAGAAGGGGTAGACGGAAATGGGCCAAGTGCAGGCAAATGGGATGAGATTAATTTAGGATATCTGGTCAGCATGGACACGTTGGACCAAAGGGTCTATTTCTGTGCTTTACATCTCTATGACTCTATGACTCTATGCCCAGTAGACACACAATAGGCCAAATAGCCTTCTTCTACGCCATAAACATTCTGTGATGCTTTGTGATTCAGTGATCTCCCTTCTGACCAGTTATCCATTGTACAGTTCTTTTGTGTGCATCTGCTGATATCACTGCAACAGAACACTGACCATAAGACATAGGAGCAAACAATTAGGCCATTCAATCCATCGAGACTGCTCCACCATTCAATCATGGCTGATAGGTATCTCATTCTTCCATTTTTTTCCCTATGACACTTGATCTTCTTGATATTCAAGAACCTATCTATCTCAGTCTTAAATATACTCAATTGCCTTCTGTGGCAATGATTTCCATAGATTCACCACTCTCTGGCTGAAGAGGTTTCTCCTTATTTCTGTTCTAAAAGGTCTTCCCTTTATTAAAAGAGTATGCCCTTGGGTCCTAGTTTCTCCTATCAATGGAAATATCTTTCTTCCCAACATCTACTCTGTCTAGGCCAGTCAGTATTCTGTATTTTTCAATTAGATTCCTCCTCACCCTTCTAAACTCCATTGAGAATAAACCCAGAGTCCTCAAATGTTCCTCATATATTAAGCTTTTCATTCCTGGGACCATTGTTGTGAACCTCTTCTGAACATGCTCCAGGGCCAGTACATCCTTTCTGAGATATGGGTCCCAAACTGTGCACAATACTTGAAATGTGGTCTAACCAGAGCCTTATAGAGCCTCAGAAGTGTGTCCCTGCTTTTTTTTTTATTAAACTCCTCTCAAAATAAATGCAATAATTGCATTTGACTTCCTAACTGCTGTCTCAGCCTGCAAGTTTACCTTGAGAGAATCCTGGATGAGAATTCCAAAGTCTCTTTGCACGTCAGTCTTTTGAATTTTCTCCCCATTTAGAAAATAGTCCATGCCTCTATTCTTCCTACAAAGGTGCACGACCCCACACTTTCTTACATTATACTCCATCTGCCACTTCTTTGCTCACTCTCTTAACCTATCCAAATCCTTCTGCAGCTTCCCTTCCTCCTCAATGCTACCTGTCCCTCTACCTATCTTTGTATCATCTACAAATGTAGCCAGAATGCCCTCAGTTCCTTCATCTAGAACATTAATGTAAAAGTTAAAAGTTGTGATGTCAACACTGAGCCTGGCAGAACACCACTGTTCATCAGCTGCCATTCCAAGAAGAACCCTTTTATCTCTACTCTCTGCTTTCTACCAGAGAGCCAAGCTTCTATCTGACACTATGAACCCTTATGTTACTCAGTAGCCTCCTGTATGGCACCTTGTAAAGGCCTTCTTGAAGTCCAGAGAAGTAACATCCATTGCTGACATGAAGCTGATGTTTCCACACCAGTGTACTACAAAGAACATAACACCACCATCAAGGTTCCCCTTTTTCCTGCTAGTGACCATATTAAAGCCTCTAAACTTTGCAAAAGCTTCAATGTTGACAAGAACTCTTTGCAAAATATTATCCAAAGGGAATTAATGAAATATCTGTAAACACTGAATTTTTGTTTAGATTGGGCAATCTGAATTATGCCCCGATGGATTATTGTTAATTTCACCTCCTTTTCACTGGCATATTTCCCAAACCTCAGGAAGCTGCTGCTGGAGGTGTTAAATTCAAATGCTTATTTAATTCAATTGAAAATCACCTCATTATTATGTGCTAATTATGTTAATACCTTCAGTCCCTGTGTTGCATATGTAGAGCAAAACCTCTTCATTTAATTTTGACTTACTGGTTTTATCACATGATCTCATGTTTTTTCAGGATATCGTGGAATTCCAGATGTTGGACTGTTTTAGAGATCATATATTTTGCAATGCATGGACAATAATGTAAAGTATAGAAGAAAATATTTGCATATAAATGGCCAAATGGCTAGCAAAACATACTGTAAGATTAGAAAATTGAGATAAAAAGACTCAATTTTAAGTTTATGTTTAGACGATTTTTGGTGGAGATTTATTTATTGGAATAGTGCATTCGGCAGCATTAAATCTATGTAACAAAGAAGCCAAGGATTTCAGATGTTGGAAATCAGAAACAAGAACAGAAATTGCTGGAAAAACTCAATAGATCTGGCAGTATCTGTGGAGAGAAAGTAGAGTTAATGTTTCAGATCCAGTGACTCTTCTTCAGAACACTTAAGTACACATACCGAGTCATGTTTTTTACTGTTTATATGCTCTGGAATTTGAAATTCAACTTTTACCTAAAGTCTTTACTGTGGAAGTGTTTCTACTTCTGTGAATAAAGAGTTATCCCATTTATATTAGGATGTAATTTCTTTTACATTGATTATCTGCCAGGTCATCATGAATTTGAACTTTAGATAGCGAGGCAATATCTCACCTGTTTTTTTTTTAAATTTGGATTACTTTACTTTCAGTTATGTCCTCAGTGACTTGTGCAGTGATTTATCAATTTCCATGCTGCACATCTCTATGACTCCATGACCTTCCATTATGAGTTGATAAAATGTGGAGCTGGAAAAAGTACAGCAAGTTAAGTAGCATCAGAGGAGCAGGAGAGTCGACATTTCAGGCAGGTCCCTTCATCAGGACTGACCTTCCATTTTGCCCAGTCCTAACCATAATTTTTCACCTACTTCCCTGCCTTCCTCTCATAGCTCATCTTGTCAATGCGACTCACCTCCTATTGTCTCAACCCTATTCCTGCTAAACTGCTGAGCAACCACCTCACCCATCTGAATCTCACAATTCTCTCTCCTCAAGTTCTGTACGCTTCTCCTTCAAATACTCTGTCATCACTCCTTTTCTGTTCATAAAAGTTGGCATGGCAACCTACTTCCCTAACTCCAATCTTTGCTTCTTCTTCAGTGTTCTTGAACATGGTTACACCTCCTAACTCCATGCCCACCTTACTGGGAACTTCATGTTTGAATCCTTCCAATCAGAATTCTGCCTCTACATTATATACAAATAGGTTTTACTGATGTGAATACTGACATGCTATGAGAAATAAATTAGAAGAATAAAGAAAAAAAATTGAGAATTACAGTCCTTCCAAGCAGAAAAAATGGAAGAGATGAGTCCATACTGGCCTCCTGTCCATATTGGACGACACCTCCGATTTGGGCCAGACCTCATCTTGAGGATCTCGACACCGGGAGTCCACACTTGCTTCTCATTGAGGCTAGGAGTCTGTGCTGGCTTCACATTGAGGCTAGGGGTCTGTGCTAGCTTTACATTGAGGCTAGGGGTCTGTGGTGTCTTCATATCGAGGCCGGGGGTCTGTAGTGGCTTCACATTGAGGCTGGGGGTCTGTGCTGGCTTCACATTGAGGCTGGGGGTCTGTGCTGGCTTCACATTGAGGCTGGGCGTCTGTGCTGGCTTTACATCGAGGCCGGGGGTCTGTGCTGGCTTTACATTGAGGCTAGGGTCTGTGCTGGCTTCATATCGATGCTGAGGGTCTGTGCTGGCTTCACACTGAGGCTGGGGATCTGTGCTGGCTTCACACTGAGGCTGGGGGTCTGTGCTGGCTTCACATTGAGGCCGGGGGTCTGTGCTGGCTTTACATCGAGGCCGGGGGACTGTGCTGGCTTCACACTGAGGCCGGGGGTCTGTGCTGGCTTTACATTGAGGCTGGGGTCTGTGCTGGCTTCATATCGAGGCCGGGGGTCTGTGCTAGCTTCACATTGAGGCTGGGGGTCTGTGCTGGCTTCACACTGAGGCTAGGGGTCTGTACTAGCTTTACATTGAGGCTGGGGGTCTATGGTGTCTTCATATCGAGGCCGGGAGTCTGTAGTGGCTTCACATTGAGGCTGGGGGTCTGTGCTGGCTTCACATTGAGGCTGGGGGTCTGTGCTGGCTTTACATCGAGGCCGGGGTCTGTGCTGGCTTTACATTGAGGCTGGGGTCTGTGCTGGCTTCATATCGAGGCCGGGGGTCTGTGCTGGCTTCACATTGAGGCTGGGGGTCTGTGCTGGCTTTACATCGAGGCCGGGGGTCTGTGCTGGCTTTACATCGAGGCCGGGGGTCTGTGCTGGCTTTACATTGAGGCTGGGGTCTGTGCTGGCTTCATATCGAGGCCGGGGGTCTGTGCTGGCTTCACATTGAGGCTGGGGGTCTGTGCTGGCTTCACACTGAGGCTGGGGGTCTGTGCTGGCTTCACACTGAGGCTGGGGGTCTGTGCTGGCTTCACATTGAGGCTGGGGGTCTGTGCTGGCTTCACATTGAGGCCGGGGGTCTGTGCTGGCTTTACATCGAGGCCGGGGGTCTGTGGTGTCTTCACATTGAGGCTGGGGGTCTGTGCTGGCTTCACATCGAGGCCGGGGGTCTGTGGTGTCTTCACATTGAGGCTGGCGGTCTGTGGTAGCTTCACATTGAGGTGAGTGTCCACGCTTGCTTCCTTTGAGGCTCTCAAGTACAGGACTCAGCAAGAGGTCAGGACTTCATTCTGGACATTTCTGATGCTGCGCAAGGACAGGAGGTTGAAGAAAGAAAAGAAAATAAAATACAAAAGGAGAAAAATAAGTAAAGAAATGCTAAGAGTCCTACTCCGCTGCCAACTTGAGGATTCTTTAATTTCTCCCGGGATCAAACCATGGTGGGCCGCAGCTCTTATGAATAAATTTTAATTCTCCTCAGTTTCTCAGCCTAGCATTTAAGACTTCTAAAACTCTCTGTCTCTTTGAGGATTTCACTACCTAACTCTTCCACTAGTTTTACCAGATCTGACAATTTTATTTCCTCATGCACTTGGACTTTTCTTTCCAAGAATAGGGTGCACATTAAAAGAATGTTGTTGTTAATATGGTCTCTGCATATGCTATGATTACTATGCCTTGGGTATGTTAGATCCCTTTATTGCTTCTCTATTTTCTTATTCCCCTGGTTGTTGGATGTCTACACATGCATACTTAAAGACTGCCCTGTTTCAAATATTTGGAGGAGCCGGTGTTGGACTTTAGTGGACAAAGTTAAAAATCACACAACGCCAAGTTATAGTCCAACAGGTTCATTTGGAAGCACTAGCTTTCGAAGCACTGCTTCTGCATCAGATAGTTGTGGAGCAGAACCATAAGACACAGAATTTATAGCAAAAGGTTACAGTGTCATGCAGCTGAAATATATTAAACAAACTAAAAATAAATCTTTCATCTTTTAGAATGGTTTTGCTAGGTTCAGTTTGTCAAAATGTAAATCCCAGAACATCTTTTAAGTCACATTCTCAAGATAATTTCAGGTTTTCTAACAAAATGTGTCACCTCAGCTCAGACAATGCATTAAAAGGTGTGAGGTTAAAGTCTGTCTGTGTCCCTATCTTGAGTCAGACTGGTTCTATTTCTAAAGTGGGATTTACAGAATCTTACATGGATTGATCTCACCGAATATTGCATGTATTTAAAAGGATTACTGCAAACTGATTAAGGTTAGTTAGGGTACATTTCACCCTACTTTCACTTTACAGCACAGCAACACAATAACATTTTTCTTTTAAACTGTAATTACTTCTTTTTTGTTTGAATAGCATTTATTTCAGAGCTGTTTACCAGTTTCTCAATCAGATATTTTCATTAATCCATATTTAAAACTAAATTTCTAAAGTTAAGTGGTATATATGAAGTGTACATTTAGATATTCACAACTCCAAACTTATGGTCATTTGGCTTCATATCTCTTGTAGGAGATATTACATTGAATGAGCTGTACAAATGTACATGTGGCTTGTAATGGGTAACACCAACGGTAATGCCAGTTTAAGGAACAGACCACAACAGATTAATCATTGAAACAATGATGAAACCATATTTGTTTTATGAGTATTGCAAATTCTTCTTTTCATTTTAAGTCAATGAAAATATAATTAAAGATAGTTTAAACTTTAGATTTAAAAGTTCCAAAATACCTGATATTTGTGAACATTTCATGGGCTATTATATCCAGATACTATTTAGATTCCACCTTAATGAGAGGCTAAACTAAAGATCAAGCAATCTCCCATAACCAGCAAAACCCAGGGCACAAGAAGCTGAGTAAGTGGGAGAGCATGAGTGTGGTTAGTACATGTGTGATCTCTCTTACTGGAGAGAAGGAACTAGAAGTACACCTAAGCACTTCCACAGCTGAATGGACCAGCTTATCCAGGTTCTTAACTGCTCTCGTTCCATCACCCTACACAGTCAAATTTTATTTATGTCAGGACTGGACTGGGAATACTCACTCAAAAGGAAGTAGCTGGTGAATCAGGTGGGATTTCACTATGTGAAGCACTGAGCACACCTGAGAGTCACTTTCTGGAAAGGGAAGAGGGCAACTTCATTCCTCTATGGAGAACTAAGAAGCAACAATCCTGATTTGAGAAGTTCAGGGACTCTTCTGATTCATCAACTGCTAATCAGCTGTGATCTTACATGGTGGCATATTATGGTTTGTAAATGCTTGAGATAAACGGCAAATGGGAAGACTTCATTACCAGTATCTGTAACCTATAACAATATATTTCTTATAAATTGTAGTAAACCTTTGATAGAAGTCCAGGGGATGTCTGCAGCAAAAAGGCACCAGAAGGAAATAGGTTAAAAGATGGTGGACTCTGATGAAGGCAACTACTGCTCTTCCTCGGAGACTATGAAGATCAGAATACAGAATTGTACAAGGTTTTATAGGGCATTTTAGAGTTTGGAATTCATGGGAGGAAAATGCTGCCCTTTGTTAATTTTACAAAAGGCAGTCAAGTTATTACTTCAGTGTTTGACTCTAACAATAGGAATCAAAGTTGCCCTGGTTACCAACTGCAACATGTAAGACCTTGATAATTAAATCCTCAGTGAATATATCTGGACAGGTCTCAATCAAAGTGAGTTTAAATAAAATGATTGACGTAGAATGGGCATTAGCTCCAGGAGCGAGCTAAAATGAAAAAGCTCGAGCAAGGACTAGCTGAAAGTAATTGTCATAAGTTGATGTCCATATGAGTCAATTTTGTCATTTCAGTCTGTCAGTTTTGATCATTCCACCTCAAACAAAGTTAAAAAGCAGGGAAAGTTACACGTGAACTGTCATGAAAGATAGATGTTTAATAGAGATTTTAAAAAAAAGAGGATAAATGCAACCCTTACAAGTAGAAAATGCTTGGGAGATAAATTAATAACACTTTTATGGTAACATGTATTTGTGTTTAAATTAATGATTTATCGGGAGAAATTAATATGAGTCAGCCTTTCAGATATTTTAGCCCATTTATGGTCTTTTGTTAGTTTTCAATATCAAGGTTTTCTGTGCTAGTTATTAATTTTGATTAATTGGCATGAAAATTTTTCTTTCTAATTACAGGATGATGGACATCAAACTGAAAGTATATTAATGGCCTCCCATTTGTTAGTCCTGGATTTATGAGATAACCCAAACTCATTCATCACATGTTATGTCATTACCTCATGTCTCTTCACCTAGCAATGTGATTCAAATTAATAATTACACCACGTAATGATAGACACAGGAGTCTCGCTGGACAAATTATCCCTTCCCCCATAATCATAAGCTGAATGCAGTGTGCAGCATGTTAAGTTCCTATTTCCCATCCTGAATTTAAGAGATCAAAAAAATTTCATAGCTTGATATTGAAGTAGTTCACCACAAAATAGAAGGAAAATAAACAATTTTTTTGCCCCCAACATAGAGCATAACTTGATGTGAATGAAAGCAGTGGACAAAATTTAATGCCTCTGCACCGCACCCCACAGGAGCAGGCTGAGTGGCAGAGTGGCTAGAAGATTGGGTGGGAAGACATGGAGTGGAGAGACAATTGTCTTCAAAATTCCCTCCAGTTAAGTCAGGGGTGGAGAAGGTTGAAGTTAGCCTTCCTACCCTCAGGGCAACAATACTCCAGTTGAAGGCGTACTGATTTTACACAAGTTTGGCAAAACATCCTTGCTTTTAGACATCATGTCTCTATTTGTAAAGCCCAAGATTCCTTGTGACTTATTAACTGCTTACTCAGCCAATCCTGGTATCTTCAATACTTCCAGATCATAGAGCCATGAAAATATGCTGCGTGGAAACAGACCCTTTGGTCCAACTTGTCCATGCTGACCAAATATCTTACCATTTGCCAGGATTTGGCCCATATCCCTCTAAATCCTTCCTATTCATATACCCATCCAGATACCTTTTAAATGTTGTAATTGTACCAACCTCCACCACTTCCACTATTTCTATATCAGATCAGACATGAAAATTGCCCACTTACCTTTGGCGCAGTTATTCAGGTGCAGTTCTGAGTGTGCTGCTTTTCCAGCTGAGGTAGTGCAGATGAAACATAGAATACTCACAGCCAACAGTCGAGAGGATCAGTACTGAAGCCATGGCTCCCTTTTCAGCAACAAGCACTTTATTCTGCAGTTTAAAAGGCCTGTAGCCAATTTGAAAGCGGCTGAGAAAATGTAAGCATGTGATGTAAGTGAAGAGGAAATCTGGCTGGTGGGAAAGTACCATTAAAGTGACAGGGTGAGGGTTGCACAGACAGCAGGTGCATACAGAGGTAGAGGTGCCAGCAGGGGATGGGGGTTAGGGTAGATCAGGGTAAGGTGCAGGAAATGGGGGGATTGGGGTCAGGTCAGATCTGGGATGGTAGCGGTGAAATTTGAGGTTGGGAGATCCATTGTGGGGGAAATGTTACAGGTCAGATCACTTGGGTGAGAAAGGGGTTTAGATTGGTGGATTCAGATGTCAGATAGAGGGGAGGTGTTGTCAGCCAGGGAAGGGGATGTTAGAACAGTGGGGGGAACAGGAAGCAATCACCGGTCAAAATAAGTGGTTTTAGATCTACAGTGGTCAGGTAGGAGGTTCAGGAGAGGTATCAGGTCTTTAGCAAGTTTGACATTGGAGGGTCTGGACGGGACAGGACAGGCCTGCTCAGCAGTGGATGCTGGGTCCATGATGGGTCAGAAGTCAGGTCAGTGGGAAAGGACAGTCAGGTCTGGAGCAGGTTTAGGCGCCTGAGAGATTTTGAGGTGTATCAGCGGAGAATTGGGTTGCATGGGGCATCAGTGTTAAGTTTAGCCAGGATTTAACTTAGAGATGTACAGAATGGAAACAGACCCTTTGGTCCAACTCATTCATGCTGACCAGATATCCTAAATTAAGCTGGTCCCATTTGCCAGCACTTGGCCCATATTCCTCTAAACCCATCTTATTCATATACCCATCCAGATGCCTTTTAATTGTTGCAATTGTACCAGCCTCCCCTAGTTCTAGACTTGCTCACTCCAGGGAAAAGACTTTGACTATTCATCCTATCCATGCTCCTCATGATTCTATAAGATCACCACTCAGCCTCTGACATTCCAGGGACCACAGCCCCAGCCTATTCAGTGTCTCCCTATAGCACAAGCCTCCAACCCTGGTAACATCCTTGTAAATCTTTTCTGAACCCTTTCAAGTCTCACACATCCTTCCTATAGCAGGGAGACCAGAACTGCACACAATATTCCAAAAGTGACCTAACCAATGTCCTGTACAGCTGCAACATGACCTCCCAACACCTATACTCATTACTCTGACCAATAAAGCCAAGCATACCAAACACCTTCTTCACTATCCGATCTACCTACAATACCATTTTCAAGGATCTATGAACCTGCACTCCAAGGTCTCTTTGCAAATCAATGCTCCCCAGGACTATACCATTAAGTGTTTAAGTCCTGCCATGATTTGCCTTTCCAAAATACAACACCTCGCATTTATCTAAATTAAACTCGATCTGCCATTCCTCGGCCCATTGGCCCATCTGATAAGATCCTGTTGTACTCTGAGGTAACCTTCTTCACTTCCACTACACCTCCAATTTTGGTGTCATCTGCAAACTTATTAACTATACCTCCTATGTTCACATCCAAATAATTTATCTAAATGACAGAAAGCAGTGGGCCCAGCACCGATCCTTGTGGCACTCCACTGGTCACAGGCCTTCAGTCTGAAAAACAACCATCCACCACCACCCTCTGTCTTCTACCTCTGAGCCACCTCTGTATCCAAATGGCTAATTCTCCCTGTATTCCATGTGATCTAACCTTGCTAACCAGTCTACCATGAGGAAACCTGTTGAACGCCTTACTGAAGTCCACATAGATCACGTCCACTGCTCTGCCTTCATCAATCCTCTGCTTCTTTGCTACTGCTTCAAAAAGCACAATCAAGTCTGTGAGACATGATTTCCCATGCACAAAGCCATGTTGACTATCCATAATTAGTCCTTGCCTTTCCAAATACATGTAAATCCTATCCATCAGGATTCCCTCCAACAATTTGCCCACCACCAATGTCAGGCTCACCAGTCTACAGTTCCCTGGCTTTTCCTTACCACCTTTCTTAAATAGTAGCATCATGCTAGCCAACCTCCGGTCTTCCAGCACCTCACCTGTGACTATCAATACTACAAATATCTCAGCAAGAGGCCCAGCAATCACTTCCTTAGTTTCCCACAGAGTACACCTGACCAGGTCCTGGGAATTTATTCACTTTTATGCGTTTCAAGGCATCGAGCACCTCCTCCTCCGTAACGTGGACATTTTTCAATGATGTCACCATCCATGTCACCACATTCTATATCTTCCATGTCCTTCTCCACAGTAAACACTGATGCAAAATACTCGTTTAATTTCTCCCCCATCTCCTGTGGCTCCACAGAAAGACTGTCTTGCTGATTTTTGAGGGGTCCTATTCTCTCCCTAGTTACCCTTGGTATATATAAAATCCCTTTGGATTCTCCTTAACCCTATTTGCCAAAACTATCTCATGTCCCCGTTTTGCCCTCCTGATTTTCCTACTAAGTATAATCCTACTGCCTTTATACTCTGCTAAGGATTCACTCAATCTTTGCTGTCTATACTTGACATATTCTTGCGTCTCTTTCTTGACTAAACCCTCAAGTTCTCTGGTCATCCAGCATTCCCTACACCTACCAGCCATGTCCTTCACCCTAACAGGAACATACTGTCTCTGAACCCTCATTATCTCATTTTTGAAGGCTTCCATTTTCCAGCCGTCCCTTTACCTGAGAACATCTGCACCCAATCAACTTTTGAAAGCTCTTGCTGAATACCGTCAAAATTGGCCTTCCTGCAATTTAGAACTTCAGTTTTTGGTTCTGGTCTATCTTTTTTCATCCCTATTTTAAAACTAATAGAATTATGGTCGATGGCCACAAAGTGCTCCCCCACTGACACCTCAGTCACCTGCCCTGCCTTATCTCCCAAGAGTAGGTCAAGTTTTGCACCTTCTCTAGTAGATACATCCACATTTGGAATCAGCAAAATTTTCTTGTTCACACCCAACAAATTTGTCTCCATCTAAACCCTTAACACTATTGTAGATCTAGTCTGTGTTTGGAAAATTAAAACCCCCTACCAATATCACTCTATTATTTTTATAGATAACTGCAATCTCCTTACAAACTGTTTCTCAATTTCTCTCTGACTATTGGGGGGGTCTTTAGTACAATCCCAATAAGGTAATCATCCCTTTCTTATTTCTCAGTTCCACCCAAATAACTTCCCTGGGCATATTCCCAGGAATATCCTCCCTCAGTACAGCTGTAATGATATCCCTTATCAAAAACACCACTCCCCCTTCAGTCTTGCCACCCTTTCTATCCTTCCTATAGCTTTTGTATCCTGGGTCATTAAACTGCCAGTCCTGTCCATCCCTAAGCCAAGTCTATGAAATTGCTATGGTATCCCAGTCCCATGTTCCTAATCATGCACTGAGTTCATCTGCCTTCCCTGTTAGGCCTCTTGCATTGAAATAAGTGTAGTTTAAGTCTTCTTTGCTTTGTTCCTGCCTGCCCTGACTGTTTGACTTGCTCGCTTTCCCAACTGTACAATCTCAGACTGATCTCTTTCTTCACTATCTCCCTGGGTCCCATCCCCCCACCTTACTAGTTTAAATCCTCCCAAGCAGCTCTAGCAAATCTCCCTGCCAGTATATTAGTCCCCTTCCAATTTAGGTGCAATACGTTCATCTTATACATGTCACTTCTACCCCAGAAGAGATTCCAATGATTCAAAAATGTGAACCCTTCTTGCCTGCACCAGCTCATCAGCCCTTATTCATCTGTCTATCCTCCTATTCCTACCCTCACTCGCTCATAGCACCCGAGTAATCCAGGTATTACTACCCTTGAGAACCTCCTTTTTAAATTCCCGCCTAACTTCTTATATTCTCCCTTAGTCCTTTTTCCTTCCTATGTCATTAGTTCCAATGTGTACAATGACCTCCTGCTGGTCCCTCTCTCCTTTGAGAATATTCTGCACTCTCTCTGAGACATCACTGATCCTGGCACCAGAGTGGCAAAACACCATTCTAATTTCTCACTGTTGGCTGCAGAAACATCTGTCTGTGCCTCAGACTACAGAATCCCCTACCACAATCGATCACTTAGAACCTGGCGTACCCCTCATTACAGTAGAAACAGTCTCGGTACCAGAAATTTGGTTGCTTATGCTACATTCCCCTGAGAGTCCATAACCCTCTACATTTTCTAAAATAGCATACTTGTTTGAGATGGGGATAGCCACAAAAGACTCCTGCACTACCTGCCTCCCTCTCCTACCTTTTCTGGTGGTAACCCATCTACCCAATTGTACCTGTGGTTTTTCTCCATTCCTATAACTGCCATCTCACACCCCTGGTTCCTGTAAATTCCTCATTGCCTCTAACTGTCATTCCAACTGATCCATGTGATCTGATAGGATTTGCAACCAAATACACTTACTGCAGACATAATCATCAGTAATGTGGAAACTCTCCTTAATCTCCCACATCCGACAGGAAGAGTACACCACTGTATTAAAGTCCATCTTTGCACCTTAACAATCTACAGACCCAGAAAATAGCACAGTCTTACTGCTCTAAATAAAACACTGCTCCAGGCTAACTTAGTACCTATGTTTTATATTTTTACAATTTTAATCAAGAGCCAGATCTCAATAAAATGTATAACCAAAAACCCACTCTACTCGCTACTAAAAAAAAGACAGCAAGGTTACATTTAAAAACCATGTACTTATCTACTCAAGTGCTGTGAGCTCTCCTACACAGGTTCCTCCAAGGTCAGCTGTGAATTTCACTGTTTGTAACTTTTCTTAGATGTGCTCTGATGTCCAGAGATACTTGAACTCGAACAGCAAAGGCAGTAGCTGCACAGAGCCACCACTATGTCAGAGAGCAGTGTAGGTTTCTTTCTCTCTTTCTCTGTCTCTCACTGTCCCGGTAGAATCCTCCCACTGACTATGTGATTTTTACTTTAGTCCTCTTCCTCCCAACGTGCAGCTCCTATCCACACCACTGTAACAGCAGCTTTCCTGATCGAAGATCTAGGCCTGGAATCTTCCTCCAGTCTGAAAAATTAACACCATTACCTCTGGGTCTGAAGATTCAAGCCCCACTTATCAGAGAGGCATGTCAAACACTTCCAATCATTTTGATTAAATTTAATTACTTAGATACAGATAGAAAGAAGAGACAGCAAGAGGTAGGGGAAGGTTTGTTTAGAAGGAGATGCAAGCTCTGTAGCAAGGAATGAACAATCTCCACCAAATCATTCTAGTCTTGGGGTAGATGTTTTCAAAATGGAATATTCAGAGTTGGTATTATACATCCAGCGAGCAGGTAGGACTTGATCCAGGCTTCTTGAGGAAGTGTAGGCGGGGTCATGTCCAGCAAGGACAAGTTATGTTGGGACAAGGAGAGGTCATGTTGGGGAGTCAGTGGTGATAGCAAGGGCCTTAATCTTGGTGTATTCTACATAATTAGGTTTTGAGGGTTTGATATCTGTTGTTGGTTGTTCAATTGTTCATTAATAAACAACAAAATAATTAAATAGCCAAGCTGTTCCTTATTTGAAGGATTAGTTGAGGGAAGAGTATCAATACTAACATTGAGAACTTTCTATGACAATTTTATTTTGGATAAGGCGACAAACCCAGAAATGGAATTCGCATCCATTTTATGGCCACATGATTGTTTGGACAGCTAATGCTTATTATTTTCTAACAATGAAAGAACATGAAATTAACAAAGCATACAAATGTGTATTAATTTCATGTGATGCTAGAGCTGAAAGAAAGATTTACATTTAAATTTTCCTTTATTATATTTCTTAGGATTATCTCAAAGTCTTTCCCATATAATTTCCCATTTAATTCTTGAACACGGTGAGACCTAAAGGGGCAACCTTTTCACACAGCGGGTGGTGAGTGTGTGGAATGGGCTGTCAGAGGAAGTGGTGGAGGCTGGTACAATTGCAACATTTAAAAGGCATCTGGATGGGTATATAGGAAGGGTTTGGAGGGATATGGGCCAGGTGCTAGCAGGTGAGATTAGATTGGGTTGGGATATCTGATCGGCATGGACGGGTTGGACCGAAGGGTCTGTTTCCATGCTGTACATCTTTATGACTGTATCACAACCATTTATATAATACGAACTCCCACAATTAAGTACATTTTCATTCATTTATCTGACTGAAGGAAGAGCTAAAAATCACACAACACCAGGTTATAGTAAACAGCTTTATTTGGAAATTTCCAAATTATTTGAAAGGTTATTTCCAAATAAACCTATTGGACTATAACCTGGTGTTGTGTGATTTTTAACTTTGTCCACCCCAGCACCTCCATATCATGAAGGAAGAACAGCAACCAAAACACCATGTTCTTTTGCAAATTGTTATGGGTTTTTTCCTAACAAAGTGAACCAATCAAAGTGACTTCAATTTGGAAAGTACCCTTTTTATTTGGGTGCAGGAGCAGGCAGAGGAGGTGCAGTAGGAGCAGATGGGCACAGGAGGATGAGGAGGAGGGGACGGGGTGTGCAGGAGAGGGTATGTGGGGATGCAGAGGGACAGTGAGGTCAGGGTTAGGGGAAGCAGGAGGATGAGGGAGTCGGGGAGGATGGTGGGGTGCTGGGGGCAGAAAGGTAGGGTTTAGGAGTCATACATTGGATGATAGGTTCAGGGTGGGGGAGGTGGATTCAGGGGGCAGGGTGGCAGGTGTAAATGAAGTTAGTTTAATAATAATTACCCTTATTTTATATCACCATTATTGAACAATTTTGCACAAAAGTATACTTTTCAAAACTAGTTAAAAGACACATAACACCAGGTTATAGTCAAACAGGTTTATTTGGAAGCACTAGCTTTCAGAGCACTGCTCTTTCGTCAAGTAATTAGTTTGTTTCAAGCGGCTGAATAGCATGCTCCTAAATTGTATGTTCATGTATAAAAGAGTTAATCCATGTGCCAAAAAGCTTTGCGTATGCTGACATTAACTCTGGTGGAGCATTAAACAGTTCTGCCAGAATTCTGAACTCTAACATTCAGATAACCTGGTGTTGTGTGATTTTTAACTTTGTCCATCCCAATCCAACACTGGCTCCTCCACATCATGGCTTTTCAAAACTGGGTTTACAATCTTTTTAACATTGGCCTAAATATTTCAGTGGAAAAAGATTTGGAATGGTATCGACTGGAGTTGTGTGGAGACCATGTGGAGTTCCAATGCAAACGGCTCTATGAGAATTACCCAGAATACTGATATTCTAATGAGCAATTCCTTGCATTTGGAATCCTGAGAAAAAGTCCATTAAAGTCAGAGAATTCAGAGCGATCGAACATGATAAAGCTCCAGAAGGTTAAAAACATTTTCTAATGTCTGGATAACTATTAAATTAACTCCCAACTTCATCTCTCCTTGACCGAACCCAACTTGTCTTTGCTACACTGGAGAAATTTTTTGAATAAGTAACCAAGAGGATTGATGAGGGCAGAGCGGTAGATAGGATCTATACGGACTTCAGTAAGGCTTTCGACAAGGTTCCCCATGGGAGACTGGTGATCTCACCATTTGGTACAGAACTGGCTCAAAAGTAGAATTACAGAGGGTGGTGGTGGAGGGTTATTTTTCAGACTGGAGGCCTGTGAACAGTGGAGTGCCACAAGGATCGGTGCTGGGTCCACTTCTTCTTGTCATTTATATAAATGATTTGAATGTGAGCATAAGAGGTATAGTTAGTAAGTTTGCTGATGGTATCAAAATTGAAGGTATAGTGGACAGTGAAGAAGGTTACCTCAAATTACAACGAGATCTTGACCAGATGGGCCAATGGGCTGAGAAGTGACAGATGGAGTTTAATTCAGATAAGTGAGATGCTGCATTTTGGGAAAGCAAATCTTAACAGGACTTATACACTTAATGGTAAAGTCCTGGGGAGTGTTGCTGAACAAAGAGACCTTGGAGTGCAGGTTCATAGCTCCTTGGAAGTGGAGTCACAGGTAGATAGGATAGTGAACAAGGCGTAAGGTATGCTTTCCTTTATTGGTCTCAGAGTATTGAGCACAGGAGTTGGGAGGTCATGTTGCGGCTGTACAGGACATTGGTTAGGTCACTTTTGGAATATTGCGTGCAATTCTGGTTTCCTTCCGATCAGAAAGATGTTGTAAAACTTGAAAGGATTCAGAAAAGATTTATAAGAATGTTGCCAGGGTTGGAGGATTTGAGCTACAGGGAGAGGTTGAATAGGCTAGGGCTGTTTTCCCTGGAGTGTCGGAGGCTGAGGGGTGACCTTATAGAGATTTATAACATCATGAGGGGCATGGATAGGATAAATGGAAAAGGTATTTTCCCTGGGGTGGGGGAGTCGAGAACTAGAGGGCATATGTTTAGGATGAGAGGGGAAAGATTTAAAAGTGACCTAAGGGGCAACTTTTTCACTCAGAGGGTAGCAAGTGTGTGGATTGAGCTGCCAGAAGAAGTGGTGGAGGCTGCTACAATTACAATATTTAAAAGGCATCTGGATGGGTAAATGAATAGGAAGGGTTTGGAGGGATATGGGCCGGGTGCAGACAGGTGGGGCGAGATTGGGTTGGGATATTTGGTCAGTGTGGACAAGTTGAACTGAAGGGTCTGTTTCCATGCTGTACATCTCTATGACTCTATGACTCTATATGCCCACCCATCCTGACCTGACCCTGATCCATAACCCTGTGTACCCCCCTAAACCCAACACTGCTACCACCTCCAATCCTGACCTGACACTGCTGAACTTGACCCAGAGCCCACATGCCTGGAACTCCTCCTATCCAACCCAATATTCCTGTACCTGGCATCTCCCACCCACCCTGTGAGCTGAACAACTCTAATCCCTCATCCATGTAGTGGTCCCCCTCCCACTCTGCCGAGGACATGGAGGTCCTGGACCTTCTTCACCACCGCTCCCTCAGCACCAGACGCCTGGAGAAAGAATGCCTCATCTTCCGCCTCGGAATACTTCAACCCCAGGGCATCAATGTGGACTTCAACAATTTCTTCATTTCCCCTTCCCTCACCTCACCCTAGTTCCAAACTTCCAGCTCAGCACTGTCCCCACGACTTGTCCTACCTGCCTATCTTATTTTCCACCTCTCCACTCCATCCTCCTCCCTGACCTATCACCTTCGTCCCCTCCCCCACTCACCTATTGTACTCTATGCTACTTTCTCCCCACCCCCACCCTCCTCTAGCTTATCTCTCCACGCTTCAGGCTCTCTGCCTTTATTCCTGATGAAGGGCTTTTGCCCGAAACGTTGATTTTGCTACTCCTCTGATGCTGACTGAATTGCTGTGCTCTTCCAGCACCACTGCATCTGCAGTCATTGTTTTTACCAGGTAGCTGGCAACCTACCATTTCTTCACCTGCTTAGCACCTTAGACTTGTCACCACGGAACAAACACCATTCCTTCCATGTGTCCCACCTCACTTTCCTTTTCTCAGGCATTGTCAAAGTGCCTTTGGGATCCTTAACTTCTTAAATACAAGAAAAAAAATCATAAAAAATGGCTTGGCCAGCAACACAGCTGCTGCGCTGAAAGGCATTCTCCCTGGTTATCTCTAACTCCACAGCAGTTGGGATCTTGTCCAAAAATCTGTCTTCACATTTACTTGGGAAATTCACCATAGTGTGTACAAGGTTGTGTGTTCATAATTCCATGATGACAAAATATGAAAGTGAATTCATTGAATCTGGAAATTTGATGTCAATTTGATTTTGCATTCAGGATCTTGGCCAGGGTGAAATAAGTATCAACAACAGGTAATATTAAAAAGATTATAACCAGTCAAATCTGTTCCAACAATAATTGGAATCTCTGGAGTTTGGGAAACGTGCAACCTAGGTGAAGCAATGTTTATTATCCATTCACTGTAACTTGAGGTCATTAAGAATTCACCATTTGGATTTGAAGTCATATGTAAACCACATGAATAGTGGTGCCAGGTTCTCTTCAGGTTGACGTTAAAGAATTATCAAATTGCTTTTCTGGTTCTTGACATCAAATTTCCAGATTCAATGAATTCACTTTCATATTTTGTCATCATGGAATTATGAACACACAACCTTGTACACACTATGGTGAATTTCCCAAGTAAATGTGAAGACAGATTTTTGGACAAGATCCCAACTGCTGTGGAGTTTTAATTCCATGGATTGGAGAGTTAACAGTAACCATGAGCAGTTGAGTAATGAAGTCAGTAGGTCAAAGGATTAGCCATCACAGGAGTATTTGATAATCATCTTGGTCTGGGTAGAAATGCGGGACTAAAGACATAATCACATGGAGGTCAGAGATTATGAGTGGCACAGGGAGGGGTTACCTGATCAAAGTAGAGATCTGAGCATAGGAAAGGGAACCAGGGGGAAAAGCACATTGATCCTTCTGGCCCATGAACTGTGCTGGAAAATCTCCAACTCTTCAATGCAGCAGTCCCCATTTTCCTTTAGCTATGGAGTTTTTAAAGACTGAGGAAACAAGGCTAATCCACAAAATTGCAAGAGGTGGAATGTGAAGCTGACAACCTCATTAAAATATTTAACTGCACCTTCAAAGGCACCCCCTTCACCCACCTACTACTAACATTGGAAGTGGCTGAGTTCAAGCCCACAGTTTGTGCTTTACTACCATAAGTGCTTATTTTTCCTGGATATGTGAATTCCTTACAAATTACTTCTGTGTTGTGCTTGATCGTTTTTTTACTGTCATTCTTGCAAATCAAATTAAGTTCTCAGAAATAATACGCAAAATATCAATAATGGACCATGAAAAGAAAAGATGAAAAGTTGGACATTTGTTTTGGACAGTTAGTGGGTTTTCTTTAGAGACTTGCCACAGCAAGCATCCAACTCATAAGCACAGGCAAGAATTCTGCAGAGAGGCTTCTAAAATGTGACTTTGATAGGGTAGGCATGACTGCATTAGTCCCCACTTCTACTGGCACCAGTAAGAAAAATCAGCCTAAGTAGAGCTTGATGAATATCTTCTACCAACTTGATTTATGTTGCCCAAAGGGTTGAAACAATCCAGTTATAATGAATTAATATCAAGCTATTTTGTATAATTCAGGGTAAACTTGCTGTAGAGAAATTGCATTACATGGATTATTTTCTTTTTAAATGCACACTTCTGGGGTGTTATATCTTCACCCTTTGAACTTGCAACAATATCCAGTGTATTACAACTGTCTCAATTGTCACTGGTACTACGTCTGCGTTCCTGATATTTTACCTCATAAATGAACAAACATAAATAGTGCAAGACAAGGCACATTTATAAAAAAAAAGGAACTACAGCTGCTAGAAATCTGAAACACAAACATAAATTTCTAAAAAATCTCAGCAGGTCTGACAAGATCTGTCGAGAGAATCAAGGTTAATGTTTCAAATCTAATGACCCGTTTTCAGAACAGAAGCTTCTGATGAAGGGTCACTGGACCCAAAACATTAACTCTGATTTCTCTCCACAAATCACATTTTTACATGGAGTTCACATTTTAATTTTAAAGGAGTTGTATCCTCATCACTTTCTACTCCTCCTCTCGTTGGGCAACTGTTTTTATTTCTGTGTATTGTCATGGGACGTTTCTCTTCATTCAGGATACAGTGCTACACAAATACAATTTATTGCTGTGAACCATGGATGTATAATGCAGATGTTAAGCTTGATCCACTTGAAAAGCTCCCCAGGAGCTAGTTTTGAAGTTTTGGGAATATTTATGACAAATAAGTTTCAGATGCATATATTTAAATAACTTCAATGCATCGTGTAAATTGATACTACAATTGGGAAACTTTGAGGAACTAATGAGGATTATTGATAACTATTAGAGCAGGCCAATTGAAACATGGAAAATGAAGCATGATTAATGATTGACTACCATTATTCACAGTTACACATCTGTCAGTTCGAATACACTCAGGCACTTCCTTTAAATTGTGCAGTTAATTATTTTTAAATTCCAATACACTGTAAACCACTATAACCTAAACTGGACAAAACAAAACAGTCAGTAAATCAGTGCTACTGTTGCTCTTGTTGCAGAAAGTGAAAATAAATAGATGGTATTTGGTCCAAACTGACAGTGGGATGCTGAATATAAAATGCTTGTCAGCTGTGAAAAGATAATTATGTTTTGAGGCTCAACTCTTGGAGGTGGTATGTGCGCAGGCATAGAAGACCAAATTCTTTGTTCTACAACTGTGTAACTTAACTGTGCTAATATGTTTTAGCAGATGTACAGCACTGACTAGCTGCAAATCATATTCTTTATTGACAGTGCAGAAATAACATTCCTGACTTTGCATCATTTTGTTCTGTGAAATCCAGGTGCGGTACAATGTTACCTCCACAACTTGAAGCAGTTTCTGAATGTTTCCAGAATGATATTAATGACTTAAAATAGAAAGAACAACAGAATGTGTCACTTCTCATCGGTGGAAGTAGTTACTTATGAGGGCTGGGCTGCATAAATGCTGTTATAATTCTAATTTTGAGAGACTATCAATAAGAGTATATAATTTGAGTATGAACAAATATTTGTCTGATGCGATCTTTGCTGATAAAACTTTGATATATGGAGCAGATGAATCACAAGTAAATCTTTGGGAGACTCCTTAGCAACCTTAACGTTAACAATTAAGAAGATAACACAAGATCCAAGAAAATTAGTACATTTAGCAGAAGAGAAAAGCTAAGTAGCATATATTAAATGCATACTTCATGCTAACTGTTATTGAAACAAATACAAACTTTTAATTTTAAAAGTTGAATTACTATTAGTTCCTTGGAATTTTTATTTTCCGGATGAACAACAATAATAAAGAATATGGTTTGGGGTTGAATTGAGAAAATAACATTCTGTTAGAAATATAAGGACAGACCTCCTGCAAATAACTCCTCAATCAGATCCTGGTGTACTTATGCTACTTCCTGTGAAGATTGTTTTATGTCCATTGTCACTTTCTTCTATTTCTTTTCTTCTCCTTATTCACAAACACTTACCTCTTTCCCAAACAAACTAACCCTGCCTGACCTAGATGTCCCGAACCTGCTCTGAACTTTACTCCAGGATCATCACGCTGTGGATCATGGCATAGACCTTGTCTAGATTGCAACTAACAGCAGAAGCCCCAAACTGTATTTAGAAGCAATCTTTATTGAACAATTAACACCTTATTCACATACCCTATGGATCTCCACCCTCACCCCATCTATTTATCCAAACCCCACAATACAAAATACCACCCCACAGGTGCCGAATACTTGAAAAAGAGGAGTCTGTAGAATATCTTAGCATCTTTGTTCACCTGACCCATCCACTCCACCTGTGATATCTACTTGCTTACATACACTTACCTGAGGCAAGTGCAATTGAGAAGGTAATTGGGATCTGCCTTCTTTCACTGGTTTTAAGAGTGGAAGGCAGTGGTAAATCACCAGTGAGGAAAACAGCTAAGAAATACTCAGGGTGAAACATCAGCAAATAATAAGGAACTGCCTTTGGACTGAACACACATGCTGTTTCTGGAACAACGATGAATTAGGAGCAACACGATGCAATTTGAACCTCTGGCCTGCTCCAACAGTCAATAAGATCATGGCTGATCTGATTGTGATTCAAACACTATTTACCTATCCATTAACTACCTCATCAATCACAAATCTATTTCTCTCTGCCTTAAAAATATTCAATGATTCTGTTTGTAATGCTTCCTGTGGGAGAGAATTCCACTCACTCATGACATGAGGAGAAAAAAAAGTTCTCATAGAGTCACAGAGACGTACAGCATGGAAACAGACCCTTCGGTCCAACTCATCCATGCCGACCAGATATCCCAAATAAATCAAGTCCTATTTGCTAACATTTGGCCCATATCCCTCTAAACCCTCCCCATTCATATACCCATCCAGATGCTTTTTAAATGTAATTGTACCAGCCTCCACCACTTTCTCTGGTAGCGCATTCCATACATGCACTACCCTCTGCGTGAAAAGTTGCACCTTAGGTCCCTTTTAAATCTTTCTCCTCTCACCTTAAACTTATGCCCTCTAGTTTTGGACTCCCCTACCCCAAGGAAAAGACCTTGTCTATTCATCCTATCCATGCCCATCATGATTTTATAAACCTCTGTAAGGCCATCTCTCAGCCTCCGACACTCCAGGGAAAATAGCCCCAAATTATTCAGCCTCTCCCTATAGCTCAAATCCTTGTAACATGCTTGTAAATCTTTTCTGAACCCTTTCAAGTTTTATAAAGTATAGCAGGGAGATCAGAATTGCACACAATATTCCAAAAGTGGCCAAACCAATGTCCTGTACAACTGGAACATGACCTCCCAACTCCTACTCTCAATGCACTGACCAATAAAGGCAAGCATACCAAATCCCTTATCTCCATCTTAAAAGTGAAGCACCTTATTTTTAAATGATGTCCTCTAAATTCTAGCCTCTCCATAAAAAAATGAAATATCCTTTCAAAATCAAGCCTTAACAAACTCCATCAGTACTTAGACATTTCATTAATATCACTTCTTATCCTTCTAACCTCCATTGGATGCACACACGCTTTCATCAAAAGGTAACCACCCTCCTGTCAGGAATCTATTGAATGAATCAACAAGTATGGAACTTCCCAGATGTACCGAATTAAAATGAAACACATTTATATTTTCTTCCTACATTTAATATTTATTCATTAATTATCTGTTTAATTTCCACAATAGAAACATTGCATTTAACTGCAAAAAGGGAATGATGAATGACTATTTGGGTTTGATTTTCTCCAAATGCCACATAGTGAATCTATTCAAACAAAATACCCTCTTGTGTTATTTTAAAATGTAAAATAAGAAACACCAAATAACTACAGCAAAGTTTGCCTTTTTAAGCAAATTTAACCAGTTGATTGGAATAGAAATCTTTTAATTTGGAAAAATTCATATTATCAATAATTGTTTATTAAATAAGTGTCTGAATTGTAGATTAGCACTGGCACCCCTTTGTACCTGCAGTAAAGTTATGCATACAGTCAGTGCAGGGACATTCTGGGAACACTTGTACTAATGGCCAGCTGAGGACAGTGTTATGAATAATTCAGCGAAGCCTAATATTACAGCTGTGGACAAAACATCGATGATCAGTGGATCCAGTATATCTGAAAAAGGTAACTGAGCTTTGAAAAATGCCAAAAATGTACATTTTATTTTATCAAAGTCTAAATTTATTATCAGAAGCATATTGATGGATGATAATAATAACTTGAAACAATATGCAGACACCCTACAACATGTTAAATTTCAAATATTCAGAGTATTGGGAAAGAAAAAGAAGATTATTCTGTAGTATGTCATTGTTTTATAAATGTTAATCCTTGGAGATACTTCTGGATCAAAAATTAAACCACTAGAAATTGTTTTTGTGTTTGTCCCAAAAGTACAACATAGAAAATATCTTTCAGCTACTACCATGTCCACTGTTGTAAATAATGCAATCAAGTCATATTTTCTTGAATGTATCTTCTACAATCCATGCTAAAATTAAAAACAACAAATCAAAAGTGTTTGGCAGGATCATTGGCAGCTCATTGTGCAGTTTTACAAAATGGGAGGCACAGGTTCAATCCCATTCAGCTCGGTCCCTGATCTGAACAGTATTGCACAGAGAGCTGCAGAGCAGAAGGCAGGTGTCTCCCTGCAGGGGGAAGAGAATGTCAGAGGGGGAGGAGGGTTGGGGGTGTCTCGCTGGGCCACTGTCATGTGTTTCTCAGCAGCTGGCCAAATAGTAGCATTGGCAGTGGTCTGGGATCAGGCCACCTGCTGTCCTTTCAAGGAAAAGGCACTTGGCCTGGAAGAACCAGGAAAATGGAAGGGAGAATCTTAGGGTGTATAGCTTCCAGCAGAGAGTTAAGATTCATCCATAAAAGTGATGATAAATAAAACATATTGTAATTAGGTGGAGATAGTTTTGATTGTTTAAAAGCTATAAAAGAGAACGCAAATAAAACATACCATAATATTCAAATAGAAGTATACATAAAATATTTTACACATGTCAATGGCTAGATATGAAAGTTTCTATTGAACTATTTTAAGAGTTATTGGCACTGAAGTGTTAAAGAAATGTTGTTTTTGTTCCATGTTGATGTCAATTGATGGCCCACCTGAGAATCAGACATAGCCCAATGGATATTCTTAGACAGATTTTTATTCCCTTAAGTACTGAGGGGTGCAGTCATGAATGTTTCTAATCAAAAGGACAATCCTTTCCTTTGTATGACTGAAGGGAACTGCAAAGGGTACATTTATTACAGGTTATTGTCAGGTCGAGAAATTGCGTAAAGAAGCATCTATAATAATGATTTTAAAAATCATGTTATCTCATGCACTGCGTAAGAGCCTGAAAGTTTGAAATTAAGGAGGTATTCTTGAAGGAGTGACTGTGTAAAATAGAGAGAGTCCCCCTGGACTGGTAACAGCCTGAGGCTGGAGACCGAGTTTCTCATCTTTCCTGTGGACTCCTGTTACCATAGAAACAGTGACGATTGATTAGATGCCATCTGATCCCAACCTCATAAAACAGGCAGCAGATGGCAGTCAGAACTACACTACCTGTCTCCAGAGAGAAAAAAAAGGAGAGTAAAGGAGTCAGTAAGGCAAGGGGAAGAGAGAAATAGACTTTCAGGAAGTGAAAGAGATGAAGAAAGTGTGAAAAGAAGATTGAAAAAGTGAGAGAAAGTGAGAAGATCGCAATAAAGAAAGGAACAGAAAAAGCGAGACTTCATTTACAGTATTAACTTCATAAAGGTTCAATTGAAAATGGATGTTACTCAAGATTATTTTGCTAAGTTGAAACAATTGAGTTTATAAGTCTCCTTTTTTCTTTGTAAAGAACCCATTTTTAGTCTTCACTTAGCATTTGAAAGTGAAAGTATGAGGAGACATACTAGAAGGGTTAGTGAATCGATTTTTCTGGATCTTTTTACCTCTCCATCTATATAGCTGTGATTACCTAAGTTTGATTTTCCTCTCATTCCCTTTTATTGTGTCATTTGGTAAAACATTTTATTTGACTGTTTTAATGTGATGTATACATGTGAAAATTCATGTTCTTTCCATTTAAATTCTTTAGGGATTATTAACAAGAATATTTTTCAAATTCCACAATAAATGCACTAAATAAAACTAGTCAAAATGAATTACTTTCACTGGTGACTAACTAAACAATGTACTCTCCATATCAAATAGATCACTAAGTTGTTCCAGTCATATTCTGAGTTTAGAAACTATGCTGTCCAAAATTGAAGTATAAAAGCTTATTGTGCCTGTGCAATTGTTATTCTTACAATTCAGGCAATAAAACCCATGTTTGGTGCCTCCATGAAAAGCAAGTTAAGTCATTTCTAACAAATATGTTAAATGTTTGCAACTAATACTACAGAATATAATTTCTCAATTAGAATTGTAGAGCTTTAATGTGATGTTAATTATTTTGGTAAATATTGTGGTCACCAATGCATTGAATGGTGTTTTTAGAAAGTAGAATGTCTATCTGTATTTGGTGATCCAATGCCATCATTAACTGTTACGAAAAATATACAGGTGTGGAAAATATATACACCTTTAAAAATAATGTACACTATTGTACTTCCTGTGTCCCTCAAATGCTATATATAATTGTCTATCAATTTGTTTAATTTGGCACCAGTTTGCCTCTACTGAGCAGTCTGCACAGTCTAAACATTTTATTCACCCTCATCTAAGATTAAGTATATATCAAATATATGCCTCGAGCTCAAATTATATGTGCCTGCAGATATGGATTTTTCTTTTAACAATGTACACATTCCTAGTTTCTGAAGCAGAATACTGAAGCATCAATTTAGGTGTCTTTTAGATTTTGGCAGGAATAACAAGGCTGTATTTAGTCCCAACCATAGCCACTCTCAAGCTATAACACCTCTCTACTTAATGTGAACTAGACAGCACAGGAATATAAAGTTCATTTCCTAATATTATTCAACCAGCTAAAATGTATGGCCATTCATTTTTTTGGACAAAGCCCACATAGTACCATGTTTGTCAAATTTGATTTCAGTTTTTCCACAATGACATTGGAAGACATGACCTCTGAGTTGCTAATCTTATGTTATAACAATCTTAAAATCACAGTGCAATACTATTGTCTGGTGACCAAAATTGTGCACGGTACACCATGTGCGGCTGAACAAATACTTTGTTCAAGTCATTGCTACTGCTTGAGTACTGTACTCTATTTCTCTAGGTAAATACTGTAATGACATATTTGCTTTCACTATTACTGCTGTATACTATAGTGATGGCCTCATTGAGCTACCCATAAGTACTCCCAGTCCTACCCTGCATCCATTTATCTTATGGTTGTTCTGCTTGTTTATCTTTCCCAGTCTCATTAGGTGCAACACATAACAGATACAACACAGCCACAATTCAAAATACAGCTCTTTGTTTCCTGTCCCTACAACATGCTCTAATTCCAACTTCAGATAAGGTTCAAGACTAATAGTATCTGATATTTTCCAATTATTGTCCTTTATGCCTGCCATGTGACATTAGCAGGATATAAGAAACTGTAGTTCATTTTTTGAATACCTCTTGAATGCGATCTTCATAGGCTATGAAAGAGACTAAGATTGAAAAGATTGACTGAAACTTGGGTCCTAAAGTTGGATACTACTCATAATAATGAAGTGAAAATAAACAAATGTGATAAATGTGTAGCAGATCAAACACCATTTGAAAAGGAAAATGTTATTTTCAGTATTTAACCCCTTACCCGGCAAAGACGAGTTAACTTGTCTTCACCCAATTTGTCTTTTCCAGAGTGCGACGAGTAAACTCGTCCAAAACATATAATTTCAAAAGCAGCCACAGACAAGTTTATATGTCAATTCTCGGCATTTCTGGGCCCTTCTCAGCTAGAAACGAGTATACTCAGTGACTCATACGTCTGGTAGCTGTGTCTCTTCCGCCTCAGGCATTGCAAGAAGCATTGACACACCGCTTTTGGGCACACACTGTTTTTTTTACAAATTACGCCCAGATGTCGAGCTCAGAAGATGACAATGAGTATGAACCTTCTATTAGAAGCTTGGATACATCAGATGAGAGTGCAAGCTCGTCTGATAATGGCTATTCTCTCTCAAGTGAGGAGGAGGAGGAGGAGGATGGACGAATTAGGTGTCGACATGTGGTGTCGGAATAATGCATGCTTCCTCCATCACCACGCTTCCCATTCATTGGAAATCCTGGAATATCAATTGATCAAGACACAGCTGATATGACTCCTTTGGATTTTTTTTAGTCTTTTATGTGACAACAGAATTATTGATCGAGTTGTGGACGAAACTAATCGCTTTGCTGAACAAACTGGAGAAAGAGATTGTATGTGGCGCCCTGTAACAGAGGCAGAAATTTGTGTGTTTTTCACCTTGAAAATGCTTGGGGGTATTGTGAAAATGCCAGATCAAGAAATGAACTGGTCGAAAGATGAACTACTTGAAAGACCAATTTTTTTTTGCCGAAAATGGTATCTTCAAAATAAAATTTCAAGTAAAATATTGGAACTAGATAAAAACAAAAGTTATTTCCATAATCAGCATTAAAAAATACTATTAAAAAAATCAATAAAAAAATTTGTCTGAAAATGAAACGTTTTCTCCAAAGAAAGTCATCGGGGTAGGGGTTAATCTTTCATAACTGAAGTTAAACAGATATTTTTATAGAAGTAGCTTTGTGGTTGAAGAATTAGAGATGATAAAATAAGAATAATGAAAGGAATCAACAGATGGATGGAATGACTCAAAACTATTTAATAAAAAAACACTTAAAGATACAAAAGATCATCAGTAAAACTATGCAGAGATGACATGAACAAATGAAATGTGAAATTTAAAATACACTGGAGAGAGGCACAGTAAAAGATTGTAGAAATTATGAAGTATAAAAGGTTACATGAAATTAAGTTATGATTGAAAATGATCATAAATTAAATAAGAAGTTCTAATAAAGTAGACCAAACAGTCTCAAGACAAAAATAAGTCAATGTCATTGTCACAAATATAAACACAAAACTTCAACAAAGGGTGTGCATTTCAGCCAGTAATTCATCATTGCACCTTTCCTCTTAAACACAGAATGACTCTCTGCTGAATCCCTGCTGTAAATAGCTAAAGTCTGTAAATACCTGAATCTGAAGTTTCATTAAAGTTAATGTTCAGACTTACAAACTCCATTAGAAAGGTAATCTATGAGAGAGATATAAGTTCCTGAAGTTTTCTGTGTGTTTAGTTGGAATGATGTTAAAGACCAGCATCAGAATGATCCAATGAGTGTAAACAGAGCAGTTAAAACGTCAAGCTACAGATAAGTAATGATCTCATTTGTGAACAAAATGGAGATGTTCAACAAAGCAGTCACCTAATCTGCATTTGAACTCTAAAATATAAAGAAGACTATTCTGAGGGTAGTGAGCACAGCATTCTAGATGAAAAGAAGTTGGCATGCATTGGCTGGAATGAATGTTTGATGCTTTGGCATGTGTGAGGAGGAACAAGTACTAAGATTTGAAAAAGAAGGGCAGCTGGAAATTGAGATGATGGAAGAGTGAACAAGAAGAAATAAGCCCAAATAGGAAGTGGTGAGGGAAGGAGTAGGGAATTTGTGCTGGATGGGATTATGTAGGCCTGGAACCCCCCAACCACAAGGGATGAACTCAGATTTCACCAGTTTCCTCATTTCCCCTCCCCCCACCTTGTCTCAGTCAAATCCATCGAACTCAGCACTGCCTTCCTAACCTGCAATCTTCTTCCTGACCTCTCTGCCCCCACCCCAGTCTGACCTATCACCCTCACCTTGACCTCTTTCCACCTATCGCATTTCCAACGCCCCTCCCCCAAGTCCCTCCTCCCTACCTTTTATCTTAGCCTGCTGGACACACTTTCCTCATTCCTGAAGAAGGGCTTATGCCCGAAACGTCGATTCTCCTGTTCCCTGGATGCTGCCTGACCTGCTGCGCTGTTCCAGCAACACAATTTCAAGCCTATTAAGAGAGGAAAGGATAAGCGCAGATAGTATAGATCCATATTTATTTATTAATTGCTTTTGCAACTCCAGAGACTAAGTGGGAATGTGCTGCAGCAACTATGAAAAATTGGGAATAACTCAGGGGTAAGAATGCTAAGATTCTCAAGAAAAATTGTTTGCAGTTCCGTACCTTCCTGAAAGAAATTGCTTGATAATCCTACAGGATATTTTCACCTACGATAAGAAACATGATTTAAAAACACTTGCACCTGAGTTCCACCTGAAAATAAACAGAAATGCACCATACCATCAACAGCTGAAAAGAGGCACGATTAAAACTAACAAAATAAAATAAAGACAACCATAAGCAGGCAGCAGAACCCTTTCCAAATGGAAAATGAAACCCAAGGGCAGGATGCCAGAAATGAGAGTGATTGTGATTTTTAAAAAAGTGTTATTGGCTTGTTTCTTCCTGCCACAGCACAAGCAGAGCTTGAAATCTGATTCATTCAATGGCTCATGGTAGTTTGATATATAAAATCAGGGATTATTCACTATGGTTGCAAGAACTCAAAGGAGAACATTTGCTTTGTTTGATTGACACCAATAATTAAGCCTAAAATCATATGCACTTAAATATTCTTTTAACTTATTTTTATAGACAATTTATGCAAGGTAGTATTTGTTACCCATTCTGAGTTGCCTTGGGATCATGAAGGGACAACTATATAAGTTTGGACTGAAATCAGGTTGGGAAGCAAGGTTTGCTTCCATAAATGTCACTAAAAATAAATTGGGTACTTAACAATAATCCATCAAGTTTAGTCTGGCCAAATTTTAACATACCATTACAACCTGTGCTGTTCCAAATTAGCAGTCTATTTGAAGTTATCAGTTCAGTATAGAGCTGGAAAGGAGACTCAGAGAAAACCAACAGCAAACTGCTGTATAGAATTATTCAGGGACCTTTGCCAAGTTCAGTTCAACAAAAGAGAAGGAAGATCACAAGAGCACATCATGCAGTTGATGTAACAAAATACTAATGAGCATTTTCTCTTCGAATTTGAGGTTTTTCCAAAAAAAATGTTTGGACAATCGACATATAAAGGCACACTGTAGACCATAAGAATGGTTCATTTGTAGGTATGGATGGGATACTTAAAACAAAGGAGTTACAAAGGCTGCATGAATATATGACATTTGACTTCCATTTGGAAGGAGAATTGTGACTGGCTATCTCAGAATGATGATAGTACACATACTGAAATAAATGGAAAATTCTAATATGGACCTAATCTCCCAGACTTGACAGATAAACATGAGAAAGGTAACATTGTGATTGAGGGGGAGAAGTACAAAATAAACAGAAATTAGAGAGAAATTAGTAAATTTGATGACACTATATTAAGAGAGAACTACATGCAACAGAAATATGGATCAGCAGTTGGGCTGCAGTATTGTGACAATGATACTGTGGTCAATTTTTCGTACATATTTTAGAAACGTAAGTCTTCAGCTGTCGACTAGCATTCATTTTGATTCTTAAAAAATGATTATATTTTGTGGTAAGTAATTTTAAAAATACACAGCTTCATGTATTTATATAGGTTTACAATCTGTGGGCTGCTACTAATCATAAACATCATTCCTGACACTTTCCTTGTACTGGCACCTCTGCAATTCACAAACAGAAGACACAAGTCAGGTTGAGAGATGAAGAATCATAGTACAGTTTGCCAGTTATTTCTGTGTATGTACTATTGACATTCTGAGGTAGCCAGTTGCATCCTTCCTTCCAAACACAAGTCAACTGTCACGTATTCATGAAGCTCAGCTTTGTTGAAAATTTCAGTTGTGCTAAAATCATTTCCCACAAAATAGCTGCAAATGTCATTTTTTAAATAAAGAGTGGAAATTGCAGACATGGGTGGGAAAGTATTAATTAGTAGGTTGTTAAACAAAACATGGACTTCTCTTGGTATGATTTAATTATATTATTATTGGAAGTAAATTTTGATAGACCCAAAGGTTAAAGCAAACTGCAATGAAGAAGCCAGGAATCTGGAACACAACACAGCGGTTATGGTCTACATCACCTGTGGCTTTGTTTTCTCCTTACTATTTACACCTGAGAATTTAGTGTGAGTCACCTACAAGCATGCACTAGAAGCAGAAATACAGCTGTAAATGACAAAACCAATTTAGAAAAAGCTTTTCACATCTTCACATTCTTTTATTTTAATTCAAGTGCAGTTACTTTTATTTCATTTGGAAACATATCAAACAATTATAGACTCACAGAGTCATACAGCAAAGAAACAGACCCTTTGGTCCAATTCGTGCATGCCAACCAAGTTTCCCAAACTTAACTTGTCCCAATTGCTGCTTTTGCCTCATATCCCTCTAAATCTTTCCTATTCATGTACTTATCCAAATGTCTTTTAAATGTTGTAACTGTACCTGCATCTATCATTTCCTCTGTCAGTTCATTCCACATATGAATCAGCCCACGTTGCCCCTCAGGTCCCTTTTAAATCTTTCTCGTCTCATCTTAACAATATGCCCCTGGAGTTGAATTACCCCACCCTCAAGAAAATACCTTCACTGTTCACCTTATCTATGCCACTCATGATTTTATAAACCTCTATAAGTCCACAAAAATTAATCCACAAACACAAATGAAATTAATGATGAGCATTTCTTTATATTTATTTGAAGAAGAGAGTGAAGTCAATCAAATATGACATTATCTAGCAAAACTTAGGTCACTAAGGAGTAAAATTAATTCAAATCATTTTTGATATGAAGGTAGGCAACTTTAGTTGTCAGACGTCAGTAATTTCATCCCAGACATTTTTTGTTGGAATTCCTTAGGGTAATGTCCTTTTTGCAATTATTTTCAGCTGCTTCATCAATGATTTCACTCATGATAATTTGACAAAGTTCGGTTCCATTGTAACTTCTTCAGTCCAGCCCAACCTGCAACAGGCCTTGGATAACATCAAAGCCTGAGTTGACGTGAGATGAGTATCATGTTAACGATAATGGACTGATGATCACTTGTTCATCAGGATTTGATTAACTTTGTTAACTTTGCACATCAGAACTTTTTAAAAAAAATAATTTACATATTCTGGACATAGCTGGCTGGGGCAACATTTATTGCCCTTGAGAAGGTAGTGATGAGTTGCCATCCTTGGGACACACACAGTGTTGTTAGGAAGGAAGTTCCATCACTTTGACCTAGCAGGAATGAAAGAACAGTGATTATAATTCAAAATTAGAAAAGTGTGTAAAGTGAAGAAAACTTGCAGCTGGTAGTTGATATTATTTCTTAGATCAAACAATACTGCCAGTATGACGTATGTAAATGGTTCCATATATATTGGTCCATGAAGACCAGATTCTTGTTGAGTCAAGCTATTTATTAACAGCATTAACTATGTACACTGTTAAAAGATTGATTTGCATTTAGTCTTGGTTTGATTATTGCTGATGTTATAACTGTGTGACAGGACCTAACAATACACACACTGCAATTATTACACTTGCATCAACTCCATTGTAGTATACACTACTGAGGCAAGGACCTTATACTGGAATGGTTATATATCATGATGTCATCTACAATTGTTTTAAAGGTACACTGCCATTTGAGACCTATGAAATAACATAAGTTACCTCCAACTTCCTTTAAAGAATGGAAACATTTAAATAAATATGCACAAGGAGGCTCATGGATATATTATCTCTACACATTAAGGAAACACCTTCTGGTGAATGTATGACAAGGCCATGACACAAGCAGATATAGTCCTTATAGAGTTATCACAACTTGGCTTCACTTTGCAGTGTGCTATCTGCCATTATAACCGAAGCTGTATCATTTGTGGTAGATGAGTGTTTTGTGATTCACATGATGGCTTCAGTATCTGAGTCATCACCTTGTGTGATAAGTTGTTGATTATATGCAGATCAGATATATTGCATATTTCTCAGCAGGATTAGGCTATTGGTTATTTCAGTATCAGATGTATTTAGCTAGATACAATGATGCATCTTTCCATGAAACCATGTGCTCATAAGAAAATCTTGAACTGTTATGCTTTGTCCCAGTTAATTTGGAATAACTATTTGCAAGCTCAATGATCATACTCTTGCATCATGTTCTCTCTTCTTTCCAAGAATGCATGGTGCACATGTGGTTGAGTGATGAAGAACTGTGTGGATCTATCTTCAGAATACGAAAACTGAGGGTAAACTGTTGCCTTCAGGATGAGTATGTAGATTTAACAATACTATCCAAAAGTCCTGCCAAGTCAGTTTACATCACAGTATTATGGATCTTACACTTTTAACAGTTCATTATGTGAGACCATTATATTGAGTGTAGTGAGGAGAAGCAGTAATGTGTTGGATACATCACATCCGAGAAATGTCTGGAAGGATACATTAATGTATTGTGGACCATTGATGGAAACAATTGATTGAGGAACACCACACATATTTAATAAGTCCCTGGTCACAAAGTGGGGCACAAATTTCCCTTTGAATTCCATGTCAGAGGCAAATGTTTTGAACTATGCAGGACAGCACTGAACAGCCAGCTCTTGACATGGATCCATGACAACCTTCTCGTGTTATATTTCTGCTTACCAGAAAACTGTTTTCTACTTTCTCATATGATGTAAGACTGTCGACCATGTGTTTTACCTGTAGATTAATTAGCCATCAGAGATTGATTAACTACATGGATTATTTTATATTAAACAAACATGTTACAAGTTATAAGGTAGGCCTTAGAGCTATCAACTGATTTCTGCGTGAGCAGCTTGCAAGTCTAAAGACTAACGGCCAGGCAGAGTTTTAACATTGTATGTACACAACACATGGAGTCCTTCAAAGCGAACTATCTTAAAAGTAAAGTACACGTAAATACTTATACTGCACAAGTACCAGGTGCTGCCAATGCTGAGCGCTCCCTTATCAGTGTAGTGTTGGTTAGCATTGATATTAGTCTGCTGTTGGACAATAATCAGAAGTGCACCTCAAAAGTGAATATTGTAATAGTACCACAAACAATGCATATGTCTGTAATTTTCATGCAAATTACTATATCCCCAAATTTTAGGTTTGGGGTGCAGACATTTCATTCTGCAACATTTCAAACAACACTGGTCCGGTTTCAGAATTTCTATTGGCTTTGCCATTGAAGTTTCAACTTGCATGGTATTCTATCAAATAATCTCATATTTCATTTTAATCAAAAGACTTGCATGAGACTCTGCAAATGATTGTTTTTTTTTGGAAGTCTATCCAAGCCACATAAATATTTACAAAATCAACAACAATGCTGTTCAATTCTTTTAAGCTAAAAAACAGTTTGTTATTGGGACAAGTGCTACATTTCCTTAAGCCAAGTTGAGAATTGTCAATGATTGCTGAACTCTCCAAGGAAATAATAACCCATATATTAATTTCTAAATATTTCCCAGATACAATAGGGTAAAATAGGTGTGCGATGTGAGGTGGAACTTTACCTCAATATTGGATTTCCACAACAGCAACTTGTCAAGATCCCAAGAGACTCAGCTGCTATTGAATCCAATGCTTTGGGAAACCAGAGGATGATAGATCAGTCTAGGATCTGAGTAATAACAAACATTGTGTGGTGGAGTAGAAATTTAAAGCAGACCATAGTCAATATGCTGACTATGATCAAACCATTTCTTTTCAGTGTATAAAGATTAAGCTCAGGAAACCGAACTAAACAACACTGTCAGAAAAGGAAAGTTTGAAGAAGTTAGATTCTGGCTTAGCTTTATTCATACAAGATAATATCGGTTCTAACATTAGGTGCAGCAGGTAAAACAAGAAATTACAAGTAAACTGCCATCAGAAGAGATGGGCAAATTTAAAGATAAATGCTATTCTAAGAGGAGGAAAAAATTGTAAATTTTTTTAAACAAACACAGAGAATGCTGGAGAAACTCATCAAGACTGTCAGAATCTGCAAAGAGCGAAACAGTTAAAATTTTGAGTCCTGTAGTTCTCAAGAGTCACACCATACTCAAACCATTAACTATGTTTCCCTGTCCACAGATGCTGCCAGACCTGCTGAGTTTCTCCAGAATTCTCTGTTGTTGTTTCAGAATTCCAGCATCTGTTGTAGTTGTTTTCATTCAAATGGTTTTGGTGAATGCAATGATAATTTTGATAACAAAATGATCTGATAAAACTTACTGGTTGGCACAAGAAGTAGTCAGGACAAAAAGGGGGTCTAGGACTAATTATTGAGGAGTTGTGCTGTTAGGGAGGGAGGGATGCTTGACCCCTACACATGCACAAAAACCAAGCAGACCTTGTTCAGGATTAGTTTTATAAGAGCTGCCTCTATCAGGCATCTACACCTTATCTGACTGGTCATTCCTTTGCTGGAGTCTAGATTAGAGTGGTGCTGGAAAAGCACAGCAGGTCAGGCAGCATTCGAGGAGCAGGAAAATCGACGTTTCAGGAAAAAGCCCTTCATCAGGAATAGAGGCAGGGTGCCTGCAGAGTGGAGAGATAAATGAGAGGGGGATGGGTGGTGGGGAGAAAGTAGCATAGAGTACAATAGGTGAATGGGGGTGGGGATGGAGGTGATAGGTCAGAGAGGAGGGTGGGGAAGGTAGCAAAGAGTACAATGGGTGAATGGGGGTGGGGATGAAGGTGATGGGTCAGAGAGGAGGGTGGAGTTGATAGGTGGAAAGGAAGATAGGCAGATAGGACAGGTCATGGGGACAGTGCTGAATTGGAAGGTTGGAACTGGGTGAAGTGGGGGAAGGGGAAATGAAGAAACTGGTGAAATCCACATTGATGTCATGGGGTTGAAGTGTTCTGAGGTGGAAGATGAGGCTTGGTGAGGGAATGGTGGTGGAGCAGGCCCAGGACCTGTATGTCCTCGGCAGAGTGGGAGGGGAAGTTGAAATGTTGGACCACAGCATGGTGGAATTGATAGGTGCAGGTGTCCCGGAGATGTTCCCTAAAGCGCTCTGCTAGGAGGTGCCCAGTCTCCCCAATGTAAAGGAGACCGCATCGGGAGCAATGGATATAATAACTGATATTGGTGGATGTGCAGGTAAAACTTTAATGGATGTGGAAGGCTTCTTTGGGGCCTTGGATGGAGGTGAGGGAGGAGGTGTAGGCACAGGCTTCGCAATTCCTGTGGTGGCAGGGGAAGGTGCCAGGAAGGGAGGGTGGGTTGTTGGGGGGCATGGACTTTACCACATCTACCTGGGAAGGTGATAGGTGGATGCAGATGGAAGGTAATTGTGATAGGTCAGTTGGGAGGGTGGAGCAAATAAGTGGGAAGGAAGTTGGACAAGTAGGACAGGTCAAGATGGTGGTGCCAAGTTGGAGGGTTGGATCTGGGATGAGGTGGTGGGGAGATTTGGAAACTGGTGAAGTCGATGTTGATGCCGTGTGTTTGGAGAGTCCCGAGGCGGGACTTCTTACAGTTGGCGGGTGGCTTTGATTTGACAATTGAGGATGCCCAGGACTTGCATGTCCTTTGGGGAGTAGAGGGGATGTTAAAGTGGTTTGCCACAGGGCAGTGGGGTTGTTTGGTGCATGCATCCCAGATATGTTCCCTGAACCGCTCCACAAGTTGGTGTTCTGTCTCCTCGATGTAGAGGACACCACATCGAGACCAGCAAATGCAGTGGATGAGGTATATGGATGTGCAGGAAAATCTCTGCCGGATTTGAAAAGATCCTTTAGGGCCTTGGATCGAGGTGAGGGGGGAGGTGTGGGTGCAGGTTTTATATCTTGTGCAGTGACAGGGGAAGGTGCTGGGTGTGGAGGGTGGGGGGAGGGGGGGTTCTTTGTTGCGGTTGGAGGAGTGGGGTTCAACGTTAGAGGTGCAGGAAGTGGAGACAATGCACTGGAGAGCATTGTTGATCATGTGGGAGGGGAAGTTGCAGTCCCTGAAATAGGGGACTGAGAGTAGATTCAGCAGTGGTGGAGGAATTTGGAGTAAGGGGTCATGATTTTACAGGAGGAGGGTGGGAGGAGGTGTAGTTAAGGTTGTTGTGGAAGTCGGTGGATTTGAAATAGATGTGCCCACCACATTTCAAACTATTGATTTTCCTCAGTGTGGAAAAAGGCTTAGCCTCCCAACATCAATTGAGAACTCAGCATATCTCGGTCCCAGCCAAATTTGTGGCACTTGTATCAACTGCTGGAATAATAGCAAATTACAGAACAACCAGGGGTTTTCTGTTCATAATTCTTTGACCATCTTTAAATGTTGGAAGGTGGTGGGGTCAATATTTTAAACACAATTTGCTGGGCAAAGAATTGGAGATAGTTTAGAACGTGGTAGTAGCAAATGAATTGGCAACCTCATGTTGTCAGACGGAATGTAACATGGATATGAAGTAAGAGGACTTGAAATGCAGCTGACTGTTAGTTGTCACTCACTGGTCCAGTCCTAAAGTGCATGTTAGCTTTTGGTATTTTTGCAGCAGATGAATCAGGCTATCAGTTGATCCATCACCCACATCGTCAGGCTTTGTTGCTCGTTATCAGCACATATGCTCCAAACTAATGTAATAGGTAGCTATTGGAAAGTTGGTGTAGGCTACTTCAGTACTATCTGACATACGTGATTTTCTTCCATTGATCTTTAATTGCTTCCATCAAAAAATGTTAATTGAAGGGCTTTCCTAATGAGAAACCATTGCCCTAAATCATGAACTTCACTCAAATATGAAATTGTCAGAATATTTGGTGAAAATGCTGACCAACTACAGGTGGTTCTTCTATAGCACAATGGTTGCATTCTTGTGCAACTCCACATTGCAGAAAAATAGCGCTTTAGAAACAGTGCTTGAAGTGTTTGCAATGAAATTGCGTTACAGCCAACACACATATTAAAAATTTCCATATTAGAAACAATGTCCACAATTCGTCAGTCACATTACAGTGAATTTGTGTTAACAAAATGTGTGTTATAGCAGATCGACCTGTAATTATCAATAGAAAAGAAACAAAAAAGAGCAAGCTAAAACCCAGAAACACCATAAATTGCTACCTCAAATCTTTCTCTCGAGCTCTTTAAATGCACACCCTTCATCTTAGAAACCAATTTTATATGAAAGACAGAGATTGAGTACAAATCAATTAACATCTAATCAACATCGGCAAGGCCTCACTTTAATATATTTAGTTGTAAACTGGTAGGTATCAATTGACCTGTAAAAAAATCTGACTGGTGTATTGGATGAAATTCTAAATGAGCGGTAATCAGGTGTGACACATTTCTGCTCACTTCTCACTCATTTCACTCCCAATAACCAGTCAGAACCAATTAGAAATGTAGACTAAGACATCTAAGAAGCTAATTAAAGTTTATTGTACACTCCAATATAAACATAATCAGAGGTGAAATAACTCCACAGAAGCTGATATTGCAACACCAAGTTACCTATTATTTATACATAAGCAGTCCTTGACTTTAGTACTGTTTCATACAAAACAAGACAGTAGGGTGTCAGTATCACTGATACTCAATCTTTTTATGTCAGTGAACGCTTCCTGTTTGGATTAGATTAACAGCCCCAGTCAGGGAACTCATATTCTATAATGTCCGACTGGCTGATCTTGCTACAAACACTACAAGAGGTAGTCAACTTTGTAGCAATACCTTGTGATAAGTAAGTTTCCTAGTGCAGCCACTGTAAGACAAGTGTCTAGAAAGAGAAAGAAAGTAAATTTTGTGAGATTTAAGTATTCATAATCTTAAATGTGCCATAACACTTTTCTCTTTCCTTATTTGCCATTTAATTCAGTGCAGTAATCATTCTGGGTTAAGTGTCATCTGAAGGCCCTTCATATTTATTCCTGCTCCTGTAAATGTTCCTTTATTCACAGTTAAAAACATGGAGCATTGGGGAAATACACATAGAGTCATAGAGATGTACAGCATGGAAACAGACCCTTCGGTCCAACCCGTCCATGCCGACCAGATATCCCAACCCAATCTAGTCCCACCTGCCAGCACCCAGCCCATATCCCTCCAAACCCTTCCTGTTCATATACCCATCCAAATGCCTCTTAAATGTTGCAATTGTATCAGCCTCCAACACTTCCTCTGGCAGCTCATTCCATAAACATACCACCCTCTGGATGAAAATGTTGCCCTTTAGGTCTCTTTTATATCTTTCCCCTCACACCCTAAACCTATGCCCTCTAGTTTTGGACTCCCTGACCCCAGGGAAAAGACTTTTTCTATTTATCCTATCCATGCCCCTCATGATTTTGTACACCTCTATAAGGTCACCCCTCAACCTCCTACGCTCCAGGGAAAACAGCCCCAACCTGTTCAGCCTCTCCCTATAGCTCAAATCTTCCAACCCTGGCAACATCCTTGTAAATCTTTTCTGAATCCTTTCACATTTCACAACATCTTTCTCATAGGAAGGAGACCAGAATTGCATGCAATATTCCAACAGTGGCCTAACCAATGTCCTGTACAGCTGCAACATGACCTCCCAACTCCTGTACTCAATACTCTGACCAATAAAAGAAAGCATACTTTACGCCTTCTTCACTATCCTATCTACCTGCAACTCCACTTTCAAGGAGTTAAGAACCTGCACTCCAAGGTCTCTTTGTTCAGCAATACTCCCTAGGACCTTACCATTAAATGTATAAGTCCTGCTAAGATTTGCTTTCCCAAAATGCAGCACCTCGCATTTATCTGAATTAAACTCCATCTGCCACTTCTCAGCCATTAGTCCATCTGGTCAAGATCCTGTTGTAATCTGAGGTAACCTTCTTCACTGTCCACTACACCTCCAATTTTGGTGTTAACTGCAAACTTACTAACTGTACCTCTTATGCTCACATCCAAAATGTAAATGACAAAAAGTAGAGGACCCAGCACCGATCCTGTGGCACTCCACTGGTCACAGACCTCCAGTCTGAAAAACAACCCTCCACCACCACCCTCTGTCTTCTACCTTTGAGCCAGTTCTGTATCCAAATGGCTAGTTCTTCCTGTATTCTGTGAGATCTAACCTTGCTAATCAGTCTCCCATGGGGAACCTTGACGAACGCCTTACTGAAGTCCATTTAGGTCACATTTACTGCTCTGCCCTCATCAATCCTCTTTGTTACTTCTTCAAAAAAGATAGGCATTTCATTATCATCACTTGTTATTGCCTTCTTAAGGTTTTTTTTTCCGAAATCTGGGTCTCATTCACATGACAACCATCTTCAATCTACTTTATCTGAGTAATGAAATCGCCTAACACCAAATACTGTCCCTCAACATTTAAGCTGTTTATCATCAATCTGCTAACTCTGAACCTCTCACCACTGCATAAGAGGGAGAGGCAAGGATTGAGTTTACAGAGTATGCATCAAGAGATGGCACAGTGTGCTTAAAATGCAGGGGGTATATCAGATTTATTTTCAGTGCATTGCTTTTGTCACTGTTGGGATAGGTTAAAAAATTCGCATTTTGATCTGCATCCCTAGCCTAGAAATTGGTGAGAGGTCGTAAGTGCAAGCTCTATCTGCATTGAGAAAGAGAGGAAAGTTAGGCCTTTAGGCCTTCAGTCACTTGCCACCATAAGCATCTGGCTGGGCTAAGCTTTTTTTCAATTGCACAAATAAAAATCCAGAAATGGGAGAGACCTGGTGCAGCCTAAAGTCTGCCATTTTTAAGTGGATTTGACTAAATCCAGTGGAACTCCTGTGAGAATTCAAGATTTTAATCTAATTTCTTCTTAAATGTCACAATAATCATCTTATAATGTGATAAATATCCAGGGAATAATAGAGCTTACCATAAAGTGAATAACATTTGACACTTTGCTGTCAAAGTGATAATTGTGAGCTTCCTTCAAAGCAGCCAGCAACAGAAATGTTTTTCACTCCAAAGTATAAGTCACACTTTCAAATTCGTAGGTCATTAAAAACTAACATTAAAGTGTAATTTATGCCCTGAATCTTCTGTTATATACACTATTCTGTTGCTTTCACAATGGCCACTTTCTGACATTAGAGTCAGCCTAATAAATCAATAGCAGGAAAATAAAGTTGAAAATAATGCACAATAATCCATTCTGCAGGAATATACGTGCATGGTTAATTTCAGAAAATAAACCTATTCAGCACGTGAATATTCTCAATGTAAATATGTAATGTCCACTGGAACGATGTTCAACAGGATGCATCATTTGGCAAAGCAACACATCAAAATTCTGGCCACCATATCTGAATGTGACTTTTAACCACGTTCTGAATACAAATTATTATAAAGTAAGTATTTCGATATCAAACAAGTTCATAGCAGCTTTTTTTAAATAACTATTTATATTTGAAACTAATTTTCTACTTTGTAGAAGTTTATCAGTGAAACTTTGTAACTCTATTAAATTTGTCACTTCTATGTGCTTACAAGTCAACAAACTAAACATTTATACTTGTTTGACAAAACTTATGTCTCCCTGTCTCGGCTTTTCTTGTGCACCTATCTAGTAGCTACTAGTCTTTATCCATAACTCTTCCAACATCTTCCACCACTTTGCCAGTTTCCTGTTTCCCCTCTTTCCCATTGAGACTTTCTGTCCTTTCCACTTCCATTCCCTCACTTGTATGATTCATAGACCCAGACTTCTTTCTTACATTGAGGCCTGACTGCTCCCAATCCACTGCTGCTCTTCTCCAAATGGTTGAACTTGTTCAACATATTTTAGCTTAAAAAACAAAAGAATGTTCTGAAAATTAGGATCCCTTTAAAGGTGAATTTTTCTAGTATTTTCTGTGTAGCATGACACCACATCTAACTGCTGCTGCAGTACAAGCTGCTTTCTTTATTCATTCACAGGATGAGAGCCTCACTGGCTAGGCCAGCATTTAATTGTCCATCCCGAATTGCCCAGAGAACAGTTAAGAGTCAGCCACATTGCTGTGGGTCTGGAGTCACATGTGGGCCAGACCAAGTAAGGATGACAGTTTCCTTCCCTGAAAGACATTAGTGAACCAAATGGGTTTTTCCAACAATTGAATCATGGTCATCATTAGTCAGTTAATTGCAGATTCAAATTTCACCATCTGCCATGGTGGGATTCAAACCCGGTCGCCAGAACATTACTTGCGTCTCTGGATTAACAGTCCAGAAATCATCCCACCAGGTCATCACCTGCCCTACATTTCTCCAAATGTAACTCACTTAATTTCAAACAAACAAGGACAAAAGGAAGGTGACAATAAAGACCACTGAGGTGCTGTATTCTGTAAGTTGATACTTTTATTATCAATGTAGTGCTTAGAAAAATAAAAATTTTGTATCTGAGATAAAGGTGGGCAAGTGGGGAGTAGCTGTTCAGAGTTCATGAATGATTGTCTTGCTTCTATTGCTTAGAAGGATTAAAATAAATAATTGACATAGCAGAAACTATCAGCCTCAGAATTAAGGCATTTAGTAAGTGTTCAGGGTCAGAACAGTCTTTGTCAGGTAGATCTTGACAGGCAGCTCTCTTCATCAGGTGGAAAGTGGACCAAAAGAGTTTGAGAGAAATGTTCCCTTTGGCTGGAGGTTGCCTTTTCAATTTCAGAAGTTATATGACACCAGGTTTTTGTCCAACAGGTACATTTGAGATCACACAATTTCAGAATGCTGATTTTTATCAGCAGTTAACCTGATGAAGGTGCAGCATCTGAAAGCTTGCGACTTCAAATAAACCTGTTGGAGTATAACCTGATGTTATGTGACTTCTGACTTTGTCTCCTCCAATCCAACACCAGCATCTCCACATCATGTTTATAATTTTAATGAGATTTGCATACTCTGTGTCAATTGCCTGTTCAACCTCTGGTTTCAGTGATTCATCCTATTGTCAGAGGTCATAAACGTCTTTTGTCCAACTAATGCATTATTATATTATCTGTTGTTTCTTAATAAACATAACAAAATATTTGAAAATTTCTTATAAATAGTTCACTTCCTTTATTCGATAACTGTGATCCCAAATCCATAAATTCTAACATTGCAGAAGCTGCTGGAAATTTGAGATATAAATAGGAAATGCTGGAAATCCTCAGCAGGACTGGTAACATCTGTGAACAGGGAGAAATAGTGTTAACATTTCAAGTTGAATATAACTCTTCTTCATAATAAGCTGAATTTAATCTCTTTGGGGAGACTAAAAACAGATTGGGTGAACCCACAAACAAAAGCAAACTATTGCAGATGCCAGAAATCTGAAATAAAAGAAGAAAGTGCAGGAGCATATGAGGAAAGAGAAACAGAGTTTATATTTCTAGTTCAATGGCCCTTTTGACCTAAAAGGAGTTCGAAAACTGTTTTTTTTTAACATTGTTGGCAGAACAGGAGGGGGAGCAAATAGAAGAGCTGCTGGGGATGTCCAGTGCAATAGGCAATGAGAGTGCTAAAGATGGTAAAGGAGAGATAGAGATGTACAGTAGGTGTAAATGTTACCTGAAAAAGACAAAATGGGTCTGCTCTGCTGAAAGCATAGCTAACAAGGCACAAACAACTCATGGCTGAGACAGAGGGAGGATTATAAACAAAAATGGAGGTCAGAGAATATGCTCCAATGTTGTTAAACTCAACATTGAGTCCTAAAGGCCTAGGTGCCTAAATGGAAAATCAAGTGTTGTTCCTAGAGCTTATGTTGAGCTTCATTGTAAGCATTCCCAGAAAAAAATGTTAGTGTGGGAGCAAGTTGGTTTATTGTAATGACAAGAAACTGGAAGGTTGGGTTCATTCTTACAGATAGGTGTTCTGCAAAGTGGCCATTCTGCATTTTATCACGCCAATATAAAGGAGACCTCATTGTTAGCAGCGAAAAGAATAGACTAGATTACAATAGGATGGTTGATCTGGAAGGTGTCATAGATCCATGGAAGTATCGAGATGTACAGCAAGGAAACAGGTCTAACTTCTCCATGCTGACCAGATATCCTAAATTAATCCAGCCCCATGTGCTAGCACTTGGCCCATATCCCATTCATATACCCATCCAGATGCCTTTTAAATGCTGTAATTGTACCAGCCTCCACCACTTTCTCTGGCAGCTCATTCCATAGATGCACCACCCTCTGTGTGAAAAAGTTGCCTCTTAGGTCCCTTTTAAATTTTTTCCCTCTCACCCTAAACCTTTGCCCTCTAGTTCTGGACTCTCCCACACCAGGGAAAAGACTCTGTCTATTTACCCTTCCACGCAACTCATGATTTTATAAATCTCTATAAGTTCACCCCTCAGCCTCTAGTGCTCCTGAGAAAACAGCCCCTGCCTATAGCTCAAACCCTCTAACCCTGGCAACATCCCTGTCTTTCCTGAAAACTTTCAAGTTTTACAACATCCTTCCTGTAGGAGAGAGACCAGAATTGCACACAATATTCCAAAAGTGGCCTAACCAATGCTCTGACCAATAAAGCAAAGCATACCAAATGCCTTCTCCACTATCCTATCTGCTTGAGGCTCCACTTTCAAGGATCTATGAACCTGCACTCCAGGTCTCTTTATTTGGCAACATTCCCCAGGACCTTACCATTCAGTGAATAAATTATGCCCTAATTGGCCTTTCCAAAATACAGCACCTCACCTTTGTCTAAATTAAACCCCATCTGCCGCTCCTCAGCCCATTGGCCTGTAGATCTCATTGTACTCTGAGATAACCTTGTGCACTGTCCACTACGCCTTCAATTTTGGTGTCATCTGCAAACTTACTAACTATACCTCCTATGTTCATATCCAAATAATTTATATAAAAGACAAAAAGTAGTGGACCCAGGACCAATGGTTGCGGCACACCACTGCCAGTCTGAAAAACAAACATCCATCAAAACCCTCTGCCTCATACCTTCAAGCCAGTTAGGTATCATAATGGCTATTTCTCCCTGTATTCCATGTGATCTAGTCTTGTTAACCAGTCCACCATGCAGGACTTTGCTGAACATCTTACTGAAGTCCACATAGACAATGTCCTTCATCAGGCTCACAGGCCTATAGTTCCTTAGCTTTTCCTCACCACCTTTCTTAAACAGTGGCACCACATTAGCCAACCTCCAGTCTTCCAGCACCATACCTGTGACTATCGATGATACAAATATCTCAGCAAGGGGCCCGGCAATCACTTCCTTAGCTTCCCATAGATTTCTAGGGAACACCTGGTCAGTTGTGTTTCGGGTCTTGGACAGTGAGGAGGGAGGAGTTTAAAGGGCATGTGTTGCATCTTCTGCGAATGGATGTGAAGGTGCCAAGTGGACAGGAGGTGTGATGAGGAAGTGATGGAGGAGTGGACCAGGGTTTTTTGGAGGGAATGGGACCAGATACTGCCAATCCTGCTGAATTTCACTTGCACTTTTAGTTTTTATTATGGTGATCCTTACTTTTTTTAGATTAGATTAGATTACATTGATTAGATTAGATTACATTGCAGTGTGGAAACAGGCTCTTCGGCCCAACAAGTCCACACCGACCCGCCGAAGCGAACCCACCCATACCCCTAATTTACCCCTTACCTAACACTATGGGCAATTTAGTATGGCCAATTTAGCTGACCCTGCACATCTTTGTGACTGTGGGAGGAAACCGGAGCACCCGGAGGAAACCCACGCAGACACGGGGAGAACGTGCAAACTCCACACAGTCAGTCGCCTGAGGCGGCAATTGAACCCGGGTCTCTGGCGCTGCGAGGCAACAGTGCTAACCACTGTGCCACCGTGCCGCCCACTTGCAGAACATTTACAGGAGTTCCTAGCCTCTTGTCATTTTAGTTCTCTGCTGTAGTGTGACTTGTCTGACCTTGGTCTCCAGCACTGCAGGGGGCAATGAAACATAAGGGAAACTCAAGAAATAGACCTTCTTCATACCATTAGGCACTTTACTGCATCTTGAACTCAACACGAGTTAGACAATTTCTCTTGACAACGGTTACTCCTTTTTTTTTCAGCCAGTAGATCTTGGCAACAATATTGCTGTTACCATTTACAATTCCTCTAGACCCACCTATTGTTTCTTTGTTTGTTTCTATTTAAATTTTTGCCTTGTCCCATCATTCCCTTTGTCATTCTATTACTGTCTCCTATTCAAACACGTACCTTCTCTTCTTTCCTTCTCACCTTGCTTCCCATGCTTAAAACCTGTTACATGTGGAACAGTTTCATAGAATCACTGAATCCCTACTGTATGAAAGCAGGCCATTCAGCCCATCGAGTCCAAGCCAACCCGCTAAAAAACATCACAGCCAGATCCACGCGCCTACCCTATAACGCTGCATTTCCCATGGCTAATCCATGTAGTCTGCACATCCCTGGACATTATGGGGAATTTAGCATGGCCAATCCACCTAATCTGTACATTTTTCAGCTGTGGGAGGAAACCGGAGCATCCAAAGGAAACCCACGCAGACACAGTGAGAATGCGCAAACCCCACACAGATAGTTGTCCAAGGGTGGAATTGAAACTGGGTCCCTGGCATGAAAGGTCATTGAGCCTGATAGATGGGGTTGAGTTTTCTCAGCCTTGTGGTAATGGGATTGGAGGTGGGAAAGCTGGGGATAAAAAGAGGGATCCACTATGGGGTGAGCCCCTAATGCATTCCCTGTGCCTGGGGAGGTTTCCCCTGGAAGGCCACTGGAAGTGGATTTCCTGCTGCTGTGTGAAGACAACTTACAGCCATAGTTAATGGTCATTTTGTGGCCCTGTTGCAGAGCTGAGGCTAATGGAGGTTTCTGGCCCCAAAGGAAGGCCGCATGCAGACAAGACATGCCCCCAGAGCCCCAGTAATCCGACTGGAGAGCTTTCCTGTGAATCATCTGGTTGGCTGGCTGTACCCTGGCTACCATCCTTGACAGGTTGGCAAACCCAGAGATGGCACCTAGGAGAAAATAGCTCAGCCTGTCTGATTCCCATCAAGTTTGCTGATCCCATCAAGGAACCCCATTTGGTCCCGATGTTGGGTTACTGAGGCCCTCAAAAACCCTTTGCTTATTATCTTTGTTTCTCCCTCCACAGATGCTGCCAGACTGGCAGAGTATTTCCAACATTTTCTATTTATCCATATCTTTGGAACAGAGCTCTGATTCATGGTGCAGAATTATTCTGATAGTAAATAGCGCAAACGTTATCTGCCTCAGCAGCTTTTGTGCTCTTGGAATCAATGCTTCACTCTTTTCCGCTTGCAAAGTTTCTGCCTCTGTTAGGGAGATATTGATAAAGTAAAGCCAAGTTTGTCAATTGGCAACACCTATCCATCTTTTAAAACCATTTTGTTTGAAGTATTTGGCTGTGAAATTGGGCTGGGCATGGAAACCAGTGTGAATATCACATTGTGCTGTCTCCTGATTTGTTTGGTAGCTGCATGTAGCCAACTCTAATTGTGCTGCTGATTGGCTGCATGCCTTATCGGGGCACATGTTTATGAGCAGCTAGAATTAGTTAAAGGTAGACTACACTACTTGGAGCTGTTAAAGGGGAGAAACCCTTGTCTGGAGCAGAGGGAGGGTGTGCAAGATAAACTTTAAATCAGGCACGATAAGGAAGAGGGAAAAATCCAAAGATCTCTGGTACTATACCAGACACCTTGGTGGAAATGTTGGAGGAAGATGTTTGTCCAAGGTGTGAACCACAAGTTACTGTCAATTGTAACATGTCATCCAGCAACAAATGGTGATGGTAAGAAAGGGCATTGAGCAGGGAAGCTCAGGATGTGGTGCCAGGACTTTGAGCAGCAGTTGGCAACTGGAGCAGTCAAATAGACTGTCTCCAGAAAAAAATAGTGTATTTGGGAGAAGGAGGACTTATGGGAAAAAGAAGCAGGCAAAGAATTCCTCAATCCAATGCAAACTCCACAGGCCTAATTCCATATAAATACTGTAAATAATTTCTTGATTGATCTGAATTTCACTTCATGTTTGTAATGACCTGATGCAGGTGGAACAAGGAATCCTTTGCTTCAAGATCTTTGTGCTGCCCGTGTGTTCAATTGGGTGGTTTACACCAACAGCATGGGTTCAATTCCTTCACTGCCAGAGATTACAATGAAGGTCCTGTCTTCTCAACTTCTCCCATTGACTGAGGCATGGTGACCTTCAGGTTAAACTCACCACCAATCATCTCTTTCTAATGAGGGAGCAGCCCTCTGGTGCTTTAGAATTAGGGTAACAATTATCTCATCACCTCATAATGGAAACTTTAATGGAGGAAGCAAAGCTGCACTGAGGTTTACATGGATTTTGGTTAGGCTTTCAACAAGGTCCATCATGATAGGCTCATCCAGAAGATTAAGATGCATGGGATCCGTGGTGGCTTGGAATTAGAATTGGCTTACCGATAAAAGGCAGAAGGTAAGGTGGAAGGGTGTTTTTCAGGCTGGAGGTCCGTGATTTGTGGTGTTCTACAGGGATCTATACTGAAACCTCTGCTGTTAGTGATATATCTAAATGACTTGGATGAAAATGTAGATGAGCGGGTTATTAAGTTTGCAGACGATACAAAAATTGGCGGAGTTGTGGATACTGTAGAAGGTTGTCAAAGGATACAATGGGATATAGATCAGTTGCAGATATGGGCGGAGAAATGGCAGGTGGAGTTTAATCCGGTGAGTGAGAGGTGCTGCACTTTGTTAAGGAGAAGTATACAGTTAATTGCAGGACCCTGAATGGCGCTGATATACAGAGGGATCTTGGGGATCAAGTTCACAGCTCCCTGAAAGTGGCCATGCAAGTAGATAGGTTGTTAAAGAAGGTATATGGCATGTTTGCCTTTATTGATCAGGGATTTGAGTAAAAGAGTCAGGACACTTACATTCAGTATTGCATTCAATTCTGGTCGCCACATTACAGGAAGGATGTGGAAGTGTTGGACAGGGTGCAGAAGATGTTTACCAGGATGCTGCCTGGATTAGAGGGTATAAGCTATAAGGAGAGGCTAGAAAAACTCAGGTTGTCTTCTCTGGAGATATGGAGGCTGAGGGGAGACTTGGTAGAAGTCTATAAAGTTATGAGATGTATAGATAAAGGGGGCATGCATTTAAGGTGAGGGGGGAGCAAGTTCAAAGAAGATGTGAGGGGCAAATGTTTTACACAGAGAGTGGTAGGAATATGGAATGCACTGCTGGAGTGGTAATGGACAAAGATATGATAGGGATGTTTAAGGGACTTTTAGATAAGCTCATGAATATGCTAGGAATGGAGGGATATGGACCCAGGGCAGGCAGAAGGGATTAGTTTAATTTAACATCATGTCTGGCATAACATTATGGGCTGAAGAGCCTGTCCTGTGCTGTGCAGCTCTATGTTCTATGTTAATGACCTTCCAATTTCCCCATCGAGATGGACCATCAGCACCTGAAATGCCTGTCTCTGTCACATGACTGAAATCGGAACTTTTTGAATTGCTTAAATGTACAATTGTGGAATTCCAAATCAGTTGCTCTTTGACCTCCAGATGGAAAGTAGAACTTCAGGTTGAATCACCAGACTGCCTCAGATCTCGCCTCTCTATTACTGTTCTCCTGGCTAGAAATAAATCTATGCTTTGTATGCAAAAAGGAAATGATTAGGTCCAGCTCACTGAGAACACTATTGTTGGACATTGACATCTAGGCAGTTGTAATTCATGTGAACTGTTCTTTTTAATATCCCTTGATTTGCTTAAACTTGTAATTTATAACCATCTTGTCTTCCATTCTGTCTTCCTTAATTTCCTGAGCGCATGTGTTGATGGATGGAGTTGCAAAAACTCCCCCCATATTTTGAATGCTGTGTAAATAAACCTTATCCTTGATTTTATCTTAAAGATTTTTGCTGTGGGTTTATTTCAAAAATTGGAATTCAACAATTAGAGTTTTGGTAACACCTTTTGGTCTATTTCAGTAAAGAAAAACAGCAGTAAAAAGGGAAAAGTCCAAATCAAAATCATTTTGCTGTCTCAGGGTTATGAGGAGAAAAACAATCATAACAAAATTTCTCCCCCATTCTCCATTTATATGCAACCCTGTTAAGTTTTTGAAGCATCACATTTCTAGATTGGGCAAAATTTAATTGGGAAGGGGATGTTAATATAGCGAGTTGTGTAATTAATGAAATGCATTCAAATAAGCTTTTCACCACCTGATGTGAGAATTTGATCACCTAAGAAGGGAAAACTTAATTGTGACAGTTTTTCTCAATGCCAAGATCTGATTTTTGGACTTTTGTCTGATTAAGTCATCACACTCAACTACTATTCACACAATCTCAAAGAAGGCAAAAGCATCTTTCTATCTCTTGTTTAAAATTGTGAGCTGTTGTTGAATGATATTGGCTCTGTATTGTGTCATAATAAAAAATATTTCTGTTATCTCTTTTCTATTGAATTCTTATAAGGCAAATAAACCTGAGTATTAAACATTGTATCTCTGGCAGACAATAATTATTGGTTTTGCTTTGTTGGCTTACTTTAATTGCCAGTTTACAGAGTGAATAAACAACTGTAGGAGGTATTGGACAAGAATTTGCTAGGAAATTAGTGGTGAATTGTGAACTTGTTTTGAGTGTGCAAATGGTCTAAAAATTTGTGATGAAGAAGAGATGCCCCATAAGTTGTAAATCACCACAGAATGCTGGACAATTTGAGAAAACAGGAACTTGCCATAAACCTGTGCATTAATTACCATTAAGATTCACCACAAGGTGAATAAAGATAAAGTTACCATAGCCCTAATGGAGCATAGGGCTGCTTTCCCTCATTACAGAAAGAGAGAGACGACTACTGGTGGTTGATCCTGGCGGTCACCATACACCCCAGGCAAGTGCAGACATTGAGAAGGAGAGTACTTCATGGTAACCTCAACAGGTGTGAGAATTGAACCCACAGTGTTAGCATTACTCTGTATTACAAACTGTCCAGCCAATGGAGTACTCAATAGCACAAGTATTTTTTTAATGGTGACCCTTATGTCCTTGCAATGACACTGAACACCTCCAGTGCGGAAAGGGGCCAACATAAACCATGGATTCTCGTTCCTGCAGTTAATAAATTGTACTTTAAGATACTTAAAATATAAACCAACCTTTAAAAGATGTTATAACATTTCCACTTTTTATTTTCTCTCTTTTAATCCAATCTTCCTTTCTCTACCTTTTCACATTTTAATTCAAACAATTTCATGAACAGCCATTTCTCTGTTTCTTATTTCATAAATTTCATTGGTTTTGAAATGTTGCATTTCTCACAATTTGTAGCATAAAAATGTTCCAACTAGAAAGTGAGGAAATATATCCAATTAACAGAGTGCATTGTGCAATGTCCCATTGAAATGAAGGGTGGTGATGACCTAGTGACCTTGACTATTAATCCAGAAACTCAGCTAATGTTCTGTGACTCGGGGTTGAATCCTGCCATGGCAGATGGTGGAATTTGAATTAAATAAAAAATATATGTGGAATTAAGAATCTACTGATGACCATGAAACCTTTGTTGATGGTAAGGAAAAACCCAACTGGTTCAGTAATGCCCTTCAGGGATGTAAATCTGCCATCCTCACCAAGTCTGTTGTACATGTGACTCCAGACCCACAGTAATGTGGCTGATGCTCAATTGCCTTCTAAAAGGCCCAGCAAGCCATTCAATTATGCCAGTCACTACAAAGTCTTGGAGAGATGAAATTGGACGGATCCCCTAGCATTGACCTAAGTACCAGAAAAGAGAACTTTTTTTGTGTAGCTTTGTAAATCTTTGACATTCATGGGTTATTTGTTTGCATTGCACTGGATTTGGGAACACATTAACCAGGTCATTAAATATGTTTGGTAGAGATCACTAAATTGGAATTGTGCCATTAAATTCCAAATATCCGTGATATTGACATCTGAGGGTAATATTTGGCAGTTTTTTCCCCAAGTGAGGGTATGGACTCAACCTGCTTTGTAGTGTAAGGTCAATGCTTCTTCATAGCTCATGAAAGCCAACTCTGATGCTTTTACAAGCTTAGATTTAATGGTTTAGGTTTAATGTCTCAATGCAGCAGTCAGCCAGCAGAAAGAGTGAGGTGGATTTGGCACTATGACCACAGTTTGCAAAGTAAGAAAGTACTTTCAGTATTATGTAGACAGATGATACAGGCAAACTGACTTTATTGGTTTAATAATTTGAAGAGAAGAGTAAAGTTTATAATGACTGTAGGCACGCTTGTAAGTTAAATTCTGTTCATTTACAAATTTTAAGTTGAATAAAGTTCTTTGTTGCTTTAAAATCTGGACCTCCATTTGATTCAAGGTAAATGCAGCTCATTCCTGAAGACACAAAGGTTGTATAATGGCAACATATTGAATGAAGTGAGATCTTACTCTGTCTGCATAGGCTGTTGTCAACTGTTCCTCAATTCAAGAATGACATCTACTCAGGACTTCAAAGAGACCTTCAGTGTGTTTGATGCATTTTCTTTGTCCTTCCTTGGAACACTGTCATTTGAGAATTGAGGGAACAGGTCTTGTTGGGAAAGATAGTTTTTGACAGTCCAGATATTGGGTTGTAGTTGATTTTGCAAGAGATTCATCTGAATACTTTTAAAGCTGGCTTCAAGAAATATTCAAGAGTTTATTCAATGCAGTTGAATTTGAAGGAAGCAGCAGAGAGATTGCTAATGGAATTTCTTTAGCAGTCTGAAGTGTTATTGAAGCACAGTCCAGGTCTTATTGAATGATAATGTGAACGGATCCTTTCAACCAGGATTTCTGAGGACTGAGATTCTAGACGGATAAAGGCATTCTCTGGATCAGTGATGTGAGTCCACTCATGGGAGTGGTTATTGGTGCTGAATCCAAGTACTTTATCAACCACAAGACCACAAAAATGTACCAAAGGAGACAGCCTGAGTCTGATAATTTTACTGTCACCTTTTGATGTACATTTAGTGGCAGAATGCCAATTTGCAGGACTAAGATAAAATTCCATTGAGTGAGCATATTATAGCCCTCAAACTCTGAGCTCAAGGACTCCAAAACAAGCCTCTAAATATTTGCAGTTCTCTTTAGTCTCAGTAAAAAAGTTTAAACCCAATGGTGAAATTTGAGCATAATTTGATATTTGATATCTCCATGTGAGTTTATGTGCTGTAATAAAACTGATTTCTAGTTTAGCCCAAAACATATAAGGGTCAACTTCATTCCTGCCTGTCCGATGAAAACTGGAGATGGAGCAGCAGCTGATTGTTAAAGAGACCAGAGCAATATTACCCTACAAATGCAGTTGCCATTCCTTCGAAGCCAATTTTAATCTGCTCTTGTAAGTTGGAAAGAGCCATGGGAGCATTCTTCTTTAAATATGTACTGGAGAGAGACTAGAATTTTAATACAAACCCAGCTGAAGGAAAGAGTCATGGCTTTCAGCACAGAGGCAACCTCATGACAAGAGAAGACCAGGACATGAGTAGCTCTTCTGTTGGTGGGTCAGGAAGATGAAATTGCCCAGAATTACAGAATAGTTGCAGCATAAAAGGAGGATGTTTGGGCTGTCACATCTATGCTGATTATTCGAAGGAGCAATGCATTTAGCGCCACTCTCCTGCCTTCTCCTCGTAGTCCTGCACATTCTGCTTTTTCAAATGATAATTCAAATCCTTCTTGAACACCTTGACTGAATCTGCCTCCACAAACCTCTTAGGCAGTGCATTGCAAACCCTAGCCACTCACAGCATGAAAAATCTTTTCTTCATGTCATAATTTTACCTTTTACCAATTGCCCCAAAATCTGTGGCCTGGTATTCTCAATTCTTGCACCAATGGAACAATTTAACCCTATCTACACTGTCTAGATTCATTGTGAATTTGAATACATCTAACAGATTTCCTCTCAATCTTTTCTTCTCCAAGGAAAAAAGTCCCAGCTTTTTCATTCTAGTGACGTAATAGGAATTCCTTATCCTTTGAATCTTTTTCATGGTCTTTCCAAAACCTACACATCCTTCCTAAAGTGTGATGCTCAGATCTACTACAAAACTATAGTTGAAATGGAATCAGAGCTCTATACAAGTTTAACAAAACTTATTTGCTGTAGTACTCTTAAACCTAGGAAGCCTCTAAAATCCAGGATGCTGTGTGCTCATTGACAGCACTCTCAACCTGTCCCATTTCCTCCAATGATTTATGAAGAGAAATCATTGAAGGAAAAATTGGAAATGGGAGATTGGCAATATTGATAGAGAACATTATAGTGTTTGGGAGAATGAATCTCCAAGAGGGGTCAAGGCAGAATCCATTTGAGTAGAGCTAAACAAAAGAAAAGGTGCAAATACATTGCTAGATGTAGTCTATGGGATAACAACTATTGAGAAAGAAATGGAACCAATTAAGGGACAGTTATAATTTTATTATAAAATTTATGTTGGCTATGGAAAAGGACATAGAACAATCTGGAGTAATTTATCAGGGCAAGGACATCTTCAATAGGGTAAAAGTGAATCTCACCCAGAATCAAAGGATAGCAGACAAGACTCTTTAATGTGTATTGGCATGAAATCCATGTAATGTATTTAACGCATCTTTTCCATACCCAATTAGTTTTGCCGTTTCACCACATAAATCAATTTGGATGTATCTCACTGACCAAGAACAGTTTAGGGACTAGGTACTATTAGATTTGAGCAACATTTGGATTAGTTTGGTGTTCCTTTGTAAAGATGGAGATTTTATTCTCCAAAAGAAGTTGTTTTGTTCAGAGTCTCATGATCCCAGTGCTGACTCACACTTAAATTTCTTCTGTAAACACTGGGGAAAAAAAACACCCATTCCACCACCTGTACATCTAAAAACAGCATAGCTGTCTATTTACTCATCGCTCTCAGCTGTTATTCAGCAGGGAAGAAGAGAGGCAGTCATAGGTCACATTAGGTTATGACATAGTGTAGTGTTACTGGACTGGTAATCAAGAGAATGAACAGTTCAAAGCTCAACATTTCAATTAAATTGATAAAAAAAAGCTAGAAATAAAAATTGCTGGTGGACATAACAGTATTTTTTTGACAAGGTTTTTATGTGGATGTATATGGAACCTTTTGGGTAAATTTAATGCTTTGGAAGCAATCAGGAAATTAGGCACAAATTGCACTTGTTTTTCCAAAATGAATCTGTGGATTCAAATTTCCCCCAAAACTCATTTTGATAATCACAAATGTAAAATTTTCTGTGTGCCAATGCAATTAGTGAATGTGAGTGAACATGTGTTTTGTCTTTGCATTGAAAGATATACATTAACAGCATTTAAGAGTGACAACCTGGTGAAGTCTTAGTAATAAAACTGAAAATAGTTCCTTACAAAAAATGAGAGTGTCTATACCTCCAACTGTGAGCAATCTGACACCAAATCACTGAAAACATCTTTAAAAATGAACCAGTTCATTGGTACATAGCAGTCAGTTTCTGAGTAAATGACACAGTATTTTCATTTTTGTGTTATTTTCCCAACAAAAAAAGGCTCTTTAACATTTGGGCAGGTACATGAATAGTAAAATTTTAGAGGGATATGGGCCATACGCAGACAAATGAAAGTAGTTTAGTTTGGGAAAATTGGTTGACGTGAATGAGTTTTACTGAAGGGTCTGTTTCATGCTATATGACTCTAAGATTCTATATATTTGCAATGTTTAAGTCATCCCTGAGGTGGTAGGAATAATGGTGATCATGATGGTTAAATTGGGCAAGAGTCCAAAAAACAGGTTCTTGACATCAAATTAAACTGGCATAATGAAATTCTTCCTCATTAGATGGTGATATTAAATTTCCACTATTAGGCAGTGAGAAACTGATTTTGTATACATGACTTTGTTTCTCATTCGTTACTTATTAGGTGAACTTCCCCTTGTTAGTTATATTATTCCCAGTCGAGAAAGAAATTCTTCAAAAACTGAGCAGAAGGAGCTGTGGAGGTACCCATCCAGTGGGATCCTCTGATTCTTGTCTGGGGGAGTTCATGACTGTGACATCCATCTTCCTTTATTTGGACAGTGACAACTTGTATCATATACTCCCCGATCCCTGGGCCCTTCATCCACATCACTAGGCAACAGCAGCACATCAGCTTCAGAAAATCAACTTGCTTGTTATTGGGCTGGATGGGTCTGGTGAGATGACTATCTTATCCTGTCAGCTGTGAAGAGTATTAACCTTCTCTCATTGATCTCATCCAGTTGTATGTGGAGTTAATTTGGCCTTCTTCAGAACCGTGTGTTCAATTATGGTGCAATTACCACATACTGGGGAGAAGTTCCTGGCTTGCATCACTTGAAGTGGTGTTCAGCTGGTCTTCAGAAATGGTGCTAGGCCTTAACACCCAGAGGCCCTGCCAGTTACAAGAACCGCTGGCTCACTCACCACACAATTCACTGAATAGCTTGCACAGTATCTCCCTGGTGTCAGTAATGAGATAAGAAATGTGTGATCTGACAACATTACTGACAGAGCCAGAGTCATGGAGCATGGAAACAGACCCTCTGTTCCAACCAGTCCACGCCGACTATATTCCCAAACTAAACCAGTCCCACTTGCCTGCCCTTGTCTCCTATCCCTTCAAGCCTTTCCTATTCATGAACTTAGCCAAATGTCTTTTAATTGTTGTAACTGTGCCTGCATCCACCACTTTCTTCGGCTGTTCATTCCACACACAAATCACTCTCTGTGTAAAAAAATTGCCCCTCGTGTTCTTTTTAAATCTTTCTCCTCTCACTTTAATAATATGCCCCCTAGTTTTGATTTCCCCACCCTAGTAAAAAGACACTTGTCATTCACCTTATCTATGCCCTTCATGATTTTATGAACCTCAGTAAAGTCACCCCTCAACCTCCTACACTCCAGTGGAAAAAGTCCCAGCTTTCCAGTCTAATGTTTTAAAATTCAAACTCTCCAGTCCCAGCAGCATCCTGGTAAATATTTCCTGAACCCTTTCCAGTTTATTAGTATCCTTTCCATACCAGGTTGGCCAGAACTACAAACAGGACTCCAGAAGAAGCTTCATCAATGTCCTATACAACCTCAACATCATGTCCCACCTCCTGTACTCAAAGGTTTAAGCAATGAAGGCAAGCGTGCTAATTGATTTCTTAACCACCTTGTCTACCTAAGTTGCAAATTTCAAAGAATTATGTACCTGAACCCTTAGGTCTCTCTGTTCTACAACATTATCCAGGACCAAACCATTAATGGTTTAAGTTCTGTTCTTGTTTGTTTTACCAAAATGCAATACCTCACATGTATTCAAATTAAACTCCATCTGCCATACCTCAGCCCATTCACCCAATTGATGAATGTTGCTTTGTAATCTTAGAAACCTTCTTCGTTGCCCACTATACCACCAATGTTGGTGTCATCTGTAAACTTACTAACTATGTTTATAGAATAGACTGATAGGATCCCTACAGTATGGAAACAAGCCAATCGGCCCAATAAGTCCACACTGACCCTCTGAAGAGTAACCCACCCAGACCCATTCTCAAACCGATTGGTCTACATTTTACCCCTGAGTAATGCAGCTAACCTGAACATGATGGGCAATTTAGCATGGCCAATCCATTTAACCTGCATATCTTTGGACTGTGGGAGGAAACCCACGCATACACGGTAAGAATGTACAAACTCAACACAGACGGAGATCAAGGCAGATATCAATCCCGGATCCCTGGCGCTGTGAGGCAGCAGTACTGCCCAGTGGCATGCCTTCTATATTCTTACCTAACTCCTTTATATTAATGACAAACAAAAGTGGAGTCCAGTACCTATCCCTGTGGACACCACTGGTCAAAGAATTTCAGTCCGAAAAACAATTCTCCACACCACCCTCTGTCTCCTACCATAAAACCAAATTTTTATCCAAATGGCAAGCTCACCCTGAATCCCATGTGATCTAACATTACTAATTAATCTATCATGTAGAACCTTGTCAAAAGGCTGTACTGTAAGGAAAATACCTTTGCTATTCATCTTATCTATGCCCCTCATGATTTTATAAAACCATTAGTCATCCCTCAACCTCTACACTCCAGTGAAAAAGTCCCAACCTATCCAGCCTCTCCTTGTAATGCAAAACCTCCAGTCCCAGCAACATCCTGATAAATCTTTTCAGAACTCTCTGAAATTTAATAATATCCTTTTCATAACAGGGTGACCAGAACTGTACACACTATTCCAAAAGTGGCTTCATCAACGTCCTGTACAACCCAAACATGATGTCCCAATCCCTATACTCAATGGTGTGAGCTATGAAGGTAAGCATGCTAAATGGCTTCTTAACTACCCTGTCTATCTGTGACACCACTTGATAGAACCTAGTCAAGGCAGCTGAAGCTCATTGGTAGTCAGCGTTCCTGCTAATTATTTTTTCTTCTGTGTGGACCTCTAATATGGGGCAGCAAAGTGGCTCAACAGTTAACACTGCTTTCTCACAGTGCCAGGAATCCGGGTTCAATTCCAGCCTCGGGTGACTATCTGTTTGGATTTTGTACCTTCTCCCTGTGTCTGTGTGAATTTCGTCCCAAAGTCCAAAGATGTGCAGGTTATATGGACTAGCCATGATAAATTGTCCATAGTATCCAGGGATGTGCAGGCTGGGTGTATAGGCCATAGGAAATGCAGGGTTATAGGGATAGGGTAGGGGATGTTAGTCTGGGTGGGATTCCATACTGAGGGTTAATGTGGAATGGCTTGTCTCCACACTGTAGGGATTCTATGATTCTATTTACTTGTATTCCTAGGGATGAATGTGATGCTAAAATAACAGTTTAATGTCTTCTCAAATTCAAGTCTCTCCCTCTTTTCAGTTGATTAATCGGTAAGTACAACTAACCTAATTTAAACTTAATGTCAGACTTAGCAATTAGTGTCATTCACAGACACTTTAAAGTGAGTTAGATTTTATGTATTGATGCATGTGGACACTTCTTAAGGGACCACACTTATAAGAGTTATACAAGGTTTGAGCACAAGCCAAACATTCAACTTATGCAAAAGTAGCCCCTTTAACACAGTAAAATATTTCCAAGGAATATTAAAAATCTAAATCTAACACCAAACCAAAGAAAAAAAAAACTTCTTTGCAAGAAGAAGAGTGGAAGTTAAAGTGAAAAGAGAAATGTTCAGTTGAGGATTTTAGTTCTAGATTATATGTGATTTTTTAAAATTATTTTTGAGCGTGAAATGTAATTATCAAGCTAAGCTGTTGGGTTAATGCAAGCTGCATTACTCTTTTGGAGGGACTTTTACTGCGAGGCCTGGTGAGTTTCCTCACAGCTGATCAAACTTGACGCGTTGACTATCTACCCCGCCCATTGGCAACTCTCTTATCTGATTCCAGTGCTTCATACCATGTGCCTTTCCCAGAACAACTCGTCATTCATTGGATATCCGCAGAAAGACCAACATTCATTGTACCCTTGTCATCTTTGAAGGGCTGCTGTGCACCCAGACAAATATTGGCAATCCATCATGGCCATTACCAAGAATGTCATGGCACAGCAGCCGTGAGCCTCACTGCGCAGGTAACAGGGCTATCATGCATTGCTCTCTCTAACCTGCCTCTCTGACAGCCAGCACTCCCCAATCAGCTGGAGAAAGGTGCCGTGCTGACACACTCACTTCCGATTTCTCCAGCTGCTGCCATGCACAGATTCCACACCATGGCTGGAGGAATTAGATGAAACATAATTGAAATGGCTCACACGTACAACATCATTATCTCACTCTAGTCGTCGCTTAATCATGAGGCCACACACTTTAATGCTCATAACTACATCCTTTCTGAAGACCCTGTAAGTTAGCATTACCTCCTCTACCTACTGTCCAGTCGGAGAACATCACATACAGGCAAAACACCTTCAGTCCACATGCAAGCATGATTCCTGACTTTCCTGTAGCTGATCATTTTAACACAGCATCCTCCTCCCCGCATGTCCACTCACTGTCTTTGGCATGTAGCAGTGCTCAGCAAATTACAACGCAAACTGGAGGAACAACATCTCATTTTCAAACTCACTTTACAACCTTCTGGATTCAATATTGAGTTCAACACCTTCAAACTGTCAACACACTGCCATTCCTTCCCTTGCTTTTAGCTTTACTTAGAGTCATAGAGATGTACAGCATGGAAACTGACCCTTCGGTCCAACCCGTCCATGCCGACCAGATATCCCAACCCAATCTAGTCCCACCTGCCAGCACCTGGCCCATATCCCTCCAAACGCTTCCTATTCATATACCCATCCAGATGTCTTTAAAATGTTGCAATCGTACTAGCCTCCACCACTTCCTCTGACAGTTCATTCCACACACATACCACTCTCTGCATGAAAAAGTTTCCCCTTAGGTCTCTTTTATACGTTTCCCCTCTCACCCTAAACCTATGCCCTCTAGTTCTGGGCTCTCCGACCCCAGGGAAAAGACTTTGCCTATTTACCGTATCCATGCCCCTCATAATTTTGTAAACCTCGATAAGGTCACCCCTCAGCCTCCGATGCTCCAGGGAAAACAGTCCCAGCCTGTTCAGCCTCTCCCTCTAGCTCAAATCCTCCAATCCTGGCAACATCCTTGCAAATCTTTTCTGAACCCTTTCAAGTTTCACAACATCTTTCCGATAGGAAGGAGACCAGAATTGCACGTTATATTCCAACAGCGGCCTAATCAATGTCCTGTACAGCTGCAACATGACCTCCCAACACCTCTACTCAATACTCTGACCAATAAGGAAAAGCATACCAAACGCCTTCTTCACTATCCTATCTACCTGCAACTCCACTTTCAAGGAGTTAAGAACCAGCACTCCAATGTCTCTTTGTCCAGCAACACTCCCTAGGACCTGACCATTAAGTGTATAAGTCCTGCTAAGATTTGTTTTCCCAAAATGCAGCACCTTGCATTTATCTGAATTAAACTCCACCTGCCACTTCTCAGCCCATTGGCCCATCTGGTCCAGATCCTCTTGTAATCTGAGGTAACCCTCTTCGATGTCCACTACACCTCCAATTTTGGTGTCATCTGCAAACTTACTAACTGTACCTCTTATGCTCACATCCAAATCATTTATGTAAATGACAAAAAGTAGATTTATTCATGATAACAGCTACTTACTGGCAACTTTGCAGCACACACTAATATGTAATGAAAGATGCAACTGCCAACAAAAGCAAAAAAAAAAGTGCTGAAAAACTAAAATAAATGCAGAAAACGTAGTTCAGATGACAATGGTAGAGAGAACAGATTCTGTAATGTAAGGAGTTACTACCTGACGTTGGAAGTAGTAAGCTATGTCAGCAGTGATACAAACCATCCCATAATGAAGACTGTCTGAAGCGATACAATCCCTTACACTTCACATTAAGAATGAAATGTATGCATAGTTATAGATTCATAGAGTCATAGAGATGTACAGCATGGAAACAACCCAGAAATGCTGACCAGTTATCCCAACCCAATCTAGCCCCACCTGCCAGCACCTGGCCCATATCCCTCTATAAACCCTTCCTATTCATATACCCATCCAGATGCCTTTTAAATGTTGCAATTGTACCAGCCTCCACCACTTCCTCTGGCAGCTCATTCCATACACATACCACCCTCTGCAGGAAAAGGTTGCCCCTTAGGTCCCTTTTATATCTTTCCCCTCTCACCCTAAATCACTTGCCCTCTAGTTCTGGGCTCCCCGACCCCAGGGAAAAGACTTTATCTATTTATCTTATCCATGCCCCTCATAATTTTATAAACCTCTATAAAGGTCACCCCTCAGCCTCCAATGCTCCAGGGAAAATAGCCCCAGCCTGTTCAGCCTTTCCCTATAGCTCAAATCCTCCAACCCTGGCAACATCCTCACCCCTCAGCCACTAATGCTCCAGGGAAGCAGGTAAATCACCAAAATCCCCGTGTTGTTGCAGCACAGTGATGACAATAAAACAGCTTAAAACAGCTTAGGAAGCAAGGTGCATTGAGGGGATGGTGCACACCCTGCTCTGCTAACAAAATATTTTGAGTATGCGGGAGGCCCATGACATACTGAGATGTACCGGGATTGGTGCTGACAATACACCTGCTACAGAAATGCCTTAGGGATAACAATAAAAGCAAATAAGGACCAAGTCAATTACCAGAGTGCGATAAATATGACACAGCCATTTACAATGAGGTTATTTGAGTTTTCAAAATGTATTCACTGTACGATGAAATATCATTATAGAGAAGGCAACTTTTAGTAAATGAGGTAAAAGCCTAGAGATAACATAGATTCATTTATCATCTTGGATATTGTTTAGCAGATAACTGTGAATATAAACATTAAATGACCTGATCAGAGGTTGGATTGTGGTCAGAGTTTTGAAGGAAACCCTATTTGAATTCTTACAGTCCAATATGACTTAACTTTAGCAAAAGTGGTGCAATTTGTGTGGCAAGCTGAAGTAAAAAAAAGAGAATCTTTATTTGAGATGACAGAGATATCTTATGGAAGAAAACATTTGAGGCATTATAATCAATTCAATTAGTTTAATCCAGAGAAGAGTGAAGTTGTGCATTTTAGAAAGGGTAAACAAAACAGAGGAATAAGCAATAAAAGGAAGGTATTGAGAGGGGTAGAGGAAGTAAAAGACCTTGGTGTGCATATCCACGTGTCCCTATTGGTGGTAGATGTGTTGCTAAGATTGTAACAAAAGTGGTAAAAGAGAGGTCAATTTACAAGAGGCACAGAGTTAAATGAACCAATGGAAGGGACAAGAGCAATTTTTGCTTTCACACAGAGGCTATTGCAAGTCTGGAATTCGGTACCCGGTTTGTTAGTTAAGTCACAAGTCACAAGCCATCAACTCATTCAAAAGGGACCTGGATCTGTAACTAAATCACTGTTACTGGAAAGCAGGATTAGAATGATTGAATAATTGAAGCAGTCTTGGTGGGCTGAGTGGCCTCATTCCTGATGAAGGGCTTATGCTCAAAACATTGATTCTCCTGCTCCTTGAATGCTGCCTATCCTGCTGTGCTTTTCCAGGACCACACTCTTGAATCTGGCCTCTATCTGCGTTGTAACTTGGCTATGGTCCTTTTCTACACTCTGACAGGTCCAAAAATGCACCAGACATGAAGTCAGGGAAACATGAAGAAAGGGTGCAAGGTGCCAATACAGTGTTCTCACTGTTACGGGAAGAAGCTGTTTTCGTTGTGAAAAATGTCTTGCTAAAAAAAGTGGTGCTTCATACTTGTGGGACAGTTGGCTATTTGACACATCCTGTCATAGTTTAAGAAAAGAAAACCTGAAAACAGAAGGAAACTCCTGCAACAACAAGCAATAACAGAGACTTTAAAGATCCAAACTACATGTTAGTCACATTACTATGGGGAATGAAAGAATCCCATGGGAAGGATAGGAGTGCTGGCATTGAAGTAAACAAGCACCAAACCTGTTTTAAACTTAACTCTGAGCTGGTGTATCATTCTTCTCAGCAGTATAGCAAAATGGCCACCTCAAGGAACACTCAGTTACCAACCACTCATCTCCAAAGACCAGGAGGTATTAACTAAAATACACATGTAGTTGACTGCTAGACTGCTATATAAAGACACAGCAATCTTTGAGACTTAATGCATAATTCAAAATCAAGAATGTTTTTCACTGACCAGGAAGGATCACTGGGAATTTGAATCTTATTTTCAAGGTCAAGAAGTGGACAACAAGGAGAAGACGGATGGATTCAAAACTGAATTTCCAAAACTATTTAGCAGCATGGGAAAGCTAAAGCCAGTTTACCGCATGTTCTCTACCTGCTTAACCAAAAAAGTCCTCCATCCACTTTTGAGAAACGTTAAGACATGAAACGGAAGTAATGCCTCACCAAGGGGTCATTTCAACTTTGACCAAACTGATGAAATAATGATCCAAGATGGCACCACTACCAAAACCAATGGCTAGCTAAGACGTAGTGTGGAAACACAGACAGATCAGTTAACATTTTGTTGTAAATTCTTGGTGAAGATGTGTTGCTTGCCCTTAAATGATCCACCACTGACGTTATGCTTCCTGGACATCTATGCCTAAGGGTGGGCTCTTCATTCATCTCCATTGTATATTATTCCTCAACTACCTTAATTATATGTTTCCACTTGCTTGTTGTAATGACTCCATTCCTTTATCCTAGGTTACCTAGCGCTGTCATATCTACTCTGATGATGTTACCATTTTCCATATTAAATGTCTTCTTTTATCCTCAAAATAGGATCATCTTTTACTATGATAGACAAATCCCTAAATCAAGTACAGCATATTTTCCATGATTATCCCCTTACCACTTCCCCTATTCCCCCACAACTAGCTCTGGCCATCATTTTCTGTCCTTACAACCCATCAGCCTTTTCATTTGACAGACCATCTTTGACCATTCATTTTAAAAAATTATCCCACCAACATCCCTTTGGAGTACGGGCAATTATATTGGGCCCATTAACCACAAAGTTTTCCTAATAAAGGATTTGACTCCTCTCATGTGCTAATGTTATCTGTGAAATCATGGCCATCTGGCAAACAGCCAGAAGTCCTGGTCCACTTTGGTACTAGTAACATAGATAGAAATGGGGATGAGGCCCTGCAATTGGAATTGCAGGAGCTATGAAGAAAATTAGCAAGAGGGACCTCTAAAGTAATCTCTGGATTACTCCAAGTACCATATGCAAGTGAGTCCAGAAATAGAAAGATATGACAGATGAATATGTAGCTAAAAGGATGCTGCAGGACGGAGGGCTTTAGACACTGGAACTGTGTCTGGGGGATTTGGCACCTTAACAAGTCAGATGGGTTGCATCTTGTCAAAGCCAGGAGTGAGTTCCTTGCAGGGTGCTTTGGTAGTACTACTGGAGAGGATTTAAACTAATTCAACAGGGGTGTGGGCACCAGGAGAAAATATTACAAAGTAATGCCAGGTGCACAAAATGCTGGGTGAGGGAGAGAGCATGGGAATAAAATATTTTAATAAGCTAAGGTGGAGTAAGGGAGAAAGTAATGAAATCTAAATCAGAAATATACTCCATGAACATAAGGAATATAATTAGTAAGTTGGGAAGTTACATGTCCATGTGGGATTATGATGTTGGGCAACAATTGGAACCAGGCTAAAGGAAGAGCTGTTCTGAGTGTTAAATATTCCTGGTTACAAGATATTCAGAAAAGATGGAGAAGACAGGAACAGAAGAGGGTTTGGAATTTTTGACTTAGGAGAGCATTGCAGTACTGGAGAAAAAGGGTGTTTCAGAGGATCCAAGGACAGAATCAATTTGGCTACAGTTAAGGAATAAGAAGGGTGCAATTACATTGAGTCTTGGAATCATAGTCATTGAATCTATGGAAACGAACGCTTTGGCCCAACCAGACCATGCTGACCACGTTCCCAAACTAAACTAGTCCCACCTGCCCGTGCTTGGCCCATATCTCTCCAGACTTTTCCTATTCATGTGCTTATCCAAATGTCACTTAAATGTTGTAATTGTATATGCATCTACCACTTTCTCTGGCTGTTCATTCCACACATGAACCACTCTCAGTGTAAAAAAAGTTGTCCAAGAATGCAGGGGAACTAATCTGCAAGGAAATAACAAAGAGGTATAAGTATCATGCAGAATCTAAAACTGAGGATTTTGATTACATATGAATCAATTGGGATAGTAGTGGTGTAGTGGGCATCAAGGGACAAATTTTTCTAAATTGTGTTCGGGAGAATTTTCTACAGCAGTATGTGTCCAATCTAACAAGAAAGGATGAGCGGTTGGATTTGGTTCCTGGAAGTGAGGTGAGCCAAGTATATCAAGCGACAGTGGGGAGCACTTGGAGAACAGTGATCATTGCCACAAAAGGTTTAGATTCATTGTGAAAAATTTCATTGATCAGTCCAGAGTAAGTGGTGCAAAACTAGATCTGGACCAGAAAAACTGGAACCAAAGAACAGTGGGGAAAACAGAGCTGAACAATGAATTACCTTCAAAAAAGACATGGTTTGGGAGTAGTCAAGACATATTCCTTCAAAAGGAAAAGAGCAGATAAACAGATCCTGAACTGCCTAGATGACAAAGGAGATAAAAATTGAAGAAGAAAAGATACACTTATAACTGGTGATAAATACAGTTGAGAACCAGACTGAATATGGAAGCTTCAGAAGGGAAGTGAAAAGGCAAGTAAAAGAAGCAAAGGGGATTATGAAAAGAGACTAACAGATAACTTTAAGGAAAATCCCAGAGCATGTACAAGCATATAAACAGTAGAAGAGGGATAAAAGGGAGAAGAAGAGCAAATTAAAGACCAAAAAGAAGATTTGCACAAGGAGGCAAAATGCATCACTGAGATCATATTGAGGAATATTTAGCACCTGTCTTTACTTATGATGCAAGTGCTGGCCAAGCCAAGATAACAAAGGAGGAGATTCAGTCAGTAGAAGCTTTTAAACTCATAAATAAAAAGCATTGGATAAACTGTCAGTCCACAAATTTGATAAGGCACCAGAGCCAAGTGAGTTGCAACCAAGAGCATTGAAGGAAGTGAGAGTGGAAATTGCTGAGATAATGGCAATTCACTCTTCCCTAGATTCAGAGATGGTGCCAGAAGACTGGAAAACTACAAACATTATTTCTCTGCTCAAAACAGCTTGTTAAAGTAGGCTCAGCAATTACAAACTGGTCAGTTTAAATTTGGCGTTGTGGAAATTTCGAGAAGCAATTATTTGGGATAGAATTATAGTCACATGGGGAAATGTGAGCCATTTTAGAAAAGTCAGCATGAATTTGTGCAAGGAAAGTTGCATCTATCTGACATGCTCATGTTTTTTTTTCATTATAATGCCAAACAACAGATTTCTGAGGAAAAGGATAAGCCAAAAAAAGGACAGTAGCAACTTGGATACAAATTTGGCTGAATGATAGGAAACTGGGAGTAATAGCTAAAGGGTATAGAGATGTACAGCAAGTAAACAGACCCTTTGATCCAACTCATCCGTGCCAACCATATATCCTAACCTAATCTAGTCCCATTTGCCATATCTCTCTAAACCCTTCCTATTCATATACCCAACCAGATACCTTTTAAATGCTGTAATTGTATCAGTACTTCCTCTGGCAGCTCATTCCATAAGCACATCACCTTCTGTGTGAAAACTTTACCCTTTAGGACCTTTTTTATATCTTTCCCCTCTCACCCAAAATCTATGCCCACTAATTCTAGACTTCCCCACCCCAGGGAAAAGACCTTGTCTATTTAGCTTCTCCATCCCCCTCATGATTTTATAAACCTCGATAAGGTCACCCCTCTATAAACCTCTGATACTCCAGGGAAAACAGCGCCAGCCTATTCAGCCTCTCCCTATAGTTCAAATCCTCCAACATTGGCAACATCCTTGTAAATCTTTTCTGAAACCTTTCAAGTTTCACAACATCCTTCCGATAGGAAGGAGACCAAAATTACACGCAATTTTCCAACAGTGGCCTAACCAATGTCCTGTACAGCCACAACATGACCTCCCAACTCCTATACTCAATACTCTGACCAATAAAGGAAAGCATACCAAACACCTTCTTCACTATCCTATCTTCCTGTGATTCTAATTTAAAGGAACTATGAACAAGAGTGGGAAATAATGCTGAACCAATATCAGACACGAGTATTGTAAATGGTCCTGGGCACCACACTTTAAGAAGGATGTGAATGCGTTGCAGAGAGTGCAGAAGAAATTTGTAAAAACGGTTCCAGGGATGAAAAATTTCAGTAATGCAGATAAATTGAAGAAGATGGGATTGCTTTACCTGGATAGCAATTTTCATTGAGGTTTTCAAAATCATAAGATGTCTGGGCAGAATGAACAAGGAGAAATTATTTCCACTAATAAGTAATCAGGAACCAGAGAACACAGTTTTGAAAGTTTTTGTAAAGGAAACAAATGTGAGTTAAGGAAAAGCTTCTTCTCACAGTGAGAGATCCAGATTTGCAATGCACTGCCTGAAACTGTAGTGAAGGCAGATTCAATTGAGGCATTCAATAGGGCATTGGAAGAATATTTCAACAGAAACAATGTGCAGGGTGAAGGAGAAAATGCAGAGGTTTGGCACCAAGTCAAAATACTCTGCAAAACAGTACAGACACAATGGGCTAATGGCCTCATTCTGCACTTTACAATTTTGAGAGTCGGCAATAAAATCAGGAATTAAAGAGTATTAGAAAATATTTCTCCTTGTAAATGAAGTTAGTGTTTTCAATACTCCTTTACTACTATTTATCATGAAGGTTAATGACTAAACAAGACTATCAATTAGTGAATCCACACCGACAAACATAAGTGTTGTGATATTGTTTGGTTGAGACTCTAGTGAGGGTGTGGCTGATTGTAAATAACTTATTTGTTAAGTGCATGCCATAATGGTCTAGAAGGTTTGGAAGGATCTCTTTATATTTCTGGTGGCTTTCATGTAACAGAGACATCCGCATCAAATTTTTTTCAAATCCTGCCACAAAACAGAAATCATTCTTATCAAAGTGAGAAATGATGATCTGTGAAATTGCGACAAAGGTAGACATTCTCTCCTTGTACTTTGCAAGCAGTCTGCAACCTTTGACACATTCAATTGTATTGTCCTTCTCCAAAACCCCTCCACTGTCATCCAGTTATGAAGGACTGCGCACATGCTTATCTATTTAATTGCAGCCAGAGAATGCCTTGCAATGGCTTTCTTCCCACATCTGAATTGTTATTTCCCAAGAGTTTATTCTTGGACCACTCCAATTCTATATCTCAGCGCCATTTCTCAAAAGTGGTATTAATTTTCATATGAATGCTGCTGACATCAAGCTCCACCTCACTACCATTGCTTTTGATTCCTCCAGGGTTATTAATAGATCAGACTGATCACCTGACATTCATATTGAACATACAAAAAGTTCCATCAATTAAATATTAGAAAGACAGAAGGTAATAGAAAAAGCTTTTGATCCCTACTTCAAATTCTGTTTCATGTTTACCAAATTGATCCCTTTCTCTGGTACCTGCCTGAGGCAAAACCCGACTAAACAATGTTGGAGAAAGTGTGGACTGCAGATGCTGGAGATCAGAGTCGAGAGTTTGATGCTGGAAAAGCACAGCAGGTCAGGCAGCAGCCAAGGAGCAGGAGAATCGACATTTCGGGCTTAAGCCCTTCATCAGGCTTCCTGATGAAAGGGCTTATGCCCGAAATGTCAACTCTCCTCCTCTTTGGATGCAGCCTTACCTGCTGTGCTTTTTCAGCACCACACTCTCGACTGTAAACAATCTTGGTGTCATATTTGATCCCAATCTGTTGGCCTTTGTGGAGAGAAACACATTGTCCCAAATCAACTGAAAATTTATTCAGTTTAATGTCCATAAATTGCAGTTGCCAAAGTTGTCCGATGGAAGGAGTGACCTGTGTGGGATCTCACAACCCTGAATCACAAATATATCAAAGTTGTTATTGATGCAATTTGTATCAGATCACACTGTTTTATCTAAAACTAATAGGGCACTATAGGGTATTGGATATACAGGTAGCAAGGTGAGTTATGGAGAATAGCATGTGCAAACGCATTAAGGTTTACAGAGAGAGACAATTTATAAAACTCACCAAAATTGACGCTGAAGATTTGTGATAAAATCAGCCCATAGTTTCAGATCAGTGGCCATCTAGGTGAAAGATAATCAACATTTCTCTCTTTCTCTCCACAGATGCTGTATAATATTGATTATTTCTTGCATTCTCTGTTTTTATTTCAGATTTTTCTTGATCAAATAGCATGCCTGCATGTTCACCGATAGACTGACAATCAAAAACAGCAACTTCCAATTATATAGCTCCTTTAAAGTAATAAACTATCCTAAAATGCTTCTTGTGAGCACAGGTAGCAGCTAACATAGTGGTAATGTCACTGGACCAGGACTCCGAGAGCGCCAAGCTAATGTTCTGGGGAAATGGGTTCAAATCCCATGACAGCAGACGGTGAGATTTGAATTCAATAAGAACCCATCTGTTTCCCTAATGTCCCTTTAGGGAAGGAAATTTGTCTAGCCTACATGTGGTTCCAGACTCACAACAATGTGGCTGACTGTTAACTACCTTATGACATTTACATGCTGGCCTATCTTGCAATTTCCATTTTCCATGAATGAATAAAAAAGAGCATTACAAAGCAAAATGCGACTCCATATTGCAGAAGGCAATAATATATCAGTTGACTAAATGCTTGGAAAGCAAGAGAACATCTTAAAAGAGGAAAGCAAAATGTAAGGATGGAGAGTTGTAGGGAAGCCATTCTAGAACGTAGGACCTCGGCAACTGCGGCCACCATCACCAATGATTTACCGATTATAATTGGAGATGCTCAAGAGGCTAGAATTAGAGATGGCTCTCAAGGCTAGAGGAGATTCTAGAAGTGCAAGGCCTTGGAAGGATTTGAAAACATGTTTGAGAATTTAAAAATCAAGGTAATGCTCAGCCACAAGCCAACATAACTCAGCGAGCAAAGGGGTAATGTTGATGTTCAATTGGGTGTGAGGCAGGACACGAGGAGCTGAAGCTTGATCAAGAGTATAGAGGGTAGAATGTGAGTGCACTTCTAGATATAGTGAAAACATAGATGAGCAGCAGATCAGCTGAGACAGCGGTGAAGATGAACAATGTTATGCAGGTGGAAATAGGTGGTTGTAGTAATGACAAAGATATTAGGTCAGAGGTTCATCATGGGATCAAATATGACAGTGGCTCTTTGGAAGCAGACAGTTGCCTGATAGTTTAACATGGCTGTCACCTTGGTGACCACTGGAATTAGATGGTCACCTGTCCCTTTGTGCTGTAGCTCCCACCCCAGCAATTGGCATTGCTCTAAGACAGTCTTATAAAGACCATATGTTTTATTTTTCTGTAACTTTTTATTATGGCCTGAAATGGGAAAAGCCCTGTTTTAAAAACAAAGGATTGTGGACAGGATTACTGAACATAGTAAGAGCAAGTGACCTGCAGTAATTGTAAGTGCTATTTATATAAGTGGCTTGTTCAACCAATGGGGAAATTCTAGGTGCCGATGAGTTTGAGATAAGGAGTATGCATGAATGAAGACTCAGCTGAACAAGTATCTGATTGGTCTGGGGACTGGTGACCTCTTGACAATGACAAAAGACTACTGCCTGCCAACAAGGATATGATTAGTTCCAGGGCAACTGAACAGCTTGTGGTTGTGAATGTCAGAAACTATTGGACTTCCAGGATAGAAAGATTTGTCCTGCACTCTGCAAAAAAAAAAACACAGCAAGCATGAAGAAAGTCAGTTGCTGTTGGTGTGGCTCTTAACCATTAAGCGATTATCAGTGTGAACCAGTCACCCTGTGCCTTCTGCAAGCAAGTGAAAGTACCTGGAGAAGGAGAATTGAGGAACAGTAAGACCCGAGAAGCCAAAAGGATCATATCCACAAACCCTCCAGACAAGAGCCTTTGAACTGTCTCCCATTCTTCCTTTCACCCATGGCAACCATTTATTTTTCTCTGTCTCTGTCTATATGTGTATGCAAAGGGAATTTCATAAGGGAATTAAAATTTTAACTAATTGAGTTATACACCAACACTTCAAAATTGTTTATGTGTAGCTAGAATCTATTATTATGGAATAATGTTCATTTTTATTAAGACAGAAACATGTTTTGTGCTTTCGGTCAGACTGAGCCTAAAGATTTGGTAATTTGAGAAATTCTGCCTAAATTTAAAACCTTTAACTTGTGTGAACTTCAGGAAAAGTAGGACTAGATTTCCAGAATACTTCTCCAGTGAGGCACAACAATTTGTGGGCGGCACGGTGGCACAGTGGTTAGCACTGCTGCCTCACAGCGCCAGAGACCCGTGTTCAATTCCCGCCTCAGGTGACTGACTGTGTGGAGTTTGCACGTTCTCCCCGTGTCTGCGTGGGTTTCCTCCATGTGCTCTGGTTTCCTCCCACAGTCCAAAGATGTGCAGGTCAGGTGAATTGGCCATGCTAAATTGCCCGTAGTGTTAGATAAGGGGTAAATGTAGGGGTATGGGTGCGTTTCGCTTCAGCGGGTCGGTGTGGACTTGTTGGGCCGAAGGGCCTGTTTCCACACTGTAATGTAATCTAATCCAGAAATGTCCCAGGACATTCTCAGTGTGTGCCTTGCTCATCTGCAGGAAATGACATCAAGGACAATAAACTTCCTATACTTCCTCCACATCCTCTTCATGTGGAGGCTGTTCCTTAGCTGCTCGTCCTCCTCAATTTTTCTATGCTTTCATTGCATCATAACAACAGTAATGATAACCACGTCTGTGGCTGCATCCACTGGCCATTTTTTCAATGAATCTATGTGGGGAACTAAGAGCCAGAACAGGTCATTAATATTGTAAGCAGCCAGCATTCACATCACTCAGAAATGATGGTTTAACATACTCGTCCATTCAAAACTACAAGGAGGACTCAGAGAAGGAGAGACATAGAATGCCTCTACAAGGACTTTAACATAGGGGCCTTATTCTGTTGCATATGACACGAGTGACATCATGCAAATACAGTAGGAGATTGTAAGTGTTGTATGATTAGTGACACTCTGATTTCCCACTCCCTTTTTATTATAAGAGCATGTTAATGAATACTTATAAATCAGGATAAGAGGAAATCAACTCCATGCCACAGTGCAACTTATAAGATCTTGGATTACCTTTGTGAATTGTCATTCATGGGTGCTACCTTTAAGATCGCCCATGATTATGTCTGCTTCAGTAGATGACTATCTTTAATCTGCAATGACCAATGACAAGGTCAGGATTGTGTATGACCAGGATTTATATCACACACAGTTGGACATGGCATGTGTTTCACATCATGTAACATAGAATGTTACAGTTCAGTACATTCGGCCCTCGATGTTGCACCGACCTGTAAAATTAATCTGAAGCCCATCTAACCTTAATCTGAAGCCCAGAGGGGGTCATAGATCAGAGTTATAGGGAAGTAGTAACTCCAAAGATGGCAGATAGATGGGTGACATTGAGGGGGACTGGGAGGAAGCAGCCAGTGCAGGGACCCCCTGCGGCCGTTCCCCTCAAGAACAAGTATACCGTTTTGGATACTTGTGGGGGGGATGACTTACCAGGGTAAGTAACGGGGCTCAGGTCTCTGGCACGGAGCCTGTCCCCGTTACTCAGAAGGGAAGGGTGAAGAAGAGCAGAGCAGTAGTAATTGGGGACTCGATAGTTAGGGGCACAGATAGGCGGTTTTGTGGGAACGAGAGAGACTCACGTTTGGTATGTTGCCTCCCAGGTGCAAGGGTACGTGATGTCTCTGATCGTGTTTTCCGGGTCCTGGAGGGGGAGGGGGAGCAGCCCGAAGTCGTGGTCCATATTGGCACTAACGACATAGGTAGGAGGAGTGCCGAGGATGTTAGACAGGCTTTCAGGGAGCTAGGTTGGAAGCTCAGAGTTAAAACGAACAGAGTTGTTGTCTCTGGTTTGTTACCCGTGCCACGTGATAGAGATTCGAGGAATAGGGAAAGAGAACACTTAAATGCGTGGCTACAGGGATGGTGCAGGAGGGAGGGATTCCGGTTTTTGGATAACTGGGGTTCTTTCTGGGGACGGTGGGACCTCTATAAACAGGATGGTCTACACCTGAACCTGAGGGGCACCAGTATCCTTGGGGGGAGGTTTGCTAGTGCTCTTGGGGGGGGTTTAAACTAACTCTGCAGGGGCATGGGAACCCAGATTGTAGCTTCAGGGTGCAGGGCCTGGAGTGTAGGGAGGTTAGGAACATGGCATCAATTTCCAAGGAGGGTGTCGTAAACAGGAAAGTGGCTTGAAGTGTGTATACTTCAATGCAAGAAGTATACGAAATAAGGTAGGTGAACTTGCAGCGTGGGTTGGTACCTGGGACTTCGATGTTGTGGCTATTACGGAGACATGGCTAGAACAGGGACAGGATTGGCTGTTGCAGGTTCCAGGATTTAAATGTTTTAGTAGGGTCAGAGGTGGGGGTAAAAGAGGGGGAGGTGTGGCATTGCTTGTCAAAGATAGTATTACAGTGGTGGAAAGGACGATGGATGAGGACTTGCCATCTGAGGTAGTTTGGGCTGAGGTTAGGAATAGGAAAGGTGAGGTCACCCTGTTAGGAGTCTTTTACAGGCCTCCTAATAGTCCTAGAATCATTGAAGAAAGGATAGGGAAGGTGATTCAGGAGATGAGTGACAGTAATAGGGTGGTTGTTATGGGGGACTTTAACTTTCCTGATATTGATTGGGAAAGCTATAGCTCAAGTTCGTTAGATGGGTCAGTGTTTGTTCAATGTGTGCAGGAGAGTTTCCTGACACAATATGTAGACAGGCCAACAAGAGGTGAGGCCATACTGGATTTGGTTCTGGGTAACGAACCAGGCCAGGTGTTAGAATTAGAGGTAGGTGAGCACTTTGGGGATAGTGACCATAATTCGGTGATTTTTACTCTCATGATGGAGAGGGATAAGTGTGTACTACAGGGCAAGAGTTATAGCTGGGGTCAGGGAAATTATGATGCGGTGAGGCATGACTTAGGATGTGTGGCTTGGAAAAGTAGACTCCAAGGCAAGAGTGTAAATGATATGTGGAGCTTGTTCAAGGAGCAACTATTGAGTGTCCTTGATAATTATGTACCTGTCAGGCAGGGAGGAAAGGGTCGTGCGAGGGAGCCGTGGTTTAATAAGGAATTGGAATCCCTTGTTAAATGGAAGAGGGCGGCCTATCTCAAGATGAGACGTGAAGGTTCAATTGGGGCGATTGAGAGTTATAGGGTAGCCAGGAAGGACCTGAAGAGAGAGCTAAGAGCAGCAAGGAGGGGACATGAAAGGTCCTTAGTCGGTAGGATTAGGGAAAACCCTAAGGCTTTCTATAGGTATGTTAGGAATAAAAGAATGACTAGGGTAGGAATAGGTCCAGTCAAGGATAGTAGTGGGAAGTTGCGTGTGGAGGCGGAAGAGATTGGGGAGACACTGAATGAATACTTTTCTTCAGTATTTACTCAGGAACAGGGCATTGTCGTCGATGTGAATACTGAGTCACAAATAAGTAGAATGGATGGCTTTGAGGTATGTAGAGAAGAGGTGTTGGAAATCCTGGAAAAGGTGAAAATAGATAAGTCCCCTGGGCCTGATGGCATTTATCCTAGGATTCTCTGGGAAGCAAGGGAGGAGATTGCAGAGCCATTGGCCTTGATTTTTATGTCCTCTTTGTCTACTGGAGTAGTGCCAGAAGACTGGAGGATAGCAAATGTGGTTCCCTTGTTTAAAAAGGGGAGTAGGGATAACCCTAGTAACTATAGGCCGGTGAGTCTCACTTCTGTTGTGGGCAAAGTCTTAGAGAGAATTGTAAGGGATAGGATTTATGCACATCTGGATAGGAATAATGTGATCAAGGATAGTCAGCATGGTTTTGTGAAGGGCAGGTCGTGCCTCACAAACCTTATTGAATTCTTTGAAAAGGTGACGAAGGAGGTTGATGAGGGGAAAGCGGTAGATGTGGTATATATGGATTTTAGTAAGGCGTTTGATAAGGTTCCCCATGGTAGGCTACTGCAGAAAATACGGAGATATGGTATTGAGGGTGAGTTGGAGGTTTGGATTAGGAATTGGCTGGATGGAAGAAGACAGAGGGTAGTAGTTGATGGCAAAGTTTCTTCATGGAGTGCCGTCACTAGCGGTGTTCCGCAAGGATCTGTTTTGGGACCATTGCTGTTTGTCATTTTTATAAATGACCTGGAAGAGGGGTTAGAAGGTTGGGTGAGCAAGTTTGCGGATGATACGAAAGTCGGAGGAGTTGTTGACAGTGAGGAAGGATGTGGCAGGTTACAGCAGGATATAGAGAAGCTGCAGAGCTGGGCAGAAAGGTGGCAAATGGAATTCAATGTATCTAAGTGTGAGGTGATTCACTTTGGGAAGAATAACAAAAAGATGGGGTACTGGGCTAATGGTTGGATACTTGGTAGTGTGGATGAGCAGAGGGATCTTGGTGTCCATGTACACAGCTCTCTGAAAGTTGCCACCCAGGTAAATAGTGCGGTGAGGAAGGCATATGGCGTACTGGCTTTTATTGGTAGAGGAATTGAGTTCCGGAGTCCTGAGGTCATGATGTAGTTGTATAAGACTCTGGTGCGGCCGCATCTGGAATATTGTGTGCAGTTTTGGTCGCCATACTATAGGAAGGATGTGGAGGCACTGGAACGGGTGCAGAGGAGGTTTACCAGGATGTTGCCTGGTATGGAAGGAAGATCGTATGAGGAAAGACTGAGACACTTGGGGCTGTTTTCATTAGAGAAAAGAAGGTTTAGGGGTGACTTGATTGAGGTGTACAAGATGATTAGGGGGTTAGATAGGGTTGACAGTGTGAACCTTTTCCCGCGTATGGAGTCGGGTATTACAAGGGGGCATAGCTTTAAATTAAGGGGGGGTAGATATAGGACTGAAGTTAGGGGTAGGTTCTTCACTCAGCGAGTCGTAAGTTCATGGAATGCCCTGCCAGTAGCAGTGGTGGACTCTCCCTCTTTATGGGCATTTAAGCGGGCATTGGATAGGTATATGGAGGATAGTGGGTTAGTATAGGTTAGGTGGGCTTGGATCGGCGCAACATCGAGGGCCAAAGGGCCTGTACTGCGCTGTATTCTTCTATGTTCTATGTTCTATAACCTACACTATTCCATTATTATCCATATGTACATCCAATGCCCATTTAAATGCCCTTAATGTCAGCAAGTCTACTACTGTTGCAGGCAGTGCGTTCCACGCCTCTACTATTCTCTGAGTAAAGAAACTACCCCTGATATCTGTCCTAAAGCTATCACCACTCAATTAAAAGCTATGTCCCCTCATGTTAGCCTTCACCATCCAAGGAAAACATCTCTCACTGTCCATCCTATCTCACCCTCTGATTATCTTATACATCCCGATTAAGTCACCCTCAACCTTCTTCTCTCCAACAAAAACAGCCTCAGTTCCCTCAGCCTTTCCTCATAAGGCCTTCCTTCCATACCAGGCAACATCCTGGTAAATCTCCTCTGAACCCTTTCCAAAGCGTCCACATCCTTCCTGTAATGCAGAGACAGAACAGTATGCAATACTCCAGGTGCGGCCTTACCAGTGTCTTGTACAGCTGAAGCATGATTTTGTGGCTCCGAAACTCAATCCCCCTAACAATAAACACCAACTCACCATATGCCTTCTTAACAACTCTATCAACCTGGTGGCAACTTTCAGGGATTTATGCACCTGGACACATACACTATTCCGTTATTATCCATATGTACATCTATTAGCCCCGTATTCTGCATTCATGTTACCTCTTCCGAAGTGAACTACCTCACACTTTTCAGAATTAAATTCCATTTGCTACTTTTCAGCCCAGCTTTGTATCTTTTCCATGTCCCTCTGTAACCCACAACATCCTTCGGCACTATCCACAACTCCATTAACCTTAGTGTTATCCGCAAATTTACTAATCCATCCTTTTATGCCCACATCCAGATCATTTATAAAAATGACAAACATTAGTGGCCCCAAAACAGATCCTTGCGGCACACCACTGGTAACTGAGCTCCAGGATGAACATTTCCCATCAACCACCACCCTCTGTCTTCTTTCAGCTAGCTAATTTCTGATCCAAACCGCTAAATCACCTTCAATCCCGAAACTCCATATTTTGTGCAATAGCCTACCATGGGGAACCTTATCCAACGCCTTCCTGAAATCCATATACACAACATCAACCACTTTACCTTCATCCACCTGTGTTGTCACCTTCTCTAAGAGCTACTATGATTACAGATGTCTTCAACCTGTTCTGTGTGTATTAAGTACTGCAAGCCTTTAACTTCTGGCTGAGGGGACAAAGCAGTAAAAGGGAAGTCAAGGCAATGAGCATAGGCAGAGATGTTGTGAGCATCCTATAGATGAAAAGTGAGTGTTTGCAAAGGGAGCAAGTGATGGGCCCTGGGCCAATCCATTAGTCAAATGCATGTCCCTGCATGTGATATCCTGGCAACAGCATTACAGTGTGATGTGTAGAGTGCAGCACTGAAATGCAGAAATCCCCTATATTCTAAATGGATGGGCAATGTGCCAAGAAGGCACGGTGAGACTGGTACATGTCCAATGGCAACTTCCAAGGATGGAGGGTCAAGTGGTCACTGTCTATAAAATGTGGTCTGAAATGTTGCTGACTGCTGTCCAGGATGGAGGCACCAGTGGAACAAGCAGTGAGCTGGAGATGCCAGGTACCTACTCTAACTTTCACATTGAGAAGGCTCATTATCTGATTCTGTCTGGGACATGGGAGAACAGGAAACTGTGTACCAATAAGGGGAAATTAGGTAATAATGAAAGATTAATATCTGTAAATAGGACTCTCACTGCTCAATAGCACAATTCTCATCTCGCTGTTCAAAATTTGGTTGGAGAATCTGACTATTCTTTCATAACATTGGAAATTTCATTTCTGCCAATTTCATGCTATTTTCCCAACTGATTTGCAAACATACACTTTTCAGGGTTTTGAAAATTCCACCCATTAATTCTGTTTCTCCCTCTACAGGCACTGTCTTACATGTTCAGTATTTCCAGTTTTTTCTGTTTTTATTTCATATAAATCATGTTTCTTTTAGTAATCCGTGATATGTTGAGATATTTGCGTTCAATGCTTGATATTCATTCTGTGACTAAAGTTTCATGCTCCCAAACTATATTATTGGGGGAATTTAATCCTGGAATTTATGAGAGATTCCATCTACGAATCTACAGGACAAAAGTCATGCTTTGAATTCGGCTTCATACAAAATAAATGTCACAACTTTGAAAACTAGAGTTCAAAACGCTTGTTGCATTCTTGCATATTAAGTCATGCCTCCAACTGATATATGTGGCAATTAAAAGCACTTCTGCATAAATGTAATGCATGTAATCAATAGGTAGGAGCTGTTTTTGCACGTCCATTAAAGAACAATGAAGGTTAACATTATAAATTTGGAAAAAATAAATGGTTGAAAAGGTATTGGATATTGTAGCATATATTTTAGAGTTAAGCGCCTCTTACTTCTACAATTTCCTATTTAGTTTGTTTGATAGGTAGCAAAATCTTCTAACTACTGCTACATTCTAAATTAATTTCATTTTTTTGAGAAGCACATTTTGCTTATTGTTGATGTCTGTTTTTTTTTGTGTGGGGCTTGTTCTTGAATTTCATGCACATTTTTGTAAAAAGTAAACTGATAACACAAGGCAGCCAACTCCTCTACTGTTATTGGTGGCGATCTTATTACCTCACTGTGATCATGTGACATAGTTCACAGAATGGGAATGCGTCATAGGAAACCAACTACAGTCGGTACTGACAATGGTTTATGGTAAATTGCTGTAACTGCTCACTATATACCCAGATTGGTGACTGCTCAGTTCGTCAAACAGCTATATATTCAATATTGAAATAAATGGACAGTGAATAACGAATACGTTCGAAAACAGTGCGGGGGTAGTGGTGTAGCTAAAAAAGAAAAGCATAACACTGTACATAAAAATACACCAGCTATATGGAAAATGGATAAGGAATTCCAGTATTATGAAATGGTGATAATAAAAACAAACAAGACAATACAGAAGTTTGGACACGAAAACTTGCAAACAGCACACATGTGGCCGGTACAGAGATAAGAACGTGAATTGTATTTGGTCGAACATAAAAACTGGAAAAATGTAGACAATGCAGAAAGAGAAAAATAGTTATGAAACAACGCAGGTTTAAATGTGAATTAGGATAATGTACGACAGGTAAAATGAATGTTCACTGAAGGAGCTGTAAAATATTAATAAACTATATTTGACTTGGTTCTGCTGTTATGAATTGCATACTTGGGCCCATATATAGGACTTATGCGGAACTACGATTGTGATCTCAATTATATTATAATACAAACCCTTTTAATTCTGACAGATACTTGTTAAGGAAATGTACAATTGAACGTTGTGGTAATTAAAATTGTATTTTCTCATTTTTGATTGTAAGTTTCATAAGTTACTACAATCTTCATTGAATGGCGTCCTAGGATAGATGCCAAAATTAAATATTGTTTGAAAACACAAAACCATGCGTTATGTCTAAATTTCCATTACATTGAGCACTTCTGTAATATGGTAAGAATTTGTGTAAATTGGCAGACTGTGCCAGCCATAATTCTTCAATGAATTATTAGGAATTATTGCGAGTTTAATAGCTTGCTATATATTTAAATTTCGTTTGGATTTAGTCATTCTTCCAATGCAATCTGCATATTATTGTTGTCAAAGTATTAAGATCTAATATTATATTTAACATTACCCAGGGGATAAGTGATGCTGATAGATGAGATCGGAGTTTGTGTAACACCATATGTTATATAGTGTGGCCTCATTTAAATGTGTAATATCAGCAGAGTAACACCAAGTATTATATTTAAATCCGCATTGTGTTATTGCGAATTTGTCTATGTGGGTAGGATAACATCATGTTTTATTGTAGACTTCATTTGATTGAATCATATCACAGATGGGGTACGGATTTGTTTATCTCGTAATAACATCGTACCTTATATTTATATGTACATTGGATTATGAGATACTATTGATGTGGTATGATTTTCATATCCAGATATTTCTCGAAACATGGAATACATTCTAATCCCGACTGGTTTCTGCAGTACTGTGCTGTGAGGTGTGATTTGTTTTATTTGACTATATTATGGCACAGTGGATTGTATTTCAAAATGGATTGGCATCTGTGATATTGTATTTGTGATATGAATCTGTTGAATGTGCTTGCTCTGTGAATATTCTCAGTTTGTGACAGATGTCGGATCCCATTAGGTGACTCCTGGGGAGATTTCTCTCCAATCGGAGGCTCCATTAAAAGAGGATTTGGTTCCAGCCCGGCCCCCGAGCCTGGCCAAGCCCTTCGCTCATCTCCATCTCCACTAAGATCAGACAGGACCATCAGAGAGACAGAGAGACAGAGACAGAAACAACCCTTATCGCCGCGATCAGAGGCGGAGAGGACATCTTTTATATCAAACTCTTACCGCCGCGATCAGACACTCGAACGATATTTTATCAAACTCCTGCCGCTGGGATCAGATATTCAAAGGGCATTTTATTAAATTCTTGTCGGTCGTTTCAGAGATTTGACCCGACACAAAATGCCAGGATCTTCAGGGCTGATTTGTGGATAAAGAAGCCAGATAAGATCTTCAGGAAAAATTGTTAGTCATTGGAATCTGCTTTTCTTTACAAAGTCGATCTAGATCCATTCCATTGGATCCTGCAATTTCCTCCGTTGCTGGTAAGAATGTTTTCTTCTCTGTAACGTAAAACAGTATATACGGATTACCAGTCAGGAGGAAGAGGCGCTAAATTATATCAGAAACCTTCAAATATTCTCCAGATACAAAAAAAAACCGTTGCCGTCTGCTATTCGCTAAAAGGCGAAATGTAAACTTAATTATACCATGTGAAGAAATAGAAAAGCCAACTTCTTAAAACAATGATTAACTTTACTAGAAATAATGGTGCTGTAATCTGATTATCGCTGTAGTTTAATTTGTGAGTATTTATTTATTCTGGCAGCTTGCCTGCATTCCCATCCGTTCAATTTCTTTATTTTCCCATTTCCCTGCCTCGACTCTAACTGTTCATACTCCGTGTGTTCAGAGCTGGGTTGGAAAGATGTTTCTATTTCAGACTATTGTCTACACTTTGCATATTCAGACTGTTTTTTTTTTCGTTGACGGTTTGGGTTTAATGCACCTTTTGCTTTTACACTATTGTGGTTTCGGTTTATACACTTGGCTCCCTAGAAGCCTATCTCTTTTGTGTCTAGCTGTGTGACTATTTTAGTTTATATGCTTATTTTATTTATTCCAGCACATCGAATGTATCAATTCACATTGACGATGATTCGGTCTTAGTGTAGCTATGTGTTAGTTGGGTCTACATGTGTTTATTTCAGTCCATTATCCCTATTTTTGCCCCCTTTCCTTCAAACCCAGTAGAGTTCAGTCTCGGTGCACATTGTGTATATATAAGTGTGAGTGTATCTGTGTGTGTCTGGGTGTGAGGATGTCCCTGCAGTCTGCTTTTCCGGGTGACAGATGGTGCCTGAATCTGTCTCTCCTTTCACCCCGGCTCGGTTCCAAATGAAATAATAATAAATTAATATTCTACACGGGCAAACATCGATTACTGCTGGTCACATATCAAGAATACTGCGAACAAAGCCTTTGTCTTAATCTCGTAGAAGGTTTACTAATAAATTCATTTAATATCCATTATAAATACAACATCCTGCTGGCCTTGAGTAATAACCGTACAGGCAAGAATCAATAACCCTCGAAATATAAACAGCTGTAAACTAAGATTAGATTGATACAGTTACAGATACGTAAAGCTAACCAGAGATAGATAGATAGATAGATAGATAGATAGATAGATAGATAGATAGATAGATAGATAGATAGATAGATAGATAGATAGATAGATAGATAGATAGATATAAAGGACTAAATGGATGCTGGGTAGTATCAGACTTTAAAATTAAGATTTGAATGCAGAAGAAATAGTTTAAATAAAATATTGGGCGAAGAAGATGGATACATCGGGAAATGTAGCCTTAACTGGTATTACACAGTGTACACACAAGAGTGTGAGTAAGTAGTGTTTATTTTGAGATGTTGAGTTGATAAACACTGGTATTTTCTTAGTGGAAACTCTGACGTTTAATGATATGTTTCTGTGTTTCCCTGAATGTTTGTTTCCGTTTCAAAGTGAATGCATGAGATTTTATTATTATTTGGGTAACCTCATATATGGTATTTTTCGTTTATTGTCTGGACAGCTCGGTCTGTTTTGTAGTTCAGTGCATTTCTAATTTAAAGGCTTCTTATATGCTGCTCGACTTTGAACATTATTCGCTGGAGCTATAGTCACTTCACTGTTGTTAGTATTGGATTTACTTCCCTCCGTTTCTGCTTTGGGGATATTTACTCTGATAAAATATCAAGCCGTTTTCCCTCCTCTCTTGCATCTTCAGGTGTATCCCATTGCAGTTCGGATCGTGTTGTCCAGGATGTTGAACTCGGATCAGACTGAACTGGACCTGAATCCCAGCTCCTCGGAAAGCGAGTCCGTGCTGTCCGATGCCAGGGGAGGCTGCGTGCGGGACAAACCAGATGAGGCCGAGGGCAAACGGGGAGTCCAGCAGACACTGAGCCGGGAGGAGAAGCGCCGGCGGCGGCGAGCCACTGCCAAGTACCGCACGGCTCACGCAACCCGGGAGCGCATCAGGGTGGAGGCCTTTAATGTGGCGTTCGCAGAACTTCGCAAACTGCTGCCAACACTGCCTCCTGATAAAAAGCTCTCCAAGATTGAGATCCTCCGCCTGGCCATCTGCTACATCTCCTACCTGAACCATGTCCTTGATGTCTAGGCAGTGAGTGGGGGAGACAGACAGACAGAGAAACAGTGGAGATCAGAATGGGAAAAGTAAAGTTTGTGGATTTAAAACTGGAAATTAAAAAAAAAGTTTGAGGAGGTTGTCAAGTGCCACCGTTTCCAAAACAAATGGAACTTAAAAATCTATTTGTGACCTTAAAGTGTGTTAGTGGGTGCGGTATATTTATATTTAATTTTATTTTTTATAAATGTGCGTATTGATAATTAGTATATTTCTATATTATTTTATTTATTTTTTATATAAATGTTTGTCAGTTTTTTTTGTGCCACCTGTTCTCAGTTCAGTGTTTACACCTTCTGTTGGAGAGCTGTGAGCTGTTAATTCTGTCCTTCTTTCTCGACGTGCTAGGTTGCTGTTTTGAGAGCAGTGATGTTTTTGCCTCTTGTATCGCACTTGTTTCTGAAGGTAGACGCTTTTCTGTTTGTCTTATTTCCACCCTCACCCCCCCCCCCCTCCCCTCCCCACCTTCAATATTTGGTGCAATGAGTTTTGTTGTTTCTAGAAGAGTCGAGCACTCGCACTTGATGCTTTAATTTTATTTAAATGTTTTAAGGTCCGTGGCGGTTGCTGTTGTATAAACATGTTTATTTATTTTATTTTTGTTTGGTAGAATGTGTCGCAGTTATGAACACGGTTAAACAAAAGGAGAAGGATTCCCAGATTGTGCAGCAACTCCTAGGAGTTTTTTCCATGCTTTAGTCTGTCCTTCAAAACATTTAAGAGATAATCTGGGCGAATCATCTCCAATCGAATTGAACCAAAAACTGAATTTCTATTAATTGTCCCACCCCCCAACCCTCCCCCATCCCCCGGTCTCTGCTTAGCACCCCTGAAGTGCGCGGATTTTGTAAAAAACAAAAAACAAACAAAAAAAAATGGACATATCAAACTGACATCCAAAGAATCTCGTCTTTTTCAGGGTTTCTAAATGTGTTTTTTGCCTAGTTCAGAATATTTTGTGGTTGAAACACCGAGCTGGTTTATATAAGGTAGTTTTCATATCTATTCCTGAATGGTGCCATTTGGCAATAAAAAAATGAAAAGTACCGTCTTGTCTTTTTATTCCCAAATCAGAAAGATACACATCTTTGCCTTACATTAGTCAGCGAATTTAACATGTTGCCAATACGACAGTTACCACTAAAAGGATGAAATTCAAACTGACGTTGCGAGGGAGGCTTCAAGGAGTTAAAGAAATCCACCAGTTGGATCTTGCCTTGAACGCGACACAAGATTTCAAAATTGCTGTGAGTACGGGCGATCTGTGGAGAACAGTGTGCCTGTTTATTACTTGATGTGGCAAGGGGGTGAGATTTTTAAAATGATGTCACATTTCCCCAGGGAGAAACCAGTGAGTGTGATTGTCTTGATGTGCGCGTTAGGGAAACGAAGTTAAAAATTACATACCAGGTTATAGTCCAACGGATTCTCACCTGGTGTTGTGTGATTTTTAACTTGTCCACCCCAGTCCAACACCGGCTCCTCCATATTAGGGAAACGAAGAGAGACATCCCTATCCCAAACGTGTGCTTTATTTTTCGAGGCGATTATTATTCTTTGTTCAGTCCGCTTTCTGTAAGAGCTCGTGATTAAAAAAGGCCACAAAGATAACACGCTTTAGAACATTGTAATTGTACCTCACCATGCTACTACGCTGTTGTTATGGGGCCTGTAATCAAAACTACCTGTCAGTAAGCTTTCTGGAAAGATACTTTGCGAATAAACCAACGATTGAGGCGTCAATGGCAATTTTGTAAAGATGAGGAGCAACATCAATGTTCCCGGATAGAATAAGCTGAAGTTATCACTCAAATAAAAGCAAAATCTGAAACAGAGTGCTGGAGAAACTCAACAGGTCTGGCAGCATCTGTGGAGACAGCATCAGAGCGGATGCTTCGAGCCCTGCGTGATTTCTTGGGGAGAAATTCTGATAAAAGAATTTCGCCAGCACTCTCTGTGCCTGAAGCAGAATTTGTGCCTTGTTTTAGGGTTTACTTGTGTTTTCCAACAACACGCGTGAACTACCTAGGCCACTACATAGCACTAACCATTGGACATCAACAGAAACGGTCAGGGTATAAATGCGAAATGCTTCACGAGTGACCAAAACTTTAAAATTAGGAAAGACCTTTCAACACCATTCATTCACAGGCCAATCATAAATTTATTTCACAGTAACCCAAATTAAACTCATTCAATAAATGTGTCTGCAAGCACTGGAAATTTCCATGGTGTAGCTACCGAGAGCCCTGGATTCCACACAGCATTTGATGACCACGCCGATTGGTAGCTAATTTAGCTACCCAACAACTTGTTAAAGCAGTTGCATGTCCTCCAAAGCACTTTACAACTAATTAAGCACTTCAGAAATATTGTAATGTTGGTAACCATAGTGACATGAGGGGGGAGTAAGTTCAGTGGGCAAGTTCTGAGAAAATAGGTTTAAATCCCATGGCAGATGGTGAATTTTTAATCCAACAAAAATCTGGAATAATGCTGATTATGTAACCATTCTCATTTGTGGTTGATTGATGGGAAAGGTAGTGAGGAACACACTAATGCTTTTTAGGGAAGGAAATCTGCCTTTCTTACCGCATCTGGCCTACTTGCAATTCCAAACCCATTGCAATATGGTCTCTGGGCAATTTGGAATAGGAAATAATTACCGGCCTAGTCAGCAATACACAGTTCAAATGCATTAAAATGTGACGCATACATTGAAATGACCATCTGTTTTCAGCAAATGTCTGTTGTGGGATAGTTACTGGGTGTGTCACTGGGAAGGACTCTACTTCAAATAGCACCACAGATCTTCCATGTCCTTCAAATAGGACATTCAAACTCATGATGCAACATTTCAGAGCATGTTTCTGCATCCAACAGTACCTTACTACTTCACTTGCATATGAGTCCAGAGTATAGGCTGAAGTCTCTAAGATGAAACTTGATTCCACAACTTTGTCCTTCTAAGGCAAGAATGCTAGTCACTGAGCGAAGGAAAAGTTTCAGATCTTTTGACGCAGAATACAATGAAACCTATGAAAAGTTAGATTTCATCTCATTCAATCAAGAGGAGCATCATAATTGAACCACAAATAATTTTTGAAAATGCTTTAATATTAGAAGGTTAAGAATCTAAATAGTGGAGCCTGATTCTGCTGCCATAATGAAAACTACTTCATCAGTTCATTAAAATAAAATATTTTATAACCATTTAGACAAGTTCCTACTACTGAATGCCTAAATATCAGTCTATATGTTATTAGTGAATATGTTACTAGTGTGTGTCCTTCCAAAATGTCCTTGAGGGAATGAATCAATATCAAGACAATCCACATTATTTGACATATTCAAAGGCTTCCAATACGTTTGTTATTTATTGGAGTGTAATACTTACTGATTTTAAAATTTTCCAATTTTCCTGGTCAGAATCGTACTTTTCTTATCGCATCTGTCCACCATGTCTAAACTGCAAATGCTAACCTTATTATTTACACTTGTTTCTAATTGGTCTATCTCCCTTACATAACACCCTGGGCCTTGTCCTTTCAGATGCTTATTGGCATTTACAGTTAAATGGCCTCCTTTATTCATTCAGCCTCCGGCCTGACCTGAGCTACAGCTCACATTTGTTCTATCACCAGCTGGCTAATGTCTATAGATATATTCTACCATGTAGCCACTGACCTGACATTTATCTAATCCAAGAATCAGTTCCTTGCTCTTCTTTCCCAGCCATTCCATCCATGCTACTGTTGCTGAGATTCCAGAAACTCCTTCTTTGTTTAGATTTTTAGTGATCTTGCTGTAGCTAACTTCCATGTTACTCCTCCTTTAGAATCATAGAATCCCCACGATATAGAAACAGGCCATTTGGCACATCAGGTCCACACTGACCTTCTGATTAGCATCCCACCCAGTCCCTACCTTATCCCTGTAACCCTGCATTTCCTATGGCTAATCCACCTAGGCTGCATATCCCTGGACAGTGGGCAATTTAGCATGGCCTATAGCTCTCAACTCTGCTCTGTAAATCAATAAGATCTTTGCTGATCTCCAATATCAACATTACTATTCTCCTGTCTCCTCATATCCCTTGATTCAGTGAAAGTTAAAAATCTCAGTCTCAATGATCAGAAATAAAGTCTCATATATAAAGATAAAAATCACACAACACCAGGTTATAGTCCAGCAGGTTTATTTGGAAGTACTAGCTTACGGATTGCTGCTCCTTTGCTCTGAAAGCTAATACTTCTAAATAAACCTGTTGGACTATAACCTGGCATTGTGTGATTTTTAACTTCGTCCGCCCCAATCTAACACCAGAACCTCCTCATCATACATTTAAAGAAGTACTTTTTGTTTTGGCTGCAGGATCTCTCAGAACACTTGAAAGCCAGTTACATACTTTTACAATTGTAATCAAAGTAGGAATATAGGAGATGAAGCACCCAAGTTGCACACAACAAACTCATACAAACAGCAATGTGGTAATGACCAGATAAATTGCGATATTGATTCATGACAAATATTGGCCAGGATATGGCCAAGATTTAACACATCTGAAAGTCAGCCCCTCAACAGACTAGTTTATCCCTAGTGCTGTGCTGGATTGTCGGTCCTGATTTCTATGTTCAATTCTTGAAATGAGATTTGGACTGGGAACTTTGTGACTCAGGCAAAAGTTCTTCCAACTGATCTTGATCTAACAAAATATACTTAACCAAAAACATTCAAAGCCTCTACAGTAGAAGGTTCCAAATATTCTTCACCCTATGAGTAAAGAAATTTCTCCTCATCTCAATCCTAAAATATTGCCCCCTTATTCTAAGGCTTTCCTCTTATCTTCTAGATTATTCAGAAGGCAAAAATATAGTAAAAGTGACAAATGGTCTGACTGATGTTGAATTTTTCAAATGGTGATCTAGTATAATCAATATCTTCATTTCCAAGCATTCATATTGTTTCCTTTCTCTTTATACCATCTGGGTTCCAAATCACAGTAAGTAATCTCAGTATCTAATTTGTCAAGCCACTTCTAAGTCTTGTGCTTCAGTGACACCATCTCATTTTTTTAATATATTCCATAAGACCATAAGATGTATGAACGGAATTAGGCGATTTGGCCCTTCTACTCCACCATTCAATCATGGCTGATACATTTTTCAAACCAATTCTCCCCATAACTCTGGATCCTCTTACTAATCAAGAACAAATTTAGCTCTGTCTTAAAACACACTGAATGACTTGGCCTCCACAGCTCTCTATATCAATGAATTCTACAGATTCACCACACTGTAGCTGAAGAAACTCTTCCTCACTCAGTTCTAAAGGTTCATGCTTTCACTCTGAGGCTGTTCCCTCAGGTCATAATCTTTCCTAATAGTGACCATCAGGTCATAATCTTTCTCCATATCTGCTCTATCCAGGCCTCTTAGCAATCTGTAAGTTTCAGTGGAAGTTTTCCCCCACTTCCTTCTGAACTGCACTGAGTCCAAACCCAAAGTCTTCAATTGCTCCACATGTGACAAGCCCTTCATTTCTGGGATCATTCTTGTAAACCTCCTATGGATCCCCTCTAACACCAGCACATCCTTCCTTAGACACAGTGCCCATAACTGATCATAATATTTCAAATGCAGTCTGACCAGAGCCTTATACAGCCTCAGCAGTACATCTCAGCTTTTTTATTCTAGCCCTCTTAAAATGTATACTAACATTGTATTTGCCTTTCTAACTGCCAACTGAATCTGCATGTTTACTTTCAGACAATCCTGAGCAAGCATCCCCAAGTCCCTTTGTGATTCAAATTTCCAAAGCCTTTCCCTGTTTAGAGAATATTCTATGCTTCTATTCTTTCTACCAAAGTGCATAATATCACACTTTGTATTTAACCCCATATTAAATTCCATCTGCCACTTTTACTCACTCTCCTAACTGGTCCAGGTACTTCTACAGCCTTGCCGTTTCCTCAACACAATCTGTCCCTCCACCTATCTTTGTATCATTTGTAAACTGTAGTGATTAAACCATGGGCAGATGGATCTCAGTAACTGTGGATTCTTGATTGGGATTTTTAACCCGGGCCAATCAGGAAGCCTTGGCTGACAGACATAAACAGGAGATTCAGAAGGTCTCCTTAGTCTAGGAACTGGCTTTGAGCTGGCTGGTCAGATCCCACATACTGTGCACATGTAAATAAAAGCAACAGGATACCAGCTTCTGTACAGCTATTTCACAAACTTAGCAACAATGCCCTCAGTTCCTTCATCCAGATTGTTAATACATAATGTGAACAGTTGTGGTGCCAACACTGACCCCTGCGGAACTCCACCTGCTGCCTTCCTGAAAAAGACCTCTTTATCCTAACTCTCTGCTTCTGCCAGTCAGCCATCATCTGTCTATGTCAGTCCAACCGTAATACCTTTTGCCCTTATTCAAAAACCTTCTTTGTGGCACCTTGTCAAAGGCTTTCTGAAAATCCAAATAAATCATGTCCACTGGCTCTTCTTTGCTAACTTGCTCATTATCTCCTCAAAGAATTCTACCAGATTTGTTAGGAAAATATCTCCTTGAAGAAGCCATGCTGACCCAGGATTCCTGATCCTAATGAAGGGCTTATATCCGAAATGTCGATTCTCCTGCTCCTTGGATACTGCCTGACCCGCTGTGCTTTTCCAATACCACACTCTCAACTCTGATCTCCAGCATCTGCAGTCCTCACTTTCTCCTCCATGCTAACTCAGCCTATTTTACGAAGCACTCTGCAAGAGTACTTCCAGAGAGTATAGGCTCAGCTTTTCATCACAATATAAACCTTTCAACCCAGAAATGAATCTAGAAAGCCTTCACTGTACTAATGTGAGTATAGCCTTCCTTAGATGGACGAGTTGGACCAAAGGGTCTATTTCTGTGCTGTACATCTCTATGACTCTAAGGTGACTAAAACTACACACAGTACTATAGCAGTAGCTTTATTATATCCCTGAACAATTTTAGCAAGACTTCCTTATTGCTATACTTCAAACCCTTTGTAATATGGGCCATATACCTTTAATCTTCCTAGAAACTGCCTGTATGTTCTGTGTTTCTGACACAAGTACATCCATGTTCCTCTGAGCATTAACATTTCAAACTTTTGTGGCTTTTAAAAATATTCTGCTGTTGTTTTCTGATTACTGAAGCATGTGACCTCTCATTTTCTTACATTATACTGCACCTGCCACCTTGATGGCCATAAATTGCTCCTGTCTACATCCTTGCCTCTTCTTCACAGCTTCTTTTCTCAAGTCTCTTGGAACACCAACATTAACAAATTTAACACCTCTTAAAAATATTCTGCTCTTCTATTCTTACTACCTTACACTTCGCACATAATACTCCATCTGCCAAATTGTTGCCCATTCATGTTGTGTCTGTTTCACCAGAACTGGGATATATTTGTCACAGTTTCACTGTCCAAGTTGTCAGTATGGATTGTAAATAGCTGAGGCCACACTGATCTTTATGGCACTCAACTTGTTATAACTTGTACGAGCAACACAGCTACATTTAAACTAAATAGCGGGGGTGGGGGGCGAGGGGACAAACTGGATGTTTAAGAAGGAAATTGAAGGGAAAGTTAGAACAAGGGAAGTCAAGAAAGACAAATGTATCAATGAAGCAGAAAACTCAAAAAGGGATCATGCTGTAAGGTTGAGTGAAATACGAGTTGATGGGAAGGGTGAGGGCAGTAACAAAATAAAAATACTATATATGAATGCACGAAGCATTAGAAATAAGATGGATGAGCTTGAGGCTCTTTTGGAAATTGGCAGATAAGATATTGTGGGGATAACTGAGACGTGGCTTCAAGTGGACAGGGCCTGGGAAATGAATATTCAAGGCTACACGTGCTATCGTAAGGACAGACTGACAGGCAGAGGGGTGGGGTGGCCATGTTGGTAAGGGATGATATTCAGTCCCTTGCGCGGGGGGACCTAGAATCAGGGGATGTAGAGTCAGTATGGATAGAGCTGAGAAATTCTAAGGGTAAAAACACCCTCTTGGGAGTTATCTACAGGGCCCCAAACAGTAGTCTGGATGTCGGATGTAAGTTGAAATTGGCCTGTCGCAAAGATGTTACTACAGTAGTTATGGGGGATTTCAACAGGATTATGCAGGTAGACTGGGAGAATCAGGATGGCATTGGACCTCAAGAAAGAGACTTTGTGGAGTGCCTCCGAGATGGATTCTTAGAACAGCTGGTGCTGGAGCCTACCAGGGAGAAGGCAATTCTGGATCTGGTATTGTGCAACGAAGTGAAGGAGCCATTGGGAAGTAGTGACCATAATACAATAAGCTTCAATCTGCAATTTGAGAGGGAGAGGGTACAATTGGAAGTGACAATATTTCTGTTGAATAAAGGGAACTATGGAGCTATGAGGGAGGAGCTGGCCAAAGTTCAATGGTGCAATACCTTAGCAGGAACAACAGTGGAGGAACAATGGCAGATATTTCTGTATATAATGCAGAAGATGCAGGATCAGTTCATTCCAAAAAGGAAGAAAGATCCTAGGAGGAGGCGTTGGTGGCCATGGCTGATGAGGGAAGTTAAGAAACATATAAAGTTAAAAGAGAAAAAGTATAACATAGCAAAGATAAGTGGGAAAATGGAGGACTGGGAAGCTTTTAAAGAACAACAGAGGATTACTAAGAAGGAAATACGCAGAGAAAAAAATGAGGTACGAAGGTAAACTGGCCAATAATATAAAGGAGGATAGTAAAAGCTTTTTTAGGTATGTGAAAGGCAAAAAAATGATTAAAACTAAAATTGGGCCCTTGAAGACAGAAACAGAAGACATATTACGGGGAACAAAGAAATGGCAGAAGAATTGAATTGGTACTTCAGATCTGTGTTCACTGGGGAAGACATAAGCAATCTCCCTGAGGTAACAGTGGCTGAAGGACCTGAACTTAAGGGAATTTATACTTGCCAGGAATTGGTATTGGAGAGACTGTTAAGTCTGAAGGTTGATAAGTCCCCGGGGCCTGATGGTCTGTGTCCCAGGGTACTGAAGGAGGTGGCTCGAGAAATCGTGGATGCGTTGGTGATTATTTTCCAGAGTTCGATAGATTCAGGATCAGTTCCTGCGGATTGGAGGGTGGCTAATGTTGTACCACTTTTTAAGAAAGGTGGGAGAGAGAAAGCAGGAAATTACAGACCAGTTAGTCTGACCTCAGTGGTGCAAAAGATGCTGAAGTCTATTATAAAGGATGAAATTACGACACATCTGGATAGTAGTAACAGGATAGGTCAGAGTCAGCATGGATTTATGAAGGGGAAATCATGCTTAACTAATCTTCTGGAATTTTTTGAGGATGTAACTCTGAAGATGGACGAGGGAGATCCAGTAGGTGTAGTGTACCTGGACTTTCAGAAAGCTTTTGATAAAGTCCCACATAGGAGGTTAGTGAGCAAAAGTAGGGTGCATAGTTTTGGGGGCAAAGTACTAACTTGGATTGAAAGTTGGTTGGCTATCAGGAAACAAAGAGTAGTGATAAACGGCTCCAATTCCGAATGTTAGGCAGTGACCAGTGGGGTACCGCAGGGATCCGTGCTGGGACCGCAGCTTTTTACAATATATATTAATGATATAGAAGATGGTATTAGTAATAACATTAACAAATTTGCTGATGATACTAAGCTGGGTGGCAGGGTGAAATGTGAGAGGATGTTAGGAGATTACAGGGTGACCTGGACAGATTAGGTGAGTGGTCAGATGCACGGCAGATGCAGTTTAATGTGGATAAAAGTATGGTTATCCACTTTGGTGGCAAGAACAGGAAGGCAGATTACTACCTCAATGGAATCAATTTAGGTAAAGGGACAGTACAAAGAGATCTGGGTGTTCTTGTACACCAGTCAACGAAGGTAAGCATACAGGTACAGCAGGTAGTGAAGAAGGCTAATAGCATGCTGGCCTTCATAACAAGAGGGATTGAGTATAGAAGCAAAGAGGTTCTTCTGCAGCTGTTCAGGGCCCTGGTGAGACGACACCTGGAGTATTGTGTGCAGTTCTGGTCTCCAAATTTGAGGAAGGACATTCTGGTTATTGAGAGAGTGCAGTGTAGGTTCACGAGGTGAATTCCTGGAATGGCGGGACTACCTTACGCTGAAAGACTGGAGCGACTGGGCTTGTATACTCTTGAGTTTAGAAGACTGAGAGGGGATCTGATTGAGACACTCTGGAGGCAGGAAACATGTTTCCGCTGATGGGTGAGTGCCGAACTAGAGGACACAGCTTAAAAATACGGGGTAGACCATTTAGGACAGAGATGAGGAGAAACGTCTTCACCCAGAGAGTGGCGGCTGTGTGGAATGCTCTGCCCCAGAGGGCAGTGGAGGTCCAGTCTCTGGATTCATTTAAGAAAGAGTTGGATAGAGCTCTCAAGGATAGTGGAATCAAGGGTTATGGAGATAAGGCAGGAACAGGATACTGATTATGATCAGCCATGATCATATTGAATGGTGGTGCAGGCTCGAAGGGCAGAATGGCCTACTCCTGCACCTATTGTCTATTGTCTATTGTCTATTATCTATTTGAAAATATTATTTTTAACCTACTCTCTGCTTCCTACCCAGTAACCAATCCTCAATGCATAATTTCGTAAATAGTAATGTGGTAGTGAAAAATTTGAATTTGCTGAAAAAAGGCAGCAAAGCTTTTTGTTGTGTACTCATCAGGACATTGCAGAAGAATTCATGGGATAAGCCAACATTTATAATGTATGAGAGGAGAGAGGTGATTGGTTGGCAAGCAGACTGTCAGTGACATTGTGTTGTGAGTCTTGCAACAAGGGGTTGGGTACAGTCAGTACCTTGCTTGTTGCGAACAGCTGAAAGGTTATGCTCAAACATTGATACAAATCCACAGTCTTTGGGGCATCAGTACTGAAATTCAGATCCATATTATTCATATGTAGGCAAGGCAGAATGTCCTTTTGGCTTGACAACAGCATCCTGTTAGCAGTGAACACAGCTCTTGTTAATATTGCATACTAGGAGCATAAAGAAGCTACCTTCACTTGTTGATCAAACTTTTGAGATATCTTTAATCTGAGACAGACAGGACACTTTTTCCCTTGAATTTGTGTTTTTGCAATGTGTCCTGATGAGTACAAGATGAAAAGCTTTGATTAAATGTGACTTTTTGCAGCAATACCCACACTAATATATTGTTCCTGATTCCATCAGTCCTCAATTTGGATATTGACCTTCAGTGATGAACCTTGCTATATGTCATATAGAAATCCAAAAATACTACATGTATTGTTTCCCCTTTATTGATCCCACCACTATTAACATCCTTAAAAACACCAATACATTTTCAAACCTAGACATTTGAAATCGCAACACCACTGGCATTGTTAGATCCTGCTGCCTGACGCAATTAGACAGCGCAATGTTCTATGCGAGTGTGAGGACTGCAGATGCTGGAGACTAGAGACAAGAGTGTGGTCCTGGAAAAGCACAGCAGGTCAGGCAGCATCCAAGGAGCAGGAAAATCGACCTTTCAGGCAAAAGTCCTTCATCAGGAATGCTGCCTGACCTGCTGTGCTTTCCAGCACCACACTCTTGACTCAGCAATGTTCTGTGGCTCATCCCCCAGTCCTTAAGAACCCTTAAAAGCACTTCAAATAAATCTGTCCTTTGGGCCCATCTCCCTTTATCAAGATCTCAGGATCAACATCTTGCCACTCTGACCCCATGGAGCTCCCCTCACATGATTCTTCTACTTCCTGGTCTTTCTATAAGTTCTCTAGACTTCAAGACCCCTCAAAGTTTAAACAGCCCAGAAAAACACATTCAACTGTTTCTACACTCCTCACTAAAACCTGGAGGATCTTAATTCTCCATATGAGCCTGAACTCTTGAACCAGCCACACATTAATGCCAAATGTAGGGTATACATGCCTAACTCCCCCTCAACCTCAACTTCCTTTGATGTCATTGAAATGGAGAATTCTTCATTTTTGATATGAGTCAGCTGTGACTCAGTGACAGCATTTGCTTCTGAATCAGAAGGTAGCTTGTCCAAGTTTCACTCAAGGTTTACACTCCAGCCTAATTTTAAAGGATTCCTGCATTATTGGAGGCGCTTGTCTTTCAGATGATAAATAGGAATCCTGTCAGCTCTCTTGGTGGACATAAAAGATTCTATGACATCGTTAAAGAAGAACACGAGGCGTTATCCCTGCTATCCTCTTCAATATTTATCACTCAATCAACATCACAAAAACAGGCAATCAGTCCATGGCGTAGTGCTGTTTGTGATCCCCTGACGTGTCTAATGAACAAATTGGCTGTACTGTTTCCAACAATATAATACTGACTGAGCATCAAAAGTAGGTCATTAGCTGTAAAGTGTTTTGGGATTTCCTGAAGACATGAAATTTGCTATTTTAATTGCATATCTTTTTCCTATGAAATCAACCCTTTTCTTCAAATGCCAGGAACATCCCCCAATCCTGTCACATTAAAGAAACCCTTAATTCTGCCACACCATACGTTCCTCATCTAAGGGTTTCTTAATCCAGCCCATTACCTATTCCAATAATGCCAGTGCATGGACATCCCACAGTCTACATCACATATTAGAAATTTGATTCAGCTGAAAATGAGTACATGGTGCTCAGAGGATTCACAACAGCTCATTCTCCACATGAGCGCAAGGACACCGTGAAACCTCTGCAAGCAAGTCAATGGCATGGATAGAGGGTACAACCAGCATTGCAGATGACAACATTGGAAAAATATCAAAGGCCTCATCAGAGTTCTCATGGGAAGAATTTTACTTCTTACCTCAATTATTTTCTCTTCACCCCTACAACATCTGCAACCTCAACATCACTACTCACAATGATCCCCTCCCAAGATTAATTTCCCACCTTACAATCACTCATCACAGTTCACCACTTCTACCTCATCTCACCACCAATGAAAACTCTGTTCTCTAAACATCATTGTTCACACAACATAAACGTAATTTTCCCACAACATTCACATCATCCAAACAGCAAGTTTATTTATTTAAATATTATTATAGACATTTTAAATGCTTCCAACACACACTATGGACACCTCTGAAGGAGCCCAATCTAACACGCCTGGTGATGCAATTAGTGTGGAATAAATATGCACACATTACAATCCCTAAATTCCATGATATGGTTTAAATTGGATGCAGCATGGTTGAACTCCTAGTCATATATCCCTGATTCACCTTGAATATTACCATCTGAAATGTACTACAAAATGACAAAATAGTACACACAAATTGCACTACTTTCATGAGGTATAATTTTTATGAGGGGAATACTTATTCATATAGTATTGGAACCATTGCAAAAATTAGGAATACGTTGTGAAATATGTATCAAGTGTGCAAATGACATTGCAACACATGCTATGGAACTCATTAACATAAGCATGCAAGATAGAAGATTTGTATGAATCTAAATTGTAGTCTCAATTTACTTCTGATTTTTCTCCCTTACCTTTCTATCTAGAAGACAATCATGATGCCAAGATAGGATTCCATCTATTGCACTGACTTGCCAATATATCTTTTTATGTCATCTCTGTACATGTGAACCTTCAGCATGACAGGATATCTAATGAATGTGGCTAACAGTTGAGCTTCAGCCTTAACCAATTCTTATCCTACATTCATGTGTACAAAATTCCAATGAGTGTAGCCAAATATTAATCTAAACAGTTATCCTTTTCCTAACAACCTGATACTGCAGCTAGTTGTATACACCACCACCCTGAATGAGATTAACTGTTTCAATATATATAAGGAATCAAAATTGAGCCATCTTTTATCATGTTGAATACCACACAACACATTTATTCACTGAACCATGGGGAGGGATGCAGCCATTAATTTAATGTCAGTGCTACCGGCACAATATTTTCTCTTTATGTAATTGTGGTGTTAAAAATCTTGAACATAGTCCATGCCCATAAAGTGTTAGAGTGTCAAAGCTCAAAAGTATTCATCATTGTTTTGCATGCCATGTATTTCTGATTGATGTAATTAATAATTTGATTCATGGATTTATTGAAATAAAATCAGCTAGGAAAAAGTAGCACATGCAAAAAGAAACTCTCAGAAGAATTTAAGTATTTAGCATTTCTTTCAGTAGTGAAATTTGTCCGCAAAATTGCCTATGTGTTGTGGGAATTCATCCAGAGGGTTAATGCGGAAGGTCATTCTATTTCATGCGTCTAGGATTTGAGTTCATTCCCTTTCGTGAATATCCCTTTTTTCTGCTAAATCTCAATTAATGTGAGATCATTCTGACCTTCATGTGTGGATGCTGTCAATGTTAATGACTACTGCTACCTCTCCAATACGCTATTCAGTCTCACATTATTATATGGAAAAAGATGTATTAATGGTCCATATTTTGCAACTGTGATGTCAGCTACAATGGTAACATTTACGAGCATAGCAACCATGAACCTTCTAGCAGCTGCACAAGCTTGCTGACAGTATGTATGTGGCCACCAGAGGTGAACACAAGATCTAGCTGACCACTCGCCTTTATAGGCAGTCTGCCCCTTTTAAAAGGAAGCTGCACTGGAACACTCAAACCTGGAAGCAACTGAAGCAGAAACATTCAAGGTGAAGAAAAAGAGTATCATCGCAGGCAGAGGAGTCCAAGATATTTTCATGTTGTTTAGGAGGCAGCAATGATGGATGTGCAGAGAAGGAGAGAGGGCATTTTTCTCTCAGGGGTCAGGTGGCTCACAAGGTACATCCTCAGAAAGACATTTGAACATGTGACCTGGGATTTCAATGACCAGAACCTAATAACACAATGGAAAGATTTTTAATGGATGTTTTCTTGGTATGTTCCAATTCTGTTCATGATTTTTGCCTGATCTTGTAATGGTGTTAGGTCCATTCCGAGACATGGTGAAGAAAAGTGTATTATGATCTGGAGAAGCCCACAGAATTATGCAATCTGGCTAAAGATCAGTAATATTTTTGTTTGAAGTAAATGAAACTTAAGATCGAGGTACTTTGACAATAAGGCCAAAAGGTTTTGTAGTTTTAAATAAGCTGCACTTTACTATGCAAGTTTAGAAAAGTAAAGCAATCCAAAAAAAATACAATGATCTAACTTAAATGTATTAAAGAATCAAGTAAATGTGGGTTAATAGGTAATCTCAGGTAAAACATCTACAGACCACACATTAAGTAATGGATACATTCAAGACAATTTGCACATACTCTGCAGCAACTCCACCCTACCTCCCAATCACCCAAAATGATAATGACACTGTGGTCACCAAGCCTGTTTAAAACTTATATTCCCTTGTAAGGCATTCCAATTTTTGAATTTTGAAGATTTAGCCTTGGAACTTCTGGAGTTGCTACTCCATCTAGGACTGTTTCAATGACAGTTCATGTCTGGTAGTTCAATATCATCCCTGAGTCTGTGTCCATTGGATTCTCAAAACTGTATTCCAGCACCTACGCAAGTCACAATTTCAGCACTTTTTCAGACAGGATGCTTCACTAAGCTGGCACTGCCCCTGAATTCCTCTGTATTTCACTATTTCTCAGCTTCAGTAAATTATGAATTGCTCCCAGGGCTTGTTCTGAGACCTAACTCTCTCCGACACAGTGCCAGGAATTCAGCACTACTTTCTCAGCTCCATTGAACTTCTCCTGAGGTCTGGCTAACTGGAGACTGCTAGCACCAACATTTTTATGGTCTGGAGTCTCTTCCTACTGTTTCTAAAAACCTGATTAACCATCAACCTAAAAGAATATATTTTGCTCTGATTGCCTCCAACTAACTGACTAAAACTCATTGTTGAACAGCTGTTCAGCGACCCTTGAACCGGTTTGTGCAATCTATTGAAAAGCTCATATATCCTGCCTTTGTTCCTAGGCTGGATTGAGTGTAACAAATATTGAAATAGCCTATACAGGTACCAGATTTGACAGCACACGGTTGGGAGTATCGAAAAATAGATCTTATCATGTATATTAAATTAAAATAATCTAATGCATAAGATTGTTATGATGCATGCAAGAGAAGCAAAATAGATATCCAACATGTTCATTCTGAAATAAAACTTGACTTGAAGTCAAATGTGACACTTAAAACAAAATGGAATTTAAACTGTGATCAGTCAAGTCGTAGATAATGGTCAAGAGAAGCCTACAGCATTTGTAATATATAATTTCATTGAGAGTGAATACAACTTTGTGCATATAGAAAAGAAAGTACTGATTCATCTTCAGATTCAAAAGTTTCCACCAGGTTTTGATGGTAGAAACTTTGCATTTTATACATTACACAGCCCTGGTAGCTAGTTAACCCAGTACAGTCTTCAATAAGGATGATGGTGGTAACAAGGATGAAGTGGTAGTTTGTACCTCTCTCACAGCATTGAACATCTCAGTTTGAAGGAGATTGCATTGTTAAGTTTGCCTCATGAGAACTATCAATTAATCTTTGAAGGTCTGGCAGTGTCTGTGGAGAGATAAACAGAGTTAATATTTCAACTCCAACCTGGCTCTTCTTCAATAGTTCTGAAGAAGTGTCATACCATACTCAAAATGTTAACCCATTTTCTCTCTCCATAGATGCAACCAGACCCGTTGGATTTCTCCAGTATTTCTGCTTTTAATTCAGATTTCCAACATCTGCAGAATGTTACTTTTAATCTTTCAAGGTGAAATTCATACAATAGGAATAGTAAATGATGCTTTTACCTGCGACTAAAATTGCAGCTAAAATTCAGAAACTTCAGTGTTGAAAAGATCCCATGAACAAACAGTGAATAGAATTTGACTGGAATACGATTGAGGAAATGAACCTATTTCACAATAGTTACAATGAGTTGACATATGAGCAGAGCTGCATCATGGAGTGGTGGTACCTAGTTCTTTGAGAGATACAATGTTTACAGAATTCCAAACTGAACACACAGAAAATGTCATAATGAAATCTATAGTAAGAGGTTTTGATTATTGGCCTTGTCTAGGTAGTAATCTTGAATCACTGATAAGAAAACATATCTGCCAAAACTATGGAAACAAATGTGAAAAAGCCCCTTTGCAGTCATGATTTTGGCCACCTCAACCAATCAAAAAAATTCATGGACATTTTTGTGAGAAGAAAAATGACAATTTTGTGGTATCCATTGTTAGTCACTCAAAGTGGAGAAACGTAAAGTACACGTGTTAAAACACCAATATTCACAGAATCCCCCTACAGTGTGGAAACAGGATATTTGGCCTAACAAGTCCACACCAGCCCCCCCAAGGAATAACCCACTCAGACCCCATTACTCAACATTTACCCCTGACAATGCACCTAACCCACACATCCCTGAACAATAATTCACCTAAACTGCACATCTTTAGATTGTGGGAGGAAACCAGAGAACCAGAAGGAAACCCACACAAACACAGCGCAAATGTGCAAACCTCACACAGACAGTCGCCTGAGGCTGGTATTGAACCCAGGTCCCTGACACTGTGAGGCAGCAGTGCTGACTGATGAACAATTAATGACTTACATTCTATTTTTGATTGTCATAGATTACCAATGGAACCAATCTTAGAAATGGCGTACAATTTGATTTTTCTCTGTTCCAAATTTTCATGAAGCGAATTCCGAACATAAGACATGCTAGCAGAAATAGGCCATTCAGCCCATTGAGTCTGCTCCACCATTCAGTAAGATCATGGCTGATGTGATAATTCTCAAATCCATATTCCTGCCTTTTCACCATTGCCTTTGATTCCCTTACAGATTAAGAGTCTATCTATCTCAGCCTTGAACATACTTAATGACTTAGCCTCAATAGAGTTCTGTGGTAAAGGATTATACAAATTCACTACCCCCTGAGAGAAGAAACGTTTGCTCATCTCTGCCTTAAATGTGTGATCCCTTCTTCTGAAATTATGGAACTAGACTCTCACACAAGGAGAATTGGTGTCAAATGTACTTTACTCCCCTTTACTATTCAATATCGAACAAAGAAGCTGAAATAATTGTTAGGATTATTAAAGAACTACTCAAGAAAGAAATATTTGTTTGATATTCAAACCTCAGCATAAAATAGTGATGGACTAATCTTCTGATCAACCCCAATTCCTCTACAGAGTGGACACTCACTGAGCTCTTGAGGAAGGGAAATTTGATGGCATTTGTGAATCTGGTTCAATCAAACTTGACTGTGAAGACAAATAGTTCAATCAGCAACCATCAGTGTGCAGACAAAAGGGAATGTGGTTTCAAGTAATATCATCATGAAATTATGTTCTGAGCCCGCATTACAAGTCATACAAGCAGTGTATGAGAAATATAGTAGAACTTTGTGGAATCAAAAATATTAAGTTGAAATTAATGGAAATGGTTATAAAGACCACATAGAGTCATAGAGATGCACAGCATGAAAACAGACCCTTCGGTTCAATTCTTCCATGCCGACCAGATATCCTAAACTAACCTAGTCCAATTGCCAGCATTTGGCCCATATCCCTCTAAACCCTTCCTATTCATATATCTATCCAGATGCCTTTTAAATGCTCTAATTGTACCAGCCTTTACCACTTCCTCTGGCAGCTCATCCATTCACGCACCACCCATTTAGAAGTGTGAGGAGGTGACTTGATTGTAGTGTATTAGCTCCTGAATAGTTTTGACAAGGTGGACATGCATCAGTTTCTAAACGGGCTGAATTGTTTTAAAATTTGGGATCATCCTTTAAGGAGAAAAAGTGAGGAGAAATTGTTTTTCTCAGAGGGCTCCATGACTTTGGAACTCTACCTGATGGTGGAGGCTGGTTCATCGAATATTTTTAAGACTGAGGCGGATAGATTCTCCTTAGATATGAGAATCAAGGATTATTCGGGTAGTGGAAATGTGAAAATTGAAACACAGATAGATCATTGAATGGCACAGCTCCTATTTCACATGTTGCTATGTTTGTATTTTCATATCTTGGTACCATATTCACTTTAAAAGGCTACTGCTGAGCTAAAATAAGCTCTCAAGGCTTTACAATCACAGGACTGTGAGACTGGCAGCTGCAGATTAGATTTCAGACCAGGTGTCTAGACTTGCGTCCTGTAGACAAAGGAAGGCAATTTGCCATTTCTGATCTTTCACACTTACTGCTCCAGTGACAACTCTATTCATTTGAATTTGCTTATGACTATTGCCAAGTTCGGCTTGTAGATTCTACTTGCTGGGAGGATTTTCAGTTTGGCTGATCCTGGGACCAGAGATGGAAATGTGTTGCTGGAAAAGCGCAGCAGGTCAGACAGCATCTAGGGAACAGGAGAATCGACGTTTCGGGCATTAGCCCTTCTTCAGGAATGAGGAAAGTTGGTCCAGCAGGCTAAGATAAAAGATAGGGAGGAGGGACTTGGGGGAGGGGCGTCGGAAATGTGATAGGTGGAAAGAGGTCAAGGTGAGGGTGATAGGTCAGACTGGGGTGGGGGCGGAGAGGTCGGGAAGAAGATTGCAGGTTAGGAAGGCGGTGCTGAATTTGATGGATTTGACTGAGACAGGCTGGGGGGAGGGGAAATGAGGAAACTGGTGAAATCTGAGTTCATCCCTTGTGGTTGGAGGGTTCCTAGCCGGAAGATGAGGCGTTCTTCCTCCAACCGTCGTTTCGCTGTGGTCTGACGATGGAGGAGTCCAAAGACCTGCATATCCTTGGTGGAGTGGGAGGGGGAATTGAAATGTTGAGCTACAGGGTGGTTGGGTTGGTTAGTCCGGGTGTCCCAGAGGTGTTCCCTGAAACGCTCCGCAAGTAGGCGGCCCGTCTCCCCAATATAGAGGAGGCCACATCGGGTGCAAAGGATGCAATAGATGATATGTGTGGAGGTACAGGTGAATCTGTGGCGGATATGGAAGTTTCCTTTGGGGCCTTGGAGGGAGGTGAGGGGGGAGGTGTGGGCGCAAGTCTTGCACCTCCTGCGGTTGCATGGGAAGGTGCCGGGAGTGGAGGTTGGGTTGGTGGGGGGTGTGGATCTGACGAGGGAGTCACGGAGGGAGTGGTCTTTACGGAATGCTGATAGGGGAGGGGAAGGAAATATATCCTGGGACCAGGCTGGTAAGAAGCAGTAAGAGCTATAGCACATGAGGCAGTCAGGCAGCAAGGAACAGCAAAGGTTAAAAAGGCTGCAATAAAGTCAGAAAATGCTGGAAATACACAACAGACTTGGCAGCATCTGCAACAAGGCAATCCACTACAGGTTAATGATCATTCTTCAGACCTCAGAGCTCAGAGCTCATCAATGGCACATTGGCAAGGACTTTTCCAATTCAGGGACAAAAAGCTCTGGATTTTCCCATTTGCAGCTAATTCATGTCCAGGAAGTGGGGGAACCTGTGGTGTTGGATGGAAGTTCAGACATGTCAAAAGAAAGCGCATTGTTTAAAGGGCAGTGAACACCTCCATCGGGCTGCAGACATAGAGGACTTTGAAAGGTTTGCTGAACAGGTCAAGTTGCACAGTTCAGTCAGTAGTGCTCACTAGAGGTGTTTCTGGAGGTGTTTCTGTTGGAGGTAAGGGAATGGAGATAAGGCAGTCAGCAAAACACGCAAAGGAATTACCGCTTGAGGTAGCTGAGGTGTCAGCAGACATGAACATTGCTGTGCTCCCAGTAGTATTTCAAAGATCTGGCAAGAAGTATGGCATTGCAGTCCCACATGTTTTTAATGGCATCCATGAGCTGTGAGGTGAGGTAGCTGACACATATATTGTCAATGAGGGACCAGCACCTTTTTGTGAGGGGAATTGAATGTAGGAATAGAGAGATTATGCTTCAGTTGCACAAGGCATTAATGAGACCATACTTGGATTACTGTGTACAATATTGGTCAGTGTACTTATGGAAGGGTGTTAATGCATTGGAGTCAGATCAGAGAAGGTTTTCTAGACTAATACCTGGAGTGAATGGATTGCCTTATGAGGAAAGGCTAAACAGTCTATGTTGTATCTTCTGGAGTTTCGAAGAGTCAGAGGTGACTTAATTGAAACAACTGAGATCCTGAGGGGAATTGACCAGATGGATGTTAGAAGGACATTTCCGCTTTTGGGAGTATCTAGAACTGTGGTCATTTAAAACAGATGAGGGAAGATTTTTTTCTCTCAGAGAGTGAATCTTTGGAATTCCCTTCCTCAAAGGCTGTGGATACAAAGTCTTTAAATATTTTAACAGCACCTTAAATAGACTTTTGATTACCAAGGGGATAAAAAATTGTTGGGGGTATGTAGGAATGTAGAATTGAGATTAAAATCAGGCCAGTCATGATCTTGTTGAACAGCAGAACAGGCTCAGAGGGCCAAATGGCCTCTTTTTCATTTGTTTGCATGTTTAAAATCCATAGTGAAATGCAGAGACACCTCACACAAGAGACTCATTGTCAGTATTGATCACAACATGAATGACCTACAACAGCTGTCACAGTGATGCTGTACTGGACATGAAGGTGGCACAGGATGACACCCAACAATAACAAGACCTGGATTTGATTCCACCCTCAAACGACTGTCTGTGTGGGTTTTGCATATTCTCCCCGCATCTGCAGAGGTTTCCGCTGGGTGCCCGAGTTTCCCCTTACAGTCCAAAGATGTGCAACTTAGGTGGATTGGCCATGTTAAATTGCCCTCGGTATTCAGGGATATGTAGATAAGATGAGTTGTCCATGGGAAATGCAGGGTTACAGGGTAGGTGGATGGGTCTGGGTGGAATGTTCTTCGGACAGTCGGTGTGGACACGTTGGGTTGAATGGCCTGTTTCCACACGTAAGGGATTCTGTATAAAAAGAAAGATTGGTTAAGATGATACACAGTTTCTACCAAGTTCACTCAGGTCCTAGATACCCAATTTTCCTTGCGGTGATTATCAGCTTGCAAATTCAGCATCTTGACACACAAAACATTAAACTTCTTGTACAATACATGAACTTGCAGAATGTGGTAAGTAAGGTTGATGAGCTGCAAGGAGGAGAAAGCCAAGTCAAAATATGATATTTTGGCAAAATGGAGACTTGGTTCAACAAAGAACAGAGCTGGGTAATAAATATTCCTGGACACAAGATGTTCAGGGCTTTTGTTTTCCTGCCGGGGTCTTAAATTTCAGGGAATGACTTGGCATTGCCTGATTGACTTGTGGTTTAGGAGGCACTCCCTGGAAGGGGTGGCACGGGATGGCTTGCTTGCTCTCCAACTGATGAGAGAGGTCCCAGAGACCTGAAGAAGATTTCCCCCAATGTTTCAGGCCTGTAACCTGTCAAAACACGTGGTGAATAGTTGTATTTCAAACTGGAGGATTGTATTTTGCTAGATTTCACAGGGACCGGCATTAGGACCACTCTTCTTCTTGATTTCCTTTATGACATGGAGTAAACCCTCCTGCTTAATTTAAACCAGCAACACAGAAAATATTTATCCCATGCAGTAATCTGTGAAAATTTGAGAGGCCAAAAACTTTTTGAAGTAAAAATGAACAACTTTTTTTCTTAAAGTATAACAGAGAATAACTAACTCACAACTATTTACAATTCCTTCCTATAACATTTCTTTTACCTTCCCTTCTACAATACTAGTCCAATAAAACCCCATCGATTAAGATTTACCAAAAATTCAAGTTTTTTAAAACCAGCCAGTTGTCAAATCTTCTGTCTGGATCTTCCTGTGTCTTCTTTTCTTCTTCTTAGGGATTATGCTTCACAGGTCACAGATCAATAAAGGTATCTTTAAGAGAGCTTTTTTTTTGGAGCAGTCTCTATATGCGGTTGGCATGGCAGTTCTCCTCAACTGTTCAATTTTCCATGGTTTTATGCCCCCAAAACATTGATTTGTGTTATTGGCTTTTAAGATTGTCAATATACTCAATTCATGGTATTTTTTGGGGTATAATTTAAACTGATTGGCCTAATTTGAATCTGTTTTTGTCTCCAAGCAATCAGCTACCCTAGTTACCCCATCCTCATCTTCCTGAAGGAGTACAGCTCCAACTCCTGTGTCACCAGCTGGACCACATATTACATTGTACCTTATTCAGAACACTTGGTGCTGTCAGGTCATTCTGCTAGCTTTTAACTCTCTTAAAGGTACAGTACACCCACATCTTCATACCACCTCCCCCCCCCCCCCCCCCCCTTAAGAAAAACTGAGCCATCATAATGAAAAGATGGCTTCATTTTTTTCTATTTTTAAAAGCACATTACCCGAACATACAGATAACTTTGATGTAAGATCACCTTAACTTCATCCCATATACCTATATATATGAAATAAATACAAATCTCATCTAAACTCTATCAGCTAAGTCTGCAATAACGCATCTGCAATTATTTTCTTAAAACCTGCAACATGTATGGTTTTTAAATTAAAAATCTGTAACAAAAGACTCCAAAAAATATTTTCATTTTCTTGTCTTTAAAGCGTTCTAAGAATTATGATTATGATCTGTTTACACAGCTGTCTCCAACACATTGTTCACGACATACACATTAAAATGTTGTAAGGGCAGGACCAAACTCAATCGTTCCTTTTTGATTGTGGAGTATTTCCTCTGGTGGATGTTGATCTTCTTCGAAAAGTAACCAATTGGCAGTTCAATCCCATCCTTATCTTCCTGTAGGAGTACAGCTCCAACTCTTAAGCACTAGCATTGATGGCAACTTGAAAAGGTCTTAAAAGATTGGTGTAGCTAAAACTGGTTTGGTAGTTAATATTGCTTTCAAATGGTCGAATGCCTCCTGGCATGGTTCTGTCCAACAAATGTTTGTGTTCTTCTTCAGCAAATCGGCTAACAGTGCCACTACATTGCTGCAACTTGGAACATACTTCCAATAGAATCCACTGAATCCTAAGAATTGAAGCTCCTCCTTCTTCAAGGGAGGTCATGGAAATTCTTTGATGGCTTTTATTACATGGGGTCAACCTTCCACGACTGGTGTTTTGTCCCAAAAGTGTCACCTCTGCTTTTGCGAATTCAGTTTTATTTAAGTTTATCACCAGTTTTGCTTCTTGTAGTCGTTCAAACAGTTCTGTCAACTGTACCGTGTGATCTTTCCAGGACTTACTAAAGATCACTATATCATCCAAACAGACTGCACAGTTTGTTAACCCAGCCACAACTCTGTCCATGAGTCTTTGGAATGTGTCGGGTGTGTTCTTCATTCCTGAAGAAGGGCCTGTGCCCGAAACGTCGAATCTCCTGTTCCCTGGATGCTGCCTGACCTGCTGTGCTGTTCCAGCAATAAAGTTTCAACTTTGATCTCCAGCATCTGCAGACCTCACTTTCTCCTCCTTCATTCCAAAGGGCATCACTTTAAACTGATATAGCCCATTTGGGGTTACAAAAGCGGAAATTTATTTCACCATCGCTGATGAAGGCACCTGCCAGTAACCAACAGACAATAGACAATAGGTGCAGGAGTAGACCATTCTGCCCTTCGAGCGTGCACCACCATTCAATATGATCACGGCTGATCATCCTTAATCAGTATCCTGTTCCTGCCTTATCTCCATAACCATTGATTCCACTATCCTTGAGGGCTCTATCCAACTCTTTCTTAAATGAATCCAGAGACTGAGCCTCCACTGCCCTCTGGGGCAGAGCATTCCACACAGTCGCCACTCTCTGGGTGAAGACGTTTCTCCTCATCTCTGACCTAAATGGTCTACCCCGTATTTTTAAGCTGTGTCCTCTGGTTCGGCACTCACCCATCAGCGGAAACATATTTCCTGCCTCCAGAGTGTCCAATCCTTTAATAATCTTATATGTCTCAATCAGATCCCCTCTCAGTCTTCTAAACTCAAGGGTATACAAGCCCAGTCGCTCCAGTCTTTCAGTGTAAGGTAATCCCACCATTCCAGGAATTGACCTCGTGAACCTACGCTGCACTCCCTCAATAGCCAGAATGTCCTTCCTCAAATTTGGAGACCAGAACTGCACACAATACTCCAGGTGTTGTCTCACCAGGGCCCTGTACAGCTGCAGAAGAACCTCTTTGCTTCTATACTCAATCCCTCTTGTTATGAAGGCCAGCATGCTATTAGCTTTCTTCACTACCTGCTGTACCTGCATGCTTACCTTCATTGACTGGTGTACAAGAACACCCAGACCTCTCTGTACTGCCCCTTTACCTAAATTGATTCCATTGAGGTAGTAATCTGCCTTCCTGTTCTTGCCACCAAAGTGGATAACCATACATTTATCCACATTAAACTGCATCTGACCATGCATCTGACCTGGAATATGCTGTTACAAAATTGGACTCATATCCAATTCCTAGATTGGAGGACTGTATTGAGAAAGTTGGACAAGCCAGTTACATCACCAAGGTGGACTTACTGTGTGGTGAATCCATGTATAATGCAGAAGTTGCAGGATCAGTTCATTCTAAAAAGGAAGAAAGATCCTAGGAGGAGGCATGGGTGGCCATGGCTGACGAGGGAAGTTAAGAAACATATAAAGTTAAAAGAGAAAAAGTATAACATAGCAAAGATAAGTGGGAAAACGGAGGACTGGGAAGCTTTTAAAGAACAACAGAGGATTACTAAGAAGGAAATACGCAAAGAAAAAATGAGGTACGAAGGTAAACTGACTAATAATATAAAGGAGGATAGTAAAAGCTTTCTTAGGTATGTGAAAGGCAAAAAAATGGTTAAGACTAAAATTGGGCCCTTGAAGACAGAAACAGGGGAATATATTACAGGGAACAAAGAAATGGCAGAAGAATTGAATTGGTACTTCAGATCTGTGTTCACTGGGGAAGACACAAGCATTCTCCCTGAGGTAACAGTGTCTGAAGGACCTGAACTTAAGGGAATTTATATTTGCCAGGAATTGGTGTTGGAGAGACTGTTAAGTCTGAAGGTTGATAAGTCCCCGGGGCCTGATGGTCTACATCCCAGGATACTAAAGGAGGTGGCTCGAGAAATCGTGGATGCGTTGGTGATAATTTTCCAGAGTTTGATAGATTCGGGATCAATTCCTGCGGATTGGAGGGTGGCTAATGTACCACTTTTTAAGAAAAGAGCAAGGGAGAAAGCAGGAAATTATAGACCAGTTAGTCTGACCTCAGTGGTGGGAAAAGTGCTGGAGTCTATTATAAAGGATGAAATTACGACACATCTGGATAGTAGTAACAGGATAGGTCAGAGTCAGTATGGATTTATGAAGGGGAAATCATGCTTGACTAATCTTCTGGAATTTTTTGAGGATGTAACTCTGAAGATGGACGAGGGAGATCCAGTAGGTGCAGTGTACCTGGACTTTCAGAAAGCTTTTGATAAAGTCCCACATAGGAGGTTAGTGAGCAAACTTAGGGCACATGGTATTGGGGGCAAAGTACTAACTTGGATTGAAAGTTGGTTGGCTGATAGGAAACAAAGAGTAGTGATAAACGGCTCCATTTCAGAATGTTATGCAGTGACCAGTGGGGTACCGCAGGGATCAGTGCTGGGACCGCAGTTTTTTACAAGAGATGGTAATGATATAGAAGATGGTATTAGTAATAATATTAGCAAATTTGCTGATGATACTAAGCTGGGTGGCAGGGTGAAATGTGATGAGGATGTTAGGAGATTACAGGGTGACCTGGACAAGTTAGGTCAGATGAGTGGAGAGATGCATGGCAGATGCAGTTTAATGTGGATAAATGTATGGTTATCCACTTTGGTGGCAATAACAGGAAGGCAGATTACTACCTAAATGGAATCAATTTAGGTAAAGGGGCAGTACAGAGAGATCTGGGTGTTCTTGTACACCAGTCAATGAAGGTAAGCATGCAGGTACAGCATGTTATACTTTTTCTCTTTTAACTTTATATGTTTCTTAACTTCCCTCGTCAGCCACGGCCACCCCTGCCTCCTCATAGGATCTTTCTTCCTTTTTGGAATGAACTGATCCTGCAACTTCTGCATTATACACAGATTCACCACGCATTAAGTCCACCTTGGTGATGTAACTGGCTTGTCCGACTTTCTCAGTACAGTCCTCCAATCTAGGAATTGGATATGAGTCCAATTTTGTAACAGCATTCCCTTCCCGATAATCCATGCAGAATTGTTAAGTCCCATTTGGTTTGGGAACTAAGATGATCGGTGAATTCCACTTGCTCTGTCTTGTTTCAATGATGTCCTCACCGAGCATGGCCTCCACCTCCATCTGGACCGGTCTGGCTTTGAAAGGATTAAGCCAATTGGAGTGTTGTTTTTTGAAGCAGTATTCCCTACTTCTAATTCATGTACAATAGTATTAGTCCTCCCCATCTGATTCTTACATATGCCCTTATACCGCAGTAACAAATCTTTCAACTGCATTCTAAGCTCCTGAGACTGATAGCTTACTAACCTATCCCACTCCTCAAGGACTTCTTCATTTTTTAATCTATTTTGAGACACATCAAAATCCACATCATCTGGATTTCATTCTTCATTGCGGGACAGTAACTAACACCTGTTTCTCCAGATCTTTCTCTCTAGTATAATATGGTTTCAACATGTTCACGTGACATACCCAATACCCTTTTCTTTCTATCTGGCATTTTTACTAGATTGTTCACCTGACTCAACTTTTTCTCAATTTGATAGGGACCACTAAACCTAGTTTTGAAGGGATCTCCTATCACTGGTAACCAGTACTAACACATCATCCCTCGGGAAAACATTCGAGTCACAGAGCTTTTATCTGCCATCTGTTTCATTCTATACTGTGTCCTGTTTAGGTGCTGTTTAGCTAATTCACCTACTCAATTTAATCTCTCTCTCACCTCTGATACATAATCTAAGTGTGAGATCTCCGACTTTGGTCCTGTTAATTTTTCTTTAATTTCAAAGGGCCTCTCACTTCATGTCCGAATATTAATTTGAAGGGAGTGAACTGAGTAGATTCATTTGGGGCATCTCTAATGACAAACAATACGAATGGGATACCTTTATCCCAAACATTCAGGTAATCCTGACAGTATGCTCTCAACATGGTCTTCAAGGTCTGATGCCACCTTTCTAAAGCTCCCTGGGATTCAGGATGACATGTACTGAATTTAAAGTGCTGTATACCTAAGCTATCCATAACCTCAAACAGCCTAGAGTAAAATTTGTCCCTTTGCCCAACTGAATCTCTATGGTAGTACATACCGTGTGAAGAAAGCTACTAACTCCTCTATCATCCTTTTTGCCTTGATACTCTGTAATGGAATTGCCTCCAGAAATCTGGTAGACACATCCATTATGGTTAACAAATACTGGTTCCCAGTTTTAGTTCTTTGGAGGGGACCTAAACAATCAATTATAACCTGCTGGAATGGTTCTTCAAATGTGGGAATTGGCAACAAAGATGCTGGCTTTTTACCACCTGAGGCAAAAGTGAAGACTGCAGATGCTGGAGATCAGAGTCAAGATTAGAGTGGTACTGGAAAAGCACAACAGGTCAGGCAGCATCCGAGGAGCAGGAAAATCGACGTTTCAGGCAAAAGCCCTCCATCAGGAATGCGGCAGGGAGCCTCCGGGGTGGAGAGATAAATGGGAGGGGGGGTGGGGCTGGGGAGAAGGTAGCCAAGAGTACAATAAGTGGACGGAGGTGGAGATGAAGGTGATCGGTCGGAGAGGAGGGTGGAGAGGATAGGTGGGATGGGAGATTGGCAGGTAGGACAGGTCATGAAGATGGTGTTGAGCTGGCAGGTTGGAACTGGAGTAAGGTGGGGGGGAGGGGGAATGAGGAAACTGCTGAAATCCACATTGATGCTCTGGGGTTGAAGTGTTCTGAGGTGGAAGATGAGCCATTCTTTTTCCAGGCATCGGACGGTGAGGTAATGACAGTGGAGGAGGCCCAGGACCTGCATGTCCTTGGCAGAGTGGGAGGGCCAGTTGAAATGTTCGGCTACGGGACGGTGGGGTTGATTGGTGCGGGTGTCCTGGTGATGTTCCTTAAAGCGCTTTGCGAGAAAGCATCCAATCTCCCCAATGTAAAGAAAACCACATTGGAAGCAATGGATGGAATAAATGACATTGGTGGATGTGTAGGTGAAACTCTGATGGATATGGAAGGCATGTCTGGGGCCTTGGATGGAGGTGAGGGGGGAAGTGTGGGTGCAGGATTTGCAATTCCTGTGGTAGCAGGGGAAGGTGCCAGGAGGGGAGGTGGGTTGTTGGGGGGGTGTGGACCTGACCAGATAGTTACGGAGGGAATGGTCTTTGCGGAAAGCGGAAATTTGTGGAGGGAACTATATCCCTAGCGGTGGGGTCCGTTTGTAGGTGGTGGAAATGTTGGCGGATGATGCGGTTTACGTAGAGGTTAGTAGGGTGGAAGGTGAGGACCGGGGTGTTCTGTCCTTGTTACGGTTGGAGGGGTTGGGTCTGAGGGCGGAGGTGCGGGATGTGGATGAGATGCATTGAAGAGCATCTTCAACCACATGGGAAGGGAAGTTACAGTCTTTAAAGAAGGAGGCCATCTGGTGTGTTCTGTGGTGGAACTGGTCCTCCTAGGAGCAGATACGGCGGAGGCAGAGGAATTGAGAATATGGGATAGCACTTTTGCAGGAGGTAGGGTGGGAAGAGGTGTAATCCAGGTAGCTGTGGGAGTCAGTGGGTTTGTAAAAAATGTTAGTGTTAAGTCAGTTGTCATTGATGGAGATGGAGAGGTCCAGGAAGTGGAGGGAGGTGTCAGAGATGGTCCAGGTGAATTTAAGGTTATGGTGGAATGTGTTGGTGAAGTTGATGAACTGCTCAACCTCCTTGCAGGAGCACGAGGTGACATCGATGCAGTCATCAACGTAGCAGAGGAAAAGGTGGAAGTGGTGCCAGTGTAACGACGGACGATGGACTGTTCTACGTAGCCAACAAAGAGACAAGCATAACTGGGACCCTATGCGGGTGCCCATTGCTACCCCTTTCGTCTGGAGGATGTGGGAGGATTCAAAGGAGAAATTGTTAAGGGTGAGGACCATTTCAGCCAAATGAATGAGTGTGTCAGTGGAATGGTACTGGTGGGGACATCGGGAGAGGAAGAAACAGAGGGCTTGGAGGCCCTGGTCATGGCGGATGGAGGTGTAGAGGGGGATTGGAAGTCCATGGTGGAGATGAGGCGTTGGAGGCTGGGGAAACGGAAGTCTTGGAGGAGGTGGAGGGCGTTGGTGGTGTCTTGAACATATGTGGAGTCCTCACCTTCCACCCTACCAACCTCTGCATAAACTGCATCATCCGCTGACATTTCCACCACCTCCAAACAGACCCCACCACCAGGGATATATTTCCCTCCTCACCCATTTCCGCTTTCCGCAAAGACCCTTCCCTCTGTGACTACCTGGTCAGGTCCATGCGCCCCAACAATCCATCCTCCCCTCCTGGCACCTTCCCCTGCCACCGCAGGAATTGCAAAACCTGCGCCCTCACCTCCATCCAAAGCCTCAAAGGAGCCTTCCACATCCATCAGAGTTTTACCTGCACATCCAGCAATACCCATAAATCCTCAGACCACTCCATCTGTCTAGCCAATTTTTCAAATGAAATAAAGAAGGCTTTATCTTTCTCATCAAAATGTGGCAGAGTTTTGACATATTTATATATATCACTACCTTCTCTTTGGGTCTCCATCCTGTTAACTTGACTTTACTGACTAAATCGCAACTTCTCAAGTTCTATCTCTTTTTGATCAGCTAAGAACCTTTACTCTTTCTTTTTCCTCTCTCTCTCTTTCTCTCTCCTTTTCGTCTCTCTTTGCTCTGCTAAGAACCTTCTCTCTTTTTTCCTCTCTCCCTCTCTTCTCTCTCTTTCTCTCTTTTGCTTTCCCTTTCTTGTCTCTCTTTCCCTTTCTATTTCCCCCTCTCTTTGTTTATCTTCTAACTCCATTTTCATCAATTCTAATTTAAGTTTTTCGACTCTACTGCACTTGTTTGTTTCTCTGACACATCTAAGTATTTAAGTAACTCCCTTACAATTTCAGCTTTGCTTTTGTCCTTGGTTAAACCCAAATCTAACTTATTTGCTAATTCTTAAAGTATGGCCTTTTTCTTTCCTTCTAAACTTTCTTGGCAAAATTGAGAATCATCTTCAAATCCCAGAACCTCTTTAGCAATTTTAAGAGCCATTTCTCTCACTTTTAATTTGATTAATCACAAATTACCTATGTCTCACCTATGTTTTATTTAAAGATCTAGGATACTAACCTGCAGATGCTTAAATCTGCTGGGATTTTTCGTACGTCCAGATCTATCCAAATCTGTCTAAACCAGTTCAAATCCCCAACAACGAACCCCCAAACTGTTATGACATGGGGTAAACCCTCCTGTTTAATTTAGACCAGCAACACAGAAAAGATTTATCCCATGCAGTAATCTGTGAAAATCCGCGAGGCCAAAAACTTTTTAAAGTAAAAATTAACAACTTTCATTTTTAAAGTATAACAGAGAATAATTAACTCACAACTATTTACAATTCCTTCCTATAACCTGTCTTTTACCTCCCCTTCTACAATACTCGTCCAATAAAACCCTACTGATTAAAATTTACCAAAAATTCAAGTTTTCAAAACCAGCTAGCTGTCAAATCTTCTATTTGGATCTTCCTGTGTCTTCTTTTCTTCTCCTTAGGGATTATGCTTCACAGGTCACAGATCAATAAAGGTACTTTTAAGAGAGCTAGTTTTTGGGCAGTCTCTATATGCTGATGGCGTGGCAGTTCTCCTCTTAACTGGTCAATTTTCCCTGGTCTTATGCCTCCAAAGCATCGGTTTATGTTATTGGCTTTTAAGATTGTCAATATATTAAATTTAAACTGGATTGAAATTTTGTATTTTTGGAGGTATAATTTAAACAGATTGGCCTAATTTGAATCTGTTTTTGTCTCCAGGCAACCAGCTACCCTAGTTACCCCAGTAGCTGGACCACATGTTACATTGTATCTTATTCAGAACACTTGGTGCTGTCAGGTCATTCTGCTCGATTTTAACTCTCTTAAAGGTACAGTACACCTACATCCTTATAACACCTGAATAAGATTCTCCCCAATATTTCAGTGGTGAATAGTTGTATTTCAAACCAGAGAATTGTATTTTGCTTGATTTCATAGGGACTGGCATTAGGACCACTGTTCTTCTTGATTTATTTTATTGATCTAGACTTGGATCTTAAGCTTAAAAATGTGTTGCTGGAAAAGCGCAGCAGATCAGGCAGCATCAAAGGAGAAGGAGAATCGACTTTTCAGGAATAAGCCCTTCTTCAGGAATGTCTCCTTCTCCTTTGATGCTGCCTGACCTGCTGCGCTTTTCCAGCAACACATTTTTAAGCTCTGATCCCCAGCATCTGCAGTCCTCACTTTCTCCTAGTTGGATCTTAAGCCTCAATTTCAAAATTTGTAAATGAGGGAAAGGCTTGAAAGCATTGTGAATTGTAAAGAGGATAGAATAGATTTCAGCAGAATATAAGCAGGAATTAGTGGCAGAACAAGTGACATAAAATAAAGGGTAACATTTTAATGGTGTACCAGGGTACAGAGATACATGTGCTCAAATTGTCAAAGGTGACAGAGCAGCTTCAAACCTTGATTAATAATGAGGGAGGTGGCAGTATAATGGTATTATCAGTGTAGTATAGTCATTCAAAGACCCAGGCTAAACCTCTGGGGAAACCAACAGATGGTGATATTGGAATTCAGTCAATAAATATAGATTAAAAGCTGGTATAATGGTGACCATGAAACCATTGTCAACTATCATAAAAACTCATCTGTCATTACTAATGCAGTTTAACTATGGAAAATTGCTGCTGGCCAATCAGTACGTACTGACATCCACTAGGTCCTAGTTTATTCCTCAGGGGATCCAGCAGTAAGACAGTAAGTACCTTCTATTATCTTTTCTTAGGGTGGGGATCATGGGGGAGGGGTAAAGTGAAGTGCTCAGAGGACAGAGCAGAAATGTTTATTTCAGCAAATACTACCTTGCCCCTAATTGCTCTTATATTGCGGTGGTTGGAAACCACCCCCTTCAACCTGGCAGGATGGTCATCATTTTTCCCAGTTAGGAAACTAGCCACATTTCTGACCAGCTGGGGACACAGGGAGTTGAGACCTTTAAGTATTCATTAATTAACCACTTAATTGCCTTGAATGGTGATGAACCAAGAAGGTCACCTACTTAGTTAATGAGGTGGCAAGAAAAAGGGTGAGTTACTCCCAGAGTCAACCCCACCCCCCCACTTGTATTTCCCCTTCTTGCCACCTCCAGAGAGGGGCAAGCCATATTTCATGTCCCAGACAGCATCATTGCCATCCTTGGGTATATTCTGCTGCACAGACAGAACAGACTAAGTACAAATGGCATCATTGTAATATGCTTTTGGAATAGAGCAGCTCTGGGAATCCTCACTTTGGACCCATTGAAGTCACATGGTATCTGATTAAGCATTGCTATGGAAACCCCGTGCTGATTTCTACCTGGCACATGCCCTCTGATGATGCAGTTCTCTTCTTGTGGAGCATCTTGGAGGATGCACTGATGGTAGCAGGGGAACAGAATATAGTCTAGATGGTGGACTTCAATGGTGAACAACAAGAGTGTCGCTGTAGTACCACTACTGATTGCACTGGCAAAATCCTAAAAGGCTTGTGACTACACTGTGTCTGTAGCAGAAGATAGTCAAGGAACCAAGAGGGAAAAACATACTTGACCTCAGGTCTAATAATCTACCTGTAGCAGAAACCCTTAGCTATGGTAAGCATTAGGATGAGTGAACACCACTGAGTGTTTGTGGAGATAACTTTTCATCTTCACATTGAAGATTCTTCGTGTTGGGTTGTGCAGCTCCACCGCAATGCTAAATGGGATTGATTTTCACCAGATCTAGCAAGACAAGGCTATGCATCCATAAGGCATTATGTACTATCAGAAGCAGCAGATTCAACTACAGCCTGTAACCTAATTGACAATTACGTATCCTCCACTTTACCATTAGCATCAAGCTTGGAATGAACCCTGGTTCAATTTAGAATGCAGGAGGGCTTGCACAAACAGCACCAAGGTTACCGAACAAAATAATGGTTAACCTGGCAAAACAGCACACAGGACTAACTTGCATACCAAGCAATATAAGCAGCATGTGACAGAGGAAGCTAAGAAACTGAACATCCAAGAGATTAGACCTAAGCATCGAGTTGCAAATGGTGATTAATAATTGAACAAATCCCTGGATGCGGTGGTTCTGGAAATGTCCCCATACTTAATGATGACACTTATGGATCCTACAAAGGCTAGGGATCAGGCTTTCAAATCCACAGGAACCTTGCCAGAATATTGTAAAAATATTCAGCGATGGATTCATTGTCTGTCTAGCCACGTCCTTCAACAATCTGGGATGAAACTAATCTTGTCCAGGGGACTTAACTTTCAGTCTTGAGATATTTTTCAGCCTTTTATCTCTTTACTAATACTAATCTCTTCCTCAGTTTCACTAGTCACTTGATTGCCTAGTATTTCTGGGCGATTTTCTGTATCTACTTCTGTGAACATTGATGTAAAGTAATTCAGCAGGTCTGTCAGTATGTATGGAAAGAAAGCAATGCTAACATTTCCATAATGGAAACTCTGAAGCAGGGTCACTGGATCCGAAACATTAACTCTCCTTTCTCTCCACCTGACCTGCTTAGATTTCCCAGAAATTTCTGTTTTTGTTTCTGATTTCCAGCATCCGCAGTTCTTTGTTTTCTTTTGATATTAGTTTATTGTGTAGTTTCTTTCAATTCCCTGCTTCCTGCAAAACCCTGTTCAACAACACACATCACAAAATGGTCCCATTGGTGTTAGATATACCCAGACTCAGCTGTCAGAGTGGTGCCCTTCCCAACTTCTGAAATTATCCTTGTAATTTAACCCATCAGCTATTAGAATGGAAAACAGGGATTGACACAGGAGGGGCCACACCCACCCAGCCAGAGATGTGTTGAATGATTTGGCAAAAGTTTATGGAGCATTCAGAGTCATTACCTTCGATTTAGTTAATTTGAATAATCAACTCAGACTCTTAACCCAGCAAGTTAAACAAACCTCAAATAAAATATACCTGGAGAGTCAGCAGGATGCTGAGTTGGGAAAGAAAGACAATCTAATAGACCAACATCTGGTAATGATGCGAACAGGGTACATTGCAACCACAAAGAAGATCATCCGGGGAAAGATAGATTGTGATAATAGTCAGTAGATTAGGACCCCATACAGCATCTCTGGCCAGTGAATGATCAAACAATTGAGGGAGAACCTTAATCAACCAAAAAAGGACAGGATCTGTCTTGGATCAGTGACAAGCAGATGGAGCTCTTATTCCACAGGAAGAAAAACCCAATATTTCAAATTGTCAATAACAGCAACTGACCAAGGTCTGGTTCAATGACAATTGTCAACAGACCCCAGGAAAGACAATGGGGATGGTACTGGGAATCCCGACCATAATGCCAAATCAAAGTAAGTTACAAGTCTTTATGGTAGAAAATGGCAGCATTATCTGAGAGGGAGTACGGTTATATGGCACCCTTCTGTATATTGTTGAGAAAGATAGAAGGCTACAAGGTACCACTCTGGAAAAATATCAACAAACAAAAGAAGAAATTGTCTCCCCATACTTCGTATATTCAAATGAATATGCCCTGTGTGGCTTTCGGACAAACACCATTCTAATGACCTTTGCCACCTCCCCCCACTGCTTGCTTGGAGAAAGTGTATATGACCACAGTTATGTTTGTGACTGCTTGAATGCACTCCTGTGCTCTGTGAGAATTGTCTCTGCTGCTGGGTCCTCTGTCAATTCGGTGGTCTAATCTACAATTTCCCCATGATACAAATTTTCTGTGAGATGTGTCTGTTGCAATCTCCATTGGGTATCCCAAATGCTAAGCTAAGGCAAATACAATTGGCCAGATCAAAAGATAACTTTCTCATAAGATCCAAGCCTAAAATGTGCCTGGCATCCGTACGAACGTTAACTAACACTGGTTGATGGCAGACAATGTCTCCTTGTTTAAATTCAATGTTCCAAGAATTAGGAGCAGGAGTAGGAGTATGTTCTTATTTTCTACCATTTGAATAAGCAAAAAAATTAATTATGTTACAGCATCAGTTAATGTAGCATTGTACAGTAGTAGTGTATCGAAAGTAATATAGAGGCCAATGCCAACAAAGGAATTTATTAAAGCACATTTATACACTAATATTTAAAGGACCCCATTTCAAAGCATAAAGACTTAAACTGCAAATATGATCAAGGGCTGAAATGTCTATTTTGATAAAATAATTTGTCAGATTCAAAATTGACTCCACCAAATCATGAAAAGGTGAAATAAATTTAGATCACAATATCTGATATAGTTAAGAAGGTATTGGAAATATCAGAGGATTATCAGCCGCTGATAGCTAAGTGTAAAGTACAATATCAGGGTGCAACATGAAGCACCTAAAAACCTTTGACCTGAGTATTGATCAATTAATATTGCTATCTATTTCAAGTCCAGTCCAGTAAGTCTTTGCACTCTGATAAGATAGGAATAAAATGGCATAGAAATTATGTTGGATGAATATTAACATTTGAATGGATTCATTTTATTTGCATGCATTCATGCTGTGGAACCTTTTTAAATGGGAGAGTGGTTTAAATGTAGGTTTTAATACCATACAGTTGATTGTTTAACTTGCATATTCTTGATTAATAAGGCTCCGCGTCAAATGTATGACTCACAGATTTACTAATTACTGAGTCATGATCTCACTGAATGACGGAGTAGATATGATGGACTCTGTGGCCTACTTCTCCTCCGTTTTATGTTCCAATATAATTTTAACGTTGCTGGTACCTCATTATTTTAATGTACTAACTTTTTTGTTATAAAGCAAACAAAATAATTGTATACAAATGTATTAAGCTTCTACACACTAGACTTCACAATATAATTTCAAGGCTTGTGTCTTGAAATCAACTTCACAGTAATAAACAATTTGAGTCTGCTGCTCATAATGTTTATTTCAACTACTCGCTAATGTAAATTTTTCAAAGTCATGAATCCCCCTGAATAAGGTCATATTACCAAACTCTTCACATGCACTTGAACTGTATAAATTGTTTAATGCATCATTGCCATCTACAGCAATCTAAGTTATTCCAGAGTCAATACTCAGGCATGAACCACGATTTGACTGAGTTTCATCACTTATATTGCATCCCTCCTTGATGGCTATCCAGAATGGAAGACTTTCAATTCTCAGGCAACAGGAAAACATCTATTTCTATCAGTGCCATGTCACATAGAATTATAGAAATTACAGTAGAAAAGGGTTTTGCTTCATGATTTCTATATGGTGCTGTACATTTAAAACTGAATGCATTTCACTTTGTACCATCTGTTTAAGGTCACTAATCTGTTGTTGATGATTCTGTAATGTTTTTGGCATTTCCAGTTCCAATCTATTACACCAGTTAGATCTTCATTTGAAATTATCTGCTCAAACCCCATTTTCTTCCTCTTTCCTCATTTCTTTTTATATTCGTCTTTTCAAATACTTTTTATATTTGCCTTTTTAAATGATAATACAGGCCCTGCCTTAATAGTCAATAGTTGTTGGGGCATTCTATGTGCTCATAATCCTCAATTTATTATTTTCTTCCACGGAGCTTCTGGACTCTTGTTATTTGCCAGTGCAAAAGCAAACTCATAATTTACATTCAAAATCTTTCGTGACTTTGAAACAGCTTTCTTTAAATTTCTCCTAAGCTACCCTGATGAGTTATTCTGATGAGTTTTCTTTTTTCTCAAGGCAGCTTCCCAACTGTTTTGCTCATAGCCACTGATGGGTGGTTCTTAGAAGGAAATAGTCAGAAGGCATGGAGGCATTTGAGGGCTGGGAGATGAGTCGAAATTTGGAAATAATTAAGAGAGAGAAGTGAATGTGAGTGGGAGGAGTGAATCTCTGGAGGAGTGAAATGGAAGGAGGAGGAGGGGATGAGTAATGATGACATAATCTGAGATGGGAAAGATATAAAAGGGACCTAAGAGGCAACTTTTTCATGCAGAGGGTGGTACTTGTATGGAATGAGCTGCCAGAGGAAGTGGTGGAGGCTGGTACAATTGCAACATTTAAAAGGCATTTGGATGAGTATATGAATAGGAAGGGTTTGGAGGGATATGGGCCGGGTGCTGGCAGACGGGACTAGATTGGGTTGGGATATAAGGTTGGATCAAAGGGTCTGTTTCCATGCTGAACATCTCTATAACTCAATGACGCTAAGACTACTGACTCTTAAGGAAGGGGCTATAATATCATTTAAAATGGAATTGCACCAGTATTTGAAAAGAAGAATATAAGAAGAAATGATGAAAGAGAAATGGGAATAAGAACATTATAAATCATAAGGAAGGGGTGATAATGACGTCAGTCAAGAGAGGTAGAGGTAATCATGAGGGATCCAGTATAGAAACACCCTAGAAACCTATTTTACAACATGCTCTTAAAGCTTGCCATGAGGAAGATTAAGAGGTATTCTGGGAACTGAATGAAGTTTTGGAAATAAATAATAATTTTAAATTCTAAATGAGATAGGGGTTATCCTGCAAGAAAGAACAGTGCAACAACAGATGAAGATGGTAGAAGATTATGCCTGCTATCTGAGTACCACATAAACTCACTCATCACCAGCACACAGACACTTAGAAAATGGGAACAGTCCATTTGGCCCATCAAACCCACACGATCATCCAATGTGATTATGGTTGATCCTCTATCTCAATGCCATATGCCTGATTTCTCCCCATATGCTATGAAGCCTTCAGACTCCACAAATCTATTTCTTTTAAAATATATTGAGTGACTTGGTCTGCACAGCCATCTGTGGTAGAGAATTCCACAGGTTCACCACTTCTGAGTGAAGACAATCTTTTCATCTCAGCCTGAAATAGCCCAACAAATATTCTAAGACTGTTCCAGATTACAGAATCCACAGTCCAGACTGTGCCTCATTCCAGCCAGGGGAAACATCAGAATTTTATATGTTTCAATAAGATCCCCTACTATTCTCGGCAATCAAACCAACTCTCCTCATATCAAAAACCTGCCATCTCTAGAGTTAGTTTGGTGAACAAAACTCTCTCAAAGGCAAGTATATCTTTTTTTAGGTAAGCAAATTGAAATTATACACAATTCGCTAAGTGTGGTTTCACCAAAGCCCCACACAGCTGTGTCCCTGACTATTTACAATCTATACAAATGACTTGGTTGCAGGGATTGAAGGTACTGTAGCCAAATTTGCAGATGACACTAAAATACATGGGAAAGCAAGTAGCAAAAAGAAATAAGAAATTTACAAGTAGGTTAGGTGAATGGGCTAAAATTTGGCAGGCAGAGTTAATAAGTTGAAGTTATTCGTTTTGATTGGAAGATTAGAAAGCTAACTTATTATCTAAATGGAGAGAAACTTGAGAGTGTTTCAATGCAGAGAGATCTGGGTGTTCTTATGCATAAATCACTGATTACTGGTATGCAAGTACAACAGGCAAAAAGAAAGACAAATGGAAGTTTGGAATTTATTGCTAAAGGAGTAGATTATAAAAGTAAGAAAGTATTGCTGCAACTGTACAAGGCATTAGTGAGATTGCACCTAAAGTATTATATACAATTTTGGTTCCCTGAGATGAAAGGGAATGTAGTTGCACTGGAGTAAGTTCAGAGGAGATTCACTAGATTGATTCCAGAGGTGAGGGGTTGTCTAATGAAGAGAGATTGAGCAGCTTAGGCTTATACTTTCTTGAATTTAAAAGAATAAAAGGAGATCTTATTGAGTTATATAGGATACTAAAATGGGATTAGCAAAGCAGATGAAGAGAACATCTTTCCTCTTGTGGAGCAATATAGAATCAGTGGTTCATAGTTTTATGAAAATGGGGTAGCAGAGCTGAGGAGAAATGACTTCTCTCAAAGGGTGATGAATCTATGGAATTCATTACCTCAGAGTGCAGTGGATGTCAGAACATTAATTAAATTTAAGGAGGAGATAGACAGACAGAATTTTAAGCAATAACAGATTGAAGGGTTATAGATCACTGACACTAAAATGGAGTTGAGGATGAGATGAGACATGATCGTATTGAATGGCAGAGCAAGCTTGAGGCCAATTGCCTACACTTGCTCCTAGTTCTAATATTGTTATGGGAGATTTCATTGCTGTTGGACTCAAACCCACTTGCAATGAAGGTCAGTATACCATTTGCTTTCCGAGCTGCTTGCTAAATCTGCAGGCTTGCTTTCAGTGATCAGTGTACAAAGACATGCAAGTCTCTTTGTACATCAACATTTCCCAGACTTTCACCAATCAAAAAATCTTTTGCCATCTGTTTTTTCCAACTGAAGAGAACAACCTTACACCTGTCCACATTATATGGCAACTGGAATGCATTTGTCTATTCATTCAACTTGTCTAAATTGTCTGAATCCCTTTTGCATCCTCCTCCTATTGTAATTGCACCCACTTTTGTCTTATCAGCAGATTTGCAAGTATTACATAAATATAGAAAATTGCAGGCATGCTGCCCCAGATACTAGCCATTTGGATACAGAACTGGTTCGAAGGGAGGAGACAGATGGAGGGGTGTTTTTCGGATTGGAGACCTGTGACCAGCAGTGTGACACAAGGATCAGCGTTGTGTTCACTTCTTTTCGTCATTTATATTTGGTTGTGAATACAGGAAATATGGTTAGTAAGTTTGCAGATGACACTAAAATTAATGGTGTAGTAGACAGCAAAGAAGGTTATCACAGAGTACAACAGGATCTTGATCAGATAGGCCAATGGGTTGCGGAGTGACAGATTGAGCTTAATTTAGCTAAGTGTGAGGTGCTGCATTTTGGAAAGGTAAATCAGGTCAGGTCTTATACACTTATTGGTGAGCTCCTGGTGAGTGTTGCTTGAACAAAGACACCTTGGAGTGCAGGTTCATAGTTCCTTGAAAGTAGAAACGCAGGTGGACAGCACAGTGAAGAAGGCGTTTGGTATGCTTCTCTTTATTCATCAGTGCATTGAGTAGAGGGGTTGGGAGGTCATGTTGTGGCTGTACAGGACATTGGTTAGCCCACTTTTGAAATATTGCAATCATTTCTGGTCTCCCTACTATAGGAAAGATATTGTGAAATTTGGAAGAGTTCAGAAAATATTTATAAGGATGTTGCCAATGTTGGAGTTACAGGGAGAGGCTGAATAGGCTGGGGCTATTTTCCATGGAGCATTGGTGACTTTATAGAAGTTTATAAAACCATGAGGGTTACAGATAGGGTGAATAGCCAAGGTCTTTTCCACAAGATAGTGGAGTCCAAAAGTAGAGGGCATAGGTTTAAGTTGAGAGGGGTGAAGATCTAAAAGGGGCCTAAGGGGCAATATTTTCACACAGGAGGTGGTATGTGTATGGAATGAGATGCCAGAAGAAGTAATGGAGGCTGATACAATTACAACATTTAAAAGACATTTGGCAGAGTATACGTATAGGAAGCATTTCGAGAGATATGGGGCAAATGCTGGCAAATGAGACTAGGTTTATTTAGGATATCTGGTCAGCGCAGACAAATTAGACAGAAGGGTCTGTTTCCATGCTGTAGAGCTCTATGACTCTATAATCATGGAGGTATGTTCCCTGGTGACATTAAAATATAGTTGGAAATTTATCATAGACTCAAAGATATTTTAAGGGGACAACACATTTAACAAGGTAAGTATCTACTTGATTATTTATTTCTAACAAATTGCCTTACTTTTTCAAACTGTACTTTAAACTTACTGTACTACCACAGAGAAAGAATGCACTGCACTTTGCCAACATTCCTCTTTGCACATGCATAGGAATGTTTATATTGTTTATGAAAATCTTGTAATTGTATCACATCAATGTGTTGACCTTGGACCCCATTAAATGTAGCAAATACCAATTGTGCTGCCAATTTGTGTTAACTGAGTTTTGCATCTTCACACACTTTCAAATATTGGCTGGTGATGTAAGCACTTGAGGGACACACATGTTTCTGAAAAAAATTCCAATACAGTCCTTTTTCCCATTAACGTACAGGATAAAGTTGCATATGATAATAGTCAGAACTCTCCAAATTAATCTACAAGGGATAAGTCAGGAGTGAGATGGAATAATCTCCACTTTCTTGGATGACTGCAGCAATACACAAGAAGCTTGACACCATCCAGACATTGCTGCCCATTTGATCACACCCCATCCAGCACCTTAAACATTCACTACTTTCAACACCTGCACATAGTATCATCTACAAATATACTGTACCAAGTTTTCAAGCATTCTATGGCTGCGCCTTTTCAACCTACAATCACTACTGCGTAGAAAAAAACAAGGGCAGCAGATGCAAAGAAACCCTAAAATTGATAAGAATCCATCCAAACCTCATATATTCCTGACTTAGAACTCGATTGCTGTTACTTCACTACGATTGGGTCAAAATCTTGGAGTCCCATCTCTAACAGCACTGTGAGTGTACCTGCACCAAATGGGCTGCAACAATTCAAGAAGATGGCTTACCACCACCTTTTTAATGGCAATTAGAGTCATAGAGTCATAAAGATGTACAGCACAGAAATAGACCCTTTCGTCTAACTCGTGCATGCTGACCAGATATCCTAAACTAATCTGGTCCATTTGTCTTAATGTAGCTCATTATGAATGCAGGATTATTGAGGTCATACCAGACCATAAAAGTACAACTGGTGGCAATTTAAACTGAAGGTCACCATGCCCCAGACAAGCGGGGAGGTGAGTAGGAGAGTGCTTCACAGTAACCTCAGCTGGGGGTGCAGAAATTGAACTCATGCAGTTTGTGTACATCACAAACCAGCTATCCAGCTAACTGACTCCCAAAGATTGAGTAGATAGTAACAATTATTAATGGTTATGAGGGATGGTGAAGTCGAAGGCCTCCTTTCCTCCAACTTATGGCTCAACTCTTTTACCTTTCATGATTTTGCAAATTACCACACAGAAGGACAATTGGCTTATTACACTTCCGTCAACTTTTTGCCAGAGTAATCTTGAACAAATTTGCTTTCTTGGTCTCATTTAAAGCCCCATATCTTCTTCTGTTTGATGTATTTAATTTTCCCCTATTCACATCAACTTAACCAATCCATGCTTCAACCACTAATTACATAAAGTGATGTCTTCTAACTCTTCATGAAGGTCTAGATTAGAGTGGTGCTGGAAAAGCACAGCAGGTCAGGCAGCATCCGAGATGCAGGAAAATTGACGTTTCAGGCAAAAATCCTTCATCAGGAATAGAGGCAGGAAGCCTCTGGGGGGGAAGAGATAAATGGGAGGGGGGATGGGGCTGGGGAGAAGGTAGCCAAGAATACAATAGATGGATGGAGGTGGGGATGAAGGTGATAGGTCAGAGAGGAGGGTGGATAGGTGGGAAGGAAGATTGGCAGGTAGGACAGGTCATGAGGATGGTGCTGAGCTGGAAGGTTGGAACTGGAGTAAGGTGGGGGGAGGGGAAATGAGGAAACTGGTGAGGAACTGCCACTTTCTTCATGAAGGTGTTAGATTAATTAGTCTACCCTTCACAAACTTCCCACCCAGATTAAATGTCCTTTCACTACTCAGTCCATCACAACTCTTCATAATTGTAAAATCGTCTAATAATTTCCTCAGTTCTATCAGTTTGACTATCTCAGATCTCTCTTTGTAATAATAATTTTTGATCCTGGCTTCATGCTGCACAGCTTCTTTGGCTTTCTATCAACATATTAGCCCTGAGATGTCAGGTTCAGGTCAGAAGGTAAGGCAGAGAAAGTTTCAGTGTCTGCCATTAGATGTGGTATCATTCATTATAATTGGTTCTGAAGCATTGTGTTGGCTCCAGTTGTTTAATCTGCACAAACATAATGTCATTCATCCCCTTACTGCCACCTTGGGTAAGCCTCAGTGGAGCTAATGAGATTAGGGCATATGCAATGTTATAAACTTCATTGCCAACCTTTCACTGTTACAGATATAAATTCAATATGCAAAATCTAACTTAACATGGGCAGTTAAATAATTATTCTCCAAGCAGCTTATAGTTTCCACACAGGAATCCAAAGATTTTCAACAGGTATTGGAGTAAAAACAGAATGTGCTCCAGGTTTCAACAATGATTTCAAACACACCAAAAGAGCTTTTGAGGATTTTTCAGTTGGGAAACATGGTTTTTCTTGCAGGCTGCAGATCAGTCAAACACAAACAACCCTCACACTTCGGACCACAAATCAGGTTGGATCACTCATGAGGACCAATCCAGGTGATTGCTAATTATATCCTGGATAACTCTGTTAGTCTTTTAATCGAAGATATTATTTCTGAACTATTCACCCTTAAGCAGTCCCATAACATACGCAGTAGTTCTTTCAGACTTACTTCACCTCCACCAGATGTAATTTTGATGAGTTCCCATGTGTGGAAGTCAGGTTCAGGTATAAGAAACTGCATTTGGAATTTGAATAAGTTTCATCATGGCATTTGTAGAAGCCAAAATGATACCTTTCAGCTGAGACTCCATCTGTTTCCATCAAATTGACCCAGAATTCCAAGAGAGATTTTCCACACAAAAGGAATTAATTTATAAAACAATCATTTAAAGTCATTATCTGCCGTGTTTCTCACTCTGAGTAATTAATTATTATACATTGGAGTTGGGTATGTTTAAAAATGTAGATTCTGATAATTAGATCTTGTCAGATTTTGAAAACATATCAATAGAAATTAGCTCTTGTGTCAACATCGAGCTATTCTTACCAAAATCAGGTACACACTAGTTCCATTGTAGATTCAGGAATATTTGGATCTGACAATTCTCATGATTGATATACACTTTGACATTCTGCACATAGCTTACAAGCTAGAAATTTCATTTTTCAGCATCTCATGAAATAAAGGAAACTAATCCTGTAGACACTCTGTAAGTGAGTGTTTAGAAAATCGAAGTGAAATTTTATTTATCCCAGAGAGGCATTAAAACAGTAAAATTGCATTGGAATGAATTGGTGGAAGCTGAAAATGTGTTGCTGGAAAAGCGCAGCAGGTCAGTCAGCATCCAAGGAGCAGGAGAATCGACGTTTCGGGCATGAGCCCTTCTTCAGGAATGAGGAAAGTGTGCCAAGCAGGCTAAGATAAAAGGTAGGGAGGAGGGACTTGGGGGAGGGGCGTTGGAAATGCGATAGGTGGAAGGAGATTAAGGTGAGGGTGATAGGCCGGAGTGGGGGTGGGGGCGGAGAGGTCAGGAAGAAGATTGCAAGTTAGGAAGATGGTGCTGAGTTCGAGGGTTGGAACTGAGACAAGGTGGGGGGAGGGGAAATGAGGAAACTGGAGAAATCTGAGTTCATCCCTTGTGGTTGGAGGGTTCCTAGGCGGAAGATGAGGCGCTCTTCCTCCAGCCGTCGTGTTGCTATGGTCTGGCGATGGAGGAGTCCAAGGACCTGCATCTCCTTGGTGGAGAAGCAGGGGGAGTTGAAGTGTTGAGCCACGGGGTGGTTGGGTTGGTTGGTGCGGGTGTCCCAGAGGTGTTCTCTGAAATGTTCCGCAAGTATGCGGCCTGTCTCCCCAATATAGAGGAGGCCACATCGGGAGCAGCGGATGCAGTAAATGATGTGTGTGAAGGTGCAGGTGAATTTGTGGTGGATATGGAAGGATCCCTTGGGGCCTTGGAGGGAAGTAAGGGGGGAGGTGTGGGCGCAAGTTTTGCATTTCTTGCGGTTACAGGGGAAGGTGCCGGGAGTGGAGGTTTGGTTGGTGGGGGGTGTGAACCTGACGAGGGAGTCACGGAGGGAGTGGTCTTTTTGGAAAGCTGATAGGGGAGGGGAGGGAAATATATCCCCGGTGGTGGGGTCCATTTGGAGGTGGCGGAAATGACGAAGGATGATACGATATTTATGGAGGTTGGTGGGGTGGTAGGTGAGGACCAGTGGGGTTCTGTCTTGGTGGCGATTGGAGGGGCGGGGCTCAAGGGCAGAGGACCGGGAAGTGGAGGAGATGCGGTGGAGAGCATCGTCGATCACGTCTGGGGGGAAATTGCGGTCTTTGAAGAACGAGGCTATCTGGGTTGTACGGTGTTGGAACTGGTCCTCCTGGGAGCAGATGCGGCGGAGACGAAGGAATTGGGAATATGGGATGGCGTTTTTACAGGGGGCAGGGTGGTAGGAGGTGTAGTCTAGGTAGCTTGGGAGTCGGTCTGTTTATAGTAAATGTCCGTGTTGATTCGGTCGCCCGAGATAGAAATGGAGAGGTCTAGGAAGGGGAGGGAGGAGTCTGAGATGGTCCAGGTAAATTTGAGGTTGGGGTGGAAGGTAAAGTGGATGAACTGTTCAACGTCCTCGTGGGAGCACGAGGCAGCGCCGATACAGTCATCGATGTAGCGGAGGAAAAGGTGGGGGGTGGTGCCAGTGTAGCTGCGGAAGATGGACTGTTCCACATATCCTACAAAGAGGCAGGCATAGCTGGGGCCCATGCGGGTGCCCCTGGCTACTCCTTTGGTTTGGAGGAAGTGGGAAGATTGGAAAGAGAAGTTGTTCAGGGTGAGGACCAGTTCAGTCAGTCGAAGGAGGGTGTCAGTGGAAGGGTACTGGTTGGTACGGCGGGAAAGGAAGAAGCAGAGGGCTTTGAGTCCTTCGTGATGGGGGATCGAAGTGTACAGGGACTGGATGTCCATGGTGAAGATAAGGCGTTGGGGACCGGGGAAGCGAAAATCATGGAGGAGGTGGAGGGTGTGGGTGGTGTCCCGAACCGCAAGAAATGCAAAACTTGCGCCCACACCTCACCCTTACTTCCCTCCAAGGCCCCAAGGGATCCTTCCATATCCACCACAAATTCACCTGCACCTTCACACACATCATTTACTGCATCCGCTGCTCCCGATGTGGCCTCCTCTATATTGGGGAGACAGGCCACAGACTTGCGGAAAGTTTCAGAGAACACCTCTGGGACACCCGCACCAACCAACCCAACCACCCCGTGGCTCAACACTTCAACTCCCCCTGTTTCTCTACCAAGGACATGTAGGTCTTTGGACTCCTCCATGGCCAGACCATAGCAACACGACAGCTGGAGGAAGAGCACCTCATCTTCCACCTCGGAACCCTCCAACCATAAGGGATGAACTCAGATTTCTCCAGTTTCCTCATTTCCCCTCCCCCCACCTTGTCTCAGTCCCAACCCTCGAACTCAGCACCACCTTCCTAACTTGCAATCTTCTTCCTGACCTCTCCGCCCCCACCCCCACTCCGGCCTATCACCCTCACCTTAACCTCCTTCCACCTATCGCATTTCCAACGCCCCTCCCCCAAGTCCCTCCTCCCTACCTTTTATCTTAGCCTGCTTGGCACACTTTCCTCATTCCTGAAGAAGAGCTCATGCCCGAAACGTCGATTCTCCTGCTCCTTGGATGCTGCCTGACCTGCTGCGCTTTTCCAGCAACACATTTGCAGCTCTGATCTCCAGCATCTGCAGTCCTCACTTTCTCCTCGATGAATTGGTGGAATCAAATTATCATAGAAATTATTTGTCTATACATCTTTTAAATTTCCAGCAATTCACTTTTTCCAATGTTGATTTTTATGGAATGTATTTTGTGCTAGCAGGGAATGGAACACATTTGTGCTTTTTCTATGATCAACCACTCATTTTAAGACATTTTGAAAGTAGGATGAATCCACTGTTACATTTTCACAATGAAGTTTCTTGACCGCAAACTCAAAAAAAATCTTACATCCAGTTGAGTAAATTTGAACAATCCTTAATGAACTATGCAAAATTTCTCTGAGTGACTCCTAATCCTGCATGGTACAAAATCAGTGCTAAAAGTATATGAGATTGATAGTGGGAATATATCAACCTACATTCAAGAACTGAGATGCTAAAACAGCATCAGTGGTTCTGGGTTCCTGACCTTGCAGTGCATCCAAATAGGAACAAGTTCCCTTCAATGAACATAAAAATTATATCTATCTGTACCACATACAGTTAGTTCATTAAAAATAACTTGTTTTGAAATCACTCTTATACTCAAAGATGTCGTGTATAAGTCTTGTGTTAAAAGAACGATCAATATTAAAAAGACATTGCATCGTATATTACTAATCACAAGTTATTTAAAAACAGAAATATTCTCCTAGGACGAGGGTCGATAATTCTCAGAAAAATGTCAATCGGCTCCGGATTCAGTTCTGAACAATGAAATCTGTCAACATGTTGATGAAAAGAGTAATGCGGAAGAGAATAGTGTGCAGCTTTGTTTATCACATGAATGTCTTCTTTAGCTGTGTTAAAGGTTAGCGTTATCAAAGACTGTGTAGGATGGATTTGAGTAGAATTAAGATATGGTTCAGGTATTTTTTAACCATTCTTTGGGATATGGGCATAACTAACGAGCCCACCATTTATTGCCCATTCTTATACACCTTTGAGAAACTTGTGGATCACCTACTTAATTCACTGCAGTCCACGTGAATAAATTGTTCCAGCAGAGCGGGTGTGTCAGGAGTTCAATGATCTTGACTTAATGACAATAGTGGAATGATGACATATGCCTTTCTTTCAGATAATGCAAGCTGTAACCATGGTATGCCAGTTGTGAAAGAGTTTGATTTTGAAGCTTATATATGAAGTGCCAATCAAGTGGATTTATCTATTCTAATTTACTCCTTTGCATCAGTCCTCATTATTGAAGATGATACTGAGTTAGCAATGTTGCTGCAAAATACTGATGCCGAAACTGGGCATTGTTAAACAGAAGCAAAAGAAGTTCTAACCATTTTCAACCCACCATAAACTCAAACCTTTGCTGCCCATCTCCTGCCTTGCGATAAATCATGTTCCTAGGATGGTGATGGCTAGCACAAGGGGGGCAAAGTTTCAAATTGAAGGGTGATAGTTTCTTTACTCAGAGAGTAGTAGGAGCGTGGAACGCACTGCCTGCAACAGTGTAGACTCGCCAATGTTATAGCATTTAAATAGTCATTGGATAGGCATATGGACGAGAATGAAATAGTGTAGGTTAGATGGGCTTCAGATTGGTTTCACAGGGCAGCGCAACATTGAGGGCCGAAGGGCCTATATTGCGCTGTAATGTTCTAAAATGTTCACTAATCATTACTGGGTTCTCTGGCCTCCATTGACTCCCAATCTCTTAAGACTTGATACTCTTGCTTTTAAATGCACCCCTAAATCTCTCCAGCTGTCTACCTTACTTTCTTCTTTAAGGTACTCTTGGACAAAGCTTTTGATAACATCTGCTTATTTAATTGGTAATATGTTGTTTTATCATGCCCTTGCTTTGGGATGGCTTATTACATCAAAGCCACTAGATATTAGTAGTTGTTGATTCTACTGTCAAATTAGTATAAGTTATTGCTGTTGTTGCATTACAGTACTTGATTAGGATACTGACACTCAACTGAAAGTTTGGGATTGTTCCCATGAATTTGAGAGAGTTCCATGTGGTGCTGATATTCCACAACTAGGAGGCTACAGGCTCCTTATTTCAACTTTCACCATAAGTAGATTGCTAACAAGTGTAATTGTACAATTTCAGAAGAACAGGGGCTATTGAGACAGCTTTTATGAAAGAAAATCCTGACTCACTAATATGATGGAAATTTTTAAAGTGGGTTACAAAATATTTTAATGACTGCAGCCTGAAGTTTTATGTATCTTGATTTTATAAAAATCATTTTGACAAAGTGCAATGAGGAACAGTGGCAGAGGTGACTTTGTTTAGATGAGTAAACTGGACACCCAATCCCAGGTTAATACTGTGGGGTCACAGGTTGAATCATAGCAGCTGGCGATATTCAATTTCAATCATTAAATCTGAAAAGGAAACCTACAGTCAGTAATGGTGACCACTGAATTTCTATCAATTGTTAGAAAAGAAATCTGCTTCATTAATGCCCTTCAGGATAGGGACCTGCCATCCATACCTGGTTGAGGCTTCATGTTATTCCATTTGTCTTGTATACATCTATAGGAATTACCTGAAGGGTTCATCTGCTGAGGCAAGGTAAAGGAGGAAGGGACTAGTAGTAAACTCAGTGGACTAGTATTCTAGAGGCCTGGGCGAGTATAGTGGGGATATAGGTTCACATCCGACCACAGCAGATGATAGAAGTAATTCATTTAATTGGGAATATAAAGCCAGTCACAGAATGGTGTCGAAAGCATTTTACATTTCTTGTTATAAAAATGCATCAGTCTTCCTTACCCAGTGAAGCCTACATGTCAATTAGACCCATAGCATGTAGTTGGTGAACTGCTATCTAAAATGACCCAACAAGTCATTCAGTTCAAGGGCATTTTGAGATGATTAACAAATATAAGCCTTTCTGGGAATGCCCACATCTCATTTATCCCCCATGCCCTAAATTAAAACAACAACAAAAAGCTAAGTAAGACTGTAGCATGTGCAATTGGTGAGCAGACTTTAGATTGAATAAAGAATTGGGTGTACTTATATGGACTAATAAGGGCAGATTTTAATTGTAGCAGCTATATTATTAACATTTCATTTAAAAATTCTATTACCTGGAGCATGCTCTGCCATTCACAGTTGGGGTTAAATATAAGTTATCATCATCAAAATTATCTTTGTGAACTATCTTTATGAATAGTCTGAATGACAGCCTCCAAGGAAACGTCCAGATGCTTGCCGATGTTCAGAAAATATGGGCCGGAGCTAACATTGTTGCAACCAGTTGAGGTCGGAGAATCAGGTTCCCTCTTTTTGAACCTTCCATGGTTAGTCAAAATAATTTTAAAAAATAATTTTGCACCTAGCTATCATACGTCAATTAAAATTAGGTTTGCCATAAAATGAAACCGCCAATTACCAAGGTTTCCTTAAATGAAAGAAAGAGGAATTTTACTGAACAATAAAAATGCAACATCAAACATACACACAAACACAGATATTAAGTCTAAAAGAAAGACCACCTGTTACAGACAGGGCAAGTAAAGGATTTACAGTTAAACTTTGCTTAGAGTCCTAGAGATTTAATTCTTATATTTTTAAGCAGTAGAGGAATTTGTAGAAACCTTTGCATTCTTGATGAACTTTTTTTTCCAAATTTTCTTTAGCACTGAGTGCTGAATTCCAATATGATGAGAGAAGGGGATAAGGAGGTTCCAGTTCTTGTTGACATAAATTCATTTTTCCTTCGCTCTGCTCAAAAACAGTTGCTGAAATTGAGTTCACTAAATATTATGGAGACTCGATCCGTTGTCTTTCCAAGTTGGCTAACTGGCAGGTGAGCCTTTCTTTTTCATACATGCACAAATTGAAGTACAGAATTGACTAACTTAGTGCCAATTCAGTTGCCTGTTTTTCACAGAATAAAATATAAGACTTGGACTCAAGAACTTGCCATGTTCCTAGCTGAGCTGTCCCAGAACAGCTACAACACTGGTATCTAAACAACATGGTAGAAAATTGGCTAGGATTGTCCTGTACTCAAAATTGACCGACCAGGACAATTAATGGCCTATCAGTAAAGTGAAAAAGTTGTCATCATCATCACTGAGATCAAGCAGCATTTGCTTAGCAATAATCTGCTCACTGGCAGACAGTTTGGTTTCCGCTAGGGTCATTCAGATCAACCTCATCATAGCCTTGGTTCAAACTTGGACAAAAGAGCTAAACTCCAGAAGATGGCTGAGAGTGACAGCCCTTGACATCAAGGCAGTATTTGACTCAGTGTGACATTAAGGAGCCCTCGCAAAACTGGAGTCAATGGGAATCAGAGAGAAAACTCTTCACTGGTTGGAGTCATGTCTGGCACAAAGGAAGATAGTTGTTGTTGTTGGAGTTCAGTAATTTCAGCTTCTCAGGATAGATATTTTCTAAGCAATATGTTATTATGTGCCCCTAGAGCTGGTATGATTGAAACCCACATGTGAAAATGGTTGGGAAGATTGCAATGCAAATCAATATAAACACTAGAGGAAATATTTTATCCATCCCATTGAATCCCTTTATCATTTGAAAATCTCGTTGGATCATCTTCAATCTTCTAAACACAGAAGAATGAAAGTATATCATTTCAACTGTGGTATTCTGATGAATCTCTTCAATGCTTTAATGCTAATATATCATTCCTGATATTCAGTGTCTAAAATTAAACACAATACTCTATTCAGGATCGACCAAGGCTCATAACAACTAAAGCACCATGTCCTCATTTCTGTTTTTCAATTCTTTTGAACTAAAGACCAATATTCCATTAACCTTTAACCATCAGTTTTTGTAACTCTTCTCAGCTTTTAATGATTTGTGAACTGGAAAACCTAAACCTTTATCTCTCCATAGTTGCTCATATCTCACCATTAAGAAACTCCTAATTTGATTCTCTCAGATGGGTTGGAGTGGGGCTTGAGCCCACAACAAGAGAAGGCAAAGGCCAAGTGGTATTATTGACATATTGTTAATCCAGAGAGCCACTAATGTTCTGGGAGCCTGCGTTCAAACTCTACCATGACAGAAGGTGAAATTTGAATTCAATATAAATCTGGCAATAGAGTCTAACAATGACCATGAATACATTGTTGATTGTTGGAAAGACCTGTTTGGCTCTTTAATGTCCTCTAGGGAAGGAAATTGCTATCTTTCCTGGTATGGCATACATGTAACTCCAGAGCCACAGCCTAATCTAGTTGACAGTTAAACTGCTGTCTGGACAATTAAGGATGGACAATAAATGTTGGGTCTAACCAGCAACGCTCTCATCCCATAAATGAATAATAAAAAGTTTGCTTCTCCTGAGTAAAGATTGATATTTAATCAAATAGGTAGGATTGAAATTAATCGATTTCCACTGTCCGTTTTGAAGCGGGGAGCTTGTTAAGTTACCAACAGCCTTCCCATGGCTACCAATTACTGCAATTATACCAGCACCACGGATGTCATTGAGTGAACTGCCTACTAGTGAGCCAACTGAGGCCTATAAATGAGCAATTAATGGAAACTTAAAGGCCATAACCTACTGTTGCTAGCATTTAACCAACTGCTTTCGTGTACAGGCTGGTTGTGGACGTGGATGGTATCCTCCATTTCTGGGCCCAAATGGTTTGAATCCCCATCTCAGGTTTCTCTCCCTACTTAGCCTCTCAAACCCAACTTCCCAAACTCTTTCTGGAGCCAGCTTGGCATCCAATCAGATCACAAACACATGCCTCTGTCTCAAAGTACTGGAGAGCTCTGAATGGTCAGCAGCTCTGCAAGGCTAGACCTCCCAATCCAGAAAAATGGAATCCTGCTGAAGGCTGTGAAGCAGTCAGTGTTCCTCCCAGTGGGCTCTCCCCAAACATTTAGTTAGGGAATGCAAACCTGGAGTCTCATATAATTCAATCCATACAATTAGATTGCTTACTGTAACTTAATGGATTAAAGTAGATGTTACGTCCAGATGAGGAGGGGTCATGGTTTCCTTCTTTTTTAACCCCATCTTTGCCAGTCACAACAAGATTTTTTTCAGCACATAGTTCTAATGCTACAATTACATCAGATCAATAATGAAGGAGAGCCAATTATCTTGAGAAAATTGATTGGGGTTTGGAGTTTTATTACTTACTATCCAAAGAAAAATAATAAAATGTGACATCAAACACAAATACAACATCAGGTCATGAGCTAATGAAGAAGGGGTGAAGGGGAGAGTTGTCTAATACAGTAAGGAAGGTAAAAGCAAATGCAGTTACAGATTTTAAGAGTTCCTTGTGTTGTGAGAATTAAAAGACATCAATCCACCTCTTCAGCTATTGTTCTGCTTCTTTAGTTGTGATGTAGTTTGCATGTCTTGAATTCTCTGCAAGCAATGATTTTTCCAAGTTGGTTTCCCCCACTGCTGGGATGTTATGTGTTCTTATTTAGGTCTGTTGTGTAGGAATTGGTGGACTGTGCTTATTGGGTACCTGGAAAGACACACACACAGACCAGATACTACAGTAACAATCATCTCAACACCCACAAATGAAGCTGCATCAGGACATTACTTAAATGAGCCACAACACACTGCAACACCCAGAAACTAAGAGAAGCTGAGGAAAAACAACTATACAACGTATTCAGGAACAACAGGTACCCGATAAGTGCAGTCCCCCAATTCCTACACAACAGATCTAAACAAGAAGCCACAACACGCCCATAGACTCTAGCCACCCTGCCACACATTAAAGACATCTCAGAGATGATGACCAGACTACTCCAGTCCCAAGGCATCATGGTAGCTCACAAACCTACCACCACACTGAAATAGCACCTGATGAATTTAAAGGACCCTGTACCAACAACCCACAGAACGAACGTCATATACAAAATATCCAGCAAGGACTGCAACAATCATTACATCGGACAGATGGGCAGGAACCTAGCCACCAGGATACATTTGCACCAACTAGCCACCAAAAGGCATGACCAACTATCATAGTATCCATACGAAGAGGGACACCAGTTCGACTGGGACAATACATCCATCCTGGGACAGACTAAACAAAGACATGCACGGGAATTCTTAGAGGCCTGGTATTCAAACCAGAACTTCATTAACAAGCACATCAGTTTGGACCCCATTTACCAACCTCTCAGAAAAAGAACCGGAAATGTTATCATGCACCACAACAGACCAAGACAGATAAATAGCAAGTGGTACAGGACACCAGCACTTCATTGGAGGCTCACTGATGCTGTTACCTAGCATAGTGATGAAACGTCTGAGAACAAATTTACTAGCTCAGTGAGCAAACCTACAACCTGATCCACAACCTGAGCTACAAATCTCCAAAATCGCAATAACCATTACAACTGTTTCATCAATCTATCAACTGTGTCCTCAACTCTCTTCCCTTGAACAATGTTGGACAAAGTGAGAATCATTAAATGATACTAGTTTATTATTCGGGACACACATTCTCAATTTAGATTGCAGAAACTAGTGCAGTCCTTTTTTCTTCTCACTATCATGTGCTCTGTCTCCACAAGATAGGATCATGAATGTAATGTTTTCTCACGATTGGGCCTGTCAATTTTGGTCATGCATGCATAACTGACCTAATGGAGGGAAGGTCATTGGTGATGCAGCTGAAGATGGTTGGGCCGGGGATATTACCCTAAGGATCTCCTGTGGAGATGTCCTGTAAATCCAACAACCACAGCATCTTTGCTTATGCTGGTATGACTCCACTGACTCTAATTTTGCATGGACTCTTTAATGCCACACTCAGTCAAATGTAGTCTTGAATTTAAAAGCAATCAGTCCCATCTTGTCTCTGCAGCTTGGCTCTTTCTTTCATCTTTGAATCAATGTTATAATGGTGTAAGGAGCTGGATGGTCTTTGTGAAATACAAACTGAGCATTAGTGAGCAGGTTATTGTGAAGCAAGTGCTGCTTGATCACACTGTTGTTAACACCTTCCACCACTTCGCTGATGATTGAGAGTTGACTAATGGGGCAATAATTGGTTGGATTATATTTGTCCTGCTTTCTGGATATATTCCACATTGAGAGGTGGATGCCAGTGATACAGATGTGCTACAACAGCTTGGCTAGGTGTGCAGCAACACTGAAGCACACAGCTTCAGTACTACTGCTGTAATGTCAAATTCCTGAGATTTTTCAGTATTCAATGCCTTCAGTCATTTCTTCAGATCATGTGGAGTTAAATCAAATTGGCTAATGACTGACACCTGTGATACTAGGCACCACTGGAGGAGGAAGTGTCAAACTGTTCACTTAGCACTCCTAGCTGAAGATTATTGTAAATGTTTCAACTTTATCTTTTGCACAGATACACTGCGCTATCCCAGAGCTCTATCTCAGATTCTACATGGCACCCATTTCATGAATCCCAGCCCAGTGGTGAAAAGTCCAATGAGTAGGGTAAAGTCTCTGATATTAATACTATTCTGAATCTGAGGTTACATTCTGGATAAGGATGGGGGACAATGAGGAATTGTAGAACCTCCTCATCTACTGAGTTGTTTAATTGTCCTCCATCATTCACAACTGGATATATCAGGTTCCAAAACTTAGGTCTGAATCATTGCATATGGAATTAATTCACTTGCAATCACCTGCTGCATATGTGGTTTGACACAAAAGTAGTCCTGTGTTGTAGCTTCACCAGGTTGATACCTCATTGTTAGGTACACTTTACACTGCTCCTGATATGCCCTCATACCTCCTATGTCTTTCATAGAACCAGGATTGATCCCCTGGTAATGGTAGAGTAGGGGATATGCCAGACCAAAAGAGATTGCATTGGAGTACAATTTTGTTCATGCTGATAATCATGAGGCATTGTAGACCGTCTTTTTATTAGTTGTTAGGTTGGTTCAAAATTGAACCCATTTAGTGCAGTGGTGCAACACAATGGTGGGTATCCTCAGAATGAAGACAGGACTGTATTGTTAGTATGAAAATGCTGAGGGGGTTCTTTAAGGTATGATTAAAATTAATACAAGAAGACACATGCATGTTAATATGAAGCAAATTTATAAGCTTAATCAAGTTAACATATATTAGATGCATATGCAAATGAATGAATGCATCAGTTAGCCTAAACTATATAGTATACACATACAGGAGTGCAAATATAAGTGAGTCTCACACTTCCATCTATCTGCCAGGGACTTTGGCAATGGTTGCACTCAGAGGTCTACCTCAGATTCCATGGCACCCAACCTAAGGGGCAACTCTTTCACACAGAGGATGGTGCGTGTATGCCACTGCCAGAAGAAATGGTGGAGGATGATACAGTTACAACATTTAAAAAGCATCTGGATGGGTATATGAATAGGAGGGGTTTGGGGGATATGGGCCAAGTGCAGTCAAATGGGACGAGATGAGGTTAGGATATCTGGTCAGAATGGACGAGTTGGACCAAAGTGTCTGTACATCTCTACGACTCTATGAACTCCAGCCCAGTGGTGAAAAGTCCAATGAGTGGGGCAAAGTTCCTGATATTAATACTATTCGAATCTGAGGTTACATGCTGAATCTCCATTTTATAATGACTGCAGTACTTTTTGAAGCTTCAAGACAAGCTGAGAAACAAGTCCATGTTGCCCCATGTAACTGTACAACAGGACCATTCTCAGACACGTTTCAGTGCCACATGGTTACCTCCCAGTCAAAATAGGCTAGTTTTGCATTAGGCCTGTTTTCATGTATTTTTCCACTTTCATTCAATTGCTCATTGCCGTGATTACTTAACCCTTAATAATCTGGTTTGAAGATATTATTTTTAAGTCCAATACTGCAAGCACTTATCTCTACAAGGACTGGGCAGTGGTCAGACCTATCAATGCTGTCAAGATTAGATGCATCTGGGGCAGACAGCTTAGTGAGGTTGATGTTAAATATGTTGTTCCCTCTTGTTGCTTTCTTCATCACTAGCTGCAGATCCAGGCTAGCAGTTGTCTGATGCCCAGATAGTGCATCTGATTTCATTTCCTTTTTGCAGCATTTTTGCAGTTTTTGTATAACTGAATAGTGCACTAGTCTATTTCAGAGGACAATTAAAATTCAAGCACGTTGCTATACAGTCACATATAGGCCAGACAAGGTATGAACACCAGTTTAACTTCCTGAAAGGACACTATAGAAATAAATGAAGTTTTATGTCAATCAACAATAATTTCACAGTCATCACATAACTTTTAATTCCATATGTTTTTAAAATTCAAATACCAACTCATGATGTGATTCAAACTTGAATCTCCCGAACATTATCTGGATCTCCGGAATTACTAGTCTAGCAAAGTAGCCATTGCCTTTCCATGTTTCCCAATTGCATTTTTGAAAGATCTGGTTCTAATTTCTAATCTAGTAACCTGGTCTACTCTTTAGGTGCTAAGTTAATGCCCTCACATTGAAATCAATTTAGCATTCTTTTGTCTATTCACTTAATATCTCTTTATAACATTATGCTTCTTTCTACATTGCTTACATTGCAAGTTGTCATAAAATTTGGATTTGTGTCTCTCTAGCCAATCATTTAATTCATTACTAAATATAGTGAATAGTTGAGGACCACAGATTCTTTCAGGACACCATGGTCACATTCTGCTAATTAAAGTACCTGGTCAATTATCCCTACTCTTTAACTTCTGCTGCTCAACCTATTTCCTATTTAGGTCAATAATTTGCCTACAATTCCACTGACATAACATTAGCTAATCGTCTCTTATGAAGGATTATAGTAAATCATTAAAAACCTTATATAACTCCACATAAGTAATATTCATCAACATTCCACTGCCCATTACTTTAGTCACTCCTTCCAAAATTCAATCAGGTCTGTCAATTATGACCACCTATTTAACAATCTATGGTAATCTTTCTTTCTGATCAGCTAAAAATGTTCATGCAGTCAATCATCCTATCCTTAATAACAAAATCTTGTAACAACCCAACAAAATATGTTAGGCTAACTGGTCTATAACTATTTTTTCCTCACTCCTTTTTCACACTTTTCCAATATCCATGAATGTTCCTGAATTGATAGAACTTTGGATGCCTATAGCTATAGTTTAAACTACTCTATTTAAAATCCTGAGATGGAAACCTTTAGATCCTGCATTTGTCACTCTTTAGTGCTATTCTTAACTTCATTTCTGTTATTTTGTTTACGTTAGTTTTAGTAAGCCTCTGTTCCTTATGCTGTTACATTGGGATTTCCAACATGATGACCTATAAGACCTGATACAAAGCAATTGTTTAACATTCCCACCATTTCCATATTGACAATATTGCCATTATCAGTTTAAATGGGCCCATCTTTCTCCTAACCACTCCCCCCCCCCCCCCAATAAAATTGTAAAAGCTTTTGTATTGATTTTTAATGCCCCTTGCAAGTTTTCTTTCATACTTCCTTTTTGTACCTCTAATTCCTTTGTCTCCCTTCGTATCTTTCCTATTTGGTATGACCTGTGGTTTCTTTTACGTTTTCATGAGCTTTTTCTCTTGGTTTTATATGTCTCTTACCTCTATAGTTGTTCATGGCTGAGTCCTTTCTGCTTAAAGATAAACCGTCATTCCGTATTATACTTTTTAAAAAAAAATTCCCAATGACCCTCTGTCATTTCAGCCCTGAACAAAATTGTCCAGTCCATTCCACTCTGGACATGCTCATGCCTCATTATATTGAACTCACTCTTACCTAAATTATATCTAATCACAACCATTTTGAATCCCTTCCTTTCAAACATCTTGTTTATTTCTCATTACAAATCTAATATAGATGCTTCTAACATAGTATCGTATCCTGGACAAACTCAAGAAATTCACTGCCATTGTGACATGTTTGTCTATGCATCCAAATAAGTATAAATGAAAGTTACTTCCCCCTACAATTAAAACCACTCTGCTTTGCCAAAAGCTTGTCTAATCTCTGAATTTGTACAATCTACCACTCTGCAGTTGCCACCAAGGGGAGTATACGTAACTCCCAACACAGTCTTAAACCTATTTCTACTCCTTAATGCTACCTATAAAGTCTCCACTGTCTTTTCAGCACTTGTTATATCCTCTCCTGTTATCCAAATGATTCTTTTTTTAATTTAATGACTAAGAGTACTACTCCATTCCACCACTTCCCTACCTGTCCTTTAGACTTTATGACTTTGTAGCAATGAGTCCAAACATCTAGTAGTTTTGTCTCAATAATAACTACCATATCATACCCTTCAATTTGAATTTGCACTTGCAATTAGTTCACTCATTTAGGATGCACCCATTAACTTGTCATTCAGCTGTAATATTTTATTTACCTGATTTTTATTTTTCTCTTCTTGTTTAACCATTTCACTCCTTTTAAGGTTTCCTTTACCTGAATTTTACACAATTTCTGACCATTAATCAAATCTCTTCCCTTTCATTTGTTTCTGATGTATTATTAATAATGTCATGTCCCAGTACTTGAGGAACTTTCAATCAATGCTTGTTAAAGATGGGACGCAAACAGTCTATTTAAAGATCGCCACTTTAAATCAATTGGTCTTTTGCATTTTGAGGTTCAGAGAGCTCTAAATCTCAGATAAATGCCTAACTAAATAAAGATATTCACAGCCATCTGGGCAATGACCTGTCTGAGGATACACCAATAAAACAACTATAGAATTCCACATGGCCTGTCTCTCTGTTTTCTACCTGGGAAGAAGGGGACATCAGAACATTGGAACATAGAAGCAGGTGTAGGCCATTCAGCTCCTCAAGCTTTCTCCACCATTCAACAGGATCCTGGCTGATCTGTGGTCTAACTCCATTTACCTACGTTTGGCTCAAATCCCTTAATAGTGCTGCTTAACAAAAATGGACTCCAAACATTTCCCCACCACAGAACTCAATGCATTCAAGATAGTTGTGAGTAATCTTATTCACCTTCCAGAAATACTCAACTTTGGTACAACTAAGCAGCTATTGGCTGAATGGCCAGTTTGCTATTCAGAGCAACAGCAATAGTCTGTCTTCAAATCCCACACCAGCTGAGATTACCATGAAGGATTCTCCTTCCCAACCTCTCCCATCACCTGAAGTGTAGAGACCCTCATGTGAAACCACCACCAACTATCTCTCTCTAATGAAAGAACAATCTCCTATGATTTAAAGCAGCAATTTCAATTTAATAAAAAAAACTACAGGCCTGACATAAAGGAGACTGAGACAATTTTATGGTGTTACAATATTTTATCTTCATATATCTTGAATTATATTGTGTGTGTAATTATGTGTAAGATCAGTGAATGAAATGTGTTATTATATTCAGCAAGTCAGTGACAATAAATAACCTCTTTTTACAACTCACAAAACATTGCTCCAGACTATTTAATTGGGACACTTGCTCTGAGGGTAAAAAATTCACACTTCTTACATACTTGCATTGCCAATTATTTTTGAGTCATCCACAAACCTTGTAATAGTACATTCACTTCTATCGTCCAAGTCATTGATATATGTTGTAAATAATTGTGGTCCCAGCACTGATCCCTGTGACACTCCACTAGTTACAGGTTGCCATTCTAAAAAGGCCATGTTTATCTCAACTCTCTCTCTCTTCTATTAGTTAGCCAATCCCCTATTTACCTAATCATATTCACCCCAACATTCTGTCTAATATGTAGTACCTTATCAAAAAAACTTTTGTAATTCTAAATATATTACATATACTGGTTCCCCTTTATCTATCCTGCCTGTTACTTCCTCAAAGAATTCTAACAAGTTCATCAGGTATAATTTCCCATCATGAAGCAATCTGACTCTGCCTGATTATATTGTGCATTTCTAAATGTTAAACTACTATATCCTTTTGATAGACATTTAACATTTTCCCAGTAATAAATGTTAAGTTAACTGACTGTGCAACAAGTTTTTGTTTGATTAAAGAAGGCGCAATATGAAGAATAGTCATACTGGACAAGCCAGTGTGTACAAATATATGTGATTTCCATAATGTACAAGTGAGCCACACAATGAGCATTTTAAAACTTTATTTGAACTTCTACCTTGTTTCTACTTTGGGCAGAGAGTTTCACAAGGCCTCAGATTAAATCAGTGCTTCTCAGTCCACCTTCTAGTGTGACCCCATTTCAATGCCTCAGACTCTGTGTTGCCAGAGTGAAAACTTGGGTAGTATAAGCATTGTTTAGGTGGAGGCTTCAGTTTCTGGGAAAGGGAAACTTGAATTGCTGAGAGTGGGAGACATCGATTGCAGAGCTGAAGACGGAAAAGTTGGTGCTGAGGTGGAATGGTGGGAGAGTTGAGGGGCTTCTTGCCCAGGGTGGGAGAATGGACTTGAACATTGGTTATGTTGATGAAAAGGCAGGTTTCTCCACAGCAATTGAGTTCCCATGTTTTCCTCCTTTTTTAACAGGAACTAAAGGTGTCGGAGAGCAGGCCATTGGGTCACTCCCATGTGAGGAATTAAAGGGGCCTCACAGCTGTCAGGAGGCAATCCAAGATTCACAGCCACTATTGGTGCCTCAGAGTTTGCAATCCCAAGATCTCACTTTGCAATCCCATGGGGAATCATGACCCATAGATTGGGAAACCTTAGAGTAAACCAAGAATGACTGCAACTATAAGTAGCCAAATTTTTAAGGCTTCCAACGGCCATAGTAGACAAAGATTGTTCCACTCCAATTTCCACCCATCCCCATTTCATGAGAGGGATAATTCACACCAAGGATGTGGCCACACAGTAATAATAATGCACAATAAAGTCAGATTCAGAAATCCCTTGAGCAAAGCAAGATTTGAGTAGCTACCAAAGTCTAGCAACCAGTAACAGATTGGATGGAAAAGTGGTCCTCTAGTGGCATTGGCTTCATTTAAAAACACAGAAAAAGTAATAAAAAGGTAAATTTAATGATTTAACAGAGCTCCATGCAACAGAAGTGCACATTGGGAATTCGGGCATGAAGGTCAGCATGCCTGATTTGTGGCCCACACAGCTTTCCATCAATTAATTTTACTCATCAAACTATATTACATGTATTATTTTTCTGGATACACATAATCTGATCTCCATGGTCTTTTATTGTGACACTCTGTGTGTTAAATGGATGGACAGACAAAAAGATAGACAGAGAGAAACACAGATTGGTATAGGATTCTAAAATTTGGAATGAATAGATTGTTGAACAATCGGATAACAAACATACACCAATGAAAATCCTAGAAAATGAAGAAAGAAAATATAGATGAAAATATGTACAAAAACAGTTTGGTAAACAGGCAGTCATTTTGATTGATACACGCACACAAGCAAATAATTAACAAACAGAAACAGATAAACATAACGGTAGTCAGATAGGCAGATAGATATTGACAAAGAGATAAATAATCAATTAGGTCATATTACATTCACTTGATTTGATTCTATTATATTAAAATAAATAAATCTTAAATATAATGACATTTTATGTAGTATTTTCAACCTAAGATTGAAGGTTTTTCTCTTTTTAATCGTTTTCGTTAGGTTTTTTTTCCTATCCTGGGGGAGGGAGCCAGGTGTTTCTCCATCCGAGCGAATGTAACTAAATTACACGCCGTCTGTCATCTCCTCTGGGAGACAGGGAATGTTAAGTCAGGAAAACACAGCCCTGAGAAATTCAGCGCCACTAACTCAGCAAAGGGATCACACAAGAGGAATAAAAACAGTCCTTATATCCAACAACAACCAAATGAAACTAACTACAATGTTCATTGTACTTTCTGTAAAATTCAGCACTAAAAACCTATGGCATTTTTTTCTATCGTAAAATCCCAACTGTCCAATTTGTTTTTTTTTATATGGATGGGATACTAATGGTACACAAATATTATCAATTTACTACAATAAAATATCCTTTTTATAATTATCACAGGTGCAAGTAGCCTTCTGGTCTCAAGCTGAGGCAATGAACCCAGTTTGATTAGTTCAAATCAAATTTTTGAAACCTAAGCTGTTTGTGAAAAAAAATTAGCCCAGCTAAAGCTAATAACCCAATATTATTTCCTGCAAGTCGTACTTCACTACTCAATTTACTAAGAATCTGACTCTGTTTGTCTATCGAATCCATGTACCATTCTGTGTTTAATTATGTAAGTTTGTTTACTATTGATGCTCATTGCTTTGCTTGATTTGTTAAAGCCTGAGTGTGGATTCACAGATAAAAGGTGTAGAAAGATCTGGAAGCCAGAGCTAAAGCATGAAGCAGACATAAAGCACTGTGATAAAACCTGTTACACAAATCTAGTGTCGCCTCTGCATAGATCCGAAGTACAAACTATGCAACACTACGAATGCAGCATTGATCTGAATTCTAACACCTGGGAGTAAATTCTCTCGATGGTCTTATTGCGTCATTGCATTCATTTAGAGTGATATTATTTTAATTAATTTAAAAATTAATTCTTAAAGTGCATTCAATGCAAACCATGTTGCAAAAGTTTGATGAATCTGTTCAACATCTGGTGTAGTGTACAGGTTCCTAAACAACAAACATGACGTCATAGCTTCGGTACAGACTGAGCCTGAACTCCCAACAATCGGAACTATGTTTCACAGCATTTTTTCAGTCCCAGTTTAGTTTTGTTTTATATAGGTTAGAAATAATCAGAAATCTCAAACTGTTTCTTAATTAGCTTGCTACCTATCCCAGTATTTGATCTCATATGTCTGGTTGCCTAGCTTTACATCATGTGTATATTTTTGTACTAAATTCAATTACTTTCTCAAGAATTCAATTACAAAATCATAATGCACTGAACTATAACAATATTCAATCCAAATAATGCTGGCAACAGAGTGGATAGAGAATTATACTACATTCTCCACTGTTTTCACTGAAATATTATGAAAATATATTTCAGTTATTCCTCATGGAGCTAATTAAAAGGTTCGGCTCCATCATTCTTTCAGGCAATCTTCAATTTTTAAAATATATGTAAAGCTGAAGATCTAAAGTTAGTAGTCCTGTTAGTCTTATCATTTTGTTCATCCAGCTTTGTCTTTCCAATGATGTTCCTGTATTTCTGTCTTTGGTTTAGATCTGCTAACATCCATGGATTTTACTTGTGGGAGTTAACTCACAAAGGGAGTATTGGACAAATTGTAACCGCCATTCTTAAACCCCAGATCCCCACAAGTTTAGATGTTGCTGGGAGCGTGAAACGTCAGCTCGTTAGGATGTTCACTACAGTTACGTCAGTTTGCAGAGGGCTCTCAACACAAACATTGATCCATGAGCCCATCAATCTTGTGCAGCCATGAAGGTATACCACATACTGGTACAGTTACATTCAGTGCTACACAGAGATTCACACAAACATTTGTAAAGTCGGGAGAAATAGCAAATGTGCTTGTGGTAATTTTCCAAAATTCACTGGACTCTGGGTCAGTTCCAGCAGATTGGAAAACAGCAAATGTAACACCACTGTTTAAAAAAGGAGCTAGCCAAAAGATATGGAATTGTAGACCGGTTTGCTTAACTTCTGTAATCTATTATCAAGGAAGAAATGGCAAGGCATTCTAAATAGAAATTGGCCCATTGGAAATAGAAATTGGCTCATTGGGCAGTTGCAGCATGGGTTAATGAATGGCTGGTCATGCTTAAATAATCTACTGGAATTCTATGAAGACATTATGAGCATGGTGGACAATGGGGACCTAGTAGATGTGGTGTATTTAGATTTCCAAAAGGCATTTGACAAGATGCTGCACAAAAAACTGCTGCATACATTAAAGATGCAAGATGTTACGGACAATGTATTAGCATGGAGAGAGGATTGATTAACTAACAGGAACCAAAAGGTGGGGAAAAATGAGTGCTTTTCTGGTTGGCAATCAGAAGAAGGAGATTGAATCGGACATGAGGGACCCATTAGGAGAGAAATCTAGCTTGGCCTCACAGTGACAATCCCTCCAAAAAAACTGAAGGTTCTCCAAAAAACTCAACACAACTTGCACTTATTCAAAAGAGAATAACATTCAGCCCATAGTGTCCAAAGGAAATACAGCAGAGAGGTGCACCTCTCTCTACATTGTAATTGTGGATAATACTCTAATTTCTAGAATCAACATCACTTTAATGTGTTTGATCCAGGTGTCATAGTTGTGAAGCATAGCACACAATATATGATTTAATGGCCTGAAGCAGTTTAACAGCAGAATTGATTTTGCTGCATGTTTCTGAGGAAAAACGTATCAATGAGATGGGATGGCTGAAAGGTCTGAGCTTTCTTGAGCTGTAAAAGTATTTCAGAAGGAAGCCATTGTTTGGCACAGCGTGGCGCAAGAATTGTTTTGGAACAATGAAAAGAGATGTGCAGAACAATCAAAGTGACCTAACCTCACTGAAGATTAGGAAGAATTTAATGAATTTTCCAGGTAGATCGGAACAAAGAGACTGAGTCACACAAATTCTAAGAAGGCATCATGTAAAGCATGTCTGCTGTTGGCAATAACTGTCCCCTAACTGTGCTAATAATACTGACTTCATCTGGTTAACCTAGTTACATCCAATGTCAGTGCGGTAGCTTTGTACAATTTATATTCTGAAACGTCACCTGTAAGTTTTCCTTCTTTCATATCCTACATGCTTTGCTGTTACAGAAAAAAAACTTTCATAAGTATGTAATTCCTGCTGTACAGTATATTGATATCATTGTACCCATTATGGATTAAGGAGCAATACTGACATAATTTTAGCATCAAAATGTACTTTGGCTCCTTGTGCCTCCTTTTTCAGGGACAAGAAAACATATACAATTATACATAGGGTGCAAACTCTATGGCCACTCACACCAATGAGATAGAATATGCAGCACTTTACATAGAGAAACCATGGATTATACCAGAGATACTGAAGTAGGATTGCTGACAGCTTTGAGTTCATGGTGGAATTTTGCTGCTGTTGTTATGAAAATGTAGATGTTCTCTACCTTAAAGAGAGTAAAAGCTCGCAGTCTACAGCTGTTGGTCTGGTTACAGTTCTCCTCCTAACTGTTCAATTTTCCCTGGTTTTATACCCCAAAGCATCAATAATTTTTAAGATTATCAATATACTCAATTCAAACTTGATTGGAATTTGGTATTTATTGGGGTATAATTTAAACTGATTGGCTAATTTGAATCTGTTTTGTCATTTCCCCAGTAGCTGGAGCACATGTTACATTGTGTCTTATTGAGAACACTTGGTGCTGTCACTGCTAGCCTTTACTGTCTTCAAGGTACAGTACACCCACATGTGCATAACTCTGTTCAATCTTCTACTATTATATCCTGCAACTATTCAGAGAAATGTAAAAGCCATAAGACCAATTTTGACAGTATTAAGCAAGAACTTTCAAAAGCTGATTGGGGGCAGATGTTCATAGGTAAAGGGATGGCTGGAAAATAGGAAGCCTTCAGAAATGAGACAACAAGAGTCCTGAGAAAGTATATTCCTGTTAGGGTGAAAGGAAAGGCTGGTAGGTATAGGGAATGCTGGATGACAAAAGAAATTGAGGTTTTGGTTAAGAGACAAAAGGAAGCATATGTCAGGTATAGACAGGATAGATCGAGTGAATCCTTAGAAGAATATAAAGGCAGTAGGAGTATACTTAAGAGAGAAATCAGGAGGGCAAAAAGGGGACAAGAGATAACTTTAGCAAATAGAGTTAAGGAGAATCCAAAGGGTTTTTACAAATACCGTAAGGACAAAAGGGTAACTAGGGAGAGAATAGGGCCTCTCAAACATCAGCAAGGTGGCCTTTGTGTGGAGCCGTAGGAGATGGGGGAGATACAAGACAAGTATTTTACATCAGTATATATTGTGGAAAAGAACATGGAAGATATAGAATGTAGGGAAATAGATAGTGACATCTTGAAAAATGTCCATATCACAGAGGAGGAAGTACTGGATGTCTTAAAACACATAAAAGTGGGTATATTCCCAGGATCTGATCAGGTGTACCCTAGAAATCTGTGGGAAGCTTGAGCCTGACAATGGTGGTGGGCAAGTTTTGGAGGGAATCTTGAGGGGCAGGATGTACATGTATTTGGAAAGGCAAGGAGTGATTAGGCATAATCAACATGGCTTTGTGCATGGGAAATCGTGTCTCACAAACATGATTGAGTTTTGTGAAGAAGTAACAAAGAGGATTGATGAGGGCAGAGTGGTAGATGTGATCTACATGGACTTCAGTTAGGCATTCAACAAGGTTCCCCATGGGAGACTGGTCAGCAAGGTTAGCTCTCATGGAATACAGGGAGAACTAGCCATTTGGATACAGAACTGGCTCAAACATAGAAGACAGAGGGTGGTGGTGGAGGGTTGTTTTTCAGACTGGAGGCCTGTGACCAGTGGAGGGCCACAGGATCTGTGATGGGTACACTACTTTCCGTCATTTATATAAATGATCTGGATGTGAGCATAAGAGGTATAGTTAGTAAGTTTGCAGATGACACCAAAATTGGAGGTGTAGTGGACAGCGAAGAAGGTTATCCCTCAGAATACAACAGCATCTTGATCAGATGGGCCAATGGGTTGAGAAGTGGCAGATGGATTTTGGGAAAGCAAATCTTGGCAGGACTTATACACTTAATGGTAAAGTCCTCGGGAGTGTTGCTGAACAAAGAGACCTTGGAGTGCAGGTTCATAGCTCATTGAAAGTGGAGTCGCAGGTCGATAGGATAGTAAAGAAGGTATTTGGTATGCTTTCCTTTATTGATCAGAGTATTGAGGACAGGGGTTGGGAGGTAATGTTGTGACTGTACAGGACATTGGTTAGACCACTGTTGAAATATGCATGCAATTCTGGTCTCCTTCCTATCGGAAAGATGTTGTGAAACTTGAAAGGGTTCAGACAAGATTTACAAGGATGTTGCCAGGGTTGGACAATTTGAGCCAGAGGGAGATGTTGAATAGACTACAGCTGTTTTTCCTGGAGCGTCGGAGGCTGAGTGGTGAACATGTAGAGGTCTATAAAGTCATGAGAGGCATGGATAGGATAAATAGACAAAGTCTTTTTCCAGGCCATAGGTTTAGGGTAAGAGGGGAAAGATATAAAAGAGATGTAAGGGGCAACGTTTTCATGCAGAGGGTGGTACGTGAATAGAATGAGCTGCTAGACGAAGTGGTGGAGGCTAGTACAATTGCAACATTTAAAAGGCATCTGGATGGGTATATAAATAGGAAGGGTTTGGAGGGATATGGCCAGGTGCTGGCAATTGGGACTAGATTGGATTGGGATATCTGGTCGGCATGGATGAGTTGGACCGAAGGGTCTGTTTCCGTGCTGTACAACTCTATGACTCTATGACTCTTTCTACTGAAAGGTGATGTGAACTTCCCTCTTAAGAAATAATTCCCTGTTCTCTTTCCCTCATAGTCAAAGAGTCATAGACATGTGCAGCATGGAAACAGACCCTTCGGTCCAACTCATCCATGCCGACCAGATATCCCAAGCTAATCTAGCCCCACCTGCCAACACCTGGCCCATATCCCTCCAAACCCATCATATTCATATACCCATCCAGATGCCTTTTAAATGTTGCAATCGTACTAGTCTCCACCACTTCCTCTGGCAGCTCATTCCATACACATACCACCCTCTGCATGAAAAAGGTGCCCCTTAGGTCTCTTTTATATCTTTCCCTTCTCACCCTAAACCTATGCCCTCTCGGTCTGGACTCCCCCGCCCCAGGGAAAAGATTTTGTCTACTTATCCTATTCATGCCCCTCATGATTTTATAAGCCTCTATAAGGTCACCCCTCAGCCTCCAAAGCTCCATGGAAAACAGCCCCAGCCTATTTAACATCTCCAGGTAGCTCAAATCTGCCAATGCTGGCAACATCATTATAAATCACTTCTGAACCCTTTCAAGTTTCACAACATCCTTCCGATAGGAAGGAGACCAGAATTGCACGCAATATTCCAAAAGTAACCAATTTCCTGTACAGCCGCAACATGACCTCCCAACACCTCTACTCAATACTCTGACCAATAAAGAAAAGCATACCAAACGCCTTCTTCACTATCCTATCGACCTGCGACTCCACTTTCAAGGAGTTAAGAACCAGCATTCCAATGTCTCTTTGTCCAGCAACACTCCCTAGGACCTTACCATTACGTGTATAAGTCCTGATAAGATTTGCCTTCCCAAAATGCAGCATCTCGCATTTATCTGAATTAAACTCCATCTGCCACTTCTCAGCCCTTTGGCCCATCTGATCAAGATCCCGTTTTAATCTGAGGGGTAACCTTCTTTGCTGTCCACTACACCTCCAATTGTGGTATCATCTGCAAACTTACTAAGTATACCTCTTATGCTCACATCCAGATCATTTATATAAATGATGTAAAGTAGTGTGCCCATCACCGATCCTTGTGACGCTCCACTGGTCACAGGCTTCCAGTCTGAAAAACAACCCTCTATCACCACTCCCTGTCTTCTATCTTTGAACCAGTTCTTTATCCAAATGGCTAGTTCTCCCTGTATTCCATGAGATTTAACCTTGCTGACCAGTCTCCCATGGGGAATCTTGTTGAATGCCTTACTAGATGTCCATATAGATCACATCCACTGCTCTGCCCTCATCAATCCTCCTTGTTACGTTTTCAGCAAACTCAATCATGTTTGTGAGACATGATTTCCCACGCACAAAGCCATGTTGACTATCCCTAATCAGTCCTTGCCTTTCTAATACATGAACATCCTATCCCTCAGGATTCCCTCCAACAACTTGGCCACCACCGATGTCAGGCTCACTGGTTTCCTGCTTTGTCCTTACCACCCCTCTTAAACAGTTGCACTGCATTAGCCAATCTCCAGTCTTCCGGCACCTCAACTATAACTATCGATGATACAAATATCTCAGCAAGGAGCCCAGAAATCACCTTCCTAGTTTCCCATAGAGTTCTTGAGTACACCTGATCAAGTCCTGGGAATTTATCCACTTTTATGCATTTTAAGACATCCAGCACTTCCTCCTCTGTAATATAGACATTTTTCAAGATGTCACCATCTATTTCCCTACATTCTATACCTTCCATGTCCTTTTCCACAGTAAATACTGATGCAAAGCACTCATTTAGTATCTCCCCCATCTCCTGTGAAATTCAAAATGCATACAACATTTCACAATACTGCCTATCTGTAACTTTAATCATAAGATCATAGCCTAAATCTTCCAAACAGCATCAGAATCCTTGTTGGGCACAAATCAGAAAAAAAAGGACATGTTAATTTTCCTGAAACGGAAAGACTCTGCATTCTGATCTACAGTGCAGAAGAATTTGTTCAACACAGAAGACTTCACTGAGAACAACAATTGAATCATTGTAAAAGCCATACTCCATTTTTACAGCATTAGCTATTGGTGGGATTTGATACAAAACTAGATGGGGATTGAGTGTTCAGGAGAATTTAAAGGAGATTTAGACAAATTGAGCGAGTAGAAAAATGGAGTGTACACAAGTGTGAAGATTCTAGTCTGTGTCTCTAAAATGACTAAGATACCCATTTATTTCTAATGATTGCTACCATTTTTTCTATCTTCTCATGAATCCTGCATGCATTCAGATAAATAGTCTCTAAATCTATCATTTTAATATTTTTCCCTAGTCTGACCTCCTTTCTTCATACATAGCTTGTACATTCTCACACTCTTCCTCTCTTGCCACCCTACACTATTATTCTGGATTAGTGGTGCTGGAAGAGCACAGCAGTTCAGGAAGCATCCAAGGAGCAGCAAAATCGATGTTTCGGGCAAAAGCCCTTCATCAGGAATAAAGGCAGAGAGCCTGAAGCATGGAGAGATAAGCTAGAGGAGGGTGGGGGTGGCGAGAAAGTAGCATAGAGTACAATAGGTGAGTGGGGGAGGGGATAAGGTGATACGTCAGGGAGGAGAGAGAGGAGTGGATAGGTGGAAAAGGAGATAGGCAGGTAGGACAAGTCCGGACAAGTCATGGGGACAGTGCTGAGCTGGAAGTTTGGAACTAGGGTGAGGTGGGAGAAGGGGAAATGAGGAAACTGTTGAAGTCCACATTGATGCCCTGGGGTTGAAGTGTTCCAAGGCGGAAGATGAGGCGTTCTTCCTCCAGGCGTCTGGTGATGAGGGAGCAGCGGTGAAGGAGGCCCAGGACCTCCCTGTCCTCGGCAGAGTGGGAGGGGGAGTAGAAATGTTGGGCCACGGGGTGGTGTGGTTGATTGGTGCGGGTATCCCGGAGATGTTCCCGAAAGTGCTCTGCTAGGAGGCGCCCAGTCTCCCCAATGTAGAGGAGACCGCATCGGGAGCAATGGATACAATAAATGATATTAGTGGATGTGCAGGTAAAACTTTGATGGATGTGGAAGGCACCTTTAGGGCCTTGGATCGAGGTGAGGGAGGAGGTGTGGGCGCAGGTTTTACAGTTCCTGCGGTGGCAGGGGAAGGTGCCAGGATGGGAGGGTTTCCAGCATCTGCAGTCATTGTTTCTACCCTACACTATTAGTTTGCTCTTTCTCCTCAACTTTCCAAATCTCCCTGCTCTTTAACCCTCTCTCATAGATACCCATCAATTCTACTGGGAACCACAGTTATGGATTAAGTCAAAGACAAATGTTCTGGGTGACATTCAGACATTCAATTTGCAGAAGCAGGTTTTTTTTCCAAAGAGAAGAAAGATTTCACTGGTAGTGAGTTGATATAAGGATGCACCATATTTCACCTGAAGAGAGCCTGAGCAATCAGGTCATTGGTTTGCTTAAAAAGAATAATACTGTACTGCTATAGCATAATGATCTGATGTAGCAGATCAGGACACAGGCCATGGAAATCTTCCATAGAAAAATTGAACTCTTTCCATTTATGCTCGCACTGGTGGTATGTTGAGTACTATCTGGTTTCTGACTGGCTGAAGAACAGCAACATGAATGTGTGCTGTCAGGCCAAATCTCTTGAAAGATCAGTTCATCCATGTATCAGTACAAAGGCAAAGCCTGCAGCAGATCCATGTTTGAACTACAATATAGGAAGCTCCTATTGCAGTACAATATCCATCAGTTTACACATTCCTCATATTCAGCTAGTACCTTGGAGAAGCAGAAGGCTGGGATTAATGATTACATTACAGTGTGGGAACAGGCCCTTCAGCCCAACAAGTCCACACCGACTCACCGAAGCGCAACCCACCCATACCCCTACATTTACCCCTTACCTAACACTACAGGCAATTTAGCATGGCCAATTCACCTGACCTGCACATCTTTGGACGGTGGGAGGAAACCAGAGCACCCGGAGGAAACCCACGCAGACACGGGGAGAACGTGCAAACTCCACACAGTCAGTCGCCTGAGGCAGGAATTGAACCCAGGACTCAGGCACTGTGAGGCAGCAGTGCTAACCACTGTGCCACCGTGCCGCCCACCGTTCAAACAGGTAATTTTTTCGGGGGCAAGGGAATGGGAAGGACAGGGAAAAGGAATAAGGATACAAAAATGTACGACAACAATGAGAATAGGGAAAGAGGGTGGCCGAGGCACCATGGGAACAAGAAAGCACTATCTTTCATTGGTTACCCCCAGAGGGTGGTTCCCTCATCCCTTACCCTCCTCCCCACCCCAGCAGGGAGAAGGTGGCAGTAGGAACCTGCTGGACAAGTAGCAAAAGAGCTAGAAGTATTATTGTGACAGGATTGGGACAATAAATATTTGGGACATGACATTAGAATATCTAATTAATAGTTAGTAGAGTCAGCTTGAGACAGGAGACTACTGTAATAGATGGAATAGCTAAATATCTATCATGACAAGTTAGTCTGGAATGGAGGATCACTGTGGCAGAGTTAGCAATAAGTATCTAACCGTGACATTAGAATAACATTAAGTAGAATGTACAACTAAAGAGATAATGATAATTAACGTCACTGGTTTATTGTGTAGCTAGAGTGAGGTACTTTGATTAATATAGTTGGGCATGCTGATAAGCTAACAGAAACATGATAAAAAATATATAAAAATCCAGGGACCTGAGGTTCGTGGGCATTTGAGATCCTGCTTTCACGGTTTTTTGTTTGCAAATAAAAGACCTATTTCTTGAGGAACTCTCTGTGTCGAAAATGTGTTGCTGGAAAAGCGCAGCAGGTCAGGCAGCATCCAGGGAACAGGAGAATCGACGTTTCGGGCATAAGCCCTTCTTCAGGAAGAAGGGCTTATGCCCGAAACGTCGATTCTCCTGTTCCCTGGATGCTGCCTGACCTGCTGCGCTTTTCCAGCAACACATTTTCGGCCCTGATCTCCAGCATCTGCAGACCTCACTCTCTCCTCAAAGAACTCTCTGTGTCTCCTGGTGATTCTCTATATTTCCTGCACAACAGTAGCAGACCAACAGAATCGCTGAGATTGTCAGTGAATAGCATTGCAGAATTCTACAGGTCAATTCAGAGATAGGAATGCAGACTCTACACTTATTACATGGACATATGAAGAAACCTCAGTATGCCAGCTTGAATCCTGGGAAAACACACAATTGTCATCAACCATGACCTTGATATCACAAAAGTCACCTTGAGACTTACATTTCTAGGTCAAAGATTGCTGGCACAGTGAGCAGTGCTATAATGATAGAAATTCCCCGGACAGTGAACACTCATCTCTGTTAATCCGTGTAACTGATTAAAAATGAAATACAGATAGAAAGAATGGATTTCATTCCAATTGATCTAGGTCATTACATTGAGCAAGGAGTGCGCACAGCCATATTGAACTAACAGTAATCCTGCTACACTGTATAGTTGCAGTGCTGTGTCACGTTATGCCAATTGTCCACTGAGGTGTGGGTGAACAACTTATCTGTAACATTTCTTTTGCTTTTGTGCACTGCTAATTAGCTTAATGTAAAAATAATGCTAGCATTCTTCCCAAGGTAGCCAGGAATGTCTATATAACAACAGCAGCAACAATTTATATAGCACCTTTAATGCAATGAAATATCCCAAGGCATGTCATGAGCATATCATAAAACAAAATATGATATCATGCCACGTAGGATATATTAGGCCAGTTGGCCAAAAGCTTTGTCAAAGATGTGAGTTTTAAGGCCTGTTTCAAAGGAGGAAAGTGAGATAGAGAGGCAAGGACTTGTAAAGAGGAAATTACAAACCTTCGAACTGAGGGGACTGAAGATGCAACCACCAATAGTGGAGCATTAAAATCAGGGAAGTACAAGAGGCCAAAATTAGAAGAGAGCTGATACCTCAAAGGATTATGGAGTGAGAGGTTGTCGATTACAGAGATAGGGAGATATCATAAAGGTTAAGGGCAATGTGCCTTAAACGTCACTGTTCTGTATTAGTAGTGTCTTATAGAATGGGTTGCAATCATTTCTGGGAAACCTGGCCATGATACACAGAAATTTAAATGCAGAGCTAACCACACAGCTTGCTGAAATGATCACACATTGGAAGAAGCACTTTTCCTTGCATAATTTCTCCAAGTACTTTTGCGATTCCAGCAAACAACACAGTAAATTTCACATAAGATATGCCCTTGTTACACTTAGAGTAAATAGATTCTAATATTGCATGTTCAAACAACCTAGAAGCTAATATTATTCATTTCACTGAAACTTGCAATACTTAGTTACATATTTGTTCTTACAGCAACAGTTGCTAAATTTTAAACAAATTCATTATATACAAGATATTTTGATGCTGTATAAACTATAAGTTTTTACTTTATTCCCTATAAGGATTATTTTACTTTTACAAATTCATTTCATTTAATAATTTTTGGTCAGAGAGAGAACAATTTAACGAAGAAGAAATTAAGAAACAATTGCATGCAAGGCCTTTCTAATCAGTTGTAAAATAATCTTGTAAGGATTTTCCCACCAATCAAAATATTTGATCTGTTTTTGTTAATTCAGTCTCTTCTAAACCTATGGCCCATCATTATTAACAGAAATAAAATTCTCCATCACAAATTTGAGAATGATTCTAATCTTTTCAGAACTACCCACAATTTGAAATGATCATTGTGATATTGACACATGCATTCATTGCTTCCCAACTATCTGCAGTAATTATGGAAAATTCTGAATGCATGGAATTTTGTTGGCCTACCCAGAGCTTTAAGATCAGTGGTTGGGACACTTCACTGGGAGAGGAGTCAAAAATTCAGTTTCCTGAAAATGGGTTAAAGCTTTGCTGTTAAGTTCTCATAGCATTTCAGGCAAGTTGACTCTCCCAACCTACTGATCAGGAACCTGTTTTGTATTCATGAGCATGTCATGCATACATATTAACGCCCCAGCCAACTGGAATTATGTTCATAGTCACAATTTTGTCAGGCAGAAATGGAAAACACATGCTTACAAACAATGCCAAATGTATTTATGAGATGATGAGATAAACTTCTTCCTCCAAATTCTGGTGAGTACAAACTTCTTCAGCTACTTGACTCCTTCATAGCCAAGAAATTTCTTTACACAAGTACAGAGTCAGTCATGAGATTTGACTGAGCCGACAAGCTGGCACCAGCAAGGCAATGCCAGCAAACCTGCCCAGGTGACTAAAGGGGCAGAACTTAAAACACATCTCAACTTAAAAGACCATCTTCTTTGGTCATGCCCCTGTCCAATGCAAGCCTCTGATGGACAGATATCAGATGTGTATGTTCTATAAGTTGTACTGAAAGGTCAGTGACCTGATAGAGGAATAATCTGTTCCATGTTGTAGCTCCTTTCATGCTTTAAGAGTGACTCCTGGCAGATGTATGAGAGGCCGTGGCTTTGTGGTGCATGTAGTGCCACATTGTTAGCTACAATTAAGTAACAGGCATTGATTTACATGGAGCATCTAATATAGTTGCCTGCCACTCAACTGTGAACATCCCTTGCAGTCTTGCAATGGAAATTGACACTCATAAGGGGAAATGGAGCTTTGAGTGGTACATTGTGCAGCTGATCATTCATACCTTGCAGCAATACAGGTCCTCTTCAGTTGCCCATGAGTGTTGACTTCTCATCCATCTCTGTGCAGGCTATCTGAATGGGGACAATGAAAAAAGATTGTGTGATACTCCTGAGTTGCAGAAAGTGAAGTGCCATCCAGTGCCCAGATGTTGGAGCCCAGAAGGTCCCAATGGGCAGCAGAAATTCCAGCTCACAGACTGTGGCATTTTACCTGTGTATGAATATGCAATGAACTGAGAAAACATAATCTCACAGTAACATTCATCTTGCCCCCTAATGGAAGATGATCCTCTTTGTACTTCCATCGACACACTTTGTTGCAAAAAAGGCTATTTCCCATAATATATGTGCAAGCTGCAAAAATACCTGTTTTTTAAAAAATGATGGATCTGTTGAAAAAAAAATAATGATCTAGAATAGACTGATGAAACACTCATTCACGTCCAACTTGTGAATTGTGTCATGTGTGAAGATTCAATAACTCACAGACATATCTCCATAAAAGAGCTAATATTATTTTTTCACTAATAATTTATGTAGTTGATCTTTACTTGATACTCAAACGCGTTTTGTCTCAATCATTTATATGTAGTGCTTTATTGAAATTTAAAAAACCCTTTTTTTCACTAATTGCTTCTTAAATCTCTCTCTCCAGCCTGTTCCCTGTGCTGTACCTCTCTTTGTTTATCTTACACACTATTAGATTTTATTTTGCACGATCTCCAGAGTCCATCTTCGTCACTGAGACTGAAAGTCCATTAAGTATCCTCTAATCCCAGTCAGTGACTGTGTGTGGCTGAATATCACTCTGTAAGGCTGTATATTAATGGGCATTGATGTCTATAGCTGTGTATTGATGTGTATGGAGTCTATTGGCTTTCCACTTTCTGTTCTCTGTTAGTGGGGTGTGGTGAAATGCTGGTCCAGGATGGAGTTCATTAGGAAGTGCCTCTTGAGCAGCAGGGACCCTGCCCGCTGTCACTCTCAGCCCTTTGTTTGCACAGATGTTGCCGATTAATGGAGAAAAAAAGAGTCAGTCTCTTCTCATGCGCTCTCTATCAGACAGTGAATACAGGAATATGTGACCATCTGTACCCAGTCTACAGAGAGTCAGAGACAGATCAACAGACAAAGAGAGAGTGAGAAAAAGCATAAGGCAAAGAAAGAGTGAACGTGATGAAAGCGAAATAAAGAGGAAGAGACAGAAACCAGGAGATATTTTCAAAGATGTACAGATTTAAAAAAGAACAGGGACAAAGCATGCTACTGTAAGAAGAGAGAGAAGAAAGGTCAAAGAAGAGGAAACAGATTAATTTACACACTTACATAATTTTAGACTGTAGAAAGTCAATGTACACCATTCGCAGAAATATGGACAACGGAAATTCTACCTCTACCTTGCCTTTAAAAACACAGCTGATATGCAGATCAAACCACAGCAGTTTTTAAATGTACAGCTTAATATCCAGAACACTTTTCATTTAGTCTGGGTTAGACAATGAATGCATAAACATGTGGCCATCTGTACAGTCTGCTTTGAATTTCAGGCAGAAAGAAAGGGTGGAAAAGCAGGGAAAAAAGGGAATACATAACTGGAAAGTACAGTGAGCAAAAGACAGAGATAAATGAGGTGTGCAATCTAAAAATTTAAACTCCATAAAGCCAAGTTATGAAATCAGCGATTTAAATAAATATCAGTTTTTGATATTGGAAATCAGAGCAAGAACTCAAAATAATGGAAGTGTGCCTACTATACTACAATGACAAGGCAATAAAATGTTTACACATTGACAAACATTGGAGCCAAAAGTTAATCCACATTGTCCATGGAGAGTATAATCTTGTAGAGCATACATTAAAATGGGATATTTAGGTTAAGGTCCAGCTTAGATACAAGCAAATTAGAAACTTGAAAGGTCTGAATTACCAAGAGAGCAATAATGCAGTGCAACACAGTGGGACTTCCACCCACCTTGAAGTATTGGGCTAATTCCCTGTAAATAGTACAATTAGCCAACATACTTAGGCAGAGACATTATAAGGTGTGTGAATGTGTGTGTCAGATTCGAGAGTGTGGTGCTGGAAAAGCACAGCAGGTCAGGCAGCATCCGAGGAGCAGGAGAATCGACATTTCGGGCATAAGCCCTGTTAGATACTCTGGAAGGGAGGTTAAGAAAAATCAAAGAGACCAGAATTCAATCTAAATTGGTTCATGAATGGAGAAAAATAGGAGGCTAGAAGTGATCCAAGTTGGTTATTGAAAAGGGAAATGAGATTCGGGGTCATGAAACTCCTGGAGATAAGGAAAAGGCATGAAGCAGCAGCAGGTTTTACAAAATATGATGCCAGATCAAAGAAATTAGAGACAAACTTCATGTTTGTTAACAGAAATATGGAAAAACAGGAATGTTTTTTGTAGATGGGTAATCAAAGCCCAACTAAAAATGTGACACATACTTTCTGGACAGAAGAAGTTGTGGCAGTAGATCCAACATCCATGGAACTGGTACAACTTTCTTGAAGTGCAGCAAGAAGTTTAATAACTTCCATAAAAACCCAGGATTCGTCATTTGCACAGTGTACCCTCCCTGGAGTGTGGGAGACGATATGGGATCAATGTTTTGAAGCAGTTATAGTTTGTGAAAAGTGATGTTTCAAAGGTGAAGAAGAACAATCTTTCTATTGAATCAAATTTATAAAAGGAAGCTCAATTTTGGTTCAGAGCCAAATGCTTGAGTTTTACACTTCAGGCTATATTTGTGGTGACAGATGTAATCCAGATCTAAAGCTCAGGGGTACAGGCAGGAGTAAAAATTGGATGGCTTTAGTTTTCCCAAAACATTAAGCTGGAGGAAGTTATAACTCATCTGGGATAAGTCTCATATACAAAAGATCTTAAACAGCTTTTCTATTATCATTTTGAGGGGGAACAATTAACTCTAGATCATTTATTTTAATGATAATAAAAGAAGATGGAGATTATGTCAAAAATGACACTGTAAGATCAAAGAATATGTGATGGTATTAAAACAATCAAAATATCAAAAACAATCATTTGGATAGTAAATGGTCCTTCCATTCTTATTTGATATCCAGTTAATATCTTAAAAAAGACTAAGATAGCAATTTTCATTGGTATAACCACAGATCCCCTTTGCTAATAAGCCTTGTAACTTATTCCTAAACAGCAGTGGATTGCTCTCAAAACATTTGTTGCTTATTGCATGATTTTTGGTATTTTTGTAAATTAATTGCTCCTTGGTTGAGCCATAATTTTCAAAAAAACAATTCTGGGCAAGTTATTTATGAAGGGTGTATTTTATAACATGAATAATTCAATCCATGATATGAAAAGTGTTTATGAATTTGAAGTCATGTGGCCTAAAGAGTTGCTATGTAACTCATTCCTATAATCTGGTATCTTCTGCAGTTTTCTACTATTTGCAAATATTTGATGGAACTGCTGTTAAACCTGAAAGTCAGTTCCCATAATTCACTGAATGGACATTGGGCAATTGAATGTAAATGTTAGTTGGATCATGAAAATAAAATGTTAAAGAAGTGATACATTTCAATGTAACTATTGTAGATATGAATAATATCAATGTATCAATTTGGCTATTCTGTGTCTTTGAATTTAGCTCTAGACTTTTTAATAGCATAAATACAATCTGTCTCCTTCAGGTGCTCTGTATATGTAGTATCTAAACTGATGATGCATGTCCAAAGTATATGAAGTAATACCACATCTCAATCAAAAATTCATATACCAAACTAAAATCTATATCAATACAAGCAATGTCTTTAATATTCTAAGCTGTGAAAAAAAAATGAGATTAGCTGTTTAATGAAACTGCAATGAAATTCAAACAGACAGTGGATGTAGGTTTGCTCCCTGAGCTAGAAGATCATTTTCAGACATTTCGTTGCCATACTGGGTAACATCATCAGTGAGCCTCTGGATGAAGCACAGGTGGCATGACCCTATTTGTATTTATGTGTTTAGGTTTGCTTGGGTTGGTGATATCATTTCATGTGGTTATGTCATTTCCTGTGGTAATGCCATTTCCTGTGGTGATGTCACTTCCTGTTCTTTTTCTCAGGGGGTGGTAAATGGGATCCAAGTCAATGTGTTTGTTGATAGAATTCTGGTTGGAATGCCATGCTTCTAAGAATTCTCATACGTGCCTCTGTTTGTCTTGTCCTAGGATGGATGTGTTGTCCCAGTCAAAGTGGTGTCCTTCCTCATCTGTATGTAAGGACACTAGTGAGAGTGGGTCATGTATTTTTGTGGCTAGTTGATGTTCATGTATCCTGGTGGCTAGTTTTCTGCCTGTTTGTCCGATATAGTGTTTGTTAAAGATCTTGCAAAGTATTTTGTAAATGACATTAGTTTTGCTTATTGTCACAATATCTTGTGAGAACTGTGGATTTGGTGGGTGCGGGTGTCCCAAAGATATTCTCTGAAACGATCCGCAAGATAGTTGTACACATTTCGAGTCCAGTTCATCTGCAACCTCTTCTGTAACCCACAGTTGTGTACAGAGTTCACAATGAGTACCAATTTTGTGCGATATCAAACCATACAACAATCCTTGTTATCCTTACTTTGAAAACGGTTCTTTTCTCACTTCAGTCCACAATTTTTAAAAAAATGAAAATAGAAAGACACTGTCCTTACCATTCAGGAGCTGGGAAGATTCTGCCCCCTGAAGCTACCATTAGCCAAGGTTTAGAAGCTTTCCCAGGTGTACTGTAGGAATCAAAAAAAAGATTCCCTTCACACTCCTTTCAAGGTTTATTTAAGTCTATGTTTTAATTTTCAGAGGATCCTTTTCACTATTACCTGCTCTTTTACTGGATGATGTAATCACGTGGTAAAATTACCTTCTGAATTTGCACTATAATTTTCTCAGGATTTCCTCCTTTAGATAACAGGAAGAGTCTATAATATGTCGCATATCATCTAATCTCAAACCAAGGATTAATCAGCTCAAAATAGTATGCTAACCATGTGTTAATGCTGGATTCAAAATTTATTTTGCAAAGTAACACCTCTATTTGGAAACACATGGCATGTGCAACAGTGACTTAATCAAAACCAGAACATCAAAAACATATGGAAAGTTGGCAGCAGATTGAAATGAATGTTTCCATTGTAACCAAAAGAGTTCATTGTCTAAACTGAACTGCAGGCATCATGCTGGAGAATGTGAAATGCTTCAGATAACCTGGTCATCTTCTAAGATTGCTCCAGTTCCTCCAATGACACGTTTCCTACTATTCAAATAAATGTCAAGAACTGAGAGCTGGACATCTGAAATAAAAACAGAGAGCAGAATCTTCCCAGCTCCTAAATGGTAAGGCCAGTGTCTTTCTATTTTCCTGTTTTTTTTATTGTGGACTGACGTAAGAAAATACTGTTTTAAAAGTAGAGATAACAAGGATTGTTCTTTGGTTTGATATAGCAAGAAATTGGTACTTATTGTGAACTTTGTACACAACTGGGTTACAGAAGAGGTTGCAGATGTACTGGAAGAAAGTGAGGACTGCAGATGCTGGAGATCAGAGCTAAAAAATGTGTTGCTGGAAAAGCGCAGCAGGTCAGGCAGCATCCAAGGAGCAGGAGAATCGACGTTTTGGGCATAAGCCCTTCTTCAGGAATGAGGAGGGTGTGCCAAGCAGGCTAACATAAAAGGTAGGGAGGAGGGACTTGGGGGAGGGACGTTGGAAATGCGATAGGTGGAAAGAGGTTAAGGTGAGGGTGATAGGCCGGAGAGGGGGTGGGGGCAGAGAGGTCAGAAAGAAGATTGCAGGTCAAGAAAGCGGTGCTGAGTCCGAGGGTTGGGACTGAGATAAGGTGGGGGGAGGGGAAATGAGGAAGCTGGAGAAATCTGCATTCATCCCTTGTGGTTGGAGGGTTCCTAAGTGGAAGATGAGGCGCTCTTCCTCCAGGCGTCATGTTGCCATGGTCTGGCGATGGAGGAGGCCAAGGACCTGCATATCCCTGGTGGAGTGGGAGGGGGAGTTAAAGTGTTCAGCCATGGGGCGGTTGGGTTGGTTGGTGCGGGTGTCCCAGAGATGTTCTCTGAAACGTTCCGCAAGTAGGCGGCCTGTCTCCCCAATATAGAGGAGGCCACATTGGGTGCAACGGATGCAGTAAATGATGTGAGTGGAGGTGCAGGTGAAATTGTGATGGATATGGAAGGATCCCTTTGGGCCTTGGACGGATGTGAGGGGGGAGGTGTGGGCGCAGGTTTTGCATTTCTTGCGGTTGCAGGGGAAGGTGCCGGGAGTGAAGGTTGGGTTGGTGGGGAGTGTGAACCTGATGAGGGAGTCGCAGAGGGAGTGGTCTTTCCGGAATGCTGATAGGGGAGGGGAGGGAAATATATGGCTTTGGTTCACGTATAACAGATTGGTTTGTGGACTAGTAACCAATTACCAACAACAAAGGTCTTCTGCCTTTTAATGGTGATATGATTGATTCTCAGGTAGCTGAACAGCTTGGGCTGTAAACAAGAGACAGAGAAGCTTTTGGACCACTATCAGCCAAAGAGCTCTCCCTGTTCTCTGCTGGAAATGTCACTTTAAACCTGGATAAAACCAGTTTTTCTTTCCTTTGGCAGTTGCTTTAAGCTGGTGTGAACTTGATTGATAAATCAGGGACCTTTTATAAGCAAATCACCCACCCTGTGCCTGTTGTGAACCAATGGAAGCCTCTGAAGAAGGACGGCTGAGAAACAGCATTCTGATCAGCACAAGAATCATAAGAATAATCCTAGCAATCCTTATCAACTGGAACTATTGATTAACTTTCCCAGTTTATCCCTCTGTCCATAACCCATGTAGTGTGTGTGTGCGCCTGTGTGGGGGAAGGTTAGATAGGAATCAGAGTTCTAATTTATAGAGTTGTATGTTGATGGTTCATAACAGGTTACCTGTAGCTAGAAACAAAAACAGAAGTTGCTAGAAGAGCTCAGCAGGTCTGGCAACATCTGTGAAGAGAAATCAGAGTTAACGTTTTGGGTCTGGTGACCCTTTCTCAGATTCTTTAGAGTCACCAGACCCGAAATGTTAATTCTGATTTCTCTTCACAGATGCTGCCAGGCCTGCTGAGCTTTTCCAGCAACTTCTGTGTTTGTTTCTGATTCACAGTATCTGCAGTTCTTTTGGTTTTTACCTGTGGCTATAATGTATTTATTTGCAATAATAAGTTAAGTTTCTGTAACTGGGTCTGATCTTTCTGTCAACGTGTGTAAAGAAAAATGTAAATTGGGAAACTGCATACACCAGTGAGTCATGGCAACAGGCGTTGGGGGGAAAGTTAGGAAAACTGTGTGAGATAGCCACTTCTGGACATCAAGAGGAAAGAAACCCCATTTTTCAGCCAAGTGTGGAATAGCATACATTAGCATCTCATTATTAGTTAATCTCACCTCATTGATATGCAGTCTCCCATTCTACCAAATGCCGTGTAGAAACATGATGGCAACAATTCTTAACATGAAAATCAGAGCAACTGCCTGCCGACTCCAGCTTACCGCTTGCTCCTGTGGACCTCCATCTTAAACTACAGATAGCAACAGCTCAAAACATGCTCCATCGGCAGTGAGTGCATGCCACCCCTTTACACAGATCTTGGTATCCAATACTACCAGGAGAAAGTGAGGTCTGCAGATGCTGGAGATCAAAGTTGAAACTTTATTGCTGGAACAGCACAGCAGGTCAGGCAGCATCCAGGGAACAGGAGATTCGACGTTTCGGGCACAGGCCCTTCTTCAGGGCCTGTGCCCGAAACGTCGAATCTCCTGTTCCCTGGATGCTGCCTGACCTGCTGTGCTGTTCCAGCAATAAAGTTTCAAATCCAATACTACCAGCCTAACCGTATTATAATGGCACATCTCCAATCCACTTATGATACAGATTTGCAATTCAATGTTGTATTTGGAGTCTGCTGGAGTGCAGCAGCTCTTATCATTGCAGTTTTGCTGCCAGGACACTTTGTAGGGATAGTCCCTCATCTCACAGACTGGACTAAGCTGCATCTCAAGGTCGCTAGCTCACTCTCTTAGTGCTCATTTATATTGTGCCTATTTTAATTCTCATAATGTCTCTGTCTTGCTTTGCCTTGGCATTTTGCACATTCCCCCTCAGCCTGAGCTTAAAGGGTCATAGTACTACTGTCGTATCTTGCTGCTCAACGCATACACAAGGCGAAGCAGCTTGGCATAGTTGTCAGCAGGCATCAGTCAAATGGATGGATATATTGCTGCATGGCAGTGTGCTATTTCAATCTCACATCTACATTATGTGTTAGCCACCTGTGGAACAAACAAAGTGCATGCACTTCAATCAAACAGCCACATCTCAAAATCTAAGGGGAGTAAGTCCTCAATCACTTGGGAGCTATATCAGTCAGGGGGTCCAAATACAATAAGTCATGGGCAACAGTCCAGAGGGCTTGGACATGTTCATCTGGCTGTCTGTGATGACACAATCAGGTATCTGTCCCCCCACTATAGTCCAGTAAGTTGGTCATGGTCAATCCTGGAAATCCACTACAACTAGTCAGGGGATTCATATTAAGTCAGTCAGGGCTGGCCATCAAAGTAATTTGGAGGATAGGCCACAGTCAGTCCTGGGGGTCAGCTAAATGTAAGTCAAGGGGGTGGTTATTAGTGACATGACTATGTTAGGGAAGTTGGGAAACTCAAATGTGGAGATTGGAGACTGCAACTTGGGATGGAGAAGGACAAGAATTGTGAAGGGAGAAAATTTGACATGTAAGGGAGTTGATAGTGCATAGAAGGGAGATGGTAGTGCATGGAAGGGAGATGATAGTCCATTGAAGGACATTGAAAAAGTGGAGGGGGGAGGAGATTATCTCCAGTTACCACCACTATAGTCTCATCAGGTGTACTTGCAGCATGATGTTGGGCATGTGAGGAGCTAATGATGAAAGCTGTGAACACAATTGCAGGTAGCGTGTGGGAACACATGACAATCAGTACTGCTGGACTGGCCAGGAAGTGCCAGAAGGAAAGGGGCATTTAGGTTCAGGTGGTCCTGGATTGCTAAACTGAGCTTGCAGCTCACTCTGCCAAACATGACATATGTTGCCTTCCAGACTCTTGCAAATCTTAAATATGCACTGGAAGTGGAAAGTGGTTGTGACTACACCCTGAGTGGGTGGAGTCAGTAAAATGTTTCTGTCTTAGCACACATGCTCTACTGTCTGTGAAACAAACGTAATGACAGTTATAGTGGCACTTGTGAGCTACAATTCACAAAGATAATACAAGAACTCGTTGGCTGCACAAGGGCATGGAAGATTCTATCCCAACTTGAACTATATTCATCAAAACTCCTTTAGGCAATTAACTTTTTTGGGCGGTGTGGGAGGTGGTTTTAGAAAGCCTCAGTGCATATACAGCACCTACAGTCTCCCATAATCTCTTTGCAGCACAACTGCTGCTACATTAATCAGAATTATGTCCTATGTCGAAGGTCATTGTAGAGGTATTCCGTGGCTCTTCTTGACAGAGTCCTCCATGTCCATTGAATGGAAGTGTATGCTAATCCATAATTTGTAAGTGACATGAATGCTGACTGCATACCTTATTGAGGACCTGATCTCTTGTGTTCCCTGCACAGTTTCAGTGAAAGCAAGACTAAAAGAGCCAGCCACAGCTGGGATTATCGTTACTTTTGCTGTGATACAACAAAGGTCCAGAGAAGTGGAGAAGGATCAAATGTGCCAGCAAGCCCACGGCCAGCAGCAACCTCCAGCAGAACAGCCTCTACTTGAATAAGTCACAGCTCAAAATCCCCTAAGGATGAATGGGTGGCCCAGAATCTATCGTCCTCTATGTAACTTCCTTTGGATGATAAAGATGCAGTGTTATTGTTAGCTGAGGATGCCCCAGGTCACTTGTTACAGCCAGATGTTGGAATGGAACCTGTGATATGAAAGAGTGGATTGTCATCCTATCCTAGAGGATATCAGGGTAAGAGCTGTGCTAAACTTTTACACAAATACCTGTGTGGGATCTCTGAATCCTGAGTCAACAAATGTATCAAGGATGTTGCCAATGCAATTTGTGGTGGATCACACTACTTTGTCTCATTTCCTTGTGACAAGATTAGTGCTGCAGCCCAAGGCTTTGCCTACATTGCTGGCTTCTCTTAGATACAAGGCATGAGAGGCTTTGCACACATCGCACTAAGAGGGTCTTATCATAACGCGGCTGAGGTCATTCCATTCCATCAATGTACAGGTCATCGGTGATCATCAGTACCACATCTTAGGTACCCTGGGAGCAGCCATGATATCTATATCCTTGAGAATTCTTGTGTTCCTGTTTCATTTCAAGGCTGAATGTATTATAAGGAGTCAGGGATGTCATGGCTGATGACTTCATTACATAACCCCCTGATTGAGGCTGAGTGTAGACACAATTTTGTTTAACTTTTCTTAATCGATGCCATGAGGGGTGTGGCAGCCTTTGCAGTACACTCCACACAGAGTGTGCCATCTTATCATATCATAACTGGAGCAGGCAAAGAAGTAATGTCGTGGACTCTGAAAAGCTGTGGGAATGGTATGCATGATAGATTGCACCAATGTCAAGCATAAAAAGCCAGACAAGACTTAATTGGAACCTGGGAATGAGAGTTCAATGCAGTGCTCATCTATTGATTGTAAATTTGTTGATACGCAAAAAGCAAGCAGTCCATTTCTGTTCTGAAAAAAAAATGGTTTCTGTTTGTTGTTCTTTTGTACACTTTCATTGTTGTTGAACAAAAGTGAATGCTTTGAACTGTTTGAAGGATTTCCTGTAAGCAATGGTCCCAAATTGAACAACGATAAAATGCCCAGCTTTATTGGACACTGGTGAAAGAGTAGTACTGACTTGGACAAGTTTAAAGGTGAGAATTGGCTAAGGATGGTAAGTTGTGAGGTTTGCTTCTTAAACAGCAATGTGTAAGACTACTTGTATGTACACTTTCATGTATTGCCAACCCTGCCACCTACATGTCCTGCAAAGTACTGATGCGCGGTTGCGACCCACCACGTGCACAGTGAAGGAAATCTCTAGACTGTCAATGCCAGTGCTTATCTGGGCTTCAAAGATGGTGCTAGCACCAGGGATCTTGAGATATCCTGGCAGTGGCAAGCATGTCTGCCTATGATGAGTGGGAGAATAAGACAATCGGAGCACCATATGACATCGGTACATAATTAATTAGGTGGGTTTGGGAAGACAACATGAGAAAGCTCAGCAAACCTCTCAAAGCAAAACTTAGCTGATTTCTGGTAAGATTTAGCCCAGAAAGAGCTGGAGAAACCCAACAGGCCTGGCAGCTTATGAGGAAGGAGAAACAGAGTTAATATTTTGATTCCAATAGGACTCTTCTACAAAACTGATGGGAGATAGAAAAGTAACATGCTGTAAGGAAAGAGAGGAGGAGGAGGAGCAAGTAAAACAGAGAATAATAGGGTCCAGTGCATAAGGCAAAGGCATACTCAATAATAGTAGAGAAGCAATTAATATAAATGGTTTTAATGATTGGTGCAAATAGCAGAAAACCGTTCAGCTCTACTCTCTTTGTCATTGGCAACTGGGGCCATTTCAGGGATGAGTTTTCCCTCTAGCCCTACTTATTTTGAACTCAAATGTATTGCTGCACATAGTTTAAAACTACATAAGTCATCAACACAGAGCACTGCTAAGCATCCCAATGTCTGGCTGGTGAGGACTATCCTACAGGTGTCGAGAACTCAAATGAGAAGAATCTTAACCTCAGCAACAAATTGTTCTTTTTGATTCCATCAATAGACCAGTCTGTCTGGCGAATCATCAACAGTGTCCTGGTGAATGACAGACGTGCCTTGGTAAGGTATTGGCTTGACAAGTCTCCAAAGGAGGAGCAACTTAGTTACAATCTTATTGTCAACTTACAGCTGACATGACTTCAAAGAGGATGCCTTATTTTACTTAAAGTACATTATTGAATGAACAAGGCAAATAAATTGTTTAACTAACTAGATCCCAAGTCTGTTACTGAATTAAACAAATTCAACATTCCAGCTGCCAACCTCTGTGAATTGTTCTAACAACCATTCCCTTCTCTCAAGAATATACACAATTTTACGAACTGATATATTTGTTCCTCTGCCTATCGGAGTTAATAGAAACCCTGAATAGCTTGTCAGTTCCTCTGAGTTAGTCGTTTGGAGACCAGTTAATGTCATAGCAACATCATGAATATAAATTAAACCACAATCCCTTTTAGGCCAAACAGGAAAGCAATCTTGAAATATGACAATAAGCATGTGGTCTCTCACTCAGTTTCCAGGTAACACCTTTAAGCAACCAGTTTGCCAAGCCTCAGTGTTTCCTCACCAGCTACATGACGAACATATGCTTTCAGAATGGTGAAAAAAATCTGTGAAGAACAGCTTGTACTATGCTGGCCACCTGTTCTAGACATCCAAATCCAATGCTGCATTGGGGGTACTTTTATCCAAACTCCTCAGGAGGGAACCCCACTGGATGGGTGGAATGCCAGTCTTAAATCCTGTCCAATATTACTCTCCACTGACTTCAGTGATATAAAGTGTAAAATCCACATTGCACCTCATCCATCCAGTATCTTGTTCAGTGGATTAGGATAAAATGCATCCAATATCCTTTATCTTTTAACACTTTACTTCCTGAGTACATCCAAGGAATATAATTCTGTTTCTCTAATGTTCAATTTTTTTCTCCAATTGTATCTTTTCCTTCCTCATTATCTTTTTGTCTTAGCTACTTTTGCTCTTATATAATTTCTGACATTAATCTTCGCAGTGTTTTTAAAGATCCTTGTCTTTCTTTTCTACTAATCCGGTCCATTTAATATCAGACAACAATCACATTTTCATGGTAAACTTGTATTTCTATTTAACTTGATCTCCTATACGTTTTAAAAAATATTCTGTTGGGGCTTATTTTGACCTTCATTTATTTTTCTACTTATTACATTCATCATGTCCAATGAAGCCTTAGAATCAGCTCTCTGGGAAACTATGACATTAATTTTACTTTTCCTTTCCAGAATATTGAATTTAATGATATTATGTTCAAGTGTTCCCCAGCATACAATGTTTCTGATATAGTGCAGATCAGTCTCATACTCTGTTATTGGTTTAGTAGTTATTTGCTTTTTTCTTTTAGATCATGGTTTAGCTTTTTTGTTTAATTCTGTTTTTGATATTGGTCTCAAAACATTTTTGCAATAAGATCTCCACCCTTGAATTCCAAAATTGACTTTTGCTCTCTGTAGTTTTGGCATTGATATGTGCATAAATTTGAATTTATTATCAAAAGAATCTGTTCTTGCATATGTTTGGATCGAGTCACAGTTTTACTAAGGATAGAGAATATAAACTAGGCATGAGATTCAATCCAAATGCAGGATCAGAAGAGATATATTCAACAGTCACTTAGATGTATTTGTTTTATATACAGTGGATAATGTTAGCAATGGAACTTGTATATGCAGAATTGTAAAGTGTCAAGTTAAAAAAAAAACAAGAGATATCAGAAATGAGCAGCAAATCACTAGAAATGTGAAGGAGATTTGCACAATAGGACAGTGGTGGTATGTCAATAGGCTAATAATCCAGAAGCCATGCAAACAAAAGAGGTTTCCTCCTATGTGCAAAAATGGACAAGAAGACATAGTTTAGAAATCAGTAGTCTTCAATTTAAAACAGCAATGAGAAGGATTTTCTCTTTCTCAGACTATTGTCAGTCCGTCGAATTCTCATCCTCTGAGTGCAATGGAAGCAGATTTATTGAATATTATTAAGTTAGAAAGATTCCTAACTGACAAGGGACTCAAAGGGTATAAAGGGTTGACAGGAAAGTACAGCCACTATCAGATCCACCATGATCTCAGCAGATGGTGAAAGGGCTGAATAGCCTACTTTAGCTACAAATTTATGTTTGTACATTCATGTGTTTATAATGAAAATTCTATGATGAGGAATACTATGATGTTAATAGACATGAGAAATTTAGGTTGTAAAAAGAGATTTGAAAAATTGATTTTTTTTAACTAGTCTGAACAATTTATGAACGAACCTAATAGAGATCTTCAAAGTTGTGATTATAAGAAAATAAGTAATACTGATATGAGTGACAATAACAAGAGATTGTAAAATTGGGAAAGTGTGAAAAATTAAAGTCAGAAGAAAACTTTACTCAGTGATGGTTAAAATTCAAATTTCTTTGCAACAAGCTATCACTAGGAAGAGTTGAAGGACTTTGAATGGAAATATAATTTATCCTTCACTTTTATACACAGACTTGTCAACAATGCATTGCCATTTTAAGATTTTATTTAAGATTTACAACATTTACAGGTTTTCCTTTTATATCAAAATGTGATCTCCTTTTGTTTCCAGTCTTTATCAAGGCAGCTGCAATATATGTAACATGAAACTGACTGATAGGATGGCCCCAAACTGATATGATGTGTACTAGATGGACGATTTATCTACTGTATCTCATAGGATATTGACATCTTGTCTGATACAATTTTGACCTCATGGTAAACTGTGTGAAAAGCTCCAATCATCAAAAGACGGCGTTGAAATTATATATTGGTCTTTAAGGGAAAAGGCATTTCATAGCATGGGATGACTTAATCATTACAGGAAGCCAGGCCCAGTAGGTAGATTCAGGGAATTGCATGTGTTAATGCTCGTTGTCATTTCTGATAAAGTCAGGCTATTGTAGATACTCTAAGTGTCATAAATTATGCGTCACAAAAGCATCTAGTCTGCAACTTATTAATTTAGCTGTTGGCTAGCTGTCACTGCCATACAGTAAGATGCACCAGAATTGTCTGTCTGTAATTTACCGCTCCTTGAGATTGCTGCAAGGAGAAAAATGACTTGCAATGCTTGTGCTAGGCAAAGACTGCCCTGGTTACACAAATATTAATTCAGAAAGTACATATGCAACACAATGAAGAATTGAAAAGGAAAACAAACTATTGAAAATTTGACTGTTAATCATCAAAGTTTATTTGTTCAATTTGTCAAGGCTTTCTGCTGAATGGTTGTTTCTAAATGTTGAGAATTTTGGCTTTTTTGTAAGCTGATATTCAGAACCAAACCTAATGTCAGATGAGAAGAAAATAGTGACTAGCGGCAAGACACAATTTAGGAATAAAGATTTGTCTTTGGCTGCTTCTAATGGGGCCAGACACAGCACTGCACAATCAGTGTATGCCCCCAACTAGAAAGTCCAGTGCTGTCTTGAAGTTGGTCTTTTCATTTCACTTCAATAGTTTAAAAGAGTTAATTGCATGACATACCTCCACAGACAGCTCACCAACTCGAGTAACTGCATTTCTGGATCATTTTAAAGCAATTATTTCATTGGATAAAGGCATAACCGGTCACTAAATACCCTTGAACTGGGTATTTTTAGGTCATGTCAGAGGATATTTAATAGTCAATCAAACTGCTGTGGGTCTGAGGTCACTCGAAGACCAGACTGGGTAAGGACAACAGATTTCCTTCTGAAAAGAACATCAGTGAACCAGATAGGTGTCTTAAACAATTAATGGCAGTTGTTATAGTCACCATCACTAAGACTAACTGTACATCCCAGATTTATTAACAGAACTTAAAGTTCACTGTCTGCCATAGTGGGATCTGTTTCCATTCATATCACTGACATTGAGTCTCTGGATTACTAGTCAAGTGACATTAACCCTAAGCCACCACATCTCCCATCTTACCTTAGTAGATGCACCTCTCAAAAAATGCCCAGAGATGTGGAAAGGACAAATGAAAGGAAGACAATTGAGGACTGGTACCTGTTCTTGGGAGTACTGTGGAACCAGGAGAGGTTCACATTAAATATGTTAAAAATACTAGTTGTCGGGTAAGCCACATCCATGCTTAGAAAACCTGGAGCAGGATAGATTTTTTGAGGAAGGTCACTGGACTCAAAATGTTGATCCTGTTTTTCTCTCCACAGATACTATCAGACTGGCTGAGCACTTTCTGTTTTGTTTCAGGCCAGATACTTGCTCTTTTCAGGTCCACCCAATTTCTCAGATGGTACCAAAAATACAGATTATACAAGGGCTCAAGTCCTGAAAATCTTCACAGATAACATCAAGCATTTTGGGGATCCTTAAAATTCAGTATGCATCCATCTGAAAAACATGCGTAATAGTTTCTACCTCTTAAACTTTCAGTCAACACTTGACAAAAAGGCTAGCAATTAAATTTTAAAAACCCAAGGCACCAAAATAAACCTGTTCACTAGACTTCATAATTTATCTAAATTTTATATGTGTACAACTTGTTCCTATATTTTTGTGTAACGAAGAAGCAGTGGGCGGCACGGTGGCACAGTGGTTAGCACTGCTGCCTCACAGCGCCAGAGACCCGGGTTCAATTCCCGCCTCAGGCGACTGACTGTGTGGAGTTTGCACGTTCTCCCCGTGTCTGCGTGGGTTTCCTCCGGGTGCTCCGGTTTCCTCCCACAGTCCAAAGATGTGCAGGGCAGGTGAATTGGCCATGCTAAATTGCCCGTAGTGTTAGGTAAGGGGTAAATGTAGGGGTATGGGTGGGTTGCGCTTCGGCGGGTCGGTGTGGACTTGTTGGGCCGAAGGGCCTGTTTCCACACTGTAATGTAATCTAAAAAAAAAATTTGATCTGTGGGCCAGGATATTTAAACAAATAGTGGAATCTAGCTTTCTCATCATTTCATTAGTTCTGCCTAAGAAATTCCACATTAATTTGGACTGACCTTAAGTTAACCTCTGCAGCATAGAAGATTGAGGGGTGCTTCTGCATTGATATTTCCTCTAATCAGGTAACAACAAATGTTGTGTGCACATAATAAGTTTAACTGCGTGTAGACCATAGAGTGTAAATTACAACAGGATCAGAGGGTTACCACAGGCCTGTCAATCAGCAATTGCATTCTTGTCAGTCAGATATTGTTTCAGCTTTTGGTACACTGTTACTAGACTGGAAAATGTAGAAATGTACTCATGAATGAACAAACCGTAGTGTCTATTTTCTTGTGAGTTTGATGGCATTGTATCCACTGAATTATTTGACACAGTTCATGTTCAGTAGAATTCTCTTTCTTAGAACCTTTCTAAATTCTTTTTTAAATTGCCAGATCCATTCCTGAAATTAAACCTCAGTAATTACAAAAATAAATTTACATACTTTGTAAATCTGCTTCAAGAGGCCAGAAGTAATTAGATATAGGAAAACATACAAAATAAATATGACAGATCAGAGATTGAAAGGTAAATATATTGACTAAGCTGCTTTATTTTTCAAGCTAAGCATAGATGGTGGTTGCAAGTTTTCCATTCTGCTACTTAGCATTAGTAGCATTCGTGGAGATGTTTGCATTCACACTATTTATTGAACCATTCTAAATAAATCTTCTTCTTGCTACCTCTTTCCAAACAACCTTGTGCTGCATAACATTTATTATCAGAGTTGCCTTGTTGCAATTGTCATCAATCAGGTACAATGCATACAGAAGAAAATCTGAGCAGGGATTTACTAAGGCAATGTGAATATTACCCTATTACTGCTAACGCTACAGAGGTGGGAACTATTGTTTTACATCAAAGGTAGATTTTCAGTATAAAGATGGAACTGTATGGATGATTTAAAGATATGAAGTATGTATCAATATCACCTTGATCAGTGAACAATGTCACATTTATGTGAGGAACTAAAAGGGTTGTTCTACTAGCATTGACATTCAGGAACATTTGTCAATTAGGTAACCTCAGTCAAATTCATTGATTCCTTTTAGATTTTATTCCATGAAAAAGAGAATCAGGCCTGGTGTAAGACAGGTTGCCAATTTGTTATCACTGTATTTTGAGATAGCGGCATTATCACATTTTATTCCCATTTTCACTGCACCACTTTTCAAAAAAAGGCAGAGCATTCGCTTTATAGTCTAACATTATCGCTTCTACCAAAAGTGGATCCACTTTGGTATTTAGAAAACTTTAAAAAGGCATAGTTTTTGTTCTTTTTAATAATTTAGTCCCGACAGGGAAATTTCACAGCCAGAAGATCATTTGTAACTGTATTATCTAAGTTCCTCTTTACTGAAGATAGCCACTTCTTGTGCATGTAAAGATATCTGATCTGCATTTGAGCTTGGCTGTGGAGCCTGACTGCAGATTTGCAGTTTTCCACAGTGTAGGTAAGGGTGAACTGTTTTATTTTTGAGATGGCCTTTTTTCCCCCCAGTTTGTCTTGTTTTCTTTATTACCAGTGTTCTTTTCCGTTTTAAGAAAGCAATTGCAACAATTGACATTGCTCCCCAGATAGTTGTTCTTGTGAATATTTCTCACCATCACAGCTTTGAGTTTTTGGGTGCTGAGGAAGGGTCAATGGACCCAAAACATTAACTCTGATTTCTTTCCATGGATGCTGTCTGACCTGTTGAGCTTCTCCAGCAATTTCTGTTTTTGTTTCACATTTTTGAAGTTCATTTCAAGGAGTTCTTGAACCTTAATCTCCAGGCAGTGTTCAAGTTTAATTTGCAAGTACATGACCCACATTAGGGATCTTATCATCAGTCATACATACAACCAATTCATTCTGTCTGAACTAGGCTCTAAAGATGAGTGCTTCAATTCCAAACATTTCTGACATTTGAATTGTCTCAGTGTTGGGAACCTTAACGTTTCATTTGATGACCATGATGTTCTGATGCATCACATGTGGAAACTGACCAATATATCTGCAGAAGATAGTTCATGCCTGACAACCATAGAGGAGAATACATATTCCTCATTATTGGCTATCTCTCAATTCGAGGATGATGCGTACTCAAGGTCAAATTTCTTATTATAGGTCTTCATGTGACTGGACAAGCTAATTCACAATTGATGGATCTTTGAGCTCCTGGAACAGAATGTTCTATCAAGTCGTGGGATCCAGAGTTCAGGATTTGTTTCCTTTCCTTTCCCTCTCTGCCACCACTCTGTCTTATCATTAAGGCATTTCAATTCAAAGCATGATGCAGCTTGATGAATATTTGTTGTCATTTTGAATGATTTGTAGAAAGCTCCTCTCAGATACTAAGGTCAGTGAGTCCACACTTCAAAGAGAATTTTAGAGTCACTTTGATACATTTTCTTTGTCCGCCCTGGAACACTGGCCAGTTGAGAGTTGAGAAAACAGAACTGGTGAGGGGACAATTCTCAACCATCCATATACGGTGTTCAATCCATAACAGTTGTTTTTTCCTGAATAATTGTGGACTGGCTTCAAGAAGTGAAGAAGGGTAGGACACAGTAAGGACTGCAGATGCTGGAAGCCAAAGTCAATAGATGTGAAGCTGGAAAAGCAATGCAGGCCCAAGGAGCAGGAAAGTCAAGATTTTACCAAAACCCTTCATCAGGTTTGGAGAGGGCGACCAGAGGTATACAGAGGGAAGGGGGTGGAGGTGGGGGAAAGGTAGGTGGGACGGTGATAGATGGATGCAGGAAAGGGGTTATTGTGATTGGTCAGTGGGAAGGGTGGAGCAGATAGGTGAGTAGGAAGATGGACAGGTTAGGGCAGGTCAGGGAAAGAAGGAGGAGGGGTGGGACTAGACACAGGATAAGGCTGGGGGAAGAAGGAGGTTTGAAGCTGGTAAAGTTGATGTTGAGACCATCGGACTGTAAGCTAAGAGTCAGAGAGTCATAGAAATGGAAACAGTTCCTTCGGTCCAACTTGTCCATGCTGACAAGATATCCTAACCTAATCTAATCCCATTTCCAGTGCTTGTCGCATAGGCTTCTAAACCCTCTGGCAGCTCATTCCAGATACGTAAAACCTTCTGTGTGAAAAGATTAGCCCTTAGGTTCCTTTTATAACTTTCCCCTCTCACCCTAAACCTATGCCCTGTAGTTCTGGACTCTCCCATCCCAGGGAAAAGACTTTGTCTATTTATCCTATGTATGCCCCTCATGATTTTATAAACCTTTATAAGGTCACCCCTCAGCCTTCAATGGCTCCAGGGAAAATAGCCCCAGCCTATTCAGCCTCTCCCTATAGCTCAAATCCTCCAACCCTTGCAACATCCTTGTAAATCTTTTCTGAACCCTTTCAAGTTTCACAACATCCTTCCGATAGGAAGGAGACCAAAATTGCATGCAATATTCCAAAAGTGGCCTAACCAAAGTCCTGTTACAGCCACAACATGATCACCAAACTCCTATACTCAATGCTTTGACCAATAAAGGAAAGCATACCAAACACCTTCTTCACTATCCTATCTACCTGAGACTCTAATTTCAAGGAACTATGAACCTGTAATCCAAGATCTCTTTGTTCAGAAACACTCCCCAGGGCCTTACCATTAAGTGTATAAATCCTGCTCTGATTTGTGTTTCCCAAATGCAGCACCTCACATTTATCTCAGTTAAACCCCATCTGCCACTCTTCAGGCCAATGGCCCATCTGGTCAAGATCCTGTTGTAATCTGAGGTAATCTTCTTCGCTGTCCACTACACCACCAGTTTTGATGTTATCTGCAAACTTTCTAACTATACCTCCTATGTTCATATCCAAATCATTTAAATAAATGACAAAAAGCAGTGGACCCAGCACCAATCTTTGTTGCACACCACTGGTCACAGGCTTCCAGTCTGTAAAACAACCCTCCACCACCATCCTCTGTTTTCTACCTTTGAGCCACCTCTGCATCTAAATGGCTAGTTCTCCCTATATTCCATGAGACCTTGCTAACCAGTCTCCTATGGGGACCCTTGTTGAATGCCTTACTGAAATCCATATAGATCATGTCCACTGTTCTGCCCTCATCAATCCTGTTTGTTACTTCTTCAAAAAACTCAATCAAGTTCATGAGACATGTTTTCCCACACACAAAGCCATGTTGACTATCCCTAATCAATCCTTGCCTTTCCAAATACATGTAAATCCTCTCCCTCAGGATTCCTTCCAATAACTTGCACACCACGATGTCAGGCTCACCGGTTTATAGTTCCCTAGCTTTTCCTTACTACCTTTCTTAAATAGTGGCACCATGTTAGCCAACCTCCATTCTTCGGCACCTGACCTGTGACTATCAATGATTCAGGTGCTGGGGATTTATCCACTTTTCTGTGTTTCAAGAATATCCAGCACCTCCTCCTCTGTAATATGGACATTTTTCAAGCTGTCACCATCTATTTCCCCACATTCTATATCTTCCATGCCCTTCTTCACAGAAAACACTGAGGTTAAATGCTCATTTAGCATCTCCCCCATCTCCTGCAGCTCTACACATGGACTGCCTTGCTGATCTTTGAGGGGTCCTATTTCTCCCTAGTTACCTTTTGTGCTCAATGTATTCATAAAATCCCTTTGGATTCTCCTTAACGTTATTTGCCAAAGCTATCTCATGTTCCCTTTTTGCCCTCCTGATTTCCCTCTTAAGTATAGTCCTACTCCCTTTAGACTCTTTTAAGGATTCATACAATCTCTCCTGTCTATACCTGACATATGCTTCCTTCTTTTTTTTTAACCAAAACCTCAATTTCTCTACTCATCCAACTTTCCCTATACCTGCCAGCCTTTCCTTTCACCCTAACAGGAATACACTGTTTCTGTACTCTCAACTATCTCATTTCTGAAGGCTTCCCATTTTCCAACTGTCACTTTACCTGCAAACATTTGCCCCCAGTCAGCTTCTGAAAGTTCTTGCCGAATATCATCAAAATTGGCTTTTCTCTAATTTAGAACTTCAGTTTTCAGATCCGGCCTATCCTTTTCCATCACTATTTTCAAACTAAAAGAATTATGGTTCCTGGCCCCAAAGTGCTCCCCCACTGACACTTGAGTGCCTTATTTAGTCATAGAGATGTACAGCATGGAAACAGACCCTTCAGTTCAACCCGTCCATGCCGACCAGATATCTCAACCCAATCTAGTCCCACCTGCCAGCACCCGGCCTGTATCTCTCCAAATCCTTTCTATTCATACACCCATCCAAATACCTCTTAAATGTTGCAATTGTATCAGCCTCCAACACTTCCTCTGGCAGCTCATTCCATACACGTACTACCCGTGAAACAGTTGCCCCTTAGGTCTTTTTTATATCTTTCCCTTCTCACCCTAAACCTATGCCCTCTAATTCTGGACTCCCTGACCCCAGGGAAATGACTTTGCCTATTTACCCTATCCATACCCCTCATAATTTTGTAAACCTCTATAAGGTCACCCCTCAGCCTCCGATGCTCCAGGGAAAACAGTCCCAGCCTGTTCAGCCTCTCCTTATAGCTCAAATCCTTCAACCCTGGGAACATCCTTGTAAATCTTTTCTGAACCCTTTCAAGTTTCACAACATCCTTCCGATAGGAAGGAGACCAGAGACACAATATTCCAACAGTGGCCTAACCAATGTCCTGTACAGCTGCAACATGACCTCCCGACTCCTGTACTCAATACTCTGACCAATAAAGGAAAGCATACCAAACGCCTTCTTCACTATCCTATCTACCTGCGACTCCACCTTCAAGGAGTTATGAACCTGCACTTCAAGGTCTCTTTGTTCAGCAACACTCCCTAGGACCTTACCATTAAGTGTATAAGTCCTGCTAAGATTTGCTTTCCCAAAATGCAGCACCTCGCATTTATCTGAATTAAATCCCATCTGCCACTTCTCAGCACATTGGCCCATCTGGTCAAGATCCTGTTGTAATCTGAGGTAACCCTCTTCACTGTCCACTGCACCTCCAATTTTGGCGTCATCTGCAAACTTACTAGTATGTCTTATGCCCGCATCCAAATCATTGATGTAAATGGCAAAAAGTAGAGGACCCAGCACCGATCCTTGTGGCACACCACTGGTTACAGGCCTCCAGTCTGAAAAACAACCCTCCACCACCACCCTCTGTATTCTACCTTTGAGTCAGTTCTGTAACCAAATGGCTAGTTCTCCCTGTATTCCATGAGATCTAACCTTGCTAACCAGTCTCCCATGGGGAACCTTGTCGAACGCCTTACTGAAGTCCATATAGATCATATCTACTGCTCTGCCCTCATCAATCCTCTTTGTTACTTCTTCAAAAAACTCAATCAAGTTTGTTAGACATGATTTCCCATGCACAATGCCATGTTGACTATCCCTAATCAGTCCTTGCCTTTCCAAATACATGTACATTCTGTCCCTCAGGATTCCCTCCAACAACTTGCCCACCACCGATGTCAGGCTCACTGGTCTATAGTTCCCTGGCTTGTCCTTACCACCCTTCTTAAACAGTGGCACCACAGTTGCTAACCTGCAGTCTTCCGGCACCTCACCTGTGACTATCGATGATACAAATATCTCAGCAAGAGGCCCAGCAATCACTTCTCTAGCTTCCCTCGGAGTTCTCAGGTACACCTGATCAGGTCCTGGGGATTTATCCACTTTTATGTGTTTCAAGACATCCAGCACTTCCTCCTCTGTAATCTGAACATTTTGCAAGATGCCACCATCTATTTCCCTACAGTTTATACCTTCCATATCCGTTTCCACAGTAAATATTGATGCAAAATACTCATTTAGTATCTCCCCCATTTTCTGCAGCTCCTCACAAAGGCCACCTTGCTAATCTTTGAGGGGCACTATTCTCTCCCTAGTTACCCTTTTGTCCTTAATATATTTGTAAAAACCCTTTGGTTTCTCCTTAATTCCGTTTTCCAAAGCTACCTCATGTCCCCTTTTTGCCCTCCTGATTTCCCTCTTAAGTATACTCCTACTTCCTTTATATCTTCTAAGGATTCACTCGATCTATCCTGTCTATACCTTACATATGCTTCCTTCTTTTTCTTAACCAAACCTCAATTTCTTTAGTCATCCAGCATTCCCTATACCTACCAGCCTTTCCTTTCACCTTGACAGGAATATACTTTTTCTGGATTCTCATTATCTCATTTCTGAAGGCTTCCCATTTTCCAGCTGTCCTTTTACCTACGAACATCTGCCTCCAATCAGTTTTCAGAGGTTCTTGCCTAATACCGTCAAAATTGGCCTTTTTCCAATTTAGAACTTCAATTTTTAGATCTGGTCCATCCTTTTCCATCACTATTTTAAAACTAATAGAATTATGGTCGCTGGCCCCAAAGTGCTCCCCCACTGACACCACAGTCACCTGCCCTGCATTATTTCCCAAGAGTAGGTCAAGTTTTTCCAAGAGTAGGTCAAGTTTTGCACCTTCTCTGGTAGGTACATCCACATACTGAATCTGAAAGCTTTCTTATACACACTTAACAAATTCCTGTCTAAACCCTTAAAACTATGGCAGTCCCAGTCTATGTTTGGAAAGTTAAAATCCCCGACCATAACCACCCTATTACTCTTATAGATAACTAAGTCTCCTTACAAGTTTGTTTCTCAATTTCCCTCTGACTATTAAGGTGTCTATAATACAATCCCAATAAGGTGATCAATCCTTTCTTATTTCTCAGTTCCACCAAAATAACCTCCCTGGATGTATTCCCAGGAACATCCTCCTAAGTATAGCAGTAATGCTATCCGTATCAAAAACACCACGCCCCCTCCTCTCTTCCCAGGCGAAATATGAGATGTTGTTCCTCCAGTTTTTGTTTGGCCTCACTCTGACAGTGGAGGAAGCCAAGGATGGACATGTTGCTGAGGGAATAGGAGGGGGAATTAAAATGGATGGCAATCGGAAGGTTGGGTTGGTTAATGTGTGCAGAGTGCAGTTGCTCCGCAAACCTGGAATCCAACCGACTCTGTAATGACCTCTTCTCATGCCTCCAGCAAACTCCATCCTCCTAGCCCCCACTTGCCCCCCACCCCACCTCCTGGCGTCCTACCCTCACTTGACCTTTTCATTTCAAACTGTCACCATGACGTCAATCGCTTGGATTTCTCCACCCCTCTCACCTACTCCAAGCTCTCTCCATTGGAACATAGAGCCCTTTACTCCCTTCACTCCAACCCGACCTCACTATTAAACTCATCAATAAGGCAGGGGAGCGGAGTGGTAGTATGGCAAACTGACTTCTACATCACTGAGGCCAGATGCCAGCTCTCTGACACCACCTTCTACCATTCCCTCAATTATGACTCCATCTCTGATTACCAAGCCACCATCTCCCATAACCATCAAAAACTTCATCACTTCAGAAGATCTCCCTTCTACAGCCACTAACCTGGCAGTTTCCCAAACACACACCACCCGTTTCTATCTCCTACCCAAAATCTGACTGCCCCAGTCAACCCATTGTCTCTGCCTACTCCTGTCCCTCTGTGCTCATCTCCTCCGCCCCGAATCCGTTCTTTCCCCTTTGGTTCAGGAACTCCCTACCGACAGTCGAGACTCAACCCATGCCCTCCAGCTCCTCCAAAACTCTAATTCCCTGGTCCTCAACAACTTATCTTCACATAAAAGTCCTCAGCTTCTTCCTCTCCTGTAGGCTCAAACAGTCCCCCTCCATTGACAGTCTCATTCAGCTGTCAGAACTGGTCTTCACCCTCAACAATATTTCATTTTATTCCTCCCACTTCCTACAAACCAAAAGGGTAGCTATGGGCATCTGCATGGGCCTGAGCTTTGCCTGCCATTTTGTGGGATTTGAGGGACAGTCCCTCTTTCATAGCTACACCAGTACCTCTTCCCCCGCTATATTCATGACTACATTCAGTGCTGCCTCGTGCCCCCGTGAGGAGCTTGAGCAATTCATCACCTTCACCAACACCTACTACCCCATCCTCAAATTCACCTGGACTATTTCTGACATGTTTCCCCCCTTCCTGGACCACTCAGTCTCCATCTCCAGAAACTGACACACCACTGATATCCATTTCAAACCCACTCAATCCCATAACTACCTCGACTACACCTCCTCTCACCGACCCTCCTGCAAAGGCGCTGTCCCATACACTCAATTCTTCTGCCTCTGCTACGTTCTTAGGATGAGGCATTCCACTCCAGGACATCCCAGATATTCTCCTACTTTAGTGACCATAGTTTCCCGTCCTCAGTAATTAAGGATGTCCTGAACAGCAACTCCTCCATTTCCTGCATTTCCGCCCTCAACTCCCGCCCCCAATAAGAATACAGTCCCCTGAGTCCTCACATACCAACCCACCAACCTCCAAATCCAATGCAACATCTTCCACATTTCTGCCACCTACAATCAGACCCTAGCACCAAAAAGATACTTCCTTCCCCACTGCTGTCCGCTTTCCACAGGGACTGTTCACTCTGTGACTTCCTCACCATACTCCCCACCAACTTCTCCACCACATCTGGTACCTTTCCCTGCAACCGCAAGAGGTGCAACACCTGCCCCCACACCTCCCCTCTCACCTCACCCTAAATAATCCTTCCAGATCTGACAGAGATTCACCTGCACATCATCCAATCTCATCTATTGCATCCGTTGCTCCTGATATGGTCTCCTCTATACCAGGGAGACCAAATGCAGACTCAGGGATTGGGTTTGCAGAGCACCTGCCCTGTGAATGCATCAACCAACCTGACCTTGTAGTTGCTTTCCATTTTAATCCCACCACCTGGCAACATGTCTATCCTTGGCCTCCTCCACTGTCAGCATGAGACCAAACTGAAGAAACACCACCACATATTTTGCCTAGGAAGCTTATAGAGCAATGGCCTCAATGTCAACATTACCAGCTTCAAGACATCTCCTCCCCCAGCCTTATCTCATGTCTATCCCTACCCCTTCTCCTTACCTCTCTGACCTATCCTAACCTGTCCATCTTTCTACTCAATTATCCACTCCACCCTTCCCACTGACCAATCACAATAACCTGATACCTATCACCATCCCACCTACCCTTCTCCCAGCCCCACTCCACTCCCTCTATGTACTTCTGAGCTCCAACACCCTCCCCAGACCTGACAAAGGGTTTTGGCCTGAAAAGATGATTCTCATTCAAGATGGGTAGTTTGGTACACATCAAATTTGGTTGTAAATTTGATGCCTTGTTCTTTCCATGTTGTTTTATGCAAACAACAACTCTATTTTCCACCTCACTGTCATGTGGACATTTCTGGCAATTGTGCTTCCGAGATATTTGCAGTTAACTGTTGTATTTGATAGTTTTAATACGTAGGATATGGTGTGAATGTAATGGTGGTTTGTGCAGTATCTTTGTCTTCCTTAAGCTGAGGGTCAGCCCATAGCTGTTAGCTTCTTGTGAAAAACAGTCAATTATTTGAAATTGAAGTGTGCAGTGCAACACAAGGGAACAGTTATTAGTCGAAAATCTATTTCCATGTCATCATCTGTGATAGCTCAGTTGAGGAGTTCAGGTTGAAGAAAGTTAGATGTGCAGAAACTGACATCTAAAGAGCACTGCAAACAATTCAGGCTCAGGTAAAAGGAAGAGCTGTCCTCTGAAGAAAATCTAAGTGCTAATGTGGAAGCAGCCTGTTGAACCATCATCAGCTGTTTTATGAGATGCTAATGATATCTTTGGAATACAGAAAAGAAACCAGCAAGATTGATTCAATGAAAATAATGGTCAAATAGAGGAACACCTACAGGAGAAAAAAAGCAGCATATGTAGCATGGCTGGGGTAAAAAGATATATCCGCTTTTAGGAAATCACTCCAACAGAGCAAAAGGATCCTGCTACAGAAGCTCTGGAGGATGCAACATACATGGTGGGCCAGAAAAACTACAGAGCCTCAATTCTACGCAGATCATCACTGCATGATGGACATCTACAAAACCCTGAAGATAATGTACTATTCTCCCTCTTTTGGCAATTACCTGTTCTCATAACTAGTGAAGAACTGATGGACAGGACAGACAACATATTGCATATAAGTATAAATTGTTATAATTTGCGAAGTAGACACTAAATTTTTTTTTAAATTACAACAATAACTGCATATCAAAAAATACTTCATAGACTGTAGAGTCATAGAGATGTACAGCACAGAAACAGATGCTTTGGTCCAACGTGTCCATGCTGACCTGATATCCTAAATTAATCTAGTTCCATTTGCCAGCACTTGGTCCATATCCTTCTAAATCCTTCCTATTCATGTACCCATCCAGATGTCACCACCCTGTCTGAAAACTTTGCTCCTTTAGTCCGTTTAAATCTTTCCCCTCTCTTCTTAAAACTATGCCCTCTAATTTTGAATGCCTCTACCCTGGGGGAAAAAAAATCTTGGTTATCCATCCTATGCATGCCCCCACATGATTTTACAAAAACTCCATAACGTCAGGAAAAACAGCCCCAGCCTATTCAGCTTCTCCCTATCGTTCAACCCTCCAACCCTTGTAAAATCCTTGTAAATCTTTTCCGAACCCTTTCAAGTTTAAAAACATCTTTCCTATAGCAGAGAGACCAGAATTGAATGCAGTATTCCAAAAGTGGCCTAACTACTGTCTTGTACAGTCGCAACATGACCTCCTAACACCTAAACTCAATGCACAGATCATGTCATAGCCAATGATTGGTGCACAATGGCAACAATTGATGTCAATGAAGGAGTTTCTTTCTCCCAATGTCAAAGCTATCAAGATGGCATTGAAACAGATAGGTGTGTCTTAAGCATTCTTTGGCAAAATGGGTTTTGGTAAATTTCCTTTGTCACTGTTAGTTTCTGCAGATGAGATGGTTTTTGCATATTGTCCTGATAGTTCAAACAATGGCAAATATGAAATGCTGTAGGGAAATGTTCCAAACATGTCTACTGTTATTCATGTCAGAAGCTTTTAGAAACACAACCTTTGTTGGAGATCATTTAAGTTACATGTCTTATTCAATGTATTTTTGTTTAACTAAATCCTAGCTATTAAATCAGTTGATCAAATTATCGATTAATAGTCCATATAACACAACTGCATGACAGACATTGGCGTACCAACAAGTGCTCACAGAGTCACAGAACTAGTATTATGGATGCAGTAGGGAGGTGGACTGAATTATTTTATTTTCGTCCTCTTCTGTATGTAAGTAGAGGTGCTTTTCATTTTATTTTCTTATTTTGTTTCCTTTTAGAAATAGTATGTTCTCTCCAAAACTGTTTATTTGTGAAGCCCTATTTAAAAATGACCTTCAGTAAACTCTTTTGAGTTTAGAACAAAAATAACATTCATTCAAACCCAGAATAACATGACACATACATATACTACCAAAGAAAGAATGAAACAAAAGGAAAGTAAAGAGGTTAAAGTTAAGAATGAGTTATGCCAAACATATGAACATTCATTCCTGTGGCTTTTGTTTGAGTCCAATTTGTGGCCAGCAAAAATATTTTTTTTCCAAGAGAACTCATATTCAGGTGGATGCCAATGGTTGAAGTTTCAGAATTCCTTTTGAAGTTGATGAAAGTACCGCAAGATTACGTTAGCCCACTATTCGGGTGAATATAAGATTGTTTTCTTGAAACCACATTTTGATGTGGTTCAGACTGGAGGCAGGTGTAGCTCAGCCTTGGATCTGACTGGGATATTTGTAAGCCGTCGATTCTTAAACTAATGTTAACAGTAAGTTAATCCTTTTCAGAATGAAGCGATGACATCCAGAGACTGCAGTTAAGCTCTCTATTGATCAAAATGAGGTTTGATCATTTAAGTCAGTATCAATTTGATAATTGGTTTCTGTCCTTCTTGCCAGGGGTCTTGCCGGGTATTCACCAAAGGAGATAAATGGGACTATTAGCACCTCTCCAAATATAATGAGATAAAGCTTCCATGCCCCTGGTCAACCCATCATTTGCTTGTAGAGATAAGTGGTAAGCCATTAGTGCCGTTCCAAGGGCAAAGAGTTCCAATAGCTCCCATTGTTCAAAACAAGCTGGGGGAACATGCTGTCTCCTGTTTTTTTGTGTTGGTTTGACTGGAATGTCCATACGATGCAGGTGTTGTGAAATTCCAGGAGATTTGTCGAAGATTTGTCCCGATTGGAATATATCTGGAATTGGAGTCAACCTGGATCATTTGATTAACAGTGGCCATATTTTAGTTCACCAAAGTCAGTTTTTTAAAATACGAGCAAGTATAGCTTTTCACAGAATCACAGAAAAAGCAATTACAATTCCATGCCTAGTGGACAAACAATATATTCACATTAGTGCATTGGATTCCAGATTTCATCAGTTCATCAGTGAAGCAGTCTTACTTCAAAATAAGAAAGGAGGGGTATCACAGGGAATGTCAACCCTGCATTTGTGCAGCCCTTGTGACCTGTAATAGACTGACATTGACAAAAGCATTACTCCCTCAGCTTCCAAATACATGTTTGATTTTGGAATATTTGAAAGACATGTAAATATAATGAATATTTAAATATTTTCTTATTAAAATAAACCTCTTCTCATAAACACCATATATGTTTTCAAAATTGACAATGTAGGAATTTTGAGTGCAGAATTTAATATTTGCTGTTTCTTTATCTAATCCTTCACCCTAATATTTAAATGGCATTTATAAAAATATCTATGAGACAGAAATAGGAAGTTTTACTTGTTTGTAAAGGTTATATTCTGGTTAAAATGCTTTGCGCCAGAAGTGTTAATTAGAGGTTGTCATGCATCCTGCATGAAATTCACAGAAGGGTATTATTATTTTGTGACATTGAGAAATTAGTACTGACAAATGTTATTTAATTGCAGTTTACTCAAATTAAGCACAGTCAAAATATATTATATGATGCTCATTTAAATTGGCGAATACCTGGTTGCATTCTGTGTATCATTTTCTAACGCATGTTTTACTGTTTTTCTCAGTACATTTGAAAAATGTTCATTAATATGGGAATATCACATTGGAGGTAATATATTGAGGTGTTCCCTTACATGTGTAATTGGCCTATGTGAGTCACCTGCACTTGGGTAAGTGTATTCTCAATGCTCCATCACAGGTATAGTTTCCTGCTGTTTAAATAACATACTAGTGAAAAATAGGACCAAAGAGGATGGCAAGTATATTAATGTTATATTAATTCATGATAAAAGAAAAGTACAACATATTGGTGCCTATCATTCTTGTAAGTTATGCAATCTTTCTCACTAATTGAATAAAAATTGAGATCATACTCCCTCTCATCGATTATCCTTTCAGCTGAACAGCAGCTGTGTCTTTTCCTGTCTCTGAATGGTGGACTCATATATCATCCTCTCTGACACTACCCCACCTGCTGGCAATAGTTTGACAATGCAAAACACTTATCAGTCAATAGTAGAAGAATCAATTTGCAGTTAGATAAAACTTTGAACAGCTTAAAAAAATCAAAACCAGTGAATCACCTTTTTGAACTATAATCAGTTTTTGCTTTTAGAAATGCAGACATAGGTACTTATAAACATGAAAGAAGCTAAATGACCAGCAAGTCTGTTTTGGGTGATGTTTGTTTTCTGTGTAATATTGGTCAAGATACCAGGAAAATTCTTTGTTCACCTCTGGATATTGACATTATTTTTGCATTGATATCAATAGGCAGTTGTAACCTTTGTTAAAACTATACAGTAGCTCCTGGTACTGTGTTGAGCGATCAGCTTAGAGAATGTACTCAAATTCTGGTTTGGTATTTGAAAGTATAATTTCATGATTCGAAAGAAAAAATGTTATCAGTTTTCCCAAATAAATTGTTGAATAGATATCTGTTCTGGATAAATAATCTGCGTCATCAAAAATATACGTAGCCATCTCTTTTTTGAATTCCAGTAAACAATCAATATCAGTATATTGATTTCCAATTGATTTATGTGTATATTTATCATGCATTTTAGGCATGTATGTGTAACAATGACATCCCTGTTAACTGGCTTCCATATTGTTAGAGCAATCCACGTTTAAAAGTGCAATTGTTAGTGACACCTTATCTAACGGCTTCCAAACAGTGTCAAAATATTCAGCCATATTTTCTGGCAAGGTTTTCACTTCCCAAAAGGTTTTTATTTGGAAAACATTTACAAAACAGAGAGGTTGTCTGGTCCAGCAAAATGGGAAACACTTGAGTTCGTAGTATAGATTACTTTTCTCCCATCATGCCCCATTACAATGATCTTCTGCTTGTTTTGAATCTGCCAATCATGCTGACATTCTCCTTGCTTTCTTTCATTCCAGGTAAAAACAATGACTGCAGATGCTGGAAACCAGATTCTGGATTAGTGGTGCTGGAAGAGTACAGCATTTCAGGCAGCATCCAGATGAGCAGAAAGTTAAAGAGCTGCCAGAGGAGATGGTGGAGGTGGGTACAATTACAACAATTAAAAGGCATCTGGATTGATACATGAATAGGAAGGGTTTAGAAGGATATGGGCATAATGCTGGCGAAAGGTACGAGATTAGTTTAGGATATCTGGTCAGTGCGGATGAGTAGAACTAAATGTTTCCATATTGTAAAACTCTATGACTCTATAAGAGACAATCCTGGGATCTATAGTGGTAATGAAATTCCATTACTAAAACTAAAGCATTTATCTTTTTACAGCAAGGCTTTTTTCTTCATTCATTCATGGGATAAGGACGATGTTGGCGAGACCAGCATTTATTGCCCATTCCTAACTGTCCAGAGGGCAGTTAAGAGTCAACAACATTGCTGCGAATCTGGAATCACATGCAGTCCAGACCAGGAAGGGCATGGCAATTTGCTTCATTGAAGGACAATAACAAACCAAATAGAATTTTCCCCACAATTGACAATGGTTCTGGATGTAGGTTTGCTCGCTGAACTGGAAGGTTCATTTTCAGACACTTCGTCACCATACTTGGTAACATCTTCAGTGAGCCTCCGTTCGGCAAGCTTCCAGCTCAGCGAGCAAACCTACATTCAGAACCTCAACCTGAGCTACAAATCTTCTCAAAATAATGGTTTACAACGGTTTCATGGTCATTTTGCCACAGTTATGAAAGTTAAGATAGTTCCATCTCTATTGCTGTCTCGTCCATGGGGTTTGGATAGGTGAGGGGGGTAGAATACAAAAAAAATCTAATGAACAGAAATACTGAAGGAATAAGATAGAAGACAGAATTTAAAAATTAATGCCACTTAGCCACCCTGCTAAGACCACGATGGTTCATTTAATAGTACTTTTGTTTCAATGCATCTACATGTTCCACACTTAGAAATGGCTAATGTTGACTAATTACAATTTCACTCAAAACCTCACTTATGGCATTATCAATAGGAACCATTTAAATAAGTATAACACCATACTTTAAAGCAGTATTCCTACTATAATATCCCATGCTGAATAATTATGGTGTACTTCCCTGCTTGCATACTCTTTCCTATTAAAAAAACAGGTTCTTGGCTCATTCAGACTTCACTCACTGATTATCTGCCCCATGTCCATCTTTCATGGACACGAGTGCCACTTGCTGAAATTCTATGCATTTCTTTATTTCTAAACATTTTTTACTACATTCATCAGAGATAGTGATTTTCCCAAATTGAAATTTCATTTATAAAACAAAAAAACTCAGTGCTAGAAATTTAAACCAAAAACAGAAATTGCTGGAGAAACTCAGCAGGTCTGGTAGCATCTGTGGAGAGAAAGCAGAGTTAGCAGTCCAGTGACCAGTTCTGAGAAGTGTCAATAGACTCGAAACGTTAACCTCACTTTGTTTCCACAGATGCTGCCAGACCTGCTGAGTTTCTCCATCAATTTCTGCTTTTGTTTAATTCTCTAGACTGTGTTCATTTCTGAAGAAGGGTCACTGGATTCAAAACATTAATTCTGCTTTCAGTCCATAGATGTTGCCAGACCTAGTGGGTTTCTCCAACAATTTCCATTTTTGTTACAGTAAGCCCTACTTCATGTAAATGCCACTGTTTTCTTTCATTTTGTTGCTTCCCTTAAAATAATACTTTATATACATTCAGGCTGCTTCCTGAACCGGTATAGTCTATGGAAAATCAATAAAATGACATGTTAAATACCAAATTTGCTGATGTCATACAGACATTTTTCACCAAAATAGAAACTAACCTCATTTTTCAACAGAAGTCCCTAACAAAAATAGAGTTAAGGCATGCAAAGTTACAGCAGCTGCATCTCTGAGTAAGTCAGGCAAAAGAGCGCCTAAATACCCATGTTTCAGAAAAATCGCAGATGTGCCACTATGGATACGTAAATGAATGACTCTCTTTTCCGTCTGTCTGAAAGTGAGCAGCTTTGATTTCTTTGTGCCTCTATTGCTATATTATCTTTACTTGAGCAAATAAGTCTCAGGTGCTGAGAAAGCCTGGCTCACCCTGGGGTCCCTGAAAATGTAGTAATGGAAGATTTTGTGCACAAATCAGGAATAATCTGTTGCCCTTTCCTCTCCAAATTATTAACTTTCTCTTTCCAAAACTAAAAGCACTTGACACAGTCCATTTCTGATCATCTTATTAATTTCTTCCTGTTGACTTGCTATTCTTAACTTTAGAGGCTGGAGTATATTTAGCAAAGACTTTTTCAGAAGAATTATTCAGTGAGCAAACATCACTTTCAGCATTTGAAATAATTTGCAGGAAGTATTCAAGCCACACTACAACAATTTACATTTATATACTAATTTGCATATTATAAAATGTCCCAAGATGCTTCATGAAAGAAGAAAACGAAAACCAGTCAGAAGGGCTTTTGCCTGAAACCTTGACTTTCCTGCTCCTCGGATGCTGCCTGACCTGCTATGCTTTTCCAGCACCACTCTAATCTAGACTCTAGTTTCCAGCATCTGCAGTCCTCACTTTTGCCGAGGTAAAAGAAATGGGCATTAAGATGGGAGACAGCCAATAGGGATTTGAGATTAGAGATTAGAGGGTGCTCTTGAAGACTTGATGAAAAGATTGGTTTGAGAAAGCTTTTACAGATAAAAGAAATGCAGACAGAAAGGTTTATGCAGATGGCTTCAAAGAAAGCTGAGTGGTTAAAGGTCATCCCACCAACAGTTGGCTAGAGAGAGAGCAAAGAATATATAAAAGGTCAGAATTGGAAGAATGAAGGATATTTGATGTAGGGGTAACATTCAAGATGTTTTTAAACTTAATTACATCAAAACTTGTGGACCGTTTTCTAATAGAGTCGTTGTAGAGTAATAAAGTAAATGAAGGTAGCAAAGATAGCAATGCCACATACCAGCAGATGCTGCAAGGAAGTGTCATGTGAATAGGTAGATTACCTTGGCAGATTTGTGAATTTGTTAAATGCGTTTCTGTATTGTGAAAAGTGGTCCAGTTAAGGATTGTGCCAGATTTTCCACCAAAGAGTGCATTTTGCTTTCTCTGACCCTAAATAGCCAATCACCCTGCTTATATAGGGTACAGGACATTCAGAATTGACTCCCTAAAGTTGACTGTTGCTCTGCCTCATAGTGCCTGTCTGCCTTGGTTTTCCTGCTAATTCCATGTTGTCAATAGACAATTATTCTTAGATTTGAGCATGTAGATGCAGCTTGCTAAATGAATTTATCAACATTGGTGTGGCTGTAGATAAAACATTTGCCACTCCTTTAGGTGTGATTAATATTTACTATCAGGCCAGCCTGTTATGAGTAGGTTAATGAACAATCAGGCTTACCAGAGGGATTAAATATCCACCATATATATTCTGGTACTCATCAAGGGAGTTGAGGTCAGTACCCACTGCTCTTGAAATTTAGACTTTGTCATCAAATCATTTATAATAGCAACTGGTACATTCACCACCAATTTTACTACTGAGCTGTGTTTCACATAAAAGTAAAGAATGAAAAGCAGCATCGAGGACCACAGGACATAACCTCAGAATAAGGGAGTCACGTATTTAATGTGGAGATGAGGATGTTGTTTGGAGGGATATGGCCATGTTTAGGATTCTTTAATTCCAAGCTATATATTTCAATGACTCTCAGAGTAGTGAATTTGTGGAATTCTTTACCATGCAGGGCTGTAGTGGCTGTGTCGGTAAATATATTCAAGGCTGAGGGAGACAAATTTTTAATCAGTACAGGAATTAAGGTTTACATGGAAAAGTTAGGAAAGTGGTGTGGAAAGTCATGAACTCATTGAATGGCGGAGTAGATGCGACAGGCTGATTGACCTACTTCTGCTGCTACATGTTTTTGTGACCTAATGTCACGAGTCTTCCTATTTGTTCAATGCCAGACTGTGATGCAGCCTGTCACTACACCATAAAATCACTTAACATCTGAAATAGTAACCCATATTTAGTGCACGAATTATCAAATGTTACTCAATGTACTGTATGATGAGACAAAAAGATTTCTCGTTCTGTGCACAAATATCTTTTGGAAAGCATGTTCACTACATCTTGAATTCTTCATTCTCTCGTGTGGTTTATAATATTTGAATATTCCACAATTTCAACTTCAAATATATTATTGGTTCATTCTTAAAGAAATTTAACAAAATAGTAATAAATTATGAATCATTTTATTCATTATTGTTTTGCTTCATGCTCATATTTATCATGTGCCTTACACTTGAGTAAATAGCTTCTGCCAGGTCTTATAAATCATTGACATGCTGCTGGCATTTGTATTGCCCTAATTAATGCACCCCCTTTATATACTTATTCACCACCCCTCCCTGACTGAAATATATTCACATTTTAAAAAATTTTGGCAGTGACCACCACACTTGAGGAAGGCTGTGATATATTTTAATGATAACTTTTATAGATGAGCAGTCGGATTTTAAGTTCCCGACATGTGGGAGTACTGCGATCCAGTAAACTGTGAAAAAACCACAAGTAAATGCATTGCATACTTTATGGCCTTTTGGCCAAACCACTGCATTACCACATGAGGACAACTTAACCAATGAGGATGAGGAGGTGATTACCTGCAGGAGTCAATTTCAATTCCAGTATTTAAATGGGCATTCTAAGCAGCATTTAGATGGAATTTTGAATTGGGAACACAGAAAAAGTAATGGGCAGCATGGAATCCTGACATTTAAAAACTGAACCTCATTCTAGTTAAGCCTCCAGATTGCAATGCTGTAAGGCCCAGCAGGGAGAAACACTTCTGTGCTGAAAGCAGGAAGAAGACTGCTGGTGAATCAAAGAAGGTGTGGCTGGAGGTTGTCCAAGGAGTGGCAGATGGAGTTTAATTTAGATAAATGTGAGGTGCTGAATTTTGGAAAGACAAATCAGGGCAGGACTTATACACTTAATGATAAGGTCCTGGGGAGTGTTGCTAAACAGAGACCTTGGAGTTCAGATTTATAGTTCCTTAAATGTAGAGTCATTGGTAGATAGGATAGTGAAGAAGGTCTTTGGTACGCTTGCCTTTTTTGATCAGTGCATGGAGTATAGGAGTTGTGAGGTCATGTTGCGTCTGTGCGGGACATTGATTAGGCCATTTTTAGAATTCTGCATTCAATTCTGGTCTCTCTGCTTTAGGAAAGATGTTGTGAAACTTGAAAGGGTTCAGAAAAGATTTACAAGAATGTTGCCAGGGTTGGAGGGTTTGAGCTGTAGGGAGTAGCTGAATAGTCAGGGGCTATTTTCCTATGACTCTACGACTCTAGGTGCATTCACCTATGTTCAAAGTCATCCCCAACTCTTTCATTCTGTCTTCTCTGACCTACGCCAACACATCATTTCTCACTTTAACTTACCTTGTAGATACCATCCACTGTTTCCTTTCAGGAGATAGAAGCATAGAGATTGGTAAATTGGCCAAGACAACTTCCTGACAAACTGTTAATTTCTGTGCTTTCAAATCCCACCCATTCCCATGGCTGTCCATTGCTGTTAAAAGTTCACACATTGTCATGCAGAGGGAGTTCCAGTGTTCCATGTTAGACAAAGTTGAAGGCTCAGCCACTGTCACTTAAGGAGGATTTGAGGAGAACAAAGATGAAAAATGTATTATGGGCACAATCATTCAGAATATTATTAATAACTGATCCAAATCACCATGGTATTATACGTAAGGCAGAAGTCAGACTGAAAAGATTCATGCTGGGAAACATAGAATTTGGGAAAGGAATTGGATCGCAATGGCATATTCTAAAACTTTAGAGAGAAAGATAGATTACCAATGGCTGATGGTTGGACAGGGTACAGGAGTTGAAGATAGGCATTTTATTGAGTAGGATATTTGCAGCAATTTCTAAAAATACATTAATATAAGCTGGAGTAATTGAATCTCAGGAAATCAATAAGGAAGAGATTAAAGAAGCAAGAGATAGAGAGTATTCTAGAATCATTACTGCATGACTATCTATTGTCTTTTAATCTCCATGCACAAAAATACATTTTCAGAAAATGCATTTTCTAATCAGTCATATATTTTGAAGAAAAATATAGAATGAGATGTTGGCAATGGTTTTGCTATAACCCATCCGTTGGGTCTCTGTTATTTTTATTTTGTGGTAAGGTTATGTTCTGAGGAAGGATTACACCCAAACCATTACTATCTTTCACTTATATTTTTCTTGTTCCAGAGTTAATCTTTTTATATATTGACCTTTTGTTGAACTTTAAAGGATATTTTGCAGTAAATAAATGACAAAGGCATAAGACGTTAAAATATATGTACATGTATTCTTAAAAGCTATTTAAATCATTAATCTAAATGAAGCATCCTTATGTCAATGATAAATGAATATATGTGATTATGAGAAAATAGTTCTTACAACTTGGAAGAGATTAATAAATCATTCAACCTCATTATTGCGCATCAAATAACAAATTATGAGAGGCTAATGAAAAAATTAATTACAATTTTTATTTAAGAGAGGCGGGCAGAGAAGTACAAAAATTCCTTGAGAATGTGTTCAAGACAAGTGTCAACAGGAGGACATCAAGGAGACAATGATACTCTTAGAGTAAGATTTCGCTTGGTTATGAAAAAGGACAAGGAGCAATCCAGTGTAAGAATAATTAACTGGAAGAAAGGCAACTTCAAAGGGATGAGAATGAATCTGACCCAAGTTAATTGGAACCAAACATCAGCAGATTGAAACTGTAACTGATAAATGGATTTCTTTAAAGAAATAGTTTAAGTGCATTAATGGTACATTCCCAAGAAGGGAAAGGTAACGTAAACAAATCCAAAGCTCACTGGGCAACTAAAGAAATGAAGGTGCAGATTTTTTGCATGACTGTCAGCTTATCTGTTGTGCTAATAATGTTGAAATCCAGCCATCAGGCATAGCACTTCTCATTGTGTGTGTTAGTCATTTAAGCCATCAAATGCTTCCACTGAATTTGGGTTTTGGTATCCTGAGAGCATAGAATCCATAGTGCATCCATTATGTTTGCTAACAGCTAGTCAGAACTTTGTAGATTCATATGGATAGCCAGAGTATGCTATAGCATAGTGCTTTTATCGCTGGATGCATATTAATCCAGAGACCTAGGAAATGTTCCAGGAGCCTGGGTTTGAATCCAGTTACAGCAGATCATGGAATTTGAATTTAATAATAATCTGGAAATAAGAGTCTAATGATGACCATGAAACCATTGCCAATTGTCATGGAAAAAAAAGCTGCCTAGTTTAGTAATGTCCTTTAGAGAAGAAAATCTGCCATACCTACCTGGTCTGGCCTACATTTGACTCCAGATCAATAGCAGTATGCTTGACTCTCAACTGCCCCCTGGGCAATTAAGGATGAGCAATAAATGCTGGTCCAGCCAGCAACACCCACATCCTCTGAATGCAGCTAACTTCTAGAAGAAGTATCCTTTTTGATGTGGTGACGAGAAACCCTTAACTGTGAGTTAGCATCCTAATTGGGGCTATAGTTCTAAGTGGGATGTATCAGCAGAATGATCTACATATTTAAATGCATAAAACATTGGATGACAGAACTATTAATAAAGCGTTCACCAATCAGGACTTTATAAATAGGGGCACCGAGTACAAAAGGCAGGAATATTAAGTAGAGCCATCAGTATCAAATCTTAGGAAGGCTGTGAAGACATTAGAGACAGTACAGAAAAGATTCACAAAATGGTTCTAGGAATGAGAAACTTCAATTCCTGAGGGGTGTAGACAGAGTAAATAGAAAGAAATTGTTCCCATTGGTAGAAGATTTTAAAATCAGATGTAACAGATTCAAGGTCACTGGAAAAAGAAACAACGAGTCGTAGAGTCATAGATGTCTATAGCACAGTAAAACCCTTTGGTCCATTGAGTCTGCACTATTTGAAAACAACCACATTTGTGGGCGGCACGGTGGCACAGTGGTCAGCACTGCTGCCTCACAGCACCAGAGACCTGGGTTCAATTCCCGACTCAGGCGACTGACTGTGTGGAGTTTGCACATTCTCCCCGTGTCTGCGTGGGTTTCCTCCGGGTGCTCCGGTTTCCTCCCACAGTCCAAAGATATGCGGGTCAGGTGAATTGGCCATGCTAAATTGCCCGTAGTGTTAGGTTAAAGGGGTAATTGTAGGGGTATGGGTGGGTTGTGCTTCGGCCGGTCGGTGTGGACTTGTTGGGCCGAAGGGCCTGTTTCCACACTGTAAGTAATCTAATCTAAAAAAAAACTATTCCAGTTCCATTTTCCAGCACTTCGCCTATTGTCTATATGCCTTGCCATTGCAAGTATGACTTGAGGAAAACCTGTTTCACTCAGTGAGTGATTAGGACTGGAATGAACTGGCTCCATGTGGGAGACAAGGTCAACTGTGGTTTTCAAAGGGATTGAGATCATTACTTAAAAAGGAAAAGCTTGCAGGGCTATGAGGAAATGATAAGGGAGTATAGCCAACAAATACATGACAGGCCAAATGAACATTTTCTACACTATTAAAAATCACACAACACCAGGTTATAGTCCAACAGGTTTATTTAGAAGCACTAGCTTTCGGAGCAATGCTCCTTCATCAGGTGATTGTGCAGGAAAGATTGTAAGACAGAACTTATAGCAAAAGTTATTTGCTTTTAAAATCTGATTTTTAAATCAATTATATATTGATTTCAGTTACATCACACAGTAAACTTTTGCTATAAATTTTGTCTTACAATCTTTACTCCACAATCACCTGATGAAGGAGCAGTGCTCCGAAAGCTAGTACTTCCAAATAAACTTGTTGACTATAACCTGGTATTGTGTGATTTTTAACTTTGTACATCCCAGTCCAACACTGATGTCTCCAAATCATTTTCTACACTGTAACCATTCTATGATTCTAGAATGGAACTATGTTTTATATATATGCAATGTGACCCAGGCATCAATCATAAACTAACTTTACTTAAATGTTTTAAAAAGGATTTCAAACCAATGCATCCCAATAGCTATAGAGAGTGAACAAGGTGTGCATATGGAGGAGCCGGTGTTGGGCTGGAGTGGTCAAAGTTAAAAATCAATCAACACCAGGTTCTGGTCCAACAGGTTTATTTGGAAGCACAAGCTTTTGGAGTGCTGCTCCTTCATCAGGTAGCTGTCTGTGTGCACAAGCCACTCTAGATCCTATCACAAACAGATCTTCCAGATTGGAATGTTAGCATTGATTTGGTTATTTTTATCTATTAAGAAATAAATACAGTTCCATCGTTAAAGTGGTTTGTTGTCGAGTCGAAAAGTGTGGCACTGGAAAAGCACAGCAGGTCCCAGGCAGCATCCGAACAGCAGGAGAATTGATGCTTCGGGCATAAGTCCTTCACCAGGAATGTCCTAATGAAACACCACACTTTTCGACTCTGATTCTCCAGCAGCTCCAGTCCTCCCTTTCTCCTTAAAGTGGTTTATAGCCTGGTCCATTCTCTATGATTATGTATTTCTCTCAATGTTTCCTCAGTGTTTATATCAGACAGGTTCATCCAAAAATTATTAATATTTTGGGTAGAATCCTGCAAAGTCTTATTGTCTCCAAAAAGCTCTTAGTAACTTTTTGAGATTATTGTGTGAATTTAATTTGAAAATGATGTTTTATAGTCTCACACAACCCTTTTTGTTCTCCCCTATCTTTCACAGATCTGAGAAAATACTTCCCATAAAGATTTATTCCAAGAGATCCTGGATGCAAAAGCTTTGTCACATTTTCAATTTGCCATATGCTTTAGAAACGAGGCCTACTTTCCTTCTCAGTTCCTTCAAATTTGGCGAATAAATCAAAACTTTATGTTAATAGTAACTTATGGCCTAGCATTAGAGTTGAATTTATATTCTTTGTAATAATGCAATAACACATGCTCCATAAATGTTATTTTGCACTTGCCCACTAAACACAATAAATAGGCCAGCATTCTGCTGTTTCCTAATCTCGTAAAAAATGATTAAATTAAGAAAGGTGGAGTATGATTAGAAAAAACTAAAAAGCCAATTTCCATTTTTATTTGTTCAGAATCTTCCAAATTTCAAAAAAAGGGTTTGGTAAAAGTGAGCGGAAAAGGTCTTAAGGTCTTATTAAAGATCATTAGTGACAAATTCATACATGTTTATACAGCTGCAGAGACACATTGAAAAGCCTAAATTTATTCCAGGTCATCTTCCAGAACAGCAGTAAAGAAATGTACTGCACAAACTATCTGAGATCATGGATTATTGTAGTTATTTCCCAGTAAATATACTGCTCGGTGGAACAAAAAAAACAATAATAGTAATAACAACTACTTGTATTTATTTGGAAACATATATATTATGTATAGTAAAAAAAACTTGACACTGAGCCACATAAGGAGATATTAGGTCAGATGACAAAAAAACTTGATCAGAAAGATAAATTTTGAGCAGTGTCTTAAAGGTGGCAGGCCAGGTAGAAAGGCAAAAGAAAATCCAGAACTTGCAACTTAGGGAACCAAAGGCACAGCCACAAGGTGAGGTGCAGACATAGAAAGGGAGAAACACCCTGGAGTGATTTGAAAACAAGAGTCAGAGTTTTAAAATCAAGGCCCACTTCAATGGGAGCCAGTGTAAGTCAGCAAGCACAGAGGTGATGGTAGAATGAGACATGTTTTGAATTAAGACACAGATAGGAGAGTTTTTCAGGACCTCAAGTTTGCAGAGAATAAAACATGGGAAATGAGTCAAGGCTGCATTAGAATATTTGAGACCCTTCAGTCCAACTCGAGCATGCCAACAAGATATCCTAAACTAATCTAGTCCCATTTGCCATCATTCGGCCCAGATCCCTCTGAACCCTTCCTATTCATATACCCATCCAGATGCCTTTTAAATGCCGTAATTGTATTAGCTTCCACCACTTCCTCTGGCAGCTCATTCCATACACGCACAGTTTCTGTGCTGTACATCTCTAAGACTCTATGAGCTGATTCAGGGGTGAAGTTGGGCAATACCGAAAAGGTGGAAAAAGGCAGCTTTAGAGAGAACAGAAATGTGAGACTAGAGGCCCAGACTGACTTCAACTCAATCTATTGCCCTGGAGAGAGTTGGAGTTGTGAGTTAGGGAACCATTTGGAGAGGGGAAATGAAAAGAATGATTTGAGTGTACCAATTTTTAATAGGAAGACATTTCTTGTCTCATAGTACTAGGTGCCAGATAAGCAATTTGATAATTTAGCAGCAGTGCAAGAGCTGCGGAAGGTGATGATGAGGTGTGCATATGTTGTCAGCATACATGTGAAAACTAGAGGAAAGTATGACACTAAGGCCAGAAGATAGATGACCCATAAGGTATCACCCAACAGTGAGCATACAGCAATCATAGCTAGTATTTATTTATGACCTTAAGTGTGACCAAACTGTGATATCTAGTCATGAAGACATTTTCATACAAGTAAAAGTCAAGGTCACTTCTCTCCTGAACCTTTTGTATCATAGAAGTCTTCCAGGATTCTGTGATAGATTGTCACCAGAAATTTCCTCAGAGCTATTCTCATTCTGCCACAATACCTATGTTGGAATACAGGAAAAACCTCATTTACATTTAAAGAAATGATCCATCAAAGGAGCAGGGGCAACTTCAAGGACATTATCACCTGGTAAAAGTACCCCTCTGTGGTGCCAATTATAGAAATGAGTCAAGGCCCCATTAAAACCATTACAATCTCCCACCCTCACTGAACTCTCTGTTCAGCCCTCACTGCTGCTCCTTAAGTCCTTGGGATAGAACCCAAAACAGATATGGTAAGCACCTGGTTCGCTAGCAGATCTGACAGGACCATATGCCACACTCTTCTCTCATCCACCAACACAATTATGGGAGTATCAACAACAATGACAAGGAATTGATGCATTTCTTTGTCACTACAGTTGTGACTATCCAATCAGCTGGTTTTGATGTTTTACTCATTTCTTCTAATCCACAGAGCTAAAATTCCTCTAAGGTTCTTCCCTGTCGTAATCTGGAACTTGCAACTTACTTTGGTTTCTTTCCTACCTCCCCTTATATTGTTTCTCGTCACATCTTGGGACCACCATCTGCTCTCATAACTACATTCTCACTAAACTGCTGACCACCTAACTTCAACTTTAGCTGATACTATTGGTTTTCTCTTCTCAAGTACTATCTCATTTTCTTCAAATCTGTCTGTCAGCCCACGCCTCAAACCTGCAAACTACTCCTCCATCTCCAGCTTCCCTTTCCACTCAAAGAATTCATTCTGAGCATTCCAAGTATGAATTCCTCCAATCAGGTTTCCATCCATAACATCCATACCACAGTACTAAAATGGTTCTAATCAAACTCACAAGTGAGACCCTAGATGACTGTGACAAAAGTAAACTATCCCTCTTCATTTTTTTAACCTGTCTTCAGCCTCTGATGTAGCTGACATTTATAGCGGGCATCCTCATCCAATGCCTGTCCATTATCATCCAGCTTTCACCAGGTTTCATTCTGAGCTATCTAATGTAGCCAGAATATCATTTATACTGGCTTACCTTCATTCTTCCACACCATTACCTTTTGACTGCCCAAGGAGGTACCCTTGGTCGCCTCTTGGTTTTCACTTATATTCTACACTTTGGCAACATCATCCCAAAGAAGTGTTTGTGTTCATAGGTAAACTCACAACACCAACATCAAACTCAAAAGGTCTTTTTGACACTCCACTATTGCTAAATTGTCAGACTGCTCATCTGACAAGCCGTAATGAAAATTTCCTCCATTTAAGTATTGCAAAGGACTGAAGTCATTGTTGTCACCATCTCTCCTCCCATTCCAAAGTCCATTTCCTGAGTGCAGACTCCAAACCTCTCCCTGTAAACTGTAACATTAATCAGTCTGTTCAGACCGTTGGTGGCTTATCTGAATCTGAGATTAGCTATGGCCACATATTCACCTCCACCCGAAGACTGTAAACTTCCACCTCCATAACATTACTTGGCTTCACCCCTGTCTGCTCTTATCTGCTGCTGAAACCTTCATCCAAGACTTTCCTACCTCTACCAGCCTCTCACATACCATCTTCCATAAACTTGAAGTTATTCAAAACTGCCGCTGCCCAAATCCTTAATCGCGACAAGACCTACACATCCATTACCCACTCACATTCATTTGCTTCCAGTTAAGCAATGTCTCAATTTTAAAATTCTCATCTCTATTTTCAAATCCCTACATAGCCTCATTCATCCATTTTTCTGTAAACTCCAGCTACAACCCTCTCATACAACTGTACTCTTTTCACTCTAGCATTTTGAACATTCCAATTTCATTATAACCAATTAATAACTGGAACATAAGTGGCAATGAAGTTCAACTTAGATAAACATGAGGTAAAATGCACACCACACGAGGCAATGACAATCTCCAATAAAGAGAAAATTTAACCAACTATCTCCCTTTAACATTCCATAGCATCACGATCACAGAATCCCAGGCTATCAACATTCCAGTGGTTACTAATGACTAGAAACAGAACTAGATTAACACGACGGTTGGAGGAAGAGCAAACACGACGGTTGGAGGAAGAGCGCCTCATCCTCCACCTAGGAACCCTCCAACCACAAGGGATGAACTCGGATTTCACCAGTTTCCTCATTTCCCCTCCCCCCACCTTGTCTCAGTCAAATCCCTCGAACTCAGCACCGCCTTCCTAACCTGCAATCTTCTTCCTGACCTCTCCGCCCCCGCCCCGCTCTGACCTATCACCCTCACCTTAACCTCCTTCCATCTATCGCATTTCCAACGCTCCTCCCCCAAGTCCCTCCTCCCTACCTTTTATCTTAGCCTGCTGGACACACTTTCCTCATTCCTGAAGAAGGGCTTATGCCCGAAACGTCGATTCTTCTGTTCCCTGGATGCTGCCTGACCTGCTGCGCTGTTCCAGCAACACATTTTTAGACATCTAAATACTCTGGCTACAACAGCAGGTCAGTGTAGAAAGTCTGCCATAAACAACTCACCTCCAGTCTTCCCAACATCTGTCCACCATCTATCAGACACAAGTCAGGAGTATGATGGAATACTCTCCATTTGCCTGAATATTGAAACTTCAACCACAGTCTAGATGTTCAATACCTTACAAAACATTGTAGTCTGCTTGAGTGGCACCCAATCCATCTTCAGCATTTACTCCCTTCACCAGTGACATGCAGTGGCAGTAGTGTTTACTATGTACAAGATGCACTCCAGTAACTCATCAAGATTCCACAGACAGCATCTTCCAAACTTTCATAACTGTACCACCTAAAGGACAAGTATAGCAAATACACAGGAGCACCATCACCTGACTTGGAAGTTTAGTTGGGGTAAGGAACAAAGGGATCTTAGTCTACAAATATAGCAGTCATCAAAAGTTGCACCCAGGTCAACAAAGCCTAAAAATGCCAATGAAGTACTATGTTTTATTTCTAGAGGGGTAGGACGGAAAAGTAGCAAACTTTTGCTAAGTGTGTATGAAACATTGGTTAAACCACAATGAAGAGCAGTGTGTGCAGTTCTGATTAAAAAGATACAAAGATGCTGGATAGGATGCAAAAAAGAACTTAGAAAAAGATACCAGAAATATATGGGTATATATATCAGGAAAAGCTGTTTTCCATCTCTTGTGAAAAAATAAGTCTGAGAGATGACATGATAGAAGTTTCTCTGGGCTCCCTCTCCAACTATCCGCTCACTCCTTTTCCTTCCACCCTCCCCATCAACATAAATATTACCTTTTCCTCGCTGCTTCTATTTCTGAAGAAGGGTCACAGAACTCAAAACGTTAACTCTGTTTGCTCTCTATATGGACTGCCAGACCTGCTGAATTTCTTTAACATTCTCTGTTTTGTTTCAGATCTCCAGCATCCACCGTTCTTTATTTTATTATAAAACAAGTAGCAGTAATACCTCGGGTTCTGCATGCCCTTGGATAAAAGAACGAGCAATATGTTATGTCAAGAATGCCATCATCTCTCAGATCCACACTGAGAGAATAGCCAATTTCATGCAGACTCACATAAACCAGACCAACAAATGGAACAGTCAAGTAGCCATCACAATTTGACTGTAGTATTTAGTAATTTTGAGGTGTATTGTAATGATGGCTCCATAAATATATGGAGAAATTGGAATTTACTTTCTGCTCTTGCATAGCCCATAAACACAATTTTGCTCTGAAAGGTCTGAGGCAGGCAGACCAACTGGCAATGGGGTTCCTCCCTCCAGTTACTGGGACAGACATGCTACTTCCTGTCCTTATGACCCAGGCTTCCTCTACACACTTGCAGGTTGGGAAGTCTTTTTTTCCCCGCTAGCAGCCATGAGCATCTCCTTTACCATTGCAGGGAAAGAGAAAGCTGCCCCAGCTTTAGCATCAACCAGAGGGGAATACCACATAGGAGTTCATGGAAGAAATCTCATAGATCACTTTAGTGTTACTAAGGGACACACATGGCTTGCTTTTCGAATGTTTGTGAAAGTTGTTTTGCTATTAATTGAAGGAACATAGGCTGACAAGCTCAGTATAATATGGTGAATATCTGTGAATACATCTGGTTTACAGGAGTGCAGGTTAATTAATGTCAAAAATTAAGAGTAGCCTTAGGCCTGGTTTAACCAATGGGAAACGTGATGCCAGGTGAACTGATTGTTTTGAGGGAGTTCTGGCAGAACTAGATTATGGTGTCAAACAGAGTAGAAATGAAAACAGGACATGGATGAGGGTTTTCTCACTGTTCATGTTGTGAGGTCTGCTAACTCCTCACAGATACCTCAGCCTAGACTGCCAGCTCCAAGTAATCATTCTCTTTTTCTTCCGCTAAGAAAGGCCAAATTGACTTTCAATTTAGTTTCTCTCCTCGTTGCATTGTTATGTTGTACAAAATGCAGGAAACCATCAATGTGCACATCTTTGAAGGAATGTACTGGAGGACACCCCAGGGCAATCAAATCAATGCAATGGCATCTTTAGAAGATCAATGATTTTCTCAATGGTAGAGTTGCAGCAGTTGTACCATTTCTCTACATGCCTTCAAATGATATACTTTGTCACAATGGATACAACAAGTTGGTGTTGTGAACAGTAGAGGCACCTGAGACAGCAGAAAATTGAATGAGCCATGCTAGCTTCCAGGGAACCTTGTTCACATTTGGGTGAAGTGTTTACAGTGATTGCAGATGAGTTGTACATTGAAGGAGTGGAAACCCTTTCTGAATTCCCCCATTTGTTGTAGCAGTGTCTTAAAGGCCACATAGGTGCTGAACACCACAGCTGCACCTAAGGAAATGTAGGAGAAGAGACAAAACTGACAGCCTGCTGGAGCTGACTAGCTATCAATGGAAAAGATATTCTTGCATGGAGTACATCTATCACCTGCATTATCAAGTGTGGACAGCCAATTAAGAAAATCAATAAGTATCTCCATCTAATGCATGAAAGGAGCTAGTGGCACTGAAATTGAGAAAGACTATTACCTTCCCTGCAATGAGCCATGAGACTCTTGGGATTTGAGGTCTTCATTCAGAAGAGTACATATGTCTTTAACCATCTGCTCTAAGAGTCTTCTACAGCACCACTGCTCCAATAGATCTAAGGAGCCATGTTTTTGTGTGAAAACAACATCAAGTTATATTTATATAAAATCTTTAACTGAATAAAATACCACACAGGAGATTTAGAAGATATATGACATCAAGAGATATCAAATGCTTGGCCAATAGAAGGTTTTCCAGATGCCCTAAAGGAGAGAGATATGTGTGAAGGGCAAGAGAGGTGTGAGGAGAGTGTTCCTCTTACAGCCTAGGCAGCTGAAAGCATGTCCACTAAAGGTAGAGTAATTAAAATCTGGAAATCTCACAAAGCCAAAAATTATAACGGACTAGATATTTCAGGAGGTTTTGAGACAGGGAGAGATTTCAAATATAGAGAGGCAAAGTTATGAAAACAATCCTGAGAATTCTAAAATCACATTATTACTTGATCAGATGCCAATTTAGGTCAGTGAGAATAGGGATGAGAGATGAAGGATTTGGGTTAGATTTAATGTGGTGATGACACCTCATCTATTATTTGGACAACCTGTAGGAGACTCATGTCATAGAGTCTTACAGCATGGAAACAGACCCTTCAGCCCAACTTGTCCATGCCAACCAGGTTTCCCAAACTGAGCTAGTCCCATTTGCCTAATCATGGCCCATATACCTCTAAACCTTGCTTATCCATATACCTGTCCAAATACCTTTTAAATACTATGATTACACTCACCTCTACCATCTCCTTTGGCAACTCGTTCATTTACACAATCCTGTGCGAAAACGTTGTCCAAAGTCACTTATAAATCTTTTCCCTCTCACCTTAAACCTATGCTCGCTACTTTTGGGCTCCCCTGCCCTGGGGAAAAGACCTTAGCTATTCACCTAATCCATGTTCCTCATGACTTTATAAACCTCAATAATATCACCCCTCAGCTTCCTACACTCATGGGAAAAAAGTCCCAGCCTACCCAGCCCCTCCTTATAACTCAAACCATCCAATTTCAGTAACATCCTTATAAGTCCTTTTTGTACCTTTTCCAGTTTAATAACATCTTTCCTATAGCAGGATGACCAGATTTGTATGAAGTCCTCCAAATGTAGCCCAACTAATGTCTTGTACAGTCATAACATGACGTCCCAACTCCTGTACTCAATGCTTTGACCAATGAAGACAAGTATGCCAAATGCCTCCACTATCCAGTCCAAATGTGATGCCACTTTCAATGAACAATATACCTGCACCCCTAGGTCTCTCTGTTCAACAACACTCCCCAGACCTACTGTTAACTATATTACATTGGGGAGGTTCAGTGAAATTAAGTGTTTAACAGCACTTAACTGACCAAATGACCTTTCCAGAGTTTAAAATCCCGAGGGAGGAAGTTGCATCCCCAAGAGCTGACAATTAATCAGAGGTTCACAGCTCACCGTTCAGCATAGCTGCTGCTGTAATGTTCTAAGGATTCCACTAGAGATTGTTGCTGGACTTCTGGATAGAGATGAACAATAGCATGTTGGAATTGCAGGAAAAAAGTAAATAGAGTAGGAAAGGCCGTCAAAGTTAAGACCGGAGGATAGTTTTCAGCAACCAATATGACATCAAGTTTACAAATGGGAAGAACTATGGATGCTGTAAATCAGAAACAAAAACAGAAATTGCTGGGAAAGCTCAGCGGGTTTGGCAGCATCTGTGAAGAGAAATCAGAGTTAATGTTTCAGGTCCAGTGACCCTTCCTCAGAACTTTACAATGGACCCATTTCAATTCAGACAATTGTCAAGGAATGGAATAGAATTGGCAGCTAGGAAATGAAGCATGGAGTGGGAGCTGAAAACAATGCCTTCAGTCTTCCCAACATTTCATTTGAGGGAATTTCTTCTTAGTCAGTAACGGGTGTTGGTAAACAGTCTGACAATTTAACAGTACAAGTGTCAGGAGAGGTGACGATGAGGGAAGACTGCGTGTTGTCAATGTACTTATGGAAACAAATATTTTGCTTTCAGATGATGTTGCTGAGGGACAGAATGTAGATGAGAAATGCAGGGCAGGAGATGTGCAGAGGTAGAGATTTGGGAGATACCCATCTTACAAGATGAAAACCTATTGAAAGTGATAATTTGAATTTAGGCGAGAGCAGATGAGAACTGTCCCAATCAGATGGGTAGTGTTGGAAAGGTCTCTGCTGATAATTGTGCCTTCTTCTGTGTCCTGACCCTTGTCTGTTTGCAATGTATAGCTGCTCATATGGCTGCAATTTTTCTACTTCCAGCTGGTCACTGCATAAGTAATAATGTGCCCAAGTGCAATTCACATCTGGAATCTGCGTAGCTCAGATTTCCTGGCTTAAGACAATTTAAACAAGTGGGCAATCAGTTGAGCACAAACCTCGACTACACCACTCTATTATGCATAACTACTTATGCATTCTAATTCATTGTCAATAAAGAAAAAATGTGATTGCTTACAGTAGTGATAGGTAAATTCTACACACCATTTCTCAGTGAATTCTCTACTTTTTTTACCTGAAAGGGTTAGCTTTTCCAATGCTTCCTGTTGAAAGTAGCATTTCATATAGAAACATAGTCGTAGAATCATAGAATCCCTTACAGTCTGGAAGCAGGCCATTCTGCCCACTGAGTTCACACCATCCTTCCAAAGAAAAACCCACCCATCTCCTACCCTATCCCTGTAACCCTGCATTTCCCATGGCTAACCCAACCAGCCTGCACTTCCCTGGTCACTATGTGCAATTTAGTACGGCTGATACATATTTCTGGACTGCGGGAGGAAACCGGAGCAGGGTGAAACCCACACAGACATGGAGAGAACTTGCAAACTCTTCCCTTTCCTCACCCCCTCAGTTCCTGGCAGTTTTCTTCTACACCACAATCAAGCTAAGACTGTCTCGCTTCCTACCCAGTTCAAGCTAATTCTCTTTTTTCACACACCTACTCCATTTGACCCAGAATTTACTGTTTCCCTTTCACATCTCCAGCTGGCTTCCACTCGGTCCCTGCTTCTCTTCAGTAAATGTAGGTACTATGCCTTCATCCACCTAGCTTCTCATGAATGGAAGCAGTTCTCATTTATATAAGAGGGATGGAATAAACTGCATTACAAACCAGTTTAAGCTGGTTGATTGTAGGGAAACAGGTCGCCTGGTGTTTGTTTAATAAAACTTCTGTAGGCCCACTAATGTTTAGTACCGCTATATTCATTTCTGGTATTAAAGGAGCATAGTGAGTGGAAACTTGGACAATCTACTCTATTTTTCTTGTGTTAGTATGGAAGCATTAAGTGAATATTGCACATTTACTTCATTTACTACATTGCCCTTTAGGAAAATTGTACTCTTAGAACCACTGAAACTAATTATACAGCAAGCTCATCTTTGGAGCTTATTAAGGTCACAATTTAATTGCAAATCTGGCTTTAATTTTTACTTGCAAAATAGTTTTACAATCTGGTCCTTACAGACTTTTGTTCCCACAATTTAGAAGGTGTTACTTCATAAATCTTGAACATCTTTTTCTCCATATGTTAGATTAATTACTTCAAAGTTGAAGACTTGTGACTAATAGCTCTTTCACATTTCTACTAAGCAGTATTGGAAAAAATAAAGACCAAGAGAATTTCATGGAATCAGGATAAATCATTTTAGGATGCAATTCTGGAGTTGGCATAGAACAATTACATAATAACTGATGTGTATAAGAAGCACCAAGGAGAGTCCTTCAGCTATGATCTACAGATAACCTTCAACAATCAGGGTACCCTCAAATTCTTTAGCACATCAACTTTCTGACTATCTGGCAATTCATGTAGAATATGTTGTTCCTGCAATGTCCAAATATATCACTCAGATTATTGATCATAAAACCATTGTGTTATGTCTGATTTTTGAAGCAGACTGTTACAGTAACAGCAAATCAAGCAGCAGTTTTCTGTACTGGCCAAAATCCCCTATTATCCTGGCAGCATGATGTATTTGTACACATTCTGAAAGTGTGCACATTTCCTATAACCAGAAAATTATTACTTAGTGAATACGTAGGTTGGATGTAATCGTAATAACTACCTAACAAAAGTTATTGTCAAATCTCATGCCTACTACTGATTCATATTTTAATAAAGTTTGGACTACCAGTACGTATATAAGAATTAGTGGATCTTGCACAGGGAGACTCATGGACAAAATTGTCACAAACATGGCTCTTTTTGCTGCAACTGTCTTTCTGCTTCTCTCCGTTCTTTTACTATTCGTTTCCACCTTTCCTTCCAGTCTTTTTGTGTTTTCCCTATTTATCATTTGTCATCTTTGACTTCAGTTGTTTTCCATCTCTCTATTCCCTTGGTGTTCCATATCTGTCACTGTCTTAACATATTTCTCCTGTTTCTTTTCTCTTCAACTTCAGTTTTTACAGTTTATCCTTACAAGGCACAGAGCACATGGCTAGACTGATTATAAAGTCTGAACAGGGAGAGAGAAGGAGGTTCTGCAGTATTTTTGGGTACAAACTTGCTGATGCTCAGAATCTAAACTGGGAAGGAGCAGGAGCTCAAATCATAAGGAAATTGGGACTAATTTCTAGCCTGGAATGGAAGAGCTTGGAAGAAAGTGAGGTTTAAAACCTGGCTTTGGAATGGAGCAGAGTGCAAGCATCTAACGGTTTGTTTATTTTCTCATAATTTTGTGCTGGCTGATGTGTTTGCTCAGTTTTTACTTTATTCTCATCATGGAAAGTGGCCAAAAAGGTGTTTTGTGATGCTGGGAGTAAAGAGGCAATGGATGCATTAAAAAAAAAATCAATTGAGGAACATAAAGTGATAACAAGCAAAATAAAAAAAATGAAACAGTCTGCCTGAAGAAAAAAAAGAGGAGAATCTCTTTGGACTTTGTCCATGTGAATGAATCATCTGAGCAGCCAATTGAAAGACAGACAAATTGGACTGTATGTCCACAATGGATCCACCAAATTGTTCTCCTTCACCTTGGGTTGTCTGCATAGGGAGACAAAGGGAGACTGTGATCTCCACCCAGTGAGAAATGATGCAGTTACCAGGAGGGAACAGGATAATGAAATGCCAGTGAGAAAAAGTATTGTGGCAAGACAAGAAAAACATCCCTGCCAGTAGGCAAGGAAGACAGGTAAAATAGAGTAATAACTTTTTTTTAAAATGCTCTGACTACCGGTCCCCAACCTGTCTCCTATATTGTTATGGTGGCCAGGCAATGACAGCCAGCCTGCCTGGCTTCAAGTGACCAACGAACACCAGGAAGAACTGTAATGTGTGTATCAGAGGAAGGCTTCAGTAAGGCAGGCAACCTTACATGCGCAGGCTGTTGTTGGACAAAATAGTGGAACCCCCCTTGCAGGAAGGGTCTGTGTCCATCAGAGATGCTCTCACTTCAAGTTCATACCCTCTTTTCATCTGTCACACTGACCTTTAAAACTCAAATCCCAACATCCATTCCTGACTTTGCTGACATCTACTGGCTAGGATCACCCAAAATTCCTGATTTAGCTGTAGCACAAGTTCCATCACTGCTGTATCTCACATCCAATCAGATTGGCTAGCAGCTCTTTAGGGCAACTCTTCCTTTCCATATGGGGGCCAAAATTTCATGCTGAATCAAATAAAGATGTTCCCAACATGGTATCACTGTAACACAGCTGGGTTTTAGTTTGCTGCATGGCTACTAGACTTTTCAGTTCAGAAGGCAGGTATTCCCTATCCCTCTCCTGCCCTCCTCCCATTAAAATCTATCCCACAGAAGCTTGAAAACACACAGTGAGTTCATAACGTACTGTAGTAAATCAAAACAATATACAAAATAAACACAGTCCAACTTACACCTTCTCCCTTTCCCAATACAACATTCTACTCCTTGGCCTAAGTTGAAAAATTGGTCACAGACGTAACGAGTATTGCTTTGAATGCAACGACAAGCCCTATTCTACCAGTTTTTTTCAGTTTGTGGATGTGAGCATCAATGGCCATTCCTAATTGCTCTTCAGAAACTGAGCTGCCTTATTGAACCGCTGCAGTCCATTTGGTACAGGTATACCAACTGCTCCATGTTTTTGACTCAGCGACAGTGAAGGAACAGCTGTATCGTTCCATGTCAGGATGGTTTTTAGCTTGGAGGGGAATTTGCAGGTGATGGTGTTACCATGTATCTGTATTCCTTGCCCTTACAGGTGATAGAATTTGTGGGTTTAGAAGGTACTGTAAAATGAGGCTTATCAAATTCATAAAACACATTTTTCAGATGGCACGTACTGCTGCCATTGTGTATTGATGTTTCAGAGAGTGAATATTTAACGTGATGGATGAATTATGGATTAATCCCCCTCATTGCGAATGTAGTTGTTTCAGTGTTAATTTGAATGATTATTGCATACAGCCAACAGTAAACACACGGTTGGACAGCTGTACTGCTGTGTAGGAGGAGCAAAATTATGAAAGGTGTGCATGAGCTTATGCAAGCAGCACCAACTAAACAGCAGACGTATTATGAAGCATTCTTACAAAAATACCAACATGAAGAACACTCAAATAATAGCACAATGTGATAAAGTTTATATATAGATTTTCTGACACTGCACTAGAGATCTTCATGTAGGAGATGGAAAGATGAAAATCTATCCACTAGGGGTAGAAAATCTTCTAAACCACTTTGTTGAAGCCAAGGGACTAGATGATTATTGTGGGCAATGCCACCTGTCTAGCCCTAAGAATAACCAGGTGTCCATTCCTGACAAACACATTATCCGAACTCATACTCACTTCCTCCTTTCTTTTTCGCAGGTTGAGATTGTGAACCTGAGGCAGTAGCACTAACCAGTGCGAGACAAGTATGGTAGCATGTCCATAACCCTATAAGCAGGGATAAGAATGGCTGAGACAAAAGGACTGGAACATTTTATGATAAGGAAGTATGTACAAATTTTTGCACAAATTGGCAAGTCCCATTGTTCATAGACCTCAGTGGTCTATGCAAGTGTTTATGCTCCCCTCTAGCTTCCTCCCAACGTTTATTTAAACCATATCAACATACCTATTTACTCCTTTCTCTCTCATGTGCTCCTCTAGTTTCACTTACATGCATCTAAGTTAATTAGCTCAACTACCGTTTATGATAGTGTGTTCTCAGTCTTATGACTTCCTTGGGTAATGTTTGTCCAATTTCATTATTGGATGTATTAATGACTAATATATTTGATCGTCAGTAGTTTTTAACTTCCTTACAAATAGAAACATCTTCTCTCGGTCTATCTGGAGAAAAGAACTTTGCACAGCACTCCAGGTGGTTGATCCAAGGTTTAACCCAAATTTAACATGATATCCCTGTTTTTCAATTCTCTCTCTACAAAACTAAACGCTAGTGCTTTGTTTGCTTACTTTAAAAAAATGGTTAAGTTCTTCAGGATTTATGTCTCTGTATTCAATCACTTTGTTTCTCAAACCCATTTGAAACTCAATATTAAAGTAGTATGTGATCTTCTTATCCTTCCTGCCAAAATACACCTCACACACCACTGATCTGTATTCATTTGCCAATTAAACACTTACTTTGTATGTTTATTAATGCCTTCTGTTGTATCACCAACTTCCTTTGTACTAACCTTATCCTTTATCATTAATATCCGAGGGCTTACCATCAACCAGAAACTGAAGTGCACTGGACATAAAAATACTGTGGCTACAAGAAATCAAAGGCTGAGGCTTCCAATTATTTAATTTATCATTTAACTTCCTAGATCGGTCTACAATCTACAAGGCATAAGTTATGCACATGCTGGAATACTTCACACTTTTCTGGATTAGTACAGCTCTAACATTACTCAAGGTCAACATTGTGCAGGAAAAAGCAGCCCAAATGATTGGCACCCCATCCATCACAGTAAATATTCACTTCCTCCACCACTACACATAATGGCAGAATTATGAACCATCTACAAGATGCATTGCATCAAGTAACCAAGCCTTTTTCAACAGCACCTTTCAAACCTGCAAGACATCCAGCATACCAGTAATTGAGACCAATGAAGGTATGATGTCACAACTGCAGGGAAAGCAGCTGATTGGTGAGTAGGTTTGATATTTTCAGTATTTAACGTGAAAGTTAGTATTTAGTTTGTGTTTACATTTTAAGTTTTTGTTCCTTTTTCTCCTACGAAATAGCTTGTTACATTGTGTATATCGAATCTCATTCTAAGGGTAACAAATAGATTTTATAGTTAAAGGATAGAGGGTCAGAAGAGTCAAGTGGAGAGTACATCCTGCAGTATTTATGAAGTTATGCAAATACCATGTGTGCCAGACAAATGCATCTGCAGGATGTGTCTCCAGCTGCATAAGCTTGAGTTCCAGGCTTTGGAACTTGGTCGCTTATAGAGTCACTGGTGTGCATTTGTGAGACCGAGGATCACTTGGACAGCACGTAGATGGAGGTGGTTACATAAGAACTGTTCCTAGTCCACGAGTAGACACATTCAGCCCTTCTGGTTTGCTCAGCCATTTAATCCGATCATGGCGAATTTCATCTTGGCCTCACCTCCACTTCCCTGCCCACTCCCCGTAACCCTTTGACTCATTATTAATCTATCTCCTCCTTAATTTATTCAATGTCCTGGCTTCCACTACACTCTAGGCAGTGAATTCCATAGATTCATGACCCTTTCAGAGAAATAATTCCTTCTCAATTGTTTTAAATCTGCACCCTCTTCGCTTAAAACTATGACCCTTTGTTCTAGACTGTCCCACAAGGGCAACATCCTCCCCACATCCCCTGGGCCTGATGGGGAGTGCTGAAGGAGATTGCTATAGGATATTTGGCACATTAGTCATTAGTTTCCAGAATTCTATACAACGTAGCATGATTCCTGCCAATTGGAAGCTAGCAAATGCCATTCGATCTATTTATGAAATGAGAAAGATTGAAAACTGAACTACAGAAAATGCTTGTATCTTTCATAAAGGATGGGATAAGTAGATGCCTGGTTGATAATGATCTGATTGGGGATAGTCAGCATGGATTTGAGAATGGCAAATTGTGTTTGATTAACTTGTTAGGAGTTTTTGTTGATAATATTCCTAACATAATTGACAAAGAGGAGCTGATGGACAATACTTAAATTTTCAGAAGGTTGATTAGAATAATTAAAGCAGAAAGACATAGGAGGTGATGTATCAGCACGGATTAATGATTGGTGAATAGACAGAAAAGAGAGTGTAGGAATAAATAGACCAATCTCATATAGACAGGTTGTGGCTAGTAGGGTACAGCAAAGATCAGTACTTAGGAACCAGCTTTTTTGATATATTATATATAAATGATTGAGAGTTGGGGACCAAATGTATATTTCCAAATTTGCAGATGATACAAAGTTAAGCAGGAATTGGGAAGCTATTGGAGAGAATTTTTAGGGATAGGGATTATGTGCATTTGAAAAAGCATGGCCTGGAGGAAGGGCTTTTGCCCGAAACGTCGATTTTCCTGCTCCTCGGATGCTGCCTGAACTGCTGTGCTTTTCCAGCACCACTCTAATCTAGAATCTAATTAGGGACAGTCAGCATGGCTTTGTGCAGGTCAGATCATGTCTTACTAATTTGATTTAATTTTTCAAGGGGGTGACGAAGGTGATCGATGAGGGTAGAGCAGGGGAGGTTGTTTACATGGATTTCAGTAAGGCTTTCAATAAGGTCCCTCATGGTAAGCTCATTCAGAAGATGAAGACACATGGGATCTGCAGTGACTTGACCGCGTGGATTCAGAATTGGCTTGCTCATAGAAAACAGAGAGTAGCGATGGAAGAGTGTTTTTCAGGCTGTAGGTACATAACCAGTAGTGTTCCACAGGGATGCGTACTGGGACCTCTGTTGTTTTTGATATATATAAATGACTTGGATGAAGATGTAGGTGAATAGGTTAGTAAGTTTGCAGACGATGCAAAGGTCGATCAGGTTGTGGATAGTGTAGATGGTTGTCAAAAGATACAGCAGGATATACATCAGTTGCAGACATGGACAGAGAAATGGCAGGCAGAGTTTAATCTGGGTGAGCGTGAGGCGCTGCACTTTGGGAGACCAAATGTTAAGTACACAGTTAATGGCAGAACCCCAAACAGCATTGATGTACAGAGGGATCTTGGGGTTCAAGTCCATAGCTCCTTGAAAGTGGCCATGTAAGTAGATAGGGTGCTAAAGAAGGCATATAGCATGCTTGCCTTTATTGGTCAAGCAATTGCTTACAAAAGTCAGTATGTCATTTGCAGGTTTATAAGTTTTGATTAGACCATACTTAAGAGAATTGCATTTAATTCTGGTCGCCACATTACAGAAAGGATGTGGAGCCTTTGGAGAGGGTCTGGAAGAGGTTTACCAGGATGCTGTCTGGATTAGAGGGTATGAACAATAAGGAGGCTAGAAAAACTCAGGTTGTTTTCTCAGGAGCAGCAGAGGCCGAGGGCAGACTTGATATAATTTATTAGATGCATAGGTAGGGCTGACAGTCAGAATCTTTTTCCCCCAGAGTTGAAATATCTAATATTAGAGGGCATGCATTTAAGATGAGAGGGGTAAAGTTCTAAATAGACATGAGGGGCAAGATTTTTACACAGAGCGTGGTGGAAGTGTGGAACACACTGCTAGGGGTGGTGACAGAAATGGCAGAGGCATTTAAGGGACTTTTAGATAAGTACATAAATATGCAAGGAATGGAAGGATATGGACCAAGCCCAGGCAGAAGGGATTAATTTAATTTGTCATCACGTTCGGTACAACATCATTGGCCAAAGGGTTCATTCCTGTGCTCTAAAGCTTGATATGTTGTGAAGAAAATGTAAATTGGCTTAAAGACTATTTTGACAGGATTAGTGAATAAACAAGAACACAGCAGATACAATGTGGAAAAATGTGAGGTTGTCTATTTTGGTAAGAGAAACAGATGTGCAGAATATTTATTAAAGCTATGAGGTTGGAAAGTGGTCATGTGCAAAGAGACCCAGGTGTCCTTGTCAATAAGTCATTGAAGACTACATGATACAGCAAGCTAATAGGAAAGTTAGTGAAATGTTAGCCTTTATTGTAAGAGAATTTGAGAACAGGGGAGTCTTGCTTCAGTTGTCTAAGAGCTTGATTAGATTACACCTGGAGTATTGTGTGCACTTTGGTCTCTTTAGAAAAATTCTCTTGCCAGAGAGGGAGTGCAACAAAGGTTTACCAAACTTGCCAGTCCTGGGGTGGCAGGACTGTCCTATAAAGAAACATTGGGCAAACTGAACATGTATTTCGAGTTTGAAAAATGAGATGATATAATTGAAACTCACAAAGTACTTTAAGGGAAAGACAGGATAGATGAAGGCCAAATGTTTCTAGAACCACCACTAAGATGAGATGAGAAATGATTTTACTCTGATCGTTGTGAAAGATGTCTTTCAAGTATGTTTAAGATAGAGAAGGTTAGATTTATGATTACCAATGATATACAGAATTATGGGGATAGGGTGGATAAGAGTCATTGCAGTGTTCAGTCAGCTATGATTTTACTCAATGGTGGCAGGCTTGACAGGCTGAATGGCCTACTCCTGCTGCTAAGTTCAACCAGTAATTTGGAAAGCAAATGGAACACTAGCATTTATTTCAAAAGGAACGGAGTAAAAAAAAAGCATTGCTAAAGCTATACAACGTACTAGTTAGACCACACCTAAAGTACCATAAATAGTTCTAGTCCTTTTATTGAAGGAAAGATATACTGGCATTGGAGGCTGTTCAAAAAAGGCTCACTAGCTTGTTCTCATGCATTGAAGTGTTCTTTTAATGAGAAGGGGTTGAAAAGGTTGGCCCTGTACCTACTGGATTAGAGAAGAATGAGGTGACTTGCTTGAAACATATAAGATTCTTAGGGGCTTGACAGGGCAGTTTTGGAGAGGTTTTTTCCACTTCTGGTACAGGCTCGTACTAGAGGGCATAATCTCAATTACTTGCTGTTTGTAGCATTTTAAAATCTATGTACCTGAACCCCCAAATCTCTTCGGACATTCACTGTATTTAACTTCATTGAAGTACTACAAGTATCTGGAAGTACCCTGATCCAACCTTTCCCAGTCCAAAATTGATAACCTTACACTTGCTTACATTGAACTCCACCTACTACAATTTTGTCCATTCACCTTATCAATACACCCTTGTAATTTTATACTCGTCTACCTTGCTCCCTTAACAATAGATTCTAGCATTTTCCCTGTGACAAATATTAAGCTAACCAACTTTTAGTTTTCTTGCTTCTTGAATAGAGCAGCCATGTGCTATTTTCCAAACTGACTGGTCATTTTCAAAATCTAAGGAATTTTATAAATTAAAACACATCTATGGCGTTTGGTATGCTTTCCTTTATTGGTCAGAGTATTGAGTATAGGAGTTGGGAGGTCATGTTGCGGTTGTACAAGACGTTGGTTAGACCACTTTTGGAATATTGCGTGCAATTCTGATGTCCTTCCTATCAGAAGGATATAGTGAAACTTGAAAGGGTTCAGAAACGATTTACAAGGACGTTGCCAGGGTTGGAGGATTTGATCTATAGGGAGAGGTTAATAGACTGGGGCTATTTTCCCTGGAGTGTTGGAGGCTAACTGGTTATCTTATAGAGGTTTATAAAATCATGAAGGGCACGAATAGGACAAATAACCAAAGTCTTTTCCCTGGGGTGAGGGAGTCCAGAACTAGAGGGCATAGGTTTAGAGTGAGAGGGGAAAGATACAAAAGAGACCTAAGGGGCAGGTTTTTCACACAGAGGGTTGTGTGTGTATGGAATGAGTTGCCAAAGGAAGTGGTGGAGGCTGATACAATTGCAATATTTAAAAGGCATCTGGATGGGTATATTAATAGGAACGGTTTGAAGGGATATGGGTCGGGTGCCGGCAAGTGACTAGATTAGGTTGAGATATCTGAACGGCATGGACGAGTTGGACCGAAGGGTCAGATTCTGTGCTGTACATCTCTATGACTCTACTATGTCAGCAGTAATTTCACAATCCTGGGATGGAGTCTATCAGGACCTAGAAACCTGGCAGCTTTTTTGTCCCTCAGTATCTTTCCCTGATGTTCTTTTCATTACCTAATTCACAATTATTTCTGAGATTTTTCTTTTATCTTCTCCGGTGAAGACACATGCAATTTCATCTGCCATTTCCCTAACTTCTAGTATTAATTCCCCAGATTCTCTTTCAAAGGGGCCACTGCTCACTTTACTTACTCTATTTCTTTTAAAATACAGGCAGGCCCCAGACTGCAAATGAGTTTCATTCTGAACTCCATTCACAAGTCTGAACAATACAGAACAATATAAAGTACCCACTTTGAATCAAGTAAACGTTCATACGTCCAATCTTTAAAATTATATGGCGTCACACGTGAAAAAGGAGCTCACTTTGCTTTAACTGGCACCCTTATGAACTGATATTCTTGACAAATCGGTAAAAATCATATACCTCAAATATTGTTAAGTTTGCTACAGTATTCTGTCCTATTATTATAGTTTTGTTTTAATTATTTCAATGTAAACATAACTGTTATTTAATCAAATGGCCAGATGACATGTTTTTTTTAGTTTTCAAAGCTTTTATTATTCAGTTATATTTTATACACATGTATTGGTTAGTGAGAACAAACCCATGTGTATGCACATATTAGAATCTGAACATTTATTGTTGTAAGTTTGCTTAAAGGTTTTTCCGCCCATATGAGATTTTTTTTATTTTTTAATAGATATTTTTATTAGAAATTTAACATTTTTACAAGTTTACAAAAATAAACAAAACTCTCAGATATAAACATTGATATACAATTAGCTCAAATATACAATAGCCAAAATTTGACAAAAAAAACAAAACAAAAAAAAACCGAAAAGAAAAAAAAACAAACAAACAAAACTCAACTATCTACTAATCTAACCTACAACTAACCAGGGTGTATATTTAAGTCTCTTACATGCTCGGGATGTGTTAGCATCAGATATAATAAAACCCGTATTCGTGCGGGATTCCTCCCCCGAGGGGCCGCGGACCAGCCAGGTTTGTAATCTCAATTAAATAAAAGCCCTTGTTAGGATAGCCGAAATATCTGTATTTATGTAATTCAAAAAGGACTGCCATATTTTATAAAATAATTCGGTCTTTCGGTGCACCATATTTGTAAGGTAGTCAAGGGGAATACATTCCATAATTAGTCTGTGCCAATTTGAAAGTCCAGGGGGGCCCTCCGCCGCCCAGTTCACCAAAATATTTTTCCTTGCACAGAAAGAAAGAATAGAAAATAGTCTCTTCCCGTACGTGTCCAGGGAGGGAAAGTTCGAAAAGCCCAAGAGGAGAGATACGGGGTCCACTTTTATTTCCGTTCCTAAAATTTCTGTCAGGGTACTTGCTACTTTAGTCCAATATCTACGGATCTTATGACAGGTCCATAAGCAATGTACAAGAGTGCCCACCTCTATTTTGCATTTAGGACACATTGGAGATGCTCCTGCCTTAAATTTTGCCAATCGAACCGGTGCTATATGGGCCCTATGAAGTATCTTCAGCTGGATAGCCTGGGTTCTGTTACAAATAGTAATTCTTCTAGCATTTTCCCAGATATCATTCCACGTTTCTGTGGAGATTTCTAGTCCCAGATCCTGATCCCATGTTTTAAGCAGATTATCCATATCTCCCGATACTTCATCATGTAGTAAATGATAAATATTACTGACGGAAGATACCCCCACTGGTCGTAGGACACTACATTCTCTATCGGATTTATAAAGACTATCTAATAACGTAGTCTTCTTCTGTATATAATCTCGAATTTGGAAGTATCGAAAGAGGTCTCCATTGGGTAATCCGAATTTCTGTCCGAAAGACATCAGGACCCCATCTTTAAATAAATCCCCGAGACATGAGATACCCCTGGATCTCCAGAGTTTAAAAGTGGCATCTGTTAACCCCGGTTGGAATCCCCATGCTCCCACTATCGGTGCATAGGGGGATGTTTTATGTGAATTACCCTCATTTTGCCGCATTATATTCCAAGCCTTGATTGTATTTAGTATTATAGGGTTTTTACAGTGATCTGTAATGATTTTCCTCTTGTCTGAGAATAAAAGGTTAAGTGGGTATTTTACTTGAGAAGCCTCGATGTCCAACCAGATTGATTGTGGATCAGACAAGACCCAAACTTAATAGGGAACTTAATTGATATTTCCTAAAATCTGGGAAGTCCAATCCACCCCTTGCCTGTGGAAGCTGTAGCTTCTTCAGCTTAATGAGGGGCCGCCTATAATTCCAGATAAAGGAACTCAGCCAGCTGTATAATTTACATAAAGCCGTCCTCGGCAGCATCACCGGAAGCATTCTCATAGGATATAGGAGACGGGCAGGATATTCATTTTGATTAATGCTATTCTACCCAACCAGGAAATTGGCAGGTCTCCCCATCGCTGGAGGTCCTGCCTTATCCTTTCCAATAAATACACAAAATTAGCCTTATACAACTGACCAAATACTGGAGTAATAAAAATGCCTAAATATAAGAAACCCTCCAGGGACCAGCGAAAGGGAAAAAGGGAACCGTCTGCTAAGCGGGGTATCACAGCAAGGCCACCCATTGGCATACCCTCCGATTTTGAAAAATTAATTTTATAGCCTGAGAATGCACTAAATGTATTAATAACTTGGATTAAGCAAGGTATGGACATCAAAGGGTTACTGAGGAATAGAAGAACATCATCTGCATAAAGGGTAATTTTATGTTTACCTGTACCAATCCTTGGGGCCACTATATTAGGATCAGCTCGTATAGCTTCTGCTAGTGGTTCAATTATTAGCGTGAATAACAATGGCGAGAGGGGACATCCCTGACGGCAGCCCCGACCCACACTGAAGCTATCCGAGCCTAATCCATTGGTAACCACAACTGCTTTGGGATCACTATACAATGTTGAGATCCATTTGGTAAACACCTGTCCAACACCAAACCTCTCCAATGTGTAAAACAAATATGACCATTCGACCCTATCAAATGCCTTTTCCGCGTCAAATGAAACCACTACTCCTGGTATCTTTCCCTGATGACAAGCTTGAATCATATTCAGAGCCCTTCTAACATTATTGGATGATCTACGGCCCTTAATAAACCCCGTCTGATCCTCCTTTATAATATGTGGCAGTATCCTTTCTAGTCTCAGTGCTAACGTTTTAGAGAGGATTTTAAAATCTACATTTAGCAAGGATATTGGTCTGCATGATGTACAATCTTCTGGGTCCTTTCCTTTTTTAAGGATAAGAGAGATATTTGCCTCTTTCAGCGAAGGCGGGAGACAGCCCTGACTATATGCATAGTTATACATGTCCATAAGTGGACCAGCCAGTATTTCTGTAAATTCTTTATAGAATTCAGCTTGAAAGCCATCTGGGCCCAGCGCCTTACCATTTTGAAGGTGCCTAATTGCATCAACTATTTCTTGGGGTGTAAGAGGAGCATTTAGGACCGATACTTGTTCCGGAGTTAGGTCTGGAAAAGTCAAATTTTTAAAAAATGACTGCATCCTCTTCGTCCTATCTTCACAATCCTGTGATTTATATAACTCAGAATAGAATTCTCTAAAGGTCGCATTAATCTTTTTATGATCATGAGTCAAAATACCCGTACTTTCCTTGATAGACATAATAGTCTGAGGGGCCTTTTTTTTCTTTGCAAGAAATGCTAAGTATCTACCCGGTTTGTCGCCATATTCATATAACCTTTGCTTTGCAAATAATATTCCCCTCTTAGCCGTTTGAGTAAGTGTAGTGTTTAGAGCTGTCCTAAGAGCTGTAATCCTTTGCAATTTAATAATAGAAGGTCTATCAGTGTATGCTGTTTCAGCGGGCTTCAAGCAGACGCTGTTGTTCTCCCTTTAATTTCTTCTGGGTCGCTGAGTAGGAGATGATCAAGCCTCGCGTGTAAGCTTTGATGGTCTCCCACATCATTGACGGGTTGCTAGCTGTACCTGAATTAATTTCTAAAAAAGTTTTAAATTCTTGAGAGAAGTACTTTACAAATTTACTATCTTTCATTAAGAAGGGGTCCATACGCCAATGCCGAGGGGATGTCCCACTGTTCCTCGCCTTAGTTTTCATATATACAGCAGCGTGGTCAGAAATTGCTATATTACCTATTTTACAGGATGATATGGAATTTAAAAAAATCGAGGGGGCAAAAAACATATCAATTCTGGTATGACATTTATGTGGATTAGAGTAGAAAGAAAAATCTCTACCCTGTGGATGAAGACATCTCCATACATCTACTAATCCTAATTCTTTGTTCAGATCCATCAATTGTCTAGATCTGGGAGATACTCCTGCAGTACTCTTGGGAATCCTGTCTATTTCCGGATCCATAATACAATTAAAGTCTCCCCCTATAATTATATGACGGGCATCAAAAGCCATCAATTTTGAAAAGGCTTCCGTTATAAATTTAAAGGGGTGTGCCGGGGGGCACTACAAATTTAAAATCCCATATTCCTCTCCATTTATGAGGGCTTTAATCAAGATATATCGTCCAGATTCATCTTTTATCTGCTTTAGGATTTTGAAAGGGAAATTCTTCCGAACAAGAATAACAACTCCCCTGCTTTTTGAGCTAAAAGAAGAAAAAAAGGCCTGATCAAATCCGCCCTGTCGTAATTTCAAGTGTTCTTTATCTGACAGGTGTGTCTCCTGTAGGAGAGCTATATCAACCCTTTCCTTCTTAAGATTTGATAATATTTTCTTCCTTTTGAGTGGCGAATTACTCCCCTTGACATTCCAGGTGCACCACTTAACCGACTGATCAACCATAATCCTCTGGGCCAATCCGAGACCCCTCGGGAGGGGGAACCCTATCCAGAACATCCCGAGCGTGGAACATGTAAAATTTACAAAAATAAAGCCTCTTTAATACACCCACAACAATACAGTAAAAAACTATTTCTAAATAAAAAAAATATAAAACGTATCTAAGTGGAGACTTTCCCCCTTGTTCCCAGGGGGCTTCACTTCCTCTCCAAAAGTCCCTCATATCCTCTCCCAACCAATGCCCCACCCTTGACCCAGGCACTCCTCAATAAAATGAGGAGAATTCAAATATAATACAAAGCTAGAGTTAACAGTGAGCACCCCACCGCCACCCATACCAACACGTGGGTATATTTGGTAATGTTAATACCATATATAAACATATAACTATAAAATTACCACTTCAACAAATAATAATTAAATATGATAATACAAAATAACGAAGGGAAAACAACCCCGCTCCTAAAGACAGAGGTAAAATCGAATAAGGTAACCACCTCCCCCCACCAACATTAACCAAATCCCCCAGTAGATATATATATATATATATATACACATACACACATATATACATACATCCCTCATATATACATAAAATAATAACAGAAAACAACTCCAAGGGGGGGGGGGGGAGAAAATCAAATCCCTCTCCCCACCCCCCATGATAATATTAAGCAGTAAGGTAAGAGAAAAAAAAAGGGAGGGGATATAAACCAAAGCGGGGGGGGGGGGGGGGAGAGGAAGGCAGACCAACATCCATTATGTCCTACAGTTTGTTTATCTAAGAGAGTCCAAGAATTCCTTAGCCTTTTCTGGTGATCCAAAGTTATATACGGATCCTTCATGGTTAAAGCGTAACATCGCTGGGTAGCGTAAGGAGTACTGAACATTTAAGTCCCTTAAACGCTTCTTCACCTCATCGAATGCCTTCCTCTTTCGAACCAGAGCCGGGGAAAAGTCCTGAAATAGCATGATCTTGGATCCTTTGTAGATCATAGCTTGGGGGTCTTTTCTGAGATTTCTAGAGGCTTCTAGGAGTATCTGCCTCTCCCTGTAGCTCTGCAGCCGGAACAGGACCGGGCGCGGGCGCTGGTTCAAGCCGGGCCCGCGTATTGCTACCCGGTAGGCCCATTCCACCCTTACCTGGCCTGATCCAGCTTGCAGATTTAAAAGTTGTGGCAGCCACTGCTCCAGGAATGCTGTAAGCTGGCCTTCCTCTTCCCGTTCGGGAAGGCCCAGCAAACGAATATTTTTTCGGCGACCTCGATTATCGAGGTCGTCAATATGATTTTCCAAGGTCCAGACTCGCTGCTCGAGAGTCCGGACCTGATCCACGGCCGATTGAGCGGTTGTCTCGGAGGTCGCGGCCTTTAGCTCCGCCCCTCCGACTCGGCGTTGAATTTCTTCAATCTCACGGTCGTGCTTCTGCAGCGCGGCCGAGAGCGACTCCCAACGGTTTCTGGATTCGACAATAAAAGCATCGATCTTCGAGTCAAACTTGGAAAGCATTTCTGCAAGGCTTGCTACTGTTGGTAAGTCCCCCGGGGCGGCTGTGGACGCCTCTGCTGCAGCTGGAGAGGGTGGGGGAGGGGTTCCTGCTTGCTGAGAGCTGCGGGCTCCCTTCCCTTTAGTCATTTTAACTTAGGATTAAGTTGTTTAAATGTAATATTACACAACTAATTGAGTTACTAAACTATTATAAATGATTTGGTGAGCTTGGTAGGGGGTAGGTGACCCACTGTGCCCAAGTCTTGGGAGGAGCACTATAGACTCAGTCTTACTGGGTCGCCACCATCTTGGATCCCCCCCAGATGACATGTTAACAGTTGATTCAATTTCAAGTCAATTTCTTCTCAAATACCACATCCTAAAATGATGCTCAAGTAGTAGTTGAAGGTGAGTGTGAGAAGGTTCTCTACCAGTAAATTTTATTTAAGGCAAAATTGCATTATTATTCATGCCGTAAATAAAGTATAACAATGATGTAAACACTCCTTATGTTTCTATTACTTTGAGTACTTTTACATTGCTCGTGTGGGCCTCATGATTATCCAGAATATTTGATCAATTGGCACACTCCTGATCCCATAAGTGCCAGATAATAAAAGGTTTACTGTATAAACATTGGTAAGTTTGACATTCGTAGAATGGGGACGCTGTACCCGTAGAAACTTTAACTGTTTTCATTGTTCAAACCAACTCTTTCCCATAATCTAACTAAAAACCAAATGAACTGCAGATACTGTAAATCAGAAACAAACACAAGCTGGTGGAAAAACTCAGCAGCTCTGAAGCATCTGTGAAGAGAAATGAAATTAAAGTTTCAGGTCTGATGACCCTCTCCCATTATCTAATTTCTCCCTCATTAGCCTTTTAGTCATTCTTTACAATATTCCCACCTACCATTTGTCTTTGCAGAATTATTTGATTTTTCAGTTAAGCACAATCTTTAAATTCCTTAGTTTGCTACAAATGGAACACCCTTCCCAGAGTCTTTCTTTCTCACTAGAAAGTATCTTTCAGTATTTGAAATACAAGTGTCTGCCACTTTCACTTAAACTGACCCATCCCTTAAACTGGAAAATTAGGCTATTTTAGTAAGTTGTGCCTTTGGAAAAATTAAAGTTCTAGTTAGATTCACATTTCACTATGCAGTCATTAATTTTATCTCATTGTACATTACTCAATCTGGTATGACCTGTTCACACATTAAAACAAAGAACTATGGATGTTAGAGATCAAACACAAAAACAGAAATTGCTGGAGAAGCTCAACAGGTCTGCAAACATCTGTGGAGAGAAAACAGAGTTATCATTTCGAGTTCTGAAGAAGGGTCAACTGACTTGAAACTTTAACCCTGTTTTCTCTTCACATTGCTGCCAGAACTGCTGAGTTTCCCCAGTTATTTGTTTGGCTCTAGAACATGACATTTCGATAAACTATTCCCAAAACACTCTCCAACTTCGCCGGCCAGGCGACCTTTTCCTTCTACTCGTTCAACTTGTATGTAGTGAAAAATCACCCACGTTTATCGCCATTACTTCACCTTGGACACTCCCATCTTAAAGTTTGGCTATTGCCAGCGATATGTATAAACCACTTCCAACGCCTTCTCGAGGCTGACTGCAGGTGAGAAAATTAACGTTGGAGCGGAGAGCAAGGCCCATATCGCACTGAAGAAAAACTTAAAATAATACGTTATTGAGGCCGGTTACCAAGATACAGCCTTGAAACAAGATCTAAAGAGCAATCGAGTTGGCTCGAGCCTCAAAATGTCCTGCTCTGGTATACACTTTGAGAGGAGGAGGAGGAGTAGGTGAAAAGCACTAAGTTGTCGTTGCCCAGAGCAGCTTGACTTCAAACAGAGTTCTCCACCCGTTGAGGCTGCTCACGTGACAGGCGACGGCTCCGTACTGCGCATGCGTGCTCCAGACTACGGCGGCCGAAGCAGTCCGTGTTTTTACGGGAGTACTCCTCCCCGCCCCCTCACCAAGGCTCTCCGATCTGTTTCCATCTCGATGTCGATATCCCTCTCCCTCCTCCCCCACACAATCGGGCCGTTTTGTGATTGCTGCCGAGGAGCAAGACTGTTTCCAGAGGAAGCCTGGCCCAGGTTAGTGTGCGCGGGGCGGTTACAGCACGCTGCTGCCCTTTAGCGTTTTCCTGACTGCCAGTTCGGGGAGCCGCAACGCCATTTGACGGAGACTTTCGCCCCGGGATTCGGAGGGGAGGGGGTTGTGAAAAAGAAGCAGCGAGCAGGCGGCACCGCGGCCTAGCGCTCAGGCTGTGATCTCGCGGCCCAGACCCCGCGCGCGGGCTCCAGAAACGGCTAAGCGGGCCTTACCCTCACAGCGTCCGGCCCAAAGGCGGCCGGGGAGAGACTTTGTGCTGCAATCCGACCAACTTCCCCGTACCCGGGCCTGAGGACCCTCCCCAAGCCTGGGAGTCGGCCCTGGGGTACCCGCCCCGTCAAACCACCCAGGGCTTGTTTGTGGTCCTGCAACATAATCGCGTGAGACAGGGGCGATAAAAAAAAGCAAGTTTAACGATCTCAACATCTAGTGGGAGGGGGATGGTCGAAAGATAGATTATCAAGAATGGCGGTATGTGGTGAGGGGAGAAAAGACGGTGAGAGTTTTCTCTTATTGCGGGGTGGGGGCAGGCGGAGATGCTCCTCTGGGAAGGGAGACAAACCGGAGGTTGCTGCTCTCTGGGAGTCGCTGGATAGACCCCGGGGATGCCTCTCGCTGCAACTTGAGTGTGAGATGTAGACTGGACGAAGCCCCCAATGGACTTGGGGAATACACGTAAAGTCTGTGAGTCTCTCGAAAAATAGGAACGAAATGAATTTTATTACTTTCTCAATAAGTGCTGGCACAAACACAGTGGCCTCCTGTGTCCGATTACTCTCATGTGGTTTGGTTAATTACTGATCTTGGTTGCTGAATTTTATATCACCTGAACTTAGTTCATGGTGGTAACATCAAAGTTATAGTGATTTGAAAGGTGGTGAAACTCATGATCCTTAATTCAAGTGAGATATTCCATTCTGCTAAAATACTCTTACAAGTTTAGAATATTATTTATCTCATAATTGAGCAGAACATTCATTGAGCCAAAGTTTCATCCTGTCCCTCCCCCCTCGTTATGAACCCTGTGAAGCGACAGAGAACTGTTTTCCTGCTGAATAGTGGAGCTGAATTAGCTAAGCAATCCCACAACCACTGGATCAAGTCAAAGCTCTATTGTCCTTCGACATCCAGTACCGAATTGCACTGGACTATCAAACAACTAACTGGTAGAGGAGGCCCTGTGAATAGCTCCATCTTCAATGATAGTCGGGTATAGCACATTAGAACAAAGGCCAAGGCTGCAATAAGTGCAACCATTCTCACCCAGAAGTGGTGAATGGCTGACTGTCTGAGAGTGTCCAGTTTCTCAGATGCCAGTTCTCAGTCAATTCAGTTCACTCCACATGATATCACAAAATGGCTAAATGCACTGTACTTGGTATTGATGATGTGATAACGTTCCAGCTGCAGTCCTAAAAAAATACTGCAGAACCAGGTGTGCCCCCAGTCAAGCTGTTTGAATATAGTTATATCACTGGCAAAGTGACCAGTTGCTCAGGAATAATGTGTTCACAAAATGCAAGATGTTCAGTTTAGTTTCCACCATGACCTTTAGACTGCAGATTTCATTATAGCCTTTGTCCAATATTCTGGAAATAGACAGAATTCCAGAAGTGAAAAAGTAACTGGTTGTGCTATCAAGGCAGAATCTATCCAAATTTGTGGCATCTGGAAATCCTAGTAAAACTGAAACCAACGCAATCCAAGGGAAGAAACTCTTTAATGATTGGAGTCATACTAAATGCAGAAGATGATGTTTGTCGTTCTTGGAGGACGATCAACATAGTCTCAGGTCTTCGCAGAAGTTCCTCATGAGAGAGATTTCTAATCAACATGTTCAGAGATATTATGATACACTTCTGGAGCAGATGGTACTTGAAACTCCTCGGTTGAGAGATGGAGGTACAACAAATGTGCCACGAGCCCAAGTTGTTCAGGAGCATGTCTAGGCTTAATCACTTTCTGCTACTGCATTAGTAACCCTCCCTCTGTCATAAGTAGGCATGTTCACTGATGAATGCAGTGTTTGCTATTCACAACTCTTTAGATTATGAAACCCTGACCATGTGCAGGTAGATCTGGACCACATTCAGGCTTGGGCTGATGGGTGTCAAATAACATTTGTGCCATACAAGGTTAAGGCAACCAGAAAGAACCTAATCATCTCAGCATCATATTCAATGGCATTGTCGGCACTCAACACCTTGCTATCAACATTATGGGCAAGCGTTTCTTCAAACCTCCTTTTGCTGTGTTTGGCTAGCCTTTTGTACTGCATGGTTTCTTTGGCCACCACGCACATAACTTAACAGAAATTTTTTTTTTCCTGGGATATTTGTTCTGTATGTGACACATTCCTGAAGGCTGTGCACCTGTGCTACATAGAAGGTACACTGCCCAAAAGGCACAAGTCATACAGCATGGAAACAGATCCTTTGGTCCAACCAGCCCACGCCAACTATTTTATCAGCTACACTCGTCTAAAATGCCTGCTGTTGGCCCACATCCTTCCAAACCTTTCCTATTCATCAACTTATCCAAATATCTTTAAATGTTGTAACCTGCATTCACCACTTTCTTTGGCAGTTCATTACACAGCAAGTTTTGTAGCTCAGGTTGAGGTTTTGGATGTAGGTTAGCTTGCTGAGCTGCAAGGTTCATTTCCAGACGTTTTGTTACCTTACTCTGTATCATCTTCAGTGGGCCTCAGGCAAAGCAATGCTGAAAATTCCTGCTTTCTATTTATATGTTTGGGTTGGTGATGTTATTTCCTGTGGTGAAGTCACTTCCTGTTCCTTTTTTCAGGGGGGTGGTAGATGGGGTCGAACTTGGTGTTTGTTGATAGAGTTCCGGTTGGAATGCCATGCTTCTAGGAATTCTCGTGCGGAACTCTGTCAACAAACACATTGAGTTAGACTCCATCTACTACCCCCTGAGAAAAGGAACAGGAAGTGACATCACCGGAAATGACATCACCAACCCAAACATATAGAAAGCAGGAATTTTCAGCATTGCTTCACCTGAAGCCCGCTGAAGATGATACCTAATAAGGTAACGAAGTGCCTGGAAATGAACCTTGCAGCTCAGTGAGCAAACCTACATCCAAAGGTTCATTACACACACCAAACATTGTCCGTTTAAAAAAAAAGTTGCCCCTCATGCCCTTGTTAAATCTCTTTCCTCTCACCGTAAAAATGTTTGAACTCTCCAATCTTAGGGGAAAAGACCCTTGTCATTCACCTATGCCCCTCGTGATTTTATAAACCTCAGTAGGGTCCCCCTGAACCTCCTACACTCCATGAAGAAAGTCCCTATCTTTCCAGTCTGTTTTTGTATCTCATGCCCTCCATTCCCAGCAACATGCTGGTAAATCTTTTCTGAACCCTTTCCAATTTAATAATGTCCTTTCTATAACAGGGTGACCAGAACTGCACACAGTACTCCAGTTGAGGCCTCACCAACATCCTGTACAACCTCAATATGGGGCTCCAACTGCTAAACATGAGGGTCTAAGCAATGAAGGCAAGCATGCTAAACACCTCCTTAACCACCCAATCGACCTGTGTCACAAATTTTAAAGAATTATCTACCTAAACCCCTAGGTCTCTGTTCTACACTACTATCCAGGGCCCTACCATTAATTATACAAGTCCTGTTCTTGTTTGTATTACCAAACCGCAAAGCCTCAATTTATCCAAATTAAACTCCATCTGCCACTCCTCAGCCCATTAACCCAATTGATCAAGATCTCTTTGTAATCTTAGATAACCTTCTTTAGTGTCCACTCCACCACCACTTTTGACGGCATCTGCAAACTTACTTGTCTAGAACCTCAATCCCTTTATTCGTACATTGTTCCCTAATCTTGCCAGCCTTGCTTTTCATTCTAACAGGAACATACTACCTCTGAACTCATGTTATCACATTTTGAAGGCCTCCCATTTGTCAGTCGTCCCTTTACCTACAAACAGTCTACTCCAAACAACTTGAAAGTTTTTGTCTCCTTCCCTTAAAATGTGCCTTGCTCAAGTTAAGAACTTTAACTTTTATGGATGACTTATCATATCCCATAACTGTTCTAACACTATTATTATGACCACTGGTCCCAAAGTGTTCCCCGACTAACTTTTCAGTCACTTGCTTTGCCTTATTTCCCAAGGGAAGGTCAAGTTTTGCTCCTTCTCTAGTATGCATATTTACATGTTGATAAAGAAATTTTCTTGAACACATTTAAAAAAAATTATTCTTCATCCACACCTTTAATACAATGACAGCCCCAGTCAATATTTGCAAAATTAAAATTCCCCACTATTACAAACTTCTTATTCTTACATATATTTGAGATCTCTCCATATATTTGCTTCTCAGTAGCTTTCTGACTGTTGGAGAGGGGCGTGGCTATAGTACAGTCCCATCAAGGTGATCATTCCTTTCTTATTTCTAATTTCAACCCATATATTTGCATTAAATTATCCCTCCGAAATATCTTTGGCAATTATAGTATAATGCTTTCCTGAATCAAAGATGCCACTCCCTCCCCGTTCCAGGAAACTAAATCCCTACACATTTGCACCACCTGTTCAGCCATTCTCTACCTTTTTATTCTTACCCTTGTTAGAACTTAGCACCAGAAGTAAACCAGAGATTACTAGTCCACACCAACCCTCCGAAGAGCAACCCACTCAGACCCATTCCCCTATGTTTACCCCGTCACCTTACACTACGTGCAATTTAGCATGGCCAATTCACCTTACCTGCACATTTTTGGACTGCGGGAGAAAACCGGAGCACCTGGAGGAAACCCATGCAGGCACGGGGAGAATGTCAAACTCCACACAGACAGTTGCTTGAGGTGGGGATTGAACCCGGGTCTCTGGTGCTGTGAGGCAGCAGTGCTAACCACTGTGCCACCGTGCCGCCCACTTTTGGTTTTCTGTTTTTTAACCTCTACCTAACCTCTTAAATTCACCATGCAAAGCCTTCACCCTTACACTAATTTTGTCATTCCTCCAAATGTGTACAACAACTTCCAGCGTCTCTTTGACAATATGCTTTAAATATGTTAATTCTGACAAGGAAAAAGAACATATTATCCCAGATTCACACTCATTGCCACACAATTTCCCAGCTGCGAACCTGACGGGAGAGTCTCCTATAATTATTATTGTTTTCAATCTTGACAAACCACATTTAACACAAGATTTGTTCTTAACTGCCCAAGATCTGACTACCACTTTTATTTTCCTTTGAGAGACTCTCTTTTTCAGCAGTGCCCAAAATGGAATATCTATTTGAGAAAGGAATAGCCACAGTACTTAGCAACTACTTCTTACCTGTCCTGATAGTCAGCTATCTATCTGACTGATCCTGCTGTATAATCACTTCTCTAAATCTACAAGTCATCACGCTCCGTGTCTCTTGAATGTCCTCAGTGACATTAAGACTAAAAAAAACTTTCAATAGCACCATATGTATCAACATAAACTACCTTTCCTCACCCACAAATTTATTACAAAGCATTCAAAAAGTGGAAAAAAGCAAACATATTAATATTAAAAATAAATCAAACACTTAGCTGGACAAACCAAAAAATGACTCTTCAAATACTCCAACAATCAGCTTTCAGTCGCATATTATGAACATAAAGCACTTAGCAAGCTCTTATACAAATACATTCAGCCCCAGCCTCAAAAACTATACACATGAAGGAGCATTTGATTATTCATACATATTTAAAATACCTTGTGACTGAATTAAAGTTTACTTTCAGGCCAGCAAGTTAATTTATAAACAAAGTACCACTCATAATCCTGATTCTTTCGATGACTGTCAGGTGATCCTAATTTACTAACAGTTCAGAAAACTAGATGACAAACTGCTTTGCAGTGATTCACCAAATATCCTAAGACAGCATCTTCCAAACCCACAACTACTTCCGTCTGGAAGGACAAGGACAGCAAATGCATGGAAATGTGATCACCTGCAAGCTCCCCTCCAAACCACTCATCATTCTGACTGAAAAATATATCATCATTCCTCCACTGCCCTTGGTCAGAATCCTTGAATTCCCTCCCTGAGGGTATTGTGTGTCTACTCAACGGCACATGGGCTACAGCGTTTCAAGAAACAGTTCCCCACCATCCTTTCAAGGGCAACTAAGAATGGCTGAGAAATGCTGGCTAGCCAGTAACATCTACAGCACACGTGATTTAAAAAAAAGAGAGGAGGCTTCTCAGTCTATTGAGTCTGCTACAGTTCTTTCAAAGAGAAATCCTGTCAGTCCTACATCCTTCCACTTAACTTTGTTACCCACTTTGTTTCTCAAGTATTTTTCTGATTTCCTTTTGCAGACTAAATTGAATCAGTGAGATCGCACCTAGAGTATTGTGCACAGTTTGGTCCCCTTATTTGAGGAAAGATGCAGTGGCATTGGAAGCAGTTCAGAGGAGGTTCACTAGATTGCTCCCAAAGATGAGGGGTTTGTTGCACAAAGAGAGATTGAACAGCTTAGCCTATGCTATCTCGAATTTAGAAGAATGAGGGGAGATCAAATTGAGGTATGCGGGATGATAGAAGGTGTGGATAAAATAGATGTGGTGCAGATGCTTCCTCTTGTGGGGCATTCTAGGAAGAGTGGCCATAGTCTTTGGATAAAGAGTAGGAAAGGTTGTGAATCAGGAATTTGCTACCCCAAAGTGCAGAGGATGCTGGGACAGTGCCTAAATTTAATGAGTAGTTAGACAGATTTTTAATTCGTGATGGGTTGAAAGGATTTGGAGCGAAGGTAGGAAAATGGGGGAGAGGAGCATATCAACCATTATTTAATGGCGGAGCAGACTCGATGGACAGAATGGCCTAATTCTGCACCTATACCTTACAAACTTATAAATTTGTATCCCCTACAACCTTGGGGAGGAAGCATCTTGCAAATCCCAACTACTCTTTGTAAATGTTTCTCATGTCTGGTTCTTTTAATTTAATTGAGTTTAGGTTAGAGACACCTCATTATCACCTCTTCAGTGTTTGAAAAGATTTCTATTTATTCTGTCCAAACCCTTTTTAATTTTATCCATCTCTTATCAAATCCCCTCATCTAAGGAGAACAACCGCAACTTCTCTGTAGTCTTTTATCCTTGGAGCCATTACAGTGAATTTCTTTAGAACTCTCTATGCAGACTTCAGATCCTTCTGATACCCAAATTAGAAACCATGATCACAGTGGGGAGAAACTGTTTATATAGGGTCAACAAAAATTATTTGCTTTTGTATTCTGTACTCCCGTTTATGAAGAACATCCACCTCTTGGCCACCTCAACCACAGGACTGCCCCTAGTAGACAGTAGACCTGTTTTTTAAGTCTGTTCCTGCACTTAAACTTTCTTTTTAACCTGAATATTCCATACCAACCTTCCCCACTCGATTGTGTCTCCCCACTAACTCCATTCTGGTAGATTCTTCACTGTTGGGGCTTTCATCGTGGTGCCCTCCTACCCTCTGTCTTGCCCAAAGGCAACCAGGGAGGGAGTGGGTGCAGCAATCTGCCAGTCTCCCCGTAACCAGACTTAAGGATTCTACCAAAATCTGGGAGTTGGCCCTGGGCACCCGCCCTGTAAAACCACCTGGAGCATGTCCTTCCACATCCATTTCCAAATTGCACCGCACGATCAAACAGCTAACTGGTAAAAGAGGCTATGTGAGTAGCCCCATCTTCCAAGATAATGGAGTGTAGTACATTAGAGCAAAGGTCAAGCCTACAATAATTGCAATCATTGTCACCCAGAAGTGTTGAGTGGATGACCAATGATCCTGACATCTGTGGTAGGTAAGTTACTTGAGGAGATTCTAAGAGTTAAGATATACATGCATTTGAAAAGACAGGGTTTGATTAGGAGTAGTCAGCATGGCTTTGTTTATAGGAGATCATGCCTCACATATTTGTTAGAGTTCTTTGATGAAGTGACCAGGAAGGTTGACAAAGGCAGTGTGGGAGACATAGTCTATATGGATTTCAGTAAGGCCACATGGTAGGCTGCTCTGGAAGGTTAGATCACATGGAATCCAGGGGGAGCTGGAAGCAGAGTATAATAGTAAATGCATGTCAGACTGGAATCTTGTGACTAGTGAAGTGCCTCGGGTCGGTGCTGGGCCCATTGCTATTTGTTATCTATAATCAATGATTTGGATGGGAATGTACAAGGTATGATTAGTAAATTTGCAGATGATACTAAATTGGTGGTATTGTGAACAGTGAGGAAGATGATCAGACCTTGATCAGCTGAGGAAATGGGCTGAGAAATGGCAAATGGAGTTCAATATAGATAAGTCTGAGGTCTTGCATTTTGAAAAGTCAAATTAAGGATGGAGTTTCATGGTGAATGGTAGCACCTTAAGGAGTGGAACAGAGAAACCTTGGAGTTCAGGTACACAGTTCTCTGAAAGAGGTAAACAGGCCAGTGAAGAAGGCTTATGGCACACTGGCCTTCATCAGTCAGGGCATTGTGTGTAAAAGTTGGGAAGTTATGTTGCAGTTGCAAATCACTTTGGTGAGGCCACTCTTGGAGTATTGTGTTCACTTTTGGTCACCTTGCTATAAGAAGCATGTTACTAAATTGGAAAAAGTGCAAAGGAAATTTACAAGGATGTTGCTTGGACTCAACGGTCTGAATTATGGAGAGGGGTTGGGTATGGTAGGACAGTTTTCTTTAGAGCATAATAGACAGAGGGGGATCTTACAGAAGTGGAGATCATGAGAGGCATAGATAGGGTGAATGCACACTTTCTTTTTCCAGGGTTGGGGAATCAAGGACTAGAGGACATCAGTTTAAAGTTAAAGGGGAAGAAGAACCTGACTGGCAATGTTTTTTACACTGAGGATGGTACACACGTGGAATCAGCTGCCAGTGAAAGTGGTTGAGTTGGGTACATTGATGCCATTTCAAAGGCATTTGGACAAATTATATGGATAGGAAAGGTTTAGAAGGATATGTGCTAAGTGCAGGGAAATGGGGTTAGAGTGGGCTCACTCTTCCTGTCATTCACTGATGCACAGCAGCAGCTCTGTGTACCATCTGTAAGGTTCATGCAGCAATTCACCTGGCTCCTCCAACAAAATTTTCAAAACATATCTACTGTATCACCAAGAAGAATGCATCACCAACACCCTCATATTCTCCAAATCTCTCTCAATCCTGATTTGGAAACACATCAACATTTAATTGTTATTTGGTCATAATCTTGAAACTCTCCCTGTAACCAAAGTGGAAGTACTCCAAATGGATGGTAAGAATTCAAGAAGGTGGCACATACATCATCAGGGCAATTAGGGATGAACAGCAGATATTGACTTCATCAGCAACTTTCACATCACTTAAAGAATAATAAAATACTATTATTCCTACTTATTTAACATGTGGTTAAATATGCACCACTGACCAGTGTACTTAAACACACATTCTCAAAACAAAAACCACGGTACTTTCAAGATTTACTTAAAGTGTACCTGGGTCAATGTAAAATCCTGGATCATCTCAACTGTGCAACTATGAAATGTTACAACTCTGAGTGTTATTGTTGTCACAAAAGCAGGTTTATTTTTGACTAAAAGTCATTGATATGTTTTGTTTTCTATTTTGCTGTATATTTCTGTAAGATGTATTAGCCTTTATATATCTTGTGTCTGGAACAGTGAATTAGAACATAAACTGGAATTCATCTCAAAATGGAGCTAGCATGTGCTTCATTTCAAAAGCGTACTGCCTTTTTTTTTCCTTCTTCATACTGAATTTTATATCACCTCTTTCTGTCTGGACTCACTAAACTCCGGGCTAGGTGCTTCCCCAGAGGAAAAGAAAACCCTGCTGGAGTCATCTAATGAATTTCCAGTTCTTACTGCCTCTGTTCAGCCTTCCATCACCTGAATATAAATTCCCCTTAGTGTAGTGTTGCAATTTGCACAGTATTTAGGTTAAGATGAAATCAACTTGCCATTTTAAAATGGTGGATACCTTTTTTTTAACTTTTTTTTCAAAAGCATGAATTTTGTTTGAAACTGTTTATTATTTCAGCAAAATTAATGATAGGTTTAATTTCACTGGGTAAATTTCCAGCATAGATACAGTTGAGTGCCCGACTTCCCAATCATATCTGGTGAAATCTTGATTTTATATTTCAGTTTGTTATTTATTGTTCTGTTAAAGTTTAATGAGAGCCTATTCAATTATCGTTGGTTCTTCCTTTTGCTTTTGTATTTAAATATGTTCCATTGGGTGTGTCAGGTTTTCTAAATTCTGTTGGGAAGTGAAGGTATTTTTCATAACTCACATTTCAGTCCTAGTCTCTCATTAAGAAAATTAGAGGCTTGCAGTGATACTATAATTTATGAATCTGAGCTGCTGAGGTGTACGCTGGAAAATGATTTGAGTCCTTAAACAATTTTGCAGCCAATTTTTATATGCCATTAATTGACCTTATTATTTCCTGGTAATTGTTTATTTGGTCTCCCCTAATAATCTTTAACAGTTGCATGATATTTATTTTTTAATGTGAGTGCCATTTATTGGCCGCACGGTTTACAGGATGATAGATTGATGCTTGGTACACTGTCCAGCTGTATATTTCATGAAGAAATCCCACAAGCTCTAAAGTATCTATGTATTAATTAAAAATGATGGATGAGGTATCATTTTGTGATGATTGTGATCACCCTGTTTCAATCCTACAGTTTTATGTTATTTGAGTCTAGCATGAGGTAACTGCTTTTTCTATAATTTAACATGTCTTGGACTTTGTCACAAGCAATAATGACTATTTTTCCTTGGAATGTGCAGTTGTCATGTAGAATTCTCCTCTGTGAATGTCATGGACATTAAGTATGCTTAGTGGTCACGGCACAAAAACTGACAAAACAGACTTGAAAATCCACATAGAAATGGGCAGTTTCATTTGTGATATACCAGAGTGCAGTTGGCACTTCATCTTGTGTTAGGTGATTGTAAACTGTAAGGAGATTCACGTTTGAGGATATTGTAATCATATCTAAATTCCTTCTGTTCATAAAAATAAAGCTTCGAAATGCTGCAATGCAATTTTTCTCCACAGGTACTAGAATCATAGAGGTTTTACAGCACACAAAGAGGACTTTAGCCCACGTCTTCACTGGTCATCAAACATCCACCAATTCTAATTCCATTTTCCAGAACTTGGTTCATAGCCCATTTGCTGTGGCGTTTCAAGTGTTCGTTTAAATGCCTTGAGGGTTCGCATTTCTACCACCCTTTCAAGCAGTGGGTTCAAAATACCCACGACCATCTAAGTTAAATATGCTGTGGTTCTGTTCGCCGAGCTGGAAGTTTTTGTTGCAAACGTTTCGTCCCCTGTCTAGGTGACATCCTCAGTGCTTGGGAGCCTCCTGTGAAGCGCTTCTGTGGTGTTTCCTCCGGCATTTATAGTGGCCTGTCCCTGCCGCTTCCGGTTGTCAGTTTCAGCTGTCTACTGTAGCGGCCGGTATATTGGATCCAGGTCGATGTGTTTGTTGATGGAGTTTGTGGATGAGTGCCATGCTTCTAGGAATTCCCTGGCTGTTCTTTGTTTGGCTTGCCCTATAATGGTAGTGTTGTCCCAGTCGAATTCATGTTGCTTGTCGTCTGCGTGTGTGGCTACTAGGGATAGCTGGTCATGTCGTTTCGTGGCTAGTTGGTGTTCATGGATGCGGATCGTTAGCTGTCTTCCTGTTTGTCCTATATAGTGTTTTGTGCAGTCCTTGCATGGGACTTTGTACACTACATTAGTTTTGCTCTTGCTGGGTATCGGGTCCTTCGTTCTGGTGAGTTGTTGTCTGAGAGTGGCTGTTGGTTTGTGTGCTGTTATAAGTCCTAGTGGTCGCAGTAGTCTGAACTGACAGCCAGAACGAAGGACCCGATACCCAGCATGAGCAAAACTAATGTAGTGTACAAAATCCCATGCAAGGACTGCACAAAGCACAATATAGGACAAACAGGAAGACAGCTAACGATCCGCATCCATGAACACCAACTAGCCACGAAACGACATGACCAGCTATCCCTAGTAGCCACACACGCAGACGACAAGCAACATGAATTCGACTGGGACAACACTACCATTATAGGGCAAGCCAAACAAAGAACAACCAGGGAATTCCTAGAAGCATGGCACTCATCCACAAACTCCAACAACAAACACATCGACCTGGACCCAATATACCGGCCACTACAGCGGACAGCTGAAACTGACAACCGGAAGCGGCAGGGACAGGCCACTATAAATGCCAGAGGAAACACCACAAAAGCGCTTCACAGGAGGCTCCCAAGCACTGAGGATGTCACCTAGACAGGGGACGAAACGTTTGCAACAAAAACTTCCAGCTCGGCGAACAGAACCAGAGCAACGAACACCCGAGCTACAAATCTTCTCACAAACTTTAAGTTAAATATGTTACAATCTTAGGTTGATGACCATTTATTGTTATTTCCTGAGATCATTCATTGATGAATGAATAAATGAGAAACCAGTGTACTTTACGAACAGGTATTTTAGTACTGTATAAGATTTCACCTGAAGTTTAAGAATTTGTTTCTGCAATTATGCATGTTTTTTTAGTAAAAAAAATCAAACAGATGCCTAAAAGTAGTAATATATTGAATTCTATTGCCGTATTTATATTTCTAAATAGGAGGATGAAACTGGCTAAGATTTTGTTGGACTAATGAAAGTTCACCCATTAATCTTGAACACTATAGGTGCAAGTGACATAAATGTCCTATGAACAAATCTACCCCATGGATTGTTAGCCTGATTTGAGTAGGTAAAAATGTCTAAACTTCCATACCTCTGGATTTTGCTTTGTGTTAATGTACTGTAATTCATGTACCATCATTTGGGTTTCATGAATTGATTTGATACTAAATGTTCAAATTTATGAAGCAAAATGAACTCAAAAGGTTTTTGAGAGCTTTCAACACCAGGTTAAATTAGTAATTACTCTGCAAGGTAGTATGGTATGGAACAAGAGGTGAGCTTCTAAGGTAATGGTTAAACCAGAAAAATCAATAAGTTGTTTTCAATGTAATTGTTAACATGGCAAGGAGTCACTGACTGAGTGCAAACAGAGTAAGAAGGAATGGAAGATAGCATTCATGGTGAATAACTATGATTTATTCAGACTAAAGAGGGAAATAGTGACAACTAACTGGCTGTGGGCTACATGTCATGATCCTGCAGAGACCAATGGTGGAACCTTTACTAAAACTGAATAGTGCAGTGAAACATCTGGTGTTTTATCCTCAGAATCACCATGCCTTAGACTAGGTTGAGTAGGATAATCATTTGTGGTTATCTCAGCTGATATGGGAATGAAACCACCACTTTTGGCATCAGTCTGCATTTCAAACCAATCGTCCAGCACTGTGCTAACTGACCCCCAATAGTAATTAGTGTGACAAGATATTATTTCTGTTGCCATCAAAATTCAAACCAAGAGGAATGCCCAGGTTAGTTGATACCCAGTTTAAGGCACCTGAATAATGAAAAAGATTGAGAGGACCATGTGATTGTTAACCCTGAAGAGAAGAATTGGGGGAAACTTGTCAGTGTACAGTCAAGGGATAGGTAACACAAGGTAACTAATTATAAATAATATAACAAAGTATTATTTCTGTTGGCCTGTAGTCTTCAAATCAAAGAAAATTGACTCAAAATTGGAGAAATTGCGAACTATTCAGACTCCAGACTTATTCCTGGAATGAGATACTAATTGTATGAAGGACAGATTTGGTGCATACCTATTGGAGTTGAGAAGAATGAGAAGTGATCTTATTAAAACATATAAGATCTTGAGACTAGATAGGGTGGATGTCCAGGAGATATTTCCTTTGTGTGGGAGACTAAACCTACGGGATGTTATTTAACGAAAGGTCTTCCTTTTAAGGTGTAGGTGAGAATATTTTTCTCTAAATAAAAAAATCAAAAGTCTGAGTGCAGACAGAGTGGAGACGAGATTGCAGCCAGATCAGCCGTTATCATGTTGAATGGTGGAGGATCGAAGGACTATATGGCTTAGTCCTTTGTGATATTATGTTCCTATTTTTAGTAGAGAGTCGTGAACTTGTGGAGTAGATTGTCATGAGGGCAAAGAGTATGGAATATCTTAAGGGAACATTAACCAAATATTTAAGAATGTGGGCAATTACAAAATACTAGAGGTTGGGTATAGCTAGATTTTACAGTCTTGAATGGGCCTGTATTTTCCTACAGTGCCAAACCAATCTACACTCATTTATTTAAAAGAACATTTCACCTTGCAGTCTACAGTGTTTCTTATTGGCTATATCCAAATGTTTTAATTGCTACTTGGTAAGATAAATAGTTTTCTATTTCATTTCTTTTTGCAATGCCTATTTGTCAAGTCTGATTGTCTCCATGGGATGCTGGTTGTAGTTGTCATTGGAGTCCTTTGTTTAATTCTTAATTATTATTATAACACATATTAGAATTGACTTAGTTAAATCCAAGTATTGCACTCAATGCTTCAGTCCGTTTTCAACCTTGGATGATGCAGTTTAATTTTCACATATTTGAAGCTAATCACCTTAGATCATTCTACATTAATTATTGTAGATGTAAAATTTCCCCATGAGAATTAACATTGAAATATAGAAAAAAGAAGGAATAGGCCATCTGGCCTGCTCCGCCATTCAGTATGATCGTGCTGATCACCTAACTCAGGACTCTGTTCTTGCTTTCTCCCAATACCCTTTGACCCCTTTAAACTTAATAACTATATCTAACTCCTTCTTACAAACATTGTTTTGACTTCAACCTCTCTCAATGACAATGAATTCCACAGGTTCACCACATTCTTAGCGAAGAAATCTCTTTTCGTCTCAGTCCTAAATGGATCAGTGGTGCTGGAAGAGCACAGCAATTCAGGCAGCATCCGAGGACAGGCAAAATCGACGTTTCGGGCAAAAGCCCTTCATCAGGAATAAAGCTTTATTCCTGATGAAGGGCTTTTGCCCGAAACGTTGATTTTGCCTGTCCTCGGATGCTGCCTGAATTGCTGTGCTCTTCCAGCACCACTGATCCAGAATCTGGTTTCCAGCATCTGCAGTCATTGTTTTTACCTCAGTCCTAAATGGCCTACCCTGTGCCCTGAACTGTGACTCCTAGTTCTGAAGACCCACCCTCCATTGCAGGGAATGTCCTTGCTGTGTTTACAATAAAGTTTACAAAACTTTTTCTGAGAGACAGAGTGTGAGAAAGAAAAGTTCCCATAATTACTTAGTATTGGATTTATGAACAACTGATTTATTAAAATTCTGGTTTCTAAAATGGAGGTAAGTTTTTTTTTTGCTCCGTCATAATCTTAATTTTTAGCTGTGGGCCTACATTTTCAAAGTATGTGGTATAATGAAAATGGAATCTTATTACGTATAAAATTGACCAACCTAAAACTTAGTAATGTTGAGGACAAACATCCCAGAAATGTTTTGCTGTATTCAAAATCTAGAAAATTCCAAATACTTTTGATGGTTAATATTTTACTGAACAGAAGAATTACTAATGTTACTTCTGCCATCTGGGTTCGCACCGTTATCTGTTAGCACCATAATGTATGAGCACTAATATAAAATATTTTATACCAATGTGCAAAACATGTCCTTTAAAATATTCAGTTGATGTGTTTATTTTCTTGCCAAAGTCTGTTAGTTTAAGCTGAAAATTTGCCATTTTGTAAATGCGAAAATTCATAACTTGCTTACAATCTATTCATATTACCCTTTTTATTTTTCTAAAGCTTTGGGGTATTCAGCGGGAGTTTGTTGAATATATATTGATGCTACTGACATGGTCTTGCGCTTTTCAAATCCATTTTGGATATGGGGTTGGATAATAAAAGCCACAATATAGGAGACCTGATGGGCAGTCAGCTCTCAATATGCTTATTGATTGATTGATTGGTTTTCTACTAGCACAGCTATTACTATGAGGCTGAAGATCAGCTTCAGAATTTGGGGATTTAGATCCTCATATCTGAAACAATAGTACACTTTGTTAATAACATAAGTCAAAACTAATGCATTATATAATGGGAAATGCACTTGTTCTAAAAATAAACAATGCAGAAAGCATCTGTAACAAAAGCTATGTTGAATTCAGACTGGCCCTCCCACCTCAGTTACCCCAGCTACAAATTAGAATGGATGAGATTGGAGAGAATGTGTTAAATGAGATTGTTGCTAACGTCGTGGCACTTGAATAGAAATAACATTGGTCATTGATTTATTAGCCACTGCATTTCTTTTAGGTGCTTATTGTAGTGAATGCATTTAATATACAATGACTTTTGTAAAAGTGTTTTCAGAATGTTGATGGGAAAGAATTGCTAATTCTGCATGAAAATTAAATCAACTTGTTTGTGGCACCCATGTATAGGAAGTAGGACAAGTAACGCTTCTAATTTTGCATCTTCCCTTATCCCTCTGTTTCGATTGTCTAATTTGGTCAATGATATTACCAGTAATTTCACAAACATCACAATTAATATTGTAATAACAGCAGTTCAGCTGAGTTTTAAGTTATTTAATAATTAGTGGCCATTTGGCAGATACTAACTTATTTCTTATTCGCTAAGTTCTCAGCCAGCACTGAGTTATTTAGGGCTGGCAAGGTACTGCTCAGAACAATACTTAGTTGAACTGAATCACTTCAAGGAAAACATTACATCAACTCTTAACATAAGTAGCTGTACTTAACATTCAGAGAAGTTGATGTGCTAAGTGGAAATATTCAACCTAGTGCAATCAGAGGTGATCTGAACAGTTTGGACAAAGTGTTCTGCATCAGGCTAAGCAGTGGACAATGTGAAGATTTCAATATTAAGTGCTAAAATTAGTGAAGAAATCAGCTCTTCGATCCATCTGTGGAAATAATGGACATTTAAATAGGAAAAAAATCATTTAAGTGCCATTGTGGGCAAAGTTAGTGAAGCACTGTGTCACTGTAGCAATCTCAACCATGCATTTTCTAAAGAAATCGAGGAATTTGTCATCCTGCAATGACAGAAGTTGGGTCTCGCGCAACTCGCTTAGTACTGAACTGCATTTCTGTATATCCAGGAAAGTCTTAACACCTGTTGTGTACAGAGATTACATTTGAAATAGGTAATTAGAGTGAAATATTGTTAATTACAATGTGTCCCTCAACCGACATCGTTATATTAGATTATCTAGTCATTTACATCTATATCACTGTTGCTTGTAGGATCTTGCTCCATGTAGATTGACAGCTGTCACTTTGCCCTTTAATAACAATTTTCATGTCAGGAGAGGAATGGTCATTGTTAGGTGAAGCTGAGTGTTATCAATATAGATGTACGGCCTAAAATGTTTTTGGATGGATATCACTGATGATAACAGTAAATAGCAAGTACATTAAAAGGCAAAAGTAAACTTTGCTGGACCTGAGAGGTAAAGGTATTTGGTCCTTGCACGAGATGGATAGGAGTGAAACTAAGCAAATGCATGTTCACTTAGTGGAGATGAGTGGTGTGATTATTGTCAGCGACTCTAGATAAATTGAGAAGTATGGGAAGTAATTATAGTGCAAAAGTGTTGAACAGTGTTTACTTTCACTATATGTCAATTGTGGCTCTTGTCATGAAAAGTATAATTTCTATAAATATAATTTTAGGGAAGTTGAATTTCAAAAGAGACGCATGTGTGTTTTGGTTGTTTCAGTGAGGAGTTTTCCTAAAAAGAAACACAAATTCAGAACAGTGACTAGATCACGTTGTTTTGACAGAAAGCAGGTGACTGCAGGTACCTCCTTTGGTGTGAATAAGACATTTATACCGCTGGATTTACAGCACATAGGTTAACATTTAAGGCTAGGGTTTAGGGGGATATGGGCCAAATGCTGGCAAATGGGAATAGATTTATTTAGGATATCTGATTGGCATGGATGAGTTGGGCCGAAGGGTCTGTTTTCGTGCTGTATGTCTCTGACAGTGACTGTATGACTCTACTAACTGTATTTTCAGTTCAGCAGAATTTAAGATTGAGTAGGTTTTCACATTCGGTTCAGACAAGACAAGGGTCGAGTTTATAAGTGTGCTTTGTTCTTAGGAGTTCACGGAACAAGTCACCTCAGCAGAAGGATGTTTTTCGTAAAACTTCCAAGTCTGGAGAAGTAGATTAGAAATGAGAAGATTTAGGCTCACCGATTTATGCAAAGCTCATGTTAGCCAGGGAAGGACCCGTTGAGTTGTCCCCCTTGGTATTTCAAAAAGCTGTAAGGAGTCAGTTAAGCAGAAACTTAAGAGTTGTGATTAGGTGTGTTTCTTTAGATTTGAGTCTCAAAATATTGTTGTGCTGTGTGTGTGATTTAAGGTTGTTCTGATTTCTGTAGGTAGCTTCAACTTTTTAAAAAATGTTTGTAGTAATTAACCTCTGTTTAAAAAAATCTGCAGTTTGAGTAAATATGTTTCGGTGACTAACTATCACGTTATCTAACTAAACAAAACATGATATTTTCAGCCAATTTTCATTCTCAGCTCTGACTTGTCCAATAGTATCATCAGCTGGGATCATAATACTCTGAGCACAATTAATGACATTGTGGAGGATGCCTCAACAACTGCTCGTGTTTTGCTCACTGCTACCTGTTTGTAACATTTAGAAATGTGCAATAACTGCTGGCCTTACTGGTGTGCCCATATCATTGGAATACAACCACCGCTGCCCCCACGCCGCCGCCTCAAATAGCATAGCCTTGACTCCCCTGTATTGCAAAAACTCCTTTCCAAATTCTGATGGTCCACTATCCTTTCCTGGCTTCCCTGGATTCTTAGAAGCTGCATTCCAGCACTTAAAGCTGGAGTTTTGCATGTGAGAACAAAAAGCTATTGCTCCTGCATTTTTTTTTCCTGAACTCTAAGCTGACTCAGTTGCACAAGTAATTACTGTTCCAAGCTTTCAACTGCCACTCTTTGATGCACTGAATTGTTGTTAGCACACTGATTTGGAGCCTCCATGGCGCTCAAGACTTTTTTTGAGCTTTGTCTCAAAATATGGTCCTCAACTACACAGTCTCGATTCGACTCAGTTGCCTCTTCAAATGCCCAGCTAAAGTTATTTCCTTCACAGAGCATGCTTATGTTTGTCTCCTCTTGCAATTGTCTGTAACCGTTAGTGTTCAGAGTGACCCTGGAATTGTTTTGATTAACCTGGTGAAAACACCACAACAAGCTGTCTGCTTGTTGCTAAGCAGAGCAAAATGTGGCACCTCCTTGAAGCTGAGTATACTGTGAAAGATATTATGTCCAGAGTGTGCTGGCTTACAGCACAAATTGTGTATAACAAGATGTAAAAGACTCTACCACAGGGTATGCACTGCTGCCACTATACATTGATGATGATAAGAGTGAATTTTTAGAATGTGGATGGTGTACCTGTCAAATGGGCTGTTTTGTCTTGGATGGTGTCAGTCGTCTTCAGTGTTGCTTGAACTGCACCTGTCTAGGGAAGTGAAAAGTATTCATTAGTCGTGATATGCCTTATAGTTGGTGGACAGGCTGTAGCGGTCAGGAGTGAGTTACTCATCACAAAACTTTCAGCCCCTGATCTGCTTTCTTGCTGCAGCATTTGTACAAATGGCCCAGTTCAGTTTCTGGTCACTGTTAAGTCCTCGAATGTTGATAGTGGGAGATTTAATAATATTGATACTGTTGAATGTCAAGATATGATGGTTTATCTGTCTTGACTGGAAATGGATAAGAGTACCATTAATGTAAGTTCCTCTCCAACCTGCATACCATCTTGACTTGGAATTCTATTGCTTTTCCTGGGTCAAATTCCTGCAACTCCCTTTATAAAAGTACTGCAGATGCATCTTCACTTGACTGCAAAGGTTCATTAAGATGGCTTACCATCACTTTCTTGCGGGTAATTTGGCTGCTGCAATAAATACTAGCATCCTATGACCACATTTTTTAAAGATGACAGTCATTGCCCATGCTTATTTGGTGTGAATGCTGTTTGCCACTTATCAATCCAAGTGTGAATGTTCAGTTTTTACTGCATATGGACTCTGATCTTTTCAGGGAGGAGAAAGTGAGGACTGCAGATACTGGAGTTCAGAGTCTAGAGTGTGCTGCTGGAGAAGCAAAGCAGGTCAGACAGCATCCGAGGAGCAGGAAAAATGACATTTTGGGCATAAGCCCTTCATCAGGGATGCGAGATAAATGGGAGGGGGTGAGATTTGGGGGAAGGTAACTGAGAAAGCAATAGGTAGATGAAGGTGATAGGTCAGAGGGGGAGGTGCAGCAGATAGATGGGAAAAGTGATGGACAGGTCAGGAGGGAGGTGCTGAGTTGGACTCTTGGGACTGGCATAAGGTGGGGGATGGGGAAATGAGGAAACTGTTGCGGGACCCTGCAACCACAAGGGATAAATGTGGATTTCAACAGTTTCCTCATCCCCCTATCGCCTTCTCAGCTACTTTCTCCCAAACCCTTCAGTAATTGACAAATCATGAATGCCAGTAGATAGTATGCAGTCACCAAGGAACATTCCCCCCCCCCCCCCCCCCCCCCCCACCACCATTCAGATGTTATGATGAGGGGGAAGGTCATCGCTGAAGCAGTTGAATATGTGGCCTGTAGTGCTATCCTTGGGAACGACTGCAGTGATGTCCTCGGATCTCTAACAACCAGAACCATTTACTTTGTCCTGGTAGGATTCTGACTAATGGGGAAATTCCACTGACTCCAGTTTCGCTAGAGTTTGATAAAGCCACGTTCTTAACAAACACTGCTTTGAACTTAAAGACAGTGGGGCATTTAACCATGCAAATCTTTTGTAATATCGGCTATCACAAATCTTGATAGGAAACAATACAATAGTGGCTGCAGTCCAAAATGCTCCAATAGCGGTGAAGTGCTCTGGTTCCTACTGTACTTGTGATATTTCTTTCTTAATTACGTACCTACACTCATTTCATTGTGTTAACTTTACCGGGTTCACTTTTAGGTCACAGACAAGTTTTAAACAGGATCTTATGGAACAACAATTTCCAACTAAGTCTAAGATAAAATTAAACTAAATTGCCTGGGAAAAATATACTTACTGAAGATCCTTGTGGTATTGTTTTGGTTTGACTACAGATATCTATTTGTTGAACATGCTCTATTTATTCTTTAAACAGGAAAGTTTAAATCTGAAAAAAAAACGAGCAGGATTGTCATTGCTGCTATAGTGAATGTATATAACACAAAATTGAGTTAATCCATGAGACCAAATATATCTGTGACACAGTCCAATAAAGAACAAAACCTATAATGTGTGCAGATTAATAAATAAGTAATTAAGACATTTGTAAATGGGTATGGGGATATTGACTTCACGGAGAGTCCAGTTAGTATGAACACCAAATACCAATTCAAGGTGAAAACCAACAGTTGTATGCATAAGAAGAAAGTGCTGATTGGTTGGCAAGTGGACTCTGACTGGTGGGGCCATTGTCATGAAGATTGCACCAATTGGTACTGATTGACATTTAGAAGCCAGGTTTTGTTTAAGTTTTAAATAAGCCAGGTTAACTTTTATCAGAGTATCGCACTGAGAAATGAATCAGCAATTTTGTTTAGTTGTATTGAGTGTAGTGCGTGTGCATTATCTTTTGGCTGCAAAGAACAGAGTCCTCTGCATTAATATATGTGCAAGCAAGTATGCCATGCTGTGAGCCTGACAGACAATCTGATATTTGTTGTCAACACAATTTTAATACTGGCTACCCTAATCGGATAAATTCTCAGTGTACCTGGTCTAAACTCTCAAAAGGCCCTGAGGTTAGATTAGATTACTTACAGTGTGGAAACAGGCCCTTCGGCCCTACAAGTCCACACCGACCCACCGAAGCGCAACCCACCCAGACCCATTCTCCTACATTTACCCCTGCCCCTAACACTATGGGCAATTTAACATGGCCAATTCACCTGATCTGCTCATTTTTGGACTGTGGGAGGAAACCGGAGCACCCGGAGGAAACCCACGCAGACACCGGGAGAATGTGCAAACTCCACACAGTCAGTCGTCTGAGGCAGGAATTGAACCCGGGTCTCTGGTGCTGTGAGGTCACTTGTGGTCCTGAAAATTGCCCAATCTGCCTAGATTTGTGTAAGGTATCTCAAAACTTTGTCAGCAGATAAAGCTAGCTGTTTCATGTTGCTACTATACATAGCAACACATATCAATTTTGCCATTAACAGAATGTTGCAATCAAGCCATAAAGATGTTCTGCCAACCTCACAAATGAGTAACATAGAACATGAATTTGATTACCAGTATGATGCCAGGAATATTGTTTGTTCCAAAGATCATCTAAAATACTGTACTTCTTCAGCTGTTGCAACAAATAAGATATGAATAATACCTAACCAGCCATCCATGCAAAACTTCCAACAGAGTGTCTGACATTATTTATGATTGTGCAATTGGACAAGATTTGCTGAATGTGAGAAAAATTATGCTGATGCCCAGTTTAGGACTGTTGGTTTGGCTTGCATTGGGGAACACTTCAATGTCCTGAAAGATACATACATTAATACGTAGGGTTCAGTTCTTTGCATGAAGACAGAATATGTGTGCGCATTGCACGTTTCTACTTAACAAAATAGGTGGCATCTGTTTGCTGGTTCATTCTGACCAATCAAAGTCAATCTGCCTGATTTATATTTTAATCAAATCCTGACGGCTGTCAATCAGCATTAATAGGTGCATTCTCCACGGCAATATCTCAATCTAGCCTCACTTGCCAACCAGTCAGCACATTCCTTCGATGCAGTGTAAATGTTGGTTTTCCTCTGAATTAGTTTTCTTGTAATTGTCCTGATAAGTACAAGCAAAAGGCATTCACCAAGTATTTCTCTTTTAAATTTTGTCCTACAAATAACAGTTTGATTACTGGCAGCCATTAAAGTTGAGATGCCTGTATGAATAAATCTCTATGCACGTGGATCAAAATATTATTACTGATTAATTTATCCAGTATTATGAATAAGTTTAGGTCTGCACCATCTATGACAATGAAGTTTCACGGTCCTATTTAGGTTTTATCTGGCAACCTGACAGCTTTAATGAAATGTGTTATCATCTTGATAAGCTTTAGATGTCAGTGGTGATGTTCTAATATTCATGCTTAGAATTCTTTCCTATTTTCTATGAAGCAGCTGACTGTGAATATTTGCATTTGAAAGTTAGTCAAAGGATATTTCTGTCAAAGATAATAAAATCTTCTGGTCATTCAAACTGAGCAATAAACTTCCACTGATTTAATGTTACTGACTATTCTGCTTGTACAATTGAAGTTCAAGTTATAATGTGTCTTGTCTTTAATTCATAGTGCATATTTTTTCTTGTCAATCGTTTTGCTGTTTCACCAATCACTTGCATGATTGCTATAACAATACAAAGCGGTGCATAATCTGGTATTTCACATTGTAGTTTTAACCTTGTTGGCAGCTTTCCACTCACAGTAACGCTACTGTTGTCATATAACTTCTCAATTTCAATCAAATTGGTTTTGACATTGCATGCAATGCAACTCTGCTATGGTGTCATGCTTTAAAAGTATGCACCGGCTTCACTGACCTCTGAGCACATTTTGAACTTGAAGAGGAGTCATTTAAATGTTTTAAATTCTCTGAATAGTGTCAAAACATTTAGATTTTAATCACTGCAGGGGAAGCTCTGTGTATGTATCAGGGACATTTTGTTCACTGTTCTAGAGAATTTGAATTATTCTTGGCATTAAAGGTGAGGGACTACCTTGTTGGATGTGGCTGTGACTATGCCTTAGTTTATCAGTTTATCAGTTAATCCAATTGAGTATAAAAACATTAACAAATACACACAGGGTATTTTACATAATATCGTAATCATACAATGGGGTGACTTGCGAATTGGAGTTCCAATGAACGCCTACATCCCTTTCTGTGCTTTCAGGTTTTCTTTATGTTAGGAAAACATTTCCTACTGTGCCTTGTAAGACGTAACTATGGATGTGTTTTTGTTTAACAGCTGGGTTTAAACCTTCAATTTACAAAAGTAATTGTGTGATTTCCTTATTACTGAGTAGGCAAAATATATGTAATTATCAAATATTGTCAGTGTGTTTCCTACTGTGCAGTAATCACTATGAATTGGATTTTGAGGCATGCTTTCTGAAAAATATTTAGCTCATGTGTTCTTTTTGCAGGTTGATGTTTCTTCACAAGAGCCCTATGGTTAGTTTTCAAAATAGACCAGTTACAGAACTATGCTGCCAAACTACTAACCATCCCAACTGGCCTGAACAAGACCATTCACAAACCACTGATTGGCTCCTGGAAAGCCAGACCAAAAACTATTGACGATCCACAATAATCTGAAATCAATCTATCTTCCAGTTAGCAAGGAATCTGTGACAATGGACACAGAATCCACATATTCTGGATATTCCTACTATTCAGGTCGCTCCAAGAGCTCTCACAGACATGGGTAAGTACTGTTTCTTTAAAATAGTTTGTCTTATTTTCAGTGTATTAACAGCGTGGATCATTTTTAAGGGATAACCCAATGTCAATTCATGTTAAAAGAGTTGGAGGAAGGGAAGAGCGTTCTTATTCATTCAAACTTTAAGAATTAAATTTTTCTGTCCTTTGATTTTCACTGAGCGAAACTCATTATTAATTTTGTAATTTAATATTCAGATCCTGTGTGAACATCCGAAGCTTATGGTGAAAACTTGATATTAATTGTTATCTACTATATTTAAGAAGTCTGCACAAATCCTTTCCCCAACAAAGTGGGTGTATAGTTCATAAACTTCTGTATGTTGGTGCGCTCCTGCCGAGTGGCCCCTTCTATGTGCAGAAAATTCACTTATCGTCTTTACACTGTTTGTTTATATGCTGCTCTCCTACTGCTATGTACATATGATATTATAAGGGAAGGTGATTCGAATTTGTCATTGGAAATTGTCATAACCTGGCACTGTGTGGGATGAATGTTATTTGGAAGTTATCAATCCAAGCTTGACTATTGTCCAAATCTTGTTATACCCAGGGGCAAGTTACTTAACACCTGAGGAGTTAAGAGTGTTACTTAACACTTGTAACCATTTGTGAAGATTTCTATTTCAAGCTTTGTGATGGATGGAATATCATTGATGTTGCTGAAGATAATTGTACCTTTGATACTCCCTGAGGAACCCCTACAGTGATGTACTGGTGTTAAGATGAATGCCTACAAAAACTACAACTATCTTTTGTGCTAAGAATGACTCTGACCAGTGTAGAATGTTCTTCCTGATTTTCATTAACTGCAATTTTGTCAGGCCTCCTTCATTCCATAACCGGTCAACTGCTTCCTTGATGTCAAGCATGGTCACTCTCACCCCAGAGCCGAAAATCATATTTTTGTTCATGTTTGGGGAAAGGCTATCTGTGAACTGGACCTGAGTGGCCCTGACAAAATCCAAACTGAGCAATAGTCCACAGTTTATTGTTATGGAAGTGATATTTGATAGCGCTATCAATGACACATTCCATCACTTGGCTTAGGACACACTGATAGGGCAGTTATTTGGCTAGATTTGATTTGTTCTGCTTTTTGTTGACAGGACGTACCTGGGCAGCTTTGCAAAAGCGCTTCACGTGTTATAACTCATTGCATCATAAATTCCGTGAATTTGGATGCATGCTCTTAATTGCCATTGTTGAGCATTCAGTCAAGATGAGATGTGACTAAAATTAAACGTGTATTAGGCAGAGGGAAAGAACAATCTGAGTTTGGAACTTTGCAGAAGGCACTATTCTCAACCTCTGTTGTGTACTGGGCAGCACAATGTCACAGTGACTCTCACTGCTGCCTCACAGTGCAAGGAACCAAGGTTCAATTCCAGTCTTGTGCAATTATCTGTGTGGAGTTTGCACAATCTCCCAGGACAGGTTTTCACCCACAGTCAAAAGATGTATAGGTTAAATGGATTGGCAATACTGAATTGCCTACAGTGTTGTGCAGGCCAGGTGGATTAGCCATAGGAAATGCAGAGTTATGGGGATAAAGTGAGGGGGTGGGTGTGGGGACAGTGCTTTTCGGGGGACCAGTGTGGGACTTGATGGGTTGAATGGCCTGCTTCTTACAGTGTAGAGGTTCTAAGTTCTAAGAAATTGACAGCTGACTGCTGGAGGACTGCTTTCTGTGTATTACTATGGATGGGAAGTACTGCATTTTCCTTCCATTAATTTATAGTGTATTTTACAACTGAGTTTTATTAACATGACTTTATTGCAGTGTTTTTGTTGCTTGTGTTCCAATTTTTTCTTTGCCTCGTTCATGTTCTGTATAGGTTTGGCCCCTTTAACCATCTGTTTGTTTATCTTACTCTAAACTTTGCTTACTTTTTTCAGAGTACTTTTTAATGAATACTTGCTTAAAATTGTCTCTATCACAACTTTACAGGAATCTTTGAGGGACTTTTGTAGTCCCATTATTTTGCATAAACATAGGAGGTAACCTTAATATTCAGTCAATAAGTGTGGCGCTGGAAAAGTACAGCAGGTCAGACAGCATCCAAAGAGCAGGAGAGTCGATGTTTCGGGCATAAGCCCTTCATCATTCCTGATCCTTGGATGCTGCCTGATTCTGATCTCCAGCATCTGCAGTCCTCACTTTCTCTCAATATTCAATCATTTAAGCTAAAACTGATATGAATTGAAGTTTAAGTGGGGGGCGTGTTGCTTAATTTAGCAGAATCTCTACTGAATTGTGATATACTGGTGTAAGTTATGATGTGAAATAGTTTAATATAAACTCTGTTCAAGCAATCTGTGGCAGGGGCAAATTCCCTTTTTTGTTGCCTCTTTCAGTGAAAGGAGCCGAGATCGGCAAAGATCAAGAAACAAAGATAGTAGCCGGTCTGAGAAATCTGTTACCATCCAAACACCACCAGCAGAGCCTCTGCTTGGCAATGAGTCAACTCGTGGAGATGAGACAGTACAGGTAATGCTTGAACATGTTTATCCATTTTGGAAATGTGAACTAGACCATAGGATGTTGCTGTTGTAAGATTAATTTTAGGTTAGGGTATAATTTTATTTACTGAATAAAGTCTCTGAAACCAGGCATCTCTGAAACTAAGCCAATGAGATTAGTATTTTCGTTTGTAAAATTCTAAAGTTTCTAACATGGTCCCTTTTCATTTGATTTACTAGATAGCTGTATGTGTAAAAATGTTTTTTCACCAACTAACGTGCAATTTTGTTGTGTCGAGGTTGTCTCATTTGTTGTTTCTCCTTTTGTTTGTCTGTTTATTAGAGCAAACTGAGCTAAGTTATTACAGTAAAGACTTTGCACCATAACAATATCCAGCTGTAATTCTAAACCCCAGTGCTGTAGAGGAAACTGCATCACTAGTTGATCTGATCCAGCACAGTTGTAATGAAGTGGAAAGTTGCCTTGATGTGTCTTGCTCACCAAAATCAGATCCAATCCAAGCAGTTACTGTATCATCAGCAAAGTAATGAAGAGATTGTAAAGAGTGCTATCGCTCAGTCCATATTCAACAATGACCTGCTACTGCTCAGCTCGGGTTCTGCCAGGGCTACTCCACTCCAAACTATATTATAACCTTTTCCAGATTTGGACCAAAATAAAAGTTGAATTCCAGAGCAGAGAGTAACTGCATTTGATGTCAAGTCAAATTGATTGAATGCACCGAATGGAAATGATGCAATCAGTCGTTGGAGTCATACCTAGGATAAAGATGATCATGATTATTAATCATCAATCATCTCAGTCCACAGAATCATAGTCTTTGACCCAGCCATTTTCAACTGCTTCATCAACAAGCTACTTGTCCAGTAAAAGTGGTGATGTGCAGTAATCAGCAATGTTCAATTCCATTTGCAGCTCCTCATATACTGTAGCAGAACATGTCCATATGCAGGAAAAACCTGCAAAGTATTCAAGCTTTGGCTAATGAAATCAGAAGTAACATTCATGTTACGCTAGTATCTGGCATACACCATATTAAAAAAAAAGTGAATATAACTATTTCCTTTTGATGTTCAATGGCGTTAGTACAGCTGAATCATGCAACAACGACATCGAGGTTGATCAGAAACTTAACTTGCCTAGCCAGGCTACCAGAGAAGGTCAGAGGTGTTTGGAGTGGTGTAATGTGTAATTTACTTTTTGACTCCAAAGTCTGTCTGCGATCTAGAAGAATTATATTGGGAATATGATGGAATGCTTTGCACTTGCTTGAGTAAGTGTAGCCTCAGTAATATTCTTGACTGATCAGCATCCCATCCATCACTTTAAACATTCTCGCCACCCATTGCCAACACACAAAAAGAGTAGTGAGTACCGTCAAATTACAGCAAATTATCAGCAAAGTAATTAAGGGATCATAAATAGTGCTATTGCTCAGTCCTTATTTAATAATGACCTGCTCACTGCTCAGCTTGGGTTCTGCCAGGGCCACTCAACTCCAAACCATATTATAACCTTTTCCAGACTTAGACAAAACAAAAGCTGAATTCCAGAGCAGAGAGTAACTGCATTTGATGTCAAGTCAAATTGATTGAATGTACCAAATGGAAATGATGCAATCAATCATTGGAGTCATATCTAGGATAAATGATCATGATTATTAGTCACCAATCATCTCAGTCCAGGGTTCCTTTGTCAGCAACTCACTCAGGCACCTCTGACAGTATCTTCCAAACTCTCGACCTCCACAACTAAGAAGAACAAAAGTCACTGATGCCTCTGAATGTCACCACCTGCAGGTTCCCCACCAGGCCTTAAACCATTCTGACTTAAACTGTAACATTGTTCCTTTGCTGTCAGGAAGTCAAAATCTAAACTTCGTCTCTCGAGCATTAGTGGTGAATCTTTGTAACATTAACTGACTCAAGAAGGCAGCTCACCATCACCTTTTGAAAAACAATTATAGATTAGCAGTAAATGCAGGCCTTGCCAGTGGTATTCAAATACTTTTGCACGGGTGGGTGGGGAAATCAAACTTGTGTTATTGTGCCATTGTAGTCTTGCAACTTGCTGGACAATGAAATTCACTGACAAACATGCTGAGGAGGAATTAGTGTGTGTGCCTGCGACATAGTTGGCGTTCAACCCCTCAAGACTATATTTCCATTGAATTAAAGCATAGCTGGATTGAGGAAAACTTTAATTACCCATCTTTGATCAATATCGTTATCTATTTTTTAAAAGATCAATTCAGTCTTAAGTATTTAAATTAGACCAGCATCTACAGTTTTTTTGGGAAACAAGATTCCAGATATCCACTATTATTTGTGTGTAAATTACTTTTTAATTTAACTCCTGAATGATCTAGCTCCAATTGTATCATTTTGCCCTCTTGTTCTGGATTCCCCAGAGAAAATAGCCTTACCGTATTGACCCATTAAACTGTTTCTAACATATAGCATATAGAGCTCTCAAACTTCCAAAGTTTGTAGTTTTGCAATGTACTCTTTACTTTAGTACTTGGATATATTTGCTGTGTATAATAGTCATTTTGAAAGCATCAGTAAGCAGTAGCAGTTCCATCTTATAATGGCTGTCACATAAAAGAGTACTTTCTGTTCCAAGTTGCTGGAATGTTGTTGTCCATGCTAAATAAATTTGATGTTCCAAGTCTTGACCAACACTTGGTCATTGTCCCGTACACATTAAAAGTTTTGCTCTTGTAATAACTACATGCCATTGCCCTAGTTTTTGTTCACAGTTTCCTTATCTTTCTCTCTCAAATCTTTTGGTTTCTTTGGTCCTCCATCTCATGGCCGCATATGAATCATCCCGTTGTATCATTCAGCTGTTGATGGCAGAGTCAAGAGCACTTCAGCTTAATTCACTCTCAAAGCATATGCATTTCTTTATATTTAAAAACCTAATGCAAAGCAATCTTTTTGGTTATCTGACATAATTGTAAGCTCCAAGATGTCCTGTCCTTTATCTATTTCAACATTTCTTAGGTTTAGGAATGAAGTAGGCCAATGAGCCCATTGATTCGGTCCTGCCATTCAATGACTGATCTGATTTTCCTCAGCTTCACTTCCTTACCTTTTCTCCATACCCCTTGATTCCCTTACTAATGAAACATCTGTCTATCTCAAACTTGGATCTACTTAATGACAGAGCATCCACAGCCCTCTGTGGCAAAGAATTCCACAGATTCATAGCGCACTGAGAGAAGAAATTTCCCTGCATCTCCATCTTAAATGTGCAACCCCCTAATCCACAATTATGCTCTCAGGCCCGAGATTCTCCTACAAAGGGATACAATCTGTCAAGGAATCTTGTGTGTTTTAGTAAGGTCAGATCTCTCTCTCCTAAATTTCATTGAGTACAGACCCAAACTACTCAATTTCCTCATAAGACAGTCTTTCCATATCTGGTATCAACCTATTCTGGACAGTCTCCAATACCACTGTCTTTGCTGAGGTAAGGAAGCCAAAACTGTTTACATTACAAATCGTTCTACTTATAACGTGCATTTTGTTAACGTGAATTTGGTGTAACATGATCGACGAATTGGGAACACTGTTTCTAAAGCCCAAACTTTTAAAACCTGTGTTGGCTGTAACATGATTATATTGCCAACACTTTAATCACTGTGTTTCTAAAGACCAATTCTTCTGTAATGTGGGATTGCACAAGAATGCAACCATCGTGTTATAGAAAACCTACCTGTATTTCAGCCTTATTGACTAGTGTCCTGCGTAGGTTTAGCAAAACCTATGCATCTTTATACTCCATTTCATTTTAAATGAAGGTTAGCATTCCACTTGTTTTTCCTACTACCTGCTGAACTGTAAGCTTTTTGTGATTCATGGATGAAGACTGTCAAATCCCTGTGTTCTTTAGCTTTCTAGAGTCTTTTATAACCCCCTTTTAAAATGCCTTCAAGAATTTTCTGGATTATATAAATGCAAGTTGTTTTTATTAATGGTTGAAGTAAAATGTGTTAAACAAGTGGTTTATAATTACATCATGTGTCTGTGTAACCTTTGCTCCGCCCCATAGACTTCTCTGTCGACAGCTTATTTTGGCTCTGATTTGTGTCTTGGTGTTCAACCATAACGTTTCCCATTATCTGAGCTTGTTTGGGATGGGAAAGCAATCACTAAAGTTAATTGCTTTGATCATTTTTTGTAAAAAAAAAGTATTTGTTCAGTAAGGAGAGGTAGCAGCAGGAGGTACACATTGGAACCAACGACATAGTAAGGGAAAAGGATGAGATTCTGAAGGGGGAATATAGAATGTTAGGCAGGAATTTAAAAATGAGGTCCTCAAGGGTAGTAATATCTGGATTACTCCCATTGTTACAAGTTAGTAGGGGTAGGAACGGGAGGATAGAGCAGATGACTGCATGGCTGAGGAAGTGGTGCATGCGAGAAGGGTTCACATTTTTGGATTATTGGAATCTCCTTCTGGGGTAGAAGTGACCTATACAAGAAGGATAATTGCACCTGAATTACAAGGGGACTAATATACTGGCAGGGAGATTTGCTATAGCTGTTCAGGAGGATTTAAACTAGTAAGGTGGTGGGGGTGGTTTAGGACCCACGGAGATAGTGAGGAAAGAGATCAATCTGAGACTGGTACAGTTGGGAAAACGAGCAACTCAAACAGTCAGGGCCAGCAGGAAAAAAGCAGTAAACAAGGTAGGACTGATAAATGAAAGTGCAGTTGCTTCAATGCAAGAGGCCTAACAGAGAAGGAGATGAACTCGAGGCATGGTTAGGAACATGGGATTGGGATATCATTGCAATTACCGAAATGTGGCTCAAGGATGGACAAGACTGGCAGCTTAATGTTCCAGGATATAAATGCTATAGGAAGGATAGAAAGGGGGGCAAAAGAGGAGGGGGTGTGGCGTTTCTGAAAAGGATAGCATTACTGCTGCACTTAGGATATTCCTGGGAATACATCCAAGGAAGTTATTTGGGTGGAACTGAGAAATAAGAAAGGGATGATCACGTTATTGGGATTGTATTATAGAACCCCTAATAGTCAAGGGAAATTGAGAAACAAATTTATAAGGAGATCTCAGTCATCTGTAAGAATAATAGGGTGATTATGGTAGGGGATGTTAACTTTCCAACCATAGACTGGGACTGCCACAGTGTTAAGGATTTAGATGGAGAGGAATTTAAGTGTGTACGAGAAATTTTTCTGATTCAGTATGTATCAACTAGAGAAGGTGCAAAACTTGACCTACTGTTGGGAAATAAGGCAGGGCAGGTGACTGAGGTGTCAGTGGGGAGCACTTTGGGGCCAACAACCATAATTGTTTTGGCTTTAACTGAATAGTTACTGCAAAATCGAAAGCATTGTTGGAACATTCACACACAAAACAGAAGTTGGTTGATTTTAGTAGATCATGAGGTTGTTTTGGGGCATCTGTGTTCGCAATTCCTCAGAGTATAGACTTTATGCCAGATGAAAAGTTGCTGAAAATCTTGTAAACTTACTGATTTGATAGAGAGCTAGCACAGTATTGGCAGTTATTCAGAAAATATATCAAAACTCTCCAAGACAGGGTTAAAGCTTTTTTTAAAAAAAAAATTACATTCTTCTTCACTTGGTCACCGATTTCAGTAAAAGTTTATAAAATGCAATTCTGATCATTGCATTTTACCTTGCAGGATGATAACTGGGGCGAAACCACAACAGCCATTACTGGGACATCGGAACACAGTATATCACAAGAAGACATTGCGAGGATCACAAAGGATGTGGATGATACTGGGCTAGACTGTACCCGACATTTAGGGATAGCCATTGCTGCTGTGCTCGGAATATTGGTCTTTTTAACTCCCATTGCCTTTATGGTTCTTCCTCAAGTTCTTTGGCGTGAAGTACTTGAACCTTGTGGTACTGTATGTGAAGGGCTTTTCATCTCTGTTGCCTTCAAGCTTCTCATCCTTCTCATTGGAACGTGGGCACTCTTCTTCCGCAAGCCAAAGGCACAGATGCCACGTGTTTTTGTGTTTCGGGCACTCCTGATGGTGCTAATATTCGTGTTTGTGGTTTCTTATTGGCTTTTCTATGGAGTACGCATTCTAGACTCAAGAGATCCAAATTACCAAGGAATTGTTCAGTATGCAGTTTCACTGGTAGATGCCCTCTTGTTTATCCACTACCTGGCAATTGTACTTCTGGAACTGCGTCAACTGCAACCCATGTTCACTGTCAAAGTGACCCGATCAACTGATGGGGAATCTCATTTCTACAGTGTAGGCGTACTGAGGTATGTGACGTGGCAGCACTGTCTGCTCTATTTAATTTCTATAACCAATGATATTTTTCATCATTTTATTTTTCCTGCTATTGTCTTCCAACACTTTTAGATGTCTCCAATAAGAATATTTAGAGCTGAGGTTAAAATTGAAATGTCTGTGATAAGTGAGCATTAGTTTGTGATGAATGCATTACAGTTTCATACGTATAAATTAACACTGAACGTCGATTGATTGACTCTTAGTTGTTTGAAATCTCAGACTTTGTAAAACAGTTCCAACTATAGTAACATAATTAAGAGGTGCAATTATTATTTGATGTCAGAAGAAGGGAAAAGCTGAAGTTTGGTAGAATCCAAACAATTGCCATCAGTGTGTCAAAGTGTTGTAGCTCCTTCTATTTACAGTTTGCTTGTATCTCGACACTTAGAGAACACCATTTCAGTTTGGTGAATGGGTGGCATTACTTACATATTAATTCTCTCTTGTGGTGAGTGTTAATTACCGAGGCTCATACTTGAGGTTATTGTCAAATTCGGTCTGCATCATAATAGGTGATTGCTGAATTTAAAACAAAAGCTTGCACTTAGAAAAAGTATTTAACCAAAATATCTATTCAATCTTCCTAACCTGACGACAAGGGAATTTGCAATACACCAAATCCTTGTTATCCTTGGGGGACAGAGCATGTATCTCCTGCAAATAACAGGAAATCACAAATACTGCTATAATGGAAATCCCCTATCTACTGCAGGAGACCATGTGATCTGTTGGGGCCTTAACAGAGGAAAACCTCATTGGGTCTGGGCAAACTGGGTGAACCTCGTGTGTACATGGATCCATGAGTATTGAGGAAATAGTGCACTGATTGTGCTTCATACTGATGTTGATAATTATTAGGTGTGAAGCATCTTATTTCATGTTAAATGTTATAAAATCAATGAGTCCTGCATTCGTCTCTGTTCATGTGATCAGAGGTGGCATTGATTCCATCCCAATTCCAACTTCTTGTTTTGCAGTGCAGGCAAGAATAAAATGTTTCTATTTTTAAAATGTGACATTTTGAGTTGCCAGTTTAACATCATAGGATTGAAAGAACAACTGGACATACCGTTCCTGTGATTCCACCTTCTTGTTAACTGAACTAATTGTATTGCATAAACAATAACAAAAATAGAAATTGCTGGAAAAGCTCAGCAGGCCTTGCAGCATCTGTGGAGAGAAAACAAAGTTAATATTTCTAGTGATCCTTCCTCAGAACTGGAGGAACAGAAGATTGAACTATTTTAATAAATTTTAAGAGGTATAATCAACATAGCCAATTGTCTTTTCTACTGCTAATAAATGGTTGGAAGAGGACTACATCTGACAGTAGAGGAGCAAGCAGAAGCTGGCTTGTTATTTCTGGTCCCTGCAATGATAATGGAAATGTTATCAAACGCGACCAAGCACATCCCTGAACATGATGCAAGTGTATTCACATTAGTTATAGTCTATCCACTTTTACCTAGTTTTGTGTTTTTTTTATTTTTATCTTAAGTTCTTTTGTTTATTTTTCTGGTTTGTATCACTTGTCATTATAAATTCAACTCCTTTTAAGATTTGTTTCAATCACTGAAGGGGTAATGCCTATCGGCCAGGATATTATCAATATTGTAACGTGTTACATTAATCTAGAAATATTGATTTGACTAAGATGGGGATTTTAAAAGCCAGAAGGTTTTAGGAAGATTGTTGTGATTTACAGGAGAAAATGAGATTCTTCAGTAAAATGTTTGAATGGAATCAAGCTTACCTACAATTCTCTGTTTGGATTATTTCAGTTTCACTTCAGCACTTTACACGACTTTCAGACAGAAATTTGGATGTTAACAATAACACCCTATGTGACTAAAAACATTGTTTGGTCCAAATTAAATTTTTTTGCACCATATGAAACCCACCCTATCTTTCTCTACTGACTTGTCATTCTATAGTGCAGCCTCATACAATTGCCTTTGTATGGTTTTAACTCTTATCCCAAAGTAATCAGCAAAGGCAAGAATCCCTGCCTCCGTGTGATCTGAGGTCTTGCCTGACCTTTTTTTCTTCCAGTAGTTTTCCAGGTCACTGAATCCTGCTCTACCTAGTTTATGATCCTTCCTGTCTCCAATTCACACGCTAGCATCTTTTATTTCTTTGTTTTCTCTCATTTTATCTCTGTGGTCTTCTGATGATACCAGTTCTGCTATTTAATCATCTTAATAATCTGTGCAGTACTTAGTTTCTTTCCAATATTTTTGTGTTTTTCTTTCTAAATGCTGAAAAGTTTTTTTTCTGGTTTTGTTTTCAAACCCTGTTTGTAATGCATTTTTTGTTTACTGCTGGTTGAATTATCAATATTTTTCATTGGGCTGCTACAGGCATAAGATCAGTGTGAAAATCATCATAAGCAAAAACTGCATAGTGATGTGTTGTGCGGTTAATGAGGCTTCAGTTAATAAACAGCTCACTGGGGGACTCTGCTGGTAGATTTCTTGCATTGCAATTCAACTACAGTATTAGATGGCTCATAATAATAGATTCCCTAACCCAGGCATTTAGATTACTGACATCGTTGACAAATTGATGCTTGGGGCAACAGATTGAACCATTTGGATGTTTAAAACCAATTATTGAATACATTTGCAACCATGCGATTTTAAATAGCATGCTCTCGTTTCAAAAAGACTTTAAATGGGATTGAGAGATTTGGGAGATGACATTACTTGACCATTATCCCATATTTGTTTGATCATTAATTGCTTTTATAAATTACCTGCTTTTATACAGTTTTAATCACAAAATGATGAGCTCTGACCGATCGCATTCAGCCACTACTTAACATTTACTGCAGAGACCCCTGTGCCCGTCATCTCTAGATTCTCCACTCCTAAATTGTTCTCTTGTACATCTGATCTCTTTAGGCATGCTAAGTGTTAACATGAAAGCTAATTTCCTTTAATACTGCACATCTGTGAGTCATGGTTCCCACGGGGAGGGGAGGGGATGGAAAGGGTAAGCCTGTGCCTATTTTATTTCATCACTTTTGTCTCCATCTGTCCTGAAGGCTATAACTGCTACTATGGCACCATTTGATGGATGACTAAAGCCCTCTTGTACCTCATCATTCTTTTTGTATGTCTGGTCAGTGCTACTTTGCTGTTTCTGCCTGCACGTAACTTTTATTCTCTCCCTCTGTGTGTGTGTGTGTGTGTGTGTGTGTCTGTCTGTCTGTCTGTCTGTCTCTCTGTCTGTCTCTCTCTCTCTCTCTCTCTCTCTCTCTGGCATTCAATGACTCCATTGAGTCATCAGTGAAATTTTAAAAGAATGCTAATATCATTGAATGTTATCTTTGGCTTTTTCAACCTTTTTAATGGTGTGATCTTTATCATTTATTGGGCCTGACTAGACCATTGTGTAAATTATAAATAACCTCCTGAATCTGTGTGTATGTTTTCTGCAACTCTGAATTTAAACTGATGCAATCAGGACCGTTCCTTTTCTGCTGTATTAAACCAAATGAAATAAAGTTACCAATGAGATGCCACTTGACAGTGTGTGATGTATTCTGTCTTCATCTCAATGATATTTGACACAGCCAACTAAACCATCTTTCTTTCGTGCCTCATCTCCATTGTCCAGTTCAGTGGGACCAGTGTCATTCACTTCTATCTATTCCTATTCTGATAATCTCCTCCAGCAAACAGCTTCCCCTTCAATTTTCATGCCATCACCATGCGAATTCCTCAAATTCTATTCTTGGCTAATCCTCCTGTCTCACCTAATCACCGTTTTTACATTGCTATCTAACTCTCCATCGCTGCCATCTCTTTTCAGCCCTCTGCTGCCTTGCATTTGCGTTGTCAAACTGGGTGTTTGTCCAATATCCAGTTCTGTGTGAGACTCCATTTTTCTCAGTTTACCGTTGTGAAGATTGAAGCTATTGTTTTTTTTCTGACCAGTGCTGAAAATACTTGCCACAAACTCCACTCTTCCCCCTTACTCCAGCTTGAAGCTAACCAGATAACATGTAGATTCTGCATCCTTTATGGGCCCAAGCTGAGCTTCCAACCCTGAATCTGTTCCATCAGAAAAACATTCTGTTTCTCCAGCTAATCCAAACCTCTGCTGTCTATATGCAACTCTGCTAATCTGTCAGCTCTATCCTTGCTGAACTAGATGGGCTCACAATCCCCTCAGTGCCTTGTTTTTGGAGATCCCACGTTCATGCCCAGATTCCACTGTCATCTTGTTCTATCACTATCTAAGTTCCTCCAATCTCATCCTCACACTTTCAGTTCCCCAGGAAATAGTTCACTTGCTCTGACCACTTGTACATCCCACATATCTTTACTCCTCTTTAAGCAGTTTAAGCTGCTTAAGCTTCGGCTGTTTAGAGTGCTCAACGTCAAGCTTTTGTAAACTCTTTTTAAATTATCGAAACTGCCCTAGGTGTCTGTTCTGCATTCTATGAATGTAATTTGGAGATTATCAATTCAACTTGTTTACATTTACTTGTAAGCAGACTCAGCATACCATCATCCCCACTTCCCAATACAACGACTAGTTGTTCCTTATTTGTCTACCATTGCCAAATTGAAATACAGCAAATGCAAAATGTTCATATCTTCCTTATTTCTTTTCATGTCCCTCTTCTCAAAAAGAATGCAATGTGCTGGAACTTTACTGTCTATCAGAGCATCAACCTATAAAACTGTGTCTGTACCTAGCACAAATTGAAAGGAACCATGATGAATTTTGGCTTTGATCTGTAGTTTAGTGAAGAGGACATCACAGTATTTCTAACTTGTTAATCCCAACTCTGTCTTTAGTACAATTAGTCATTACTATGCTTATGACCATGGGGGTGGATGAGTGGTGAAACACTGACTTTTATGGAAGTGCTTAGAAGAAACAGAATCCACCAATAGTAGTAATTGGGTTAGAAATTGAGGTAAAACTCTTGTTTGTCATCAGGACTGATAGAAAATATTGTTTAACCAAGTTGAACTCTACTACTCAGAAAGATTTTACTCAGACATGCACAAAGCAGTGTGTAGTTGAAGGGTTGATTCCTAAATGTGAATGTAAGCTGAAGTCCATTCCAGAAATCTTTTTTCTGGCCTCTTAGATACAGTATAGACAGAAGAGTCAGCTTAATAGTTCCTGTTGTAATAAGTATTAAGCTACTACGTAATGCCTCAACTCTGCTTGTTCCTGAGAACTTTGAAAGTTTGTTTCAAAATATGAAGTTTACTCACTGTGTCACAAGGAACCACAGAAGTCTTTTTTTTAATTCTAAGTTTTCTTCAGATGTTGCTTTTTAGCAGTCTTGCAAAAACTTTATACTATGTATTGAGCAAGTTAAATTGCTCAAGATGCTCAATCGAGTTGCCATATATTTATTGGGTGGCACAGTGGTTAGCACTGCTGCCTCACTGGGCCAGAGACCTGGGTTCAATTCCCACCTCAGGCGACTCTGTGTGGAGTTTGCACATTCTCCCCGTGTCTGCGTGGGTTTCCTCTGGGTGCACTGGTTTCCTCCCACAAACACAATAATGTGCAGGTTAGGTGAATTGGCCATGCTAAATTGCCCGTAGTGTTAGTAGAAGGGGTAAATGTAGGGGAATGGGTCCGGGTGGGTTGCTCTTCGGAGGGTCGGTGTGGATTTGTTGGACCGAAGAGCCTGTTTCCACACTGTAAGTAATCTAATATAGCTCTGACACAAACAATATAAGCAAGGACAGACTTGTTTAAAAAAAAAAGTTGAATATCCATTTTAGTCATGGTCCTTAATCACCGAACTGAGAGGATTGAGGTCTGAGGAAGAATTAATTGAGCTATTTTACTGTTTCATTTCTTTTATATTCAGAAATGTTATCCTGTATTTTCAGTATCCAACGAGCTGCCCTTGTCATTCTGGAGAATTACTACAAGGATTTCACTGTCCACAATCCAGCACTCTTGACTGCTGCAAAATCTCGTGCAGCCAAACATATGGCTGGACTGAAAGTCTACAATGTGGATGGTAAGTTCATACACAATCCAGCAAGAATGTGACCCTCAAAAAATATATATTTTCTATCTGTCCTGTGCTCTTTTAAGTGACTTGCTAAGGGACCATAACTGAGGTTTTTAAATCTATGAAAATACATAAAACAGAATTGTGCCTATTCGATGGAATGTGGGTATCTTTGGGTAGGCCAACATTTATTGACCATCCCTGAATCAGAGCTTCAGATGAGTGAGGCCATATTGGATATGATCATCCATAGATTAAATTTCCTCCTTTTCTCTGGAAGGAAACGACAAGATTGCATGCAAACCCATAAAACTCTGTAAATGCACAGCTCCCTAAACTGATCAAAGCCAATAAATTCAAGTCCTTAACTAGTGCAAAGTGTAGTTTCAGAAGCATGTGGTGCACCTCCATGACACTTTTGAAAAAGATTTGATGCCATATTTTCTCCTTTACACTAATGTTGGAATTCCAACCAGGATGGAGCCTGTAAAATCTGTCTTCCCAGCTGGAATCCCAACTCCTGTGGAACTCTTGCATATTGCCAAAAGGTCCACTAATACGGCTTTCTGGATACATTGCAGCAAATTCCCTTGTTTAAGTGAATGACAGAGTATTTGGTGATGGTTAAATGTGTTGCATTTTATTCAGTGCAATTCTAGTTATTCACTGGAATCTTGTGCTGGCAACTGGAGGGGCAGGAATTTAGATATTCTTTAGACTATTCAGCTGGAGACTCAAGTAATGTTCTGGGGAGAAGAAAAGAACTGCAGCTTCTGGAAATCAGAAACAAAATCAGAAATTGCTGGAAAATCTCAGCAGGTCAAATAGAATCTGTGGAGAGAAAACAGAGTGAACGTTTCAGGTTCAGTGACTTCAGAACTGATTTGTTGCTAGGAAAAGCTTGGTAAAGGAAAAGGTGCAACCCTTCAATCTTTTGGACTCAAGATCAGTAATTGTAGGGCCTGAGCACCTCCTTCCATGTTCTTACCCCATGCCTTGTCATCATATGGACTGCTGCCACTAACAATTCCATTAGCATGATTTGGAGATGTCGGTGTTGGACTGGGGTTACAAAGTTAAAAATCATACAACACCAGATTATGGTCCAACAGGTTTAATTGGAAGCACTAGCTTCCAGTTGTGGAGTACACAATTGTAAGATACAGAATTTATAGCAAAAGTTTACAGGTGTGATGTAATTGAAATTATACATTGAAAAATACCTTGATTGTTTGTTGAGTCTTTCATCTGTTCGAATACCATGGTAGTTTCAGTTTTTTCATGAATAAATCACAAAACTTTTTTTTTAAAGTTGCATTCTCAGGTTAACTGTAACAATTGGTGTAAGCTAGACAATATGTTGAAGGTGTTAGCCCTCTGTGTTCTCTGTCTGTGCCATAATGTTTAGACTGATTCTAATCTAAAAATTGAGATAACAGTGTCTTACATGAATCCATGCAGTTTTTGAGCAAAGTACAACCTACAACACAGACTACACAGAGAAACTTTGCAACCACACACCTCTCAAACTCCTCAATCATCTCGTGCACCAACTCTACAGCAGCGCCACAACCTTGAAATTCAGATGGAGTCCACACTGTCATCCTGCGCTCAGGATACAGCAGTACAATTACGTGACATTGCCAAACAGACAAGATGACAAAAGTACACTACGTACATGCGCACCAAGAACAAAAAACTGGAGAAACTTGGCATTCTCACCAGTAATACCAAAGCCCACCCTAGCACCACAGTAGGTAACATTATCACTGCGGGGAAGTCTATTATCAACTTATCGGACCATACCCTTTAACCGAAAGAGGTTGAAGTCCTGAGCAGGGGTCTCAACTTCTGCCCCACCACCAAAATGGACCCATTGGTTCTTGCAACAGACACTGAGGAGTTCATCGACGAATGAGTCTCCAAGAATTCTTTCAAGGTGCCAGCAGTGATCCCAACGAGCCCACTGATGAACTGGAACAGTCATCACATGGATCTGTAGTGGAGTGACCAAAGAAGGTGCCAACTTGGATTCCACCGGAGGGCTGCTGCCCTGGGCTTGACATGTATGCTCAAACCGTCTGGAAATCTATAAATGCCAGATTCATCAGCCGTACCTACAAGGTACAGCAAAATATCACCTGTTCACAACGCAACGCCATTCAGGCTCTCAGAACCAATCACAACATTGTCATCAAACCAGCAGATAAAGGAGGAGCCATTGTCAGTCAGAATAGAACAGATTACTGCAAGTAAGTGTACCGACAACTGAACAACTAGGAACACTACAGGCAACTATCAGCTGATCCGACCAAAGAACACACCTGTGAATTAAACACATTGATCAGGACTTTGGATCCAGTCTTTCAGAGTTCCCCCTACGTGCCCTCATCCCATGTATTTCTCGTGTAGGTGACTTCTACTGCCTCCAAAGGTACACAAAGCCAACACAACAGGAATGTATGTTGGGACCCTGTGTGAGAATCACTCCGGCTATATTGAAGGCATCTTGAAACCCATTGTACAGGGGATCCCCAGCTTCTGTCACGACACTACGGATTTATTACAGAAACTCAGCACCCATGGACCAGTCAAACCGGGAACATTCCTCGTCACAATGGACGTTTCTGCACCCTACACCAGCATCCCCCACAATGATGGCATCGGGGCAACAGCATCAGTACTCAACACCAACAACTGCCAATCTCCAAACACCATCCTATAACTCATCCACTTTATCCTCGATAACAACATCTTCACCTTTGACAACCAGTTCTTCATCCAGACATAGAACAGCCATGGGGAACCAAATTTGCACCCCAATATACTAATTGTTTTTTAGATTACTTAGTGTGGGAACAGGCCCTTCGGTCCAACAAGTCCACACCGACCCGCCGAAGCACAACCCACCTATACCCCTACATTTACCCCTTCATCTAACACTACGGGCAATTTAGCATAGCCAATTCACCTGACCTACACATCTTTGGACTGTGGGAGGAAACCAGAGCACCCAGAGGAAACCCACGCAGACACGGGGAGAAAGTGCGAACTCCACACAGTCAGTCGCCTTCATGCACAGGTTTGAACGAGACTTCTTCTCTATGCAGGACCTTCAACCAACATTATACACCAGGTACATTGACGACATTTTCTTCCTCTGGACCCATGGCGAGGAGTCACTGATAAAACTACACCGTGATATCAACAAGTTTATCCCACCTTCAAACTCACCATGGACTACTCTCGACTATCTGTCTCATTCTTGGACACATGCATCTCCATCAAAGATGGACACCTCAGCCCCACACACTACCGTAAACCCACAGACAACCTCTCAATGCTACACTTCTCCAGCTTCACCCAAAACATATTAAAACAGCCATCCCCTATGGACAATTCCTCCGCATACACCAGATCTGTTCAGATGAGGAGGAACATGACGGGCACCTGGAAGTACTCGGGGATGCCCTCATAAGAATGGGGTACAGTGCTTAACTCATCGACTGCCAGTTCCAACGTGCCACAGCAAGGAAACATAATGACCTCCTCAGGAGACAGACACATGCTGCAACTGACAGGGTACCCTTCGTTGTCCAGAATTCCCAGGAGCTGAAAAACTACACCATGTTCTTCGTGACCTGCAACGCATTATCAATGAGGATGAGCACTTTGCCAAGACCTTCCCCACACCTCCACTGCTTGCCTTTAAATAACTGCCAAACCTCAAACAGATCACTGTTCGTAGCAAGCTGCCTGGCTTTCAGGACAACTCCATACAACCCTGTCATGGTAGGTGCTGCAAGATGTGTCAGAGTGTGGACATGGATACCACCATTACACGTGGGGACACCTCCCACCATGTACATGGCAGGTATTGATGTGACTCAGCCAACGTTGTCTACCTTATACGTTGCAGGCAAGGATGCCCTGAGGCATGGTACATTGGAGAAACCGAGCAAAGGCTACGGCAACAGGTGAATGGGCACCACACAACAGCCAAAAGACAGGAGTGTTCCCTCCCAGTTGGGGAACACTTCAGCGGTCCAGGACATTCGACCTCTGACCTTCAGGTGACCATTCTCCGAACTACGGGACAGGCAGCAGCGAAAAGTGGCCGAGCAGAGGCTGATAGCTAAGTTCCATACCCATAGGGAGGGCATCAACTGGGACCTTGGGTTCATGTCACACTACAGGTGACCACAATTGCACTACACACACACACACACACACACACACACACACACACACACACACGCGCGCGCGCATGTACTCCTATACACTGACATGGACACACGTATACACAGACTCGGACATGCACATTCCCACACACTCACATGCACCCTCTGACAGACCTAAGAGACACTACACTGACATACGCATGTATACACACTCTCACAGATACAGTCAACCCCCCCAACCCAGACAGACAGAGAGAGACACATGCACACGCACACACTAAGACCCACATGCACACACATACGTTTGTGGGGTTAATTTGTACTTGTAGACTTACATTGTACTTTGCTCAAAAACTGCATGAATTCATGTAAGACTCTTTTATCTCACTTTTTAGATTAGAATTAGTCTAAACATTATACACAAACAGAGAAAACAGGGGGCTAACACCTTCAACATATTGTCTAGCTGACACCAATTGTTGCAGTTAACCTGAGAATGCAACTTTTTATAAAAAAAATGTTTTGTGATTTACACATGAAAGAAGTGAAACTATCATGGAATTCGAACAGTTGAAAGACTCTACAAACAATCAAGGTATTTTTCAATGTATAATTTCAATTACATCACACTGTAAACTTTTGCTATAAATTCTGTGTCTCACAATTGTGTACTCCACAACCACCTGATGAAGGAGCGGTGCTCGGAAAGCTAGTGCTTCCAGTTAAACCTGTTGGATTATAACCTGGTGTTGTCTGATTTTTAACTTTGTAATCCCATTAGCAGTTATTCATTGCCCCCGGATGACCTTTACCCACTTCTTTGACTACCAAACTGTTTACCTATCATTTACTCCTGCCCCATCCCCTCACCCCTTCTTTTGCATATCCACCAACCTTTTCCTACCCCCAATCAGTTCTGGACCTCAAATGTTACCACTTAATGTTACCACTGGAGACTCTTGTTTGAATTTTTACCATGGTGAAATTATAATTCAATTAAAAACCTGGAATTAAGGATTTAATGGTGACCTTAAAAACCCTTATCAATTGTCAGAAAAACCTATCTGCTTATCAATGTATTTTAGGGGAGGAAACTGTTGTTCTTACCTGGCCAGGGCTTTGTGACTTCAGACACGCAACAACGTGGTTGATTCTTAATTGCCCCCTGGGCAATTAGGGATGGGCAGTAAATGCTGGCCGATCCAGCGATGTCCATATCTCGTGAATAAATAAAGAAACATCTTCTACAACTTAGAACCTTACAGTGCAGTACAGACCCTTTGGCCCTCAATATTGCACCAACCTGTGGAACCAATCTGAAGTCCATCTAACCTATGCTATTCCATTTTCATCCATATGCCAATCTAATGGCTATTGAAATGCAGTTAAATATGACAAGTCTACTACTGTTGCAGATAGTGCATTCCATGTCCCTACTACTTTGAGTAAAGAAACTACCTCTAACATCTGTCCTATATCTATAATCGCTCAAATTAAAGCCATGTCCCCTCGTGCTAGTCGTCACCATCCGAGGAAAAAGGCTTTCACTGTCCACCCTATCTACCCCTCTGATTATCTTATGTCTCAATTAAGTCACCTCTCAACTACCTTCTCTCTAATGAAAACAGCCTCCAGTCCCTCAGCCTTTCCTCATAAAACCTTCTCTCCATACTGGGCAATATCCTCATTTATCCTAACCAGGTAAATCTCCTCTGAACCCCTTTACAAAGCTTCCACATCCTTCCTATAATGCTGCGACCAGAACTGTGTGCAATTCTCCCAAGTGTGGCCACAGCACAGCTTTGTACAGCTACAGCATGACCTCATGGCTCTGAAACGCAATCCCTCTACCAATAAAAGCTAACGCACCAGATGCCTTCTGAACAACCCTATCAACATGGGTGGCAACTTTCAAGGATCCATGTACATGGACACCACGATCTTTCTTCTCATCTAACTACCAAGAATCTTACCATTAGCCCAGTACTGTTTATTCCGGTTGCTCCTTCCAAAGTGAATCACCTCACACTTTTCTGCATTAAACTCCATTTGCCACCTCTCAGCCCAGCTCTGCAGCATATATATGTGCCTCTGTAACTTGCAACATCCTTCAGCACTATCGACAACTCTACCAATCTTAGTGTCATCCGCAAATTTACTAGCCCATCCTTCTATGCCCTCATCCAGATCATTTATAAAAATGACAAAATAGCAGTGGCCCCAAAATAGATCCTTGCAGTACACCACTAGTAACTGAATTCCAGGATGACATTTCCCATCAACCACTACCCTCTGTCTTCTTTCAGCTAGCCAATTTCTGATCCAAACCACTAAATCACTCTCCATCCCATGCCTCTCTATTTTGTGCAATAGCCTACCATGGGGAATCTTATCAAATGCCTTACTGAAATCCATATAGACCATATCTAACACTTTACCTTCATCCACCTGTTTGGTCACGTTCTCAAAGAACTCAATATGGTTTGTGAGGCACCGCATATCCTTCACAAAACCATCTGACTATCCCTAAACAACTTATTCCTCTCTAGATGATTATAAATCCTATCTCTTTTAACCTTTTCTAACACTATCCACAACTGAAGTAAGGCTCACTGGTCTGTAATTACCAGGGTTGTCTCTACTCCCCTTCTTGAACAAGATGACAATAAATGCTATCCTTCAGTTTTCTGGCACTATTCCTGTAGACAATGATGACATAAAGATCAGAGCCAAAGGCTCTGCAGTCTCCTCCCTGGCTTCCCAGAGAAACCTACAATAAATCCCATCCGGCCCAGGGGATTTTCACGCCTTTCAGAATTTCCACACTTAGTAAGAAATTTTGTTGCACTGAACTGACTGGCAAGCAACATTCAAAAGCAGATCAAGGATAGCAAATCATTTTCAAAAAAATTGGAAGTCCAAAAATTTCTTCTTTAATTGAATTTTTTTTAAAAATTATTCATTGGATAGGGCAGCATTTATTGACCATCGCTGATTCAGAGCTTCAAGTGAGTGAGGGTCATACTGGAATTGATAATCCGAAGATTAGATTTCCTTATTTTCTCAGTTTCCAGTTTTGGATGCATTTTTGTGGTGAGCTGAGGTTTGACTCCTCGCATGAAATAAGAAAACAAGTGGGCTATCTTTCCATGAATTTATTGTTACACATTTTTCTATGATAGTCTTTCATTTTCCTCATTTAAATATTCTTTATGCGTAAGAGCAGTGATTGTGATACAATTGTCAGAAACTACAAAGAGATTTATAACAGTTTTCACAAGTGGAGCATTAAAAAAAATTAATTTGTGATTAAATATGGCCAGCATTTATTCCCCGTTCTAGTTGCACATGCAAAGGTGGTGGTGAGCTGCCTTCTTGAGCCACTGCCGTCCATGTCCTATAGGCAGACCCATAACGCTGTTAGGGAGGGAATGCCAGTATTTTGAACAGCAATATTGTCCTTTTATTACATTGTTCTTGATTATATCGACTCGTGGAAATTTCCTATACATGTATGAGGGAACATGATTTTTTTTAAGAAAAAACCTATTTGTTTTGCAAGCAGAAAAAACAATTAAAATGCGAATAAACTGATGCAGTATGCTTCATGGGTAAAATTAATTTGGCATTTACTAACTTCATTTATATATCTGTTTACCAGGACAAAGTCTATTTTGGGAAAATGGTGCTATACTGTTCTCCCATGATATGTTGCCCTGTTTAATTTTCCATACACCATTACTCTTCAAATGCAGAAGTCATCTGACAGCAACTCATGAGGCACTCAACACTGTGTATCCATAATGCTGCTGGAGCCAGGCGTGACAGATCATTTGCTTTTTAAACTGAAACCAGTAGCAAAAGAATCTATGTGTTGGTTTACAATTGCAAAGTTACAATCTTAACTGTTTTCTAAGATATGATGTTAAAGATGACAAGTTATGTATCATGAATTATCTATACTTGTGCAATTTATTGAAGTTTGCAACCTATTTGGTTGTTTTGACATTCTGCCAACGGCCTCAGACTACTTAGAGAAAGATATGGCAAGCAGGTTGCCTCAATCATCGGTTGATCGCTCGTTGATGGTCTGCACAAACCATTTTTATTTTATTGAATGTCCTTCCCATAGCTGTTAATTTTAACACCATGTCCTGCTTGCATGCTGACATGTCTGTCTGTCCCTAGACCCCTGATATCACTACTGCCCCCACACGATAGCATAATTGCTGTCCCCTCCACGCTTTACTTCAGCTCTAAAGAGTCATCTAGACTCGAAACGTTAACTTACTCTCTCTCCATAGATGCTGTCTAACCCCCGTGATCTCCAGCATTTGTTGTTTTCAGTATTTATTTCATCCTCTGCCATGTAATTACGTCCAGGTCCTGGAAACAATGCAGCTGGACAGTCTCGTGCAATGATTGCTGCAGCAGCGAGAAGGCGTGATTCAAGTCACAATGAGCTGTACTACGAGGAAGCAGAGCATGATCGGAGGGTGAGGAAGCGACGTGCAAGGTAATGGTAGTATCTGAATATGTCACAAACAGGCTTGTTCAACATGGAAACACTTGGAAATGCACATCTTTAAATTTCTGTTCTGTGTAACTTAAGAGTAGAGCTTTCCTGTTCGAGAATCAGTGGATTGAACAGATTGAATTTTGATTCAGTTTAAAGGGAATGTTAATTTTAATTTGGTCTGAATGAGTAGTATTGTGATAATGGTGTGGACAGTAAGACGACCTTCTGGCCCGATGCAGACAAATTTGCATTAAATCTGAGGTGGGCAAGATTGGAAAGGTGTTTGGGCACATACTTTACTGGGTACTCATCAGATCTCTTATTTTCTGCAAGGCAGGCCCAGTGACCTAAAGTATATAATGAGTTGAATATTGATTAAATTAAAAAGGGAGAAGCATGACAACCTACATTCAGTCTACAGAAGGGACCTGGAAGATAAGATTGTGCGGGAACCTGTGCAAGAGTACAGCTGTGCATAGACCATGGTAGAAATGCACAACTTGTGGCAAAATTCTTCAGGCAATTATTGGCTTCAAATTACAGAAGTTCATCGATAGAAAATTCTGGTGCTGGTCTGGAGCGAAAATGCAGGCATAATATCTTTCTGGGGCAAGATCGATCATGCCCTTTTGCAACTCTGGCTAAACTGAAATTGTAGTGCAGGGTAGCTTCAGCCTAATATGGTACCTGCATTCAGAATTACAGTTGTCAAAAGAAAGAGAACTGACTTGACAATTTATTTCAGCTGAATTGTGCTGTTGTTTCATGCAGTTTCACAAACTTAGCTGCCATTTGGAGTCCTGTTTCTTAACATTCAACAGAGAGACTCCTGACAATGCTCAACTCAATTTTTGTTTAAAGAAGATAAAATCATCTACTCTGTGTGTCGAAACTAAAGGTAGTAGATTTTACCCTGCCTCCATTAAACATAACTGATTTTTGTATTGGGTGGAAAGGATAGTGAGTGTGCTTTCAATCAAGTTCTTTTTGAGATTCATGAAATGGAAATTTTACCCTCCACATATTTCGTACCATTCACCTTGAGAATATGGATCATTTTGGTAATTTTATCATTACTTCTGGTTACATTGTAACCAAGATGACCTTTTTTTCAAAAAATAATTGCCAGTTATGGAAGGATTTAGAGCAGATTAATATTCAAATTAACCTGATTAAATGGCCTAAAATGTTCTAAAGCATTCTACTTCCACTGCAGTGCATTTAGCTAAAACTACTTTGTACGTAACCTAATTATTTTGTACCGTACTTGCTACTAAATAGTTCATAGCTGTTTTAACCACCTGATGATTGAACCTGACATTTAGATTGTAATTTCTAATGTGACATAGTCAATTTTCATTCTATTACTTTTCACTCAAAGGAATAAAGCATGGACGCATGCAATATTTTCACAGGAAAGTTCAGAAAATTGACCATTACTGCTTTCTGTTTGTTTTGTGTTTTTTCAGATTAGTGGTAGCAGTTGAAGAGGCTTTTACTCACATTAGGCGGCTTCAGGATGATGAGCAACAGAAAGCTCCTGGAGAGGTGATGGATCCTTTAAATGCAGCACAGTCCATCTTCCCTTCAATGGCGAGAGCATTACAAAAGTATCTCCGTACCACCAGACAGCAACACTACCATACCATGGAGAGCATCCTGCAACACCTGGCATTCTGTGTTACTAACAACATGACTCCAAAGGTATTTCACACTCTGTTATCTAAGGTACCACTGCAAATAATAGCTGATCCAAACAAGTCTGCAAACCAGAAAAATGTGCTTGTAATGCAAATCCCTTATCGGACTTGATAATTTTGCCAAAATGTAAATTGCTAAGACTGTATAATTTTAAATGGAGAAGCTTGCAAGCTAGACATTCATTGTTGAAACTACCCAATGGAACCCGTTAACTACCTATCAAAAATGGCTTTCCAGCTGTAACTCGACTGTATGGTGGAAGTTAATGCTCAAGGTGGAAAGCCTGGTTCTTGTCTGCGATTTAGCTCAGTAAAAGGAATGAAGGAGGAAAAAAAACAAAAACATGTAGGAGTAGACCTTTTTTGTGGATGCCCTGCTATTCATGATGATCATGGCTGAACATCTAAATCAGTCCCTCTTCCTGCTTTCTCCCCATACCCTTTTCTCCCTTTAGCTCTAAGAACGATATCAAATTCCTCTTGAAAAGAATCAATGTTTTGGTTTCAAGCACATTTTGTGGCAGAGCATTCCACAGACTCATCACTCACTGGATGAAGAAATTTCTCCTTATTTCAGCCCTAAATGGCCTACCTTCTTAGACTGTGACCCCTGGTTACAAACTCCCCAGTCAATGAAACATCCTTTCTGCATTTATCCTGTTTAGTCCTGTTCGAATTTTATGTTTCCATGAGATTCCCCCTCATGTTTATAAACTTCAACAAATACAATCCTAACTGATTGAGTCTTTTTTCATGATCAGTCCTGCAACCCAGGAATCAGTTTGGCAAAGATTTGTTGAGCTCCTTCTATAGCTAGAACATTCTTCCTCTGACAAGGAGATAAAAACTGCACACAGTACTCCAGGTGTGGTCTCATGTAAGTCTTGTTTAATTGCAACAAGATATCCCTGCTCCTGTACTGATATCTTCTTGCTATGAAGGCTAATTATTTGTTGTCTTCACTGCATTTTGCACCTGTATGCTTACTTTCATCGATTGGTGTACAAAGACACCCAGGTTTCATTCCATCTTCCCCTTTCCAATATATTCCCATTCAGATGATAATCTGCCTTTCTATTTTTGCCACCACCTTGGTTCAGTGATTAGCACTGCTGCCTCACAGCACCAGGGACCAGATTCAGTTCCAACCTTGGGAGACTATCTGTTTGCGCAGTCTCCCTGTGTCTGCATGGATTTTCTCTAGATGCTCCCACAGTCCAAAAATGTACAGGTTGGATGGTTGACTGTGTTAATTGGCCCGTAGTTTCCAGAGTTATGTAGGTTAGGTGGATTTGAGTTATGGTAAATAGAGTTATTGGGATAGGATGGGGCTGAGTTGGTGCAGGCTCAGTGGATCAAATGACCTCTTTTATGCACTGTAAGGATTCTATGTCAGTACACCACCCCCAATCCCATGTCTTTTAATTTTATATATTAATCGCTTCTGTGAAACCTTATCACTTTTGTAAATCACATCCATGGCTCCCTCAGATCAACCTAATAGTTACATCCTGAGAAAGTTCCAATGGATTTGTCAGGCATAGTTTCCCTTTCAAAAATCCAAGCTGACCCTGTCCGATCCTGCCTCTGTTTTCCAAGTACTGTTATCAAATCTTTTGCAATTAACTGTAGCATTTTTCATACTACCAGTGTCAGGCTAGGTATTCTATAATTCCCTGTTTTCTCTCCTACCTCCTTTTATTTAAATAATGGATTTTCAGTAGCTAAACTCCAGTCCATGGGAGCTATTCCAGAGTCTATAGCATCTTGCAAAATGATCACCAATGCATCTGGTATTTGTGGGGCCATTTAAGAGTCCTAGAGATATACAGCACGGAAACAAACCCTTCAGTCCAACTCGTCCATGCCAACCTGATATCCTAAATTAATCTAGTCCCATTTGCCAGCACTTAGCCCATATCCCTCTAAACCCGTCCTATTCAAATACCCATCCAGATGCATTTTAAATGTTCTAATTGTACCGGCTTCCACCAGTTCCTGTGACAGCTCATTTCATACAAACACAATCCTCTGCGTGAAAAAGTTGCCCTCGTTAAATGTCCTGCAATGTAGCATATTGGGTCCTAGGGATTTACCAGCCTTTAATCCCATCAATTTCCTCTAACATCTTTTCCCTACTTATACTGATTTCCTTCAGTTACTCCCTCTCGCTGGACCCCAACAATGTCGGTTTATTTAGGTCTCCTTTGTGAAGACAGAACCCAAAAAACATATTTAATTTGGTCTGCATCTCTTTGTTTCCATTATACCTTTCCATGCAAGCTTATCCTACTCTCTTTTCTCCCTCTTAATCAATCTCTTTATCCTCCTTTGCTGAAATCTAAACTGCTCCAAATCCTCAGGTCTGCTAGTTTTCTTTGACCAATTTGTATGGCACTTCCTTAGATCTAATATTATCCCTAATTTCCCTACTTAGCCACAGTTAGGCCACCTTTGCTGTTTTACTTTTGTGCCAGACAGAAATGAACAATTGTCATAGTTCCTCCAAGCGTTCTTGAACTGTTTGCTGTTACCTTTCCACTGTGGTCCCTTAAGTAATGTTCCCCAATTTAGCACAGCAAGCTTGCCCCTCATACAATCATAGTTTCTTTTATCTAGATTCAAGACCCTGGTGTCAGAATTAAAAGTGTCATCTTGATGTTACTGAAGAATTCTGTTACGTTATGGTCATTGTTCCCCAATGTCATTTGTGCGATTAGATTGCCAATTATTCCTTCCACAATGCCGGAAAGTCTATGATAGCCTCTTCACTGGTTGGTTCCTCAGCATATTGATCCAGAAAACCATTTTGTACACATGTCAAGAACACTTTCTCTATTCCATTGTTGCTGATTTTGATTTGCCCAATCTGTATACAGATTAAAGTCATCCATAATTACAGCTGTACCATTATTGCTTGCGCCTCTAATTTCCTGTTTAGTATGTTCTTAACATTACATGGGCAGTTTGGGTGTATATACAACCTCCACTATCATTTTCTGCCCAGTAGTATTTCTACCCATACAGGTTTCACTTCACTGGAGCTAATGTCCTTCCTCGCTTTTGCGGTATTTACTCATACCAGCAATGCTACACCACCTCATTTTTCTTTTGGTCTGCTCATCCCTGGTCATGCTGCAGCCATGTCTGTGTAATCCCAGCTATATGTTTATATCTGTTTGCTCATCTGAATTGTCCATTTTTATTGAAATATCTGTATATAGGGGAATTTCTCATTGAAGGTCACAATACTCAGCAATGCTCAAATATTATGTATTTAAATATATGAAACAGTTTACATTAAAGTATTACTGGAATTAACATGTATCCACAAATTAAATTCCTAACCATAAGCTTTAAATTAAGATTGTTTTTTTTATTTTTGAACCTCTATTTTACTGTTTGAATGAGATTTTTAAAGCCTAGAAAGTTACCAAAACTAAATAATTAATTGGATTTTACTTTGTGAACTATGTAAAAGTCTTTTTCGGATGTTCTACATTTTGCTAATCATTCCACTTCTCCTGTGATTTATTACTTTTGTAATGAAGTTTTATTTTAGTCTGTTTTAAACTATCTCCTTCCCTCTATGTGATATTCTTTTATAGGCCTTTTTGGAGCGTTATCTGAACCCAGGACCTACCCTTCAGTATGATAAGAACAGATGGTTGGCCAGTCAGTGGACATTGAGTAGCGAAGAGGCTGTGACCAATGGCTTGAAGGACGGCTTGGTTTTCACTCTGAAATGTCTTGACTTCAGCCTGATAGTGGTCGTGAAAAAAATCCCTTTCATCAAACTCTCTGAGGAGTTCATTGATCCAAAATCTCACAAGTTTGTGCTGCGTCTTCAGTCTGAGACATCAGTATAAACTCTTCATGCCAAGGACAAACATGGCAGATCAGTCAGATAATCCAACTGCACTTTGGATGGGGAAGGGTTTTATATTTTGACCATGTTTAGATTTCTTTTCCTAAATACTGGAGACCTAAACTTGTATAAATCTTCAAGAAAAGGTACTCCACCTATCATGTGCTTGCCTCTTTTACCCTAATTGGGAACTGTATCAGCCTACTTCCAGATACCAGCATTATAGCAATGGACCTCTAGAAACTGAACATTTTCTGTTTTGAGAGAAATGCACTGTCTTTCTATTTGTTTCTAGAGACTCAGTTCTTTGTATGTAGACCATCTTGCCCTCTGGAGAAAGTTCTTTGGAAGCTCTGTGTGTGCGTGTGTTTCTCAAGATTTGGGCTTTCATTTGAAGAGACTGGTGACACTGGCTATCGGTGGTGATTTCTAGAAAACTTTCTGCAAATGAAGATGTAGATAAATCCCATCTTTCCAGTACTAGTGTTCTAGAAAACCAGCTTTTCCCAGGCTATATGCCTGGAAGATGTGGTTCACAAATGTAGACTTGCACAGTGTAAGCATTGTTACAATATAGATAGTGTTTATCCAGTATGTGGAGTTTATGTAGATGTATTACCTTAGGCAGGTAATGTAAAGATACGGAAGAAATTCCCCCTCACCATTCCCCCCACCCGCCAAAAAAAACTAACACTAAATTGGAAATGGTCTCGATTACATCACGTTGAGGGTTTGGGAAGTGCTTGAATAAAGAAACACTTAAGATGTGTTTAGGACATTAGAGCACATTTGTACAGCAAAGAATGACCATTAGGTTGATATTTTTTGTTTTTTTTTACTCATGCACACTAAAATCAGTAACATGTATTTCTGAAAGGTTCAGGCATGTAAGATACTCCATATTTCCATCTTGTTTAATATCCTGGGATCTGCCCAGTAGAAACTGCATTCTTTAACTGAGGACTGTGTATCCGTTTCCTTCACATTTTTACCTCTTGTAGTGCAATGCAAAATGTGCCTTGCTGGCTCATCTATTGCCTGCAATGCACTGCACTCCCACTTAAGGAATTTTTATACAAAAATATTTGCTGTCAGAATTCTGAAAAATAATTTACTTTTTTTTTACTTTTTTTAACGGTTGTGGCCTTTGAATCTTCTATTTTATTTTTTAACAGAACTTGTTTTAAGCAATTTTTTAATTGACATCTTGTAAAGAATGTTTTATCCAATCAGGAGCAGAGTACAGTATTTGTCCAATGTACATATCAGACCGTGCCGAGCAACTTTCTAAATACAAACTTGGTTGCATCAGAAATATGTTTGGCTTGTTTTTACCCAAAGCTAAATCCTCTATGGCAATGAATTTACTAATTGATCTTACAGCATCATTTGATTTCTATTGTTTAATTTCAGTGTCTTTTAATTTACATACAGGTTAATTGATCCAGAAAAAGGTTTTTCTTCTTGATTGATGTGCCATGTCAGGACATCTTTCTCTGTCTCCTTGTTCAGTTTGCTTTAATAATTTTTAATTGCTGACTCATTCGTACATCAGTGCAATGCCAAGCACACAAGACTGGCAACCTAGTAACTTGAGGTATAAAGTTGCCTCCTTGAAAATGTTGAGGCTGCCTGTCATTTGATTGATCTGGGCCATGAATGATGCAACATTAAAAGCTAAATACGGTCTTTTAGCTTTTAGTTTGATGTTAATTCATGCTTCTACTATCTACTCAGTTGCTAAGTAGTATTGAGGTGACCATAAAGAAGTTCAAGGCAGCTTAAGTACATTTCACAATCCTAACTTGCACATAAGGAGTGAAAATGTAGGACAAAGTAAGTAGGGGTGGGGGTGGGTGGGGGGGGGGGGGGGGGGGGGGTGGTGCTGTGGACGGAGGAGTAGAAGTGAACTGGTTAACTGGCTTACAAAGTTCACATATGTCTTTTACACAATTTGACTAGAATGTAATTACATTGAATGTGCATGGGACCAGAAGATCTCTGGAGGAGCTAGGCACAGTGACATTGAAATAGGTACAGAGTGAACTTGGAGCAGAAAAATAAAACTTGCCTGTCAGGTATAGCCTTAAAGGATTTTTGCATCATTTTCTGTTCCCACTAGTGGGAACAATATGACTGGAACAATATTTGCACACACAGGCTCATCAATTTTAAATACATAAGTTAATTGCTAAGTCAAGAGAGTCTGTTCTGTTACAAGACAGGTGGTAAATGCATTTCCTTACGCATCATCTCTGCGATAGGGTTAACTACCTCAAATTTCATGTAGCATTCCTCCGAACATACTGTTGATTAAATCAGTCTTGTACTTATCACTTGAAATGTAACCACAAAAAACAAATGTACACTTGCTCAACATTTCCTAGAAAAACACTGCGGGTCCAAAAGCTTAATTTAATAGGTTTTTTTTAATTGTGTGCATTTCAAGTAAATAAACTTCTACTACGGTCAGACATATGTGATATGAGATAAAAATGCTCTAGTTCTGCTGGAAGGTTGCAGGAACCACATAACATTAACTATCTTGAGACTCTCGGGTATGTCTTAGAGCACTGAGAAATCCAAGGAGTACAGAACAACCTTGATTATCCAAACGAGGCGAGGAGTATTTTGTTCAGATAACTGATTGTTTGGATAATGGATAACATTTTTTACAGGATCTTGAGATCATCTTCGGATAATTCAAAATTCAGATAATTGACATTTGGATAATCGAGGTTGTTCTGTATTTCACTCTGAAGAAACACAATCTGCTTTGGACAGTCTCTGATACCTGTGTCGCTGTTCGTTCTTTGATTTCCTGTTGCCATTCAATAAGGTTATACCTGATCTGATTTCCCATTCTGACATATCCCCAATAATCTTTCAGTTCCTGAGAATTCAAGAGTGTTACTTACTCAAACCACTGTACCATTGCCAAAGATAGTCCTATGACATTCCATCTTGTGAATTAATGGGGAAAGAGGTCATAATTAAATCTTTATCGATTTCCTGTGAAAAGAAATAAACAGAATACTTAATGGAAACACCAGCTTTAATTTGTTAAACCATAATCTCAATCTTGGTATTTCCTTGAGAATAATGCTTTTATTTTCAGTAGGTTTTTACCGACTGTAGAAGAGGTTGACAGATTACAGAGCAAAACCATTTAAGTGTTGCATTCTGTAGCATCAAAGCAACTAGAATCTGCTGTATATACAGTTCTGTATTCTGTTTATCTGCATGGATTAGAATGTTTGTGCACTAAGAAGCTGGCCTCCTTGATTAACAGAAATATCACTGCAAATGTTTATTTGTGTTATGCAACATTGAATTTAAAATGCAACATATAAACATTATCATCATTGTAAAGCAAAAAAAATTGGAAGCAAGATCCTACAGGATTTTGACAGCCAAATTCATTGCTGTAAGATTGATTGGTAAACTCACGTGAGATTTCTAGTCTTGTGAAAGTGTTATTGAAGTGTCACTATGTAACTACTGTACACACCTAATTTTATACAGGAATTGATTTATAAATGATTTCTATTGATTATCCTTGTAACCGAGCCAAGGACTAACCACCAGCTTCTGCACCTTGTACGGAAAAGAACTTGTGAATTTTAGGGTCATTATTTGGAGTTACTGAGTTTTTAAATCTACTTCAATTGAATAGGTGCATGATAGACACTAACAATTGCGTGTGTGTATGTAGCCTTAGTAATTTATTTCCTTTTGAAATCATTCTCTAAATTTTACATTTTTGTAACAAACTGCAAAATGTTATTTCCACATCAGGTTTTGTACATGGAGTCTCCTGAAAAAATAAAGAGGAAAACTAGAGTTGACCTGATTCTGTTTGTCAGTAATGTTCTTTTATTAGTTATCTGGATATTGGCTACTTTGAGTATCACCTCACGGATACCAGCTGCAGCTTATGCCACTGGCCTTGTGATCATGTAAGGTAGTAAAAAGTTGGGCATCTGATTCAATCTGTTCATTTCATGTTAACATCAAATTTGTTAGCATATTTAAAACATACTTTTTGTTTCCTGGAATATCGCCAGCTCTGCCCTTGACTTATCTGTAACCAGTACAATCTTTATTCATGCTTTTGCCACCTCCATATCTGTCTGCTCTACAATGAATATGTGTACATCAAAAGTGGAATTAATACGGTGGAGCATTAGAGTTCCAAATCATTGTGATAGAATGCTCATTGGAGGTCTTCTCTGATACCTAAATGATCAAGTCTAGAAACACATGTTTTGGGGTATTGTGAAGGCCAGAGTAATAGGGCAAGTAAAGAAATAAAAAGTGACTAGAACACAGAAGTGTTGATATTGAAGGTTGTGATCTTTCATCATTTGGTTGTTTCAGATTTCCAGCATCTATAGTAATTTGCTTTTATATATGCTCAGGTGAGCTGTGAATGGCAGGATACTGAATACCTGCCACCTGAAATCAAAGGGAATAAGAGAAGGAAAAGGAGCACAGTTTACAATTCTTATTTTTGTCTCGTGGAATGTGAATACTTGGTCAGTATTTTTTGCTCATCCCCAATTGACCATAGGGTAGTTAATAGTCAAGCATAACACTGTGGGTCTGGAATTGCAAGAAGGTAAAAATAGCAGGTTTCTTTCTCTGAAGATTTCATCAATTTGAGAAATGATGTTCGAGTGTAGAAACTGATGGGCCTAGTATAAAGATAAGGTGCTGTTTCTCAAGGTTGCATTGACCCTTGATTTGGGTTAGATTACTTAGTGTGGAAACAGGCCCTTTGGCCCAACAAGTCCACACCGACCCTCCGAAGAGCAACCCGCCTAGACCCATTCCACTACATTTACCCCTTCACCTAACACTATGGGCAATTTTGTATGGCCAGTTCACCTGAACTGCACATCTTTGGACTGTGGGAGGAAACCGGAGCACACCCACGCAGACACTGGGAGAATGTGCAAACTCCACAAGAGTTGCCTGAGGCGGGAACTGAACCCAGGTCTCTGGCACTGTGAGGCAGCAGTGCTAACCACTCTGCCACCGTGCCGCCCTGTGACTGCAGCAAAAGAGGATTGAAAGGTTGGAGTTAGATAGAGAATTAAAATGACAAATATCTGGAAGCTCAGGGTCACGCTTACACACTGAACAGAGATTCCACACCAAAGAAAGGAAATATTTTCTAGACATCAGCCCTACCCAGTCGTCTCAAGATCTCTAAAGTTTTAATAAGATCACCTCTCAACCTTATAAACTCCAACTGGTATGCACCTAAACTGTTAAATTTTTCTTCGTACAATTATTTCAATTTAAAAAAGTCTCTCTCTCCAAGAATGAGTCTAGGATCCAAATCTATAGTGTGCAAAGTCCCTTTTCCAATTTTCAGTCAATTTCCTTTCATTTATGGCCTGGTGTCAATATGAATATTATTCATAATTAGATACCTTGTGCTATTTATTCCATAGAAGACCATGACATTCTCTTCCTGCGTCTTCTCTTTGATATTAACAATTATGTGGGCCTCTTCATCTTTTTAATATTCTGATGCCTTAAGGTGGGTACCAGCTCAGTTGGGCTTTTCTGTATATCTCCTATGCTTTTATATACTTGCTCAACTTGTAATAATATAGGAAATAAAAGCTGGAGTGGACCATTTAGCCTGTTGAGCCTGATCTATGATTCAACAAGATTATGGCTCACCTGCCTAAATGCCACCACCCCACACTGTGTCCACATCCCTTCATATCTAAACATCTTTCACCTGTATTGTATATGCTCAACAACTGAGCAATTAAGACTGTTTCAAGTAGAGAACTCTAAAGATTCACAGAAATTGTCATTGCAGTCTTAAATGGACAACCATTTATTCAAAGACAGACTCCCAAGTTCTAGATTCTCCAAACAAGAAACATTTATCATCTATTCTGTATTTCACTCTGAAGAAACAAAATCTGCAATGGACAGTCTCTGATACCTGTGCTGCTCTTTGTTCTTTCTTTTCCTGTTGCCATTCAATAAGGTTACACTTGATCTGATTTCCCATTCCTACGTATCCCCAATAATTTTTCAGCCCCTGAGAATTCAAGAGTGCTACTTACTCAAACCACTGTACCATTGCCAAAGATAGTCCTAAGACATTCCACCTTGTGAATCAATGGGGAAAGAGCATCCAAGAATTTTAAAAAGCATCACCTTTCATTATTCCAAAGTCCAAGAAATAAAAGCCTAACCCTAAATCTGTCTATCTTTCCTTTGGGACATATTAGGAACCAGCCTAGTGAAATTTTGTTGCAATCCCTCCAAAGTATTCTAATAGTCAAACATGTCAAGATTTGGTGACCCTTCCTTACTGCTGTTTCACTTCATTGTTAAGTTTCAATATGGTTTCCACTATTATTCCCCTTACTCTCTGCAGTGTCATGATCTGTAGCCCACAGCCAGTTAATTGTATATCAGTATTTTCCTTCCTAGACTGAATAAATAATGTTTATTCACAATGAATATATCTCCTACTTATCTCTGATCCTGTTCTACTTTGCACCCAGCTAGTGACTCTTTGCCATGCTTATGGTTTCAAAACTACCATTTGAATATTCGTTAAACTGGACAAATCAGTCTATCTTTCCTCATGTTCAAAAACCCACCATCTTGAGTAATTAATCAATTGACATGGTGCCAGAAGCTCTCAAACCTTTGATCTGTTCCAGCTCTAGTAATCATAAATTAGGCCTTTAAATCAAATCTAGAAATCAAAAGGATGATGGGTGAATTGTGCTAAATTAAAACAAAGCTGAATCCAGAGGAACGGTACTTGAGAAATATTTTGACCCTGAAGTCAGATGGACAATCCAAGAGGAGCTAGATCTCTTTCATTGGACCCCTTTGTCAAGCACTTATGATGTTAAAGATCAATGGTTGAACTCTGAAGTCCAATAAAATCTTGGTCCGTTTCCTCCTCCTGTTTAAAATATAAATGGGGCATTTGACACAAATAGGAGCCAGTCAAAACACAACCACTTCACATCAGATACGAAGCCATCATCAAAATGATTTTAAGATACTAATAAAATAATTACTCTAAAATTCAATCAATTCATGTTCATAGGTATCTGTTTGGTACTTTTATATATACAGTGTAAAATTGTAAAAACAAATTCTTAAACTGCAGGTGAAATTTGTAAAGTACTAAAATACATATCTGAATGGAATAAATTTTTTAAAATCTACTTTTCTCTCATATACAATGAATGATCGTCAGGAAATAATAATGAATGATCATTGACCTGAACTATTAATCCTGTATCTGTGAAGAGAGAAATAGCACTGCAGAATTTCTGACTTTATTTTTAATGAGAGAATTTGAACATCCCAGTGTTGCTTAAAGATTGAGTGGTTTACAATCATCTGACATAAGGTGAAATACTGGCTGTACAATCATTCTGATACAATAGTTGAAAGTACCCTTTTCTATGTGGATTTTCAAGTCTGTTTTATCAATACCTTGTGCCATGAGCACTATAGCATATTTAATATCCCTGACATTCACAGAAGGGAATTCTACAAGATGACTACTGTAGCCTCCATGGAAACATAAGCACTGATGACTATGAAGAAATCCAAGATATGCCAAATAATAGATTAACAAAGCAGTTACCCCATGCTAGATTCAAATAACATCAAACTATGGGAATGAAGCAAGATGATTAAAGCAATGATTGAACCAGAAATTTTATCTTTTCTAAATGCATTGATACTTTAGAGTTGTAAGATTTCTTTGTGAAATATGCAGCTGAACAGTGTATCAAGCATCAATAATCTATCACATGCAATTTTAAGATTATTAGAGGAAAATACAAAATTATCTGGAAATAATGTTCATTTATGGCATATAAAAATTAATAAGGAAATAATGCAAGCACTCATCATTTTACAATATACACCTCACCAGCTCACATTCACAAATTATTAGCATCATTGCAATTTTGTTAATGAGAGACTAGGAGTGAACTGTGAGTTATGAAAAATGCCTTCATTTCCCAACAGATGTTAGTGGAACATATTTAAATAAAAAGACAAAAGGAAGTACAAGCAATAAAATAATTGAATAGACTTTAATTAAACTATGACAATACAATCGATAACAGAAACCAAATCACAAAATCAAGATTTTACCAGATATGACTGGGAGGTTGGGCATTCTACTGGATTTATGCCAAAAATTTACCCTGTGAAATTAAACCTACCACCACGCCGCACCATGTCATTTATTTAGCTAAATGAATATACAATTTCAAACAAAATTAATGCTTTTGGAAAAGTTTTAAAACAGCAAGTTGATTTCATTTTGTTAATCAAAATACTGTGCAAATTGTATGTTTATTTCAGGTGACTGGAAGGTTTAACAGAGGCAATAAAAACTGGAAATTCATTAGATGACTCCAGCAGGGTTTTCTTTTCCTCTGGGGAAGCACCTAGCCCTAAGTTTGGTGAGTCCACACAGTAAGAGGTGATAAAAAATTCAGCATAAAGAATGAAAAAAAACAAGGCAGTATGTTGTTGAATTGAAGTACATTCTAGCTCAACTTCAAGATAAATTCCAGTTTATGGATTAATTCATTGTTTCAGACACGAGATACATAAAGTCTGATACATCCTAAGAAATATATAACAACATTAAAAATTTAACATATATCAATGACTTTTATTCAAAACTGAACCCACATTTGTAACAAAGGTAGCATTCAGAGTAGAATTTTTTTTATGAATGCACAGTTATGATGATCTAGAATTTGATATTGTCACAGATGTATTTTAAGTAAATCCTGAAAGTACTGCGGTTTCTGGATTGAAAATAGTATATTTAAAAATACTGGTCAGCAGTGAATATTAGGCAATGATTAATTGCAGTGAAAATGCATGTTAAATAAGTAGGAAAAAGAGTGTTTATTATTCATTAAGGGATGTGAATATTGCTGATAAAACCAACATTTGTTGTGCATTCCTAATTTCTGTCAAGAAGATGTGCCATTTTCCTTGAACCTTTACAGTCCATTTGGTGTAGGTACACATACAGAGGGAGTTTCAAGATTATGATCCAGTAATAATGAAATGTTGATTGATATGTCTCCAAATCTGAATAGTGAGAGACTTGGATGAGATCATGAGGTTGATGGTGATGTCTTCTTCTTGGTGATAGAGTACATATGTTTGGAAAGTTTTATTTATAAATGGTATACACTGGTGCTGCTGTGCATCAGTATTTGAGAGAGTGGAATTTCAGGTAGAAGATAGGTTGTCAATCATGCATACTGCTTTGTCTTGAATGGTGTTGAGCCTAAGTGTTGTTGTAACTCCACTCATCCAGGAAAATACTGAGTTTTCAATTAATACCTGACTTGTGCCATCTGGATGGTGTAGAATCATTAAGAAATCTGGAGATTCGACACCCACCTCACTTATGACCTGCTGTCATGGACACAGTATCTACATGACTGCTCCAGTGAAGAAACACACACATCTTCCTTTCGCATTTAAAATGACTCCAATTATTGGAGAGTTTTTTTGCCACAGATTGCCTTGACTTCAATTTTACTCAGGTTTCCCAATGCTACATTTTGACAAATTCTGCCCTGATAGCTGGACCAGTTATTCTCATTTCACTTCTGGAATTCAATCTATTTCTATGTTTGGATAAAGGCTGTCGTGTTGGAAACAAAACTGAACATCAGTAAGCACTACTGGTGAATAAGTGTTGAAGACTGAGAGCAGACTGATCAGTCAGCAATTAGTTAAGATTTAATTTGTTTTGTATTTTGTGGACAAGACATCCCTGGACAATTGTTCACTTTGCCAGTGATGTAAACTGCACTGGAACAGCTTGACTGGGGGCACACCTGCTTCTGGAGCATGCTTTTAGCACTACAGCTGGAATGTTATCACAGGCCATCATCAAAGCCACATCCAGTGCATTTAGCCATTCTCGATATCGTGTGATGTGAATCGAATATGCTGAGAACTGGCATCCTTTGGGCAAGACATAGAGAGTAGGAGGGCACCACAATGGAAGCCTCAACTGTGAAGAATCTACTAGAATGGAGTCAGTGGGGAGACACAATCGAATGGGGAAGGTTGGTATGGAATATTCAAGCTAAGAAAGTATTAGATGCAGGAATCGACTGAAACAATATATCTACCAGGACATTCCTGTGACCAAGGTGACTGAGAGAATGAGACTGCAAGGAGATGTAAGGGGGCTTGAAATGGTGGAGGCTGGAAAGAGGGGGATGTGGCAAATTGAGGACAGTAGAAACTGAGAAGGCTCACAAACGAGGAAACTGTAAGAGTGTGGGATGTAGAATGAGGCTTCCCACAAGAGAGAATAGTTTTAATTCGGTTAACAAAAACAACACAACTAACTGGGATTCAAGAAAATTTGGAATAACTGGGGTAATGGATTCTTGGTAAATGCATGGAAATAGTGGATGCATTGATGGTCATCTTCCAGGATTCTACAGACTCTGGAAGAATCCCTGCAGATTGGTGGGTAGCTAATACTACTCCAATATTCAAAAAGTGAGGTAGAGAGGAACCAAAGAATAACAGACCAGTAAGCCTAACACCAGTAGTGGGGAAAATTCTAGAATCCATTATCGAGGACTTTATAACTGACCATTTAGAAAGCAGTGGCAGAATCAGACAGAGTCAGCATGGATTTATGAAGGGGAAATCATGCTTGACAAGTCTATTGGAATTCTATGATTATGTAACTGGTAGAGTAGACGAGGAGGTGCCAGTTGATGTGGTATATTTGGACGTTCAGAAAGTGTTTGACAAAGTCTCGCATGAACAAGTTTAAAGTGCATGGAAATGGGGGAAAGTGTACTGAGATTGTGACAAAGCTGATCCTTTAACAAGGTTATGCAGTCCATGTGTTTTTCTTCAGAAAGGTTGTAAACGACACAGACTCCAAAACGTCTGGAGGTTGAAGGGTTTTTGGGCCAATTTCATAATAGCTAACTGATACTGCCTCAGGAAGAGACTTTCAAGTTTAAAAACAAACACTTGTACAATGAAAGGGATGTGGCCAGTTCTCCCAGCTCAGCTTTTCTCTGGTTTGGTTTTTATTTGCAGTCATGTGGAAAAACTGCTGGACCCAGAAGCAGGTCCAGGCTGGTACTCTCTCTGACTTCTATCCTGGGCAGCACGGTGGCACAGTGGTTAGCACTGCTGCCTCGCAGCGCCAGAGACCCGGGTTCAATTCCCGCCTCAGGCGACTGACTGTGGGAGTTTGCACGTTCTCCCCGTGTCTGCGTGGGTTTCCTCCCACAGTCCGAAGATGTGCAGGTCAGGTGAATTGGCCATGCTAAATTGCCCGTAGTGTTAGGTAAGGGGTAAATGTAGGGGTATGGGTGGGTTGCGCTTTGGCGGGTCCGTGTGGACTTGTTGGGCCGAAGGGCCTGTTTCCACACTGTAAGTAATCTAATCTAATCTAAACTTGTGTTTGATTTTACCTTTTGTGCCAAGGGGTGTTTATGGGGATTGTTGAAAGTATTTGGAACAGCATCATTAACTTGGGATGATCTGTTGGGTTTTCAGATAGGATAAGTTATTCAGTATTCTGTTTTCTGTTGTTGTGTTTCATTCAGTAATTTTGTAAATAAATTCTGTTTTGTTTAAAACAAAGTGGTTTGACCAGCTGATTCTCTTCTGGCATATTCACTTTACACCTGCTTCAAACAACTAGCAAAGTTAGAGTCTGAGCTAACTTCTTGAAGTGTTTTGAGGGGTCTGGTCTGGTCCACAACAAGATGGATAGAAAGCTGGTTGACAGAGAGGAAACAAAGAGTAGGAATTAATGGGTTATTTTCAAATTGGCAGTGGGGTGCCACAGGCTGGGTGCTAGCACCCAGCTATTCACAATATATATTAATGATTTAGAGGAGGAAACAAAATGTAACATCTCAAAGTTGCAGATGGTACACAGTTGGGTGGAAGGGTGAACTGTGACAAAGATGGAGAGATCCTTCATCATAATTTGGATAGGTTGGGTGTGTAGACAAATCAATGGATAAATGCGAGATTATTCACTTTGCAAGCAAAAACAAGAAGGTAGATTACTATCTGAATAGCTATGAATTGGGAGAGGGGAGTGTGGAATGGGACCTAAGTGTCCTTGTGCACCAGTCGCTGAAGGTAAGCATGTGGGTGCAACAGGCGGTAAAGAAGGCAAATAGTGTCTTGACTTTCACTGAGAGAGGTTTCGAGTCCAGGAGAAGGGATATGTTGTGGCAGTTATTCAGGGCCTTGGTGAAGCCACACCTAGAATATTGTGTGAAGTTTAGGTCTCCTTTTCTGAGGAAGGATGCTCATTGCTCTCGAGAGTGCAGCGAAGGTTTACCAGGCTAATTCCGGAGGACAGGATTGACGTATGAGGAGAGACTTACTATGTTTGGATTGTTTTTGCTGGAGTTCAGACAAGTGAGGGGGGGGTTGCACAGAGGCTTATAAAATTCTAATGGGACTAGACAGGATACATGCAGAGAGGATGGAGATGAGGAGACATTTCTTCACCCACTGGTGAGCCTGTGGAATTCATTACCACAGAAACTAGTTGATGTCAAAACATTGAGTGTATTCAAGAGGCGGCCAGACATAGTACATGGGGCGAATAAGGTCAAAGGTTATGGGAAGAAAGCAGGATTAGGTTATTGACTTAGATGACCAGTCATGATCATGATGAATGGCGGAGCATGCTTGAAGGGCAAAATGGCCTCCTCCTGCTCCCAGCTTCTATGTTCCTACGTTTCTATGAATGTGGAATATCTAGCTTAAGTCTGCATATTCTCAGGAGCTGCTACATACAGAAAATGCAGTGGATGCTATTATAATGAATAATGCACAAATTGTTAAATTTAACTCTGATATTGATATCAGAGATACTTTTTTTATTGTAACTGCCTGGTTAGAATGTCCCAGCTTTCTGCTTATGCAATGGAAATGTATCACCGATCTGTGGAAAGTGTGTGCAGTTACCTGACAGAGGAATGGCTGTTGTCACATTGAAATCTGCATTTTCCATGTTCTTTGTAAATAGAAGTATAGAATACAAAAGCAAGTAATTTTTGTTGACCCTAGATAAACAGTTTGACTCCACTGTGATAATGGTTTCTAATCTGGGGGCAGAAGGATCTGAATGCTACGTAAAGGGTTCTGAAGAAATTTACTGTAATGGCTCCAGGGATAAAGGACTACAGAGACATTGAGGTAAAAACAATGACTGCAGATGCTGAAAACCAAAGTTTAGATTAGAGTGGTGCTGGAAAAGCACAGCAGTTCAGACAGCATCCGAGGAGCAGTAAAATCGACATTTCGGGCAAAAGCCCTTCAGCTTTTGCCCGAAATGTCGATTTTACTGCTCCTCGGATGCTGTCTGAACTGCTGTGCTTTTCCAGCACCACTCTAATCTAAACTACAGAGACATTGAAGTTGTTCTCCTTAGGGCCTGAGAGAATTTGATGGAGATGTATAAAAATAAAAAAGGTTTAGATAGAATAAACAGAAACCTTTTTCAACAGCTGACAGGCTGATAATCAAATACCTCCAACAACTTCATAAAGTAATTGACACAAGAATCAGACGTGAAAAATCTTTACAGAGAGTGGTTAGGATTTGGAAGATGCTCCCTCCCTGAGATTGTGAAGATTACAGATTCAAATTAGTTTGCAAAAGGAAATCAGATAAATACTTAGAGAAACAAAATGGGAAAGATGGTTAAGGTGGGAAGATGTAGGACTGACAGGGTTTCTCTTTGAAAGAACTGGAGCAGATTCAATGGACTGAAAAGATTCCTTCTGTGATTTATTCATTCGTGAGCCATGGGTGTCACTGGCTGGCCAGCATTTATATCTAGTTGTCCTTGAAAAGGTGATGGTGAACTGCCTTCTTAAACCACTGTGGTCCATGTGCTGTAGGTAGATACACAATGCACTTCGGGAGGAAATTCTAGGATTCTGACCCAGTGGCATTGAAGGAATGGTGATATATTTCTCAGTCGGAATGGTGAGTGGTTTGGAGGAAAACTTGCAGATGGTGTCATTTCCATGCATCTGCTTCCCTAGATGGAAGTGATTGTGGGTTTGGAAGATGCTGTCTCAGGATATTTAGTGAATCTTTGGAAAGCAGTTTGTCATCCAATCTTCTGAACTGTTAGAAAACAGGGTCACCTGACAGTCGTAGGAAGAATCAGGATTATGAATGGTACTTTGTTTATAAATTGATATGTTGGCCCGAAAGTAAACTTTAATTTAGTCACAAGGTAATTTAAATATGTATGAATAATCAAATGCTTACGTGTATAGTTCTGGAGGTTGGGGTTGAATGTATTGTATGCGAGCTTAATAAGTGCTTTCTGTTCATAATGAAATGTGAAATATGAGATGAGCTTTGATTGAGCTAATACAGTAATGACTGGTTAGAATATAGGGGTGTAGGCTTGGATTAAATCCATCTAACTGTCACTTGTTAAAGTAAGTTTTAATATGCACCAGAAATACAATTAATATTATCTAATTCATTACTTCTTTTGTAAACTGAACATTTGCCATTTAAGTAAGATAACTTGGCTGGGACTTCATGCTTACTACATCATTATTCTGTGACAGCCCAAAGCCTCACTTCTGCTCTGGATGTGAATGCCAAAGTAAGGATAGAAAACTGTGACCCCAAGGATTGGTTAAAAAATGAACTGGGCTTCAATCTGGGAACTTTTCCACTGCTTGAGAATTTAAAAGTTTCATACAAGCCTCTTGACAGAGATTGGTTCTTACTCTTGGAAAAATTAAATCTGTTTAATTGATACTATTAATATTCTACTTTCCCTTATAAGGTTATGGAGCAAAGGCGATAACAGTTTATTGTGACAGCACGGGATGAGCTCCAGTAAATTTTGAAACTCAATACAATCAAATGCTAAATCTAATCTGTGCCTTAGAGGCATATGATCACCAAATAATTTATTGTGATGTTTTCTCTTCAAAGAAATATTTTCTAAATTAGGCATCTCAATACCTGTGGGAGAGGGGCAGGACTATTCACTTGCCAGCTCAGAAATGTCAAGTGGAACACTTGAGTCTGTTTGGGGGAGTTTATCTATGGTTGAAATTACATTCTACAACTTTGGAGTCTCTGTCAAGTGCTCAGTTTTGTTTTTAAAATTTGCACGTTTTTATTTTAGAAAACTTCATTAATCATCACTGCTAAAGAATAAAAGCAAAACAAATTAGTTCAGTAATATTAACACTCCTAACTTTCATGAATTATCATGTGGTTTATAAGGTAACCACGCAACAATGCACATTTTAATCTTGATCCCAAGCAGTTTTTGATAACTGAGTCCAAAAGCAGTGTTGTGGTATTATCAGTCAAAATACATCTAACTAGGGAATAAAACAACAATTTTCTCAGAATGGATGATGGAGGTGGTAAACTGGGTATTGAGATGACAACTGCACAGTCTCAACTTTACATTGAGGGCATCCCCGTTTATCACTACGACAACCATGCTAAATGGAATAAACTTTAAACAGATTGGGTAACTCAAGACTGGGAATCCATGAGGTACTTTGTGCCATCATGTGCAGCAGAATTGTGTTCAAACACAATCTGAAATCTCAGGGTCTGACATATCCCTCACTCTACCATTACCGTCAAGCCAGGGGATCAGACCAGGAGCAGCATCAGGCTGGACATAAAAGTGAGATGTCAGCTTGATGAAGTTACAATTGAGGACTACATGAGTGCAAAATGACAGACGCAGCAAGTGATGGTGCTAAGTCCTGTCACATCCAATCATGAATAGTGGTGGTCAACTAAACAACTCACTGAAAGGGGCTTCATAAATCTTCCTATTCTTGATGATGGGGGAGAGGGGCAGCACATCAGTGCACACAATAAGGCTGAAGCAATTGCAGCAATTTTCAGCCTAAAGTGCTGAGTGATCCATCATGCCCTCCTCCAGAAGTCCTCTGCATCACACATGCCCATCTTCAGCCAATTCCACATGATATCAAGAAATGGTTGGAGACTCTGGATACACCCTGCAAAAGTTATAGGGCATGACAACATTCTGGAACAGCTGGTTTGCAATGCAGAGTAATACCAACAAGCGAGAGGTTCAATTCCCATACCAGCTCATGTTACCATGAATGCTTAATTTTCTATCTTTTTTCCCTAAGAGCTTGTAATGAAGAATCTGTATCTAGCTACCTTGTACTTAGATGATGTTATAAGTGGCAACTTGTAAGCGTCTCGCTGTAATCTTTTGAGTACATTTGACAGTAAAGCTAATTCAAAATTCAGTGTACAGTAGCAGTGCTGTGTACCATCCACAAGATGCACAAGTTCAGCAAGGTTCCTTAGACAGCACCTTCCAAACCCAGAATCATTTCCATCTAGAAGGACAAGAGCAGCAGATATATAGGATGCACTACTTGCAATCCCCGCTCCAAGCAGCATACCATCTAGACTTGAAAATATATCACTGCTTCTTCACTGTTGTTAAGTCTGAAATTATGGAACAAACATGTGGAATTAAGAGTCTATTGATGACCATGAACGATTGTCGATTGTCTGAAAATGCCATATGATTCACTAATGTGCTTTAGGGAAGGAAGCTGCCATCCTTACCTGATCTGGCCTACATTGTGACTCCAGACCCACAGCAATGTGGTTGACTCTTAACTGCCTCTGGATAATTAGTCGGGGCAATAAATTCTGGCCTAGCCAGCGTTGCCCTCATCCTGTGAATGAATTTTTAAAAATGTCAAAATCCCAGAACTCCCTCTATAAACATACTGTGGATATACCTATAGCAAATGGATTGTGGCAGTTCAAGTCAGTAGCTTGATGCTACCATTTTGGACAACAATCAAGGATGGTCAATAAATGCCTGTGACATCCACATGCCATGAATGAATAAAAAATTCCCCTAAAAGAATCTGTCAATGTGAATTGTCTTGATTGATGGTGAAGAAGCTGTTGCCCTCATTGTGAGCAGCCTTAAACCAGCAGGATATTTTCAATGAAGGGAAAGTATTCACAATGAAATCTGTTTCTTTTCAACCTCAGTTAAAAGGCATCTATTCACAAATGTCCTTTGTTTCCTGTTCCAATGTTTAGTGATTTTAAAATACAACTTGCATTCCTTTGTCCCAAATTCCTTAGAATCCTTTAAAAATTCCTCACTGTTATATTAGTTAACAGGTTACAAAGCAGTGTGTTAGCAACATAGTTTACATTTGTAATATTAGAAATGCTTTTACTGAGAATCTGAAAACAAATCCCTGAAAGTCACCAGTAGCCATTGTCCCAAATTAAAAACAAAGTTTATTACCCTATGCATTTCATTGCAAGTTGTTAATTAGCTAATTTGTCATTAAACGCACGAGTTTGGATCACATTTAAAATACTATCCAGGTGGAACATTATCAAATGCCTTTTGAAATTCATGCAAATTACAAACATTCAGTCAAACCTAGATAAAAATAGGTTTTCTTAGCTATTAAGTAAATATCATGAGGCCTGTCATCTATAGTACAAACTGATTAAAAAGATTGGAATGTTTTTCCAATTAAAAATGGTCACCATGTATACCAATTAGGATTGTTTGAAAAAATAGCTGGAGTAGTTCCAGCCTCTTTACTTAATCTAATGCAGAAATTACATGGGTGAGTTAAGACTCTGGTTTCTTGAAAATGAACCTTTTTGACCATCTAATGTAACTAAAAAGCCTTGGGTGGCCATTTTATTTCAAGTTTAGTCATGAGTGGCTAAAAAAGGTAGAATAATTAGGGTTGAACAATAAGCACTGACTTTACTAATGATGTTCACCTCCTATGAATAAACGAAGGAAGAAAAATAGAAAGTTAATCTCTAACCTATAAGAAATTATAACCCTTACAATCCAATATTTTCTGTATAATACAGATAAAAGAAATTAGCTGATACAGCATTGATTTTCTCCATCTGAAAAGGCATAAATAATTTTAAATAGGCAGTTGACAAGAGAACATAAAAAGAATGTCACAACGCCTGCATTCCCAGCACTGGTTTAACTACATTGCTGAACTGACAGCAGGAAATCACCTGGTATCCTATGCTTATTTCTGTAAGTGTTTAGAAAGAACCAAGAATGACCTCAAACTGGGAGGTGGGCGTTCTGACATTTTGGGTATCTGTCATTTGATAGAAGAGTTTTAGATTAGATTAGATTACATTACAGTGTGGAAACAGGCCCTTCGGCCCAACAAGTCCACACCGACCCGCCGAAGCACAACCGACCCATTCCCCTACATTTACCCCTTTACCTAACACTACGGGCAATTTAGCATGGCCAATTCACCTGACCTGCACATCTTTGGACTGTGGGAGGAAACCGGAGGAAATCCACGCAGACATGGGGAGAACGTGCAAACTCCACACAGTCAGTCGCCTGAGGCGGGAATTGAACCCGGGTCTCCGGCGCTGTAAGGCAGCAGTGCTAACCACTGTGCCACCGTGCCGCCCACCGTTCAAACAGGTAATTGATACAAGGTAAACTACCAGCCCCTAGAAGTAAATTATACTAACAAGTGCTCAGGACAGGCTGCCCTTGTCAGTTGGCAGTTCTCATTAGGCTTCTTCAGATAGATGATTGGCAAGGAAATATGGAGAAAGACCAAGGGAAGAGCTCTTGAGCACTTTAACTAGAGAGCAGGATGTTGTCATCACAAGCTCCTGAGATCAATTCATTCCCTGGTATAAGTAACGAAACCCTAGCTGTCAGAGATTAAATATTTCTCCTGCCTATTTAGCTGATATATCATATCTATACTGTTACCTCTGTTACTGTTAACCTTAAATAAACTACCTTAAAATATTCAACTTTAAGATTTGTGCTGTCTGAATCCAAAATCATGCAAGTGACTACAGGCATATAGGATGGCAAATAATATGTGGCTTTAATTGCAAAGGTATTGGTGTACAACAGTAAGGAAAGCTTTAAGATATTTGATAATGATGTTAAAATTGTGAAAATTTAAATACAGTTTAAAAAGTGCAATTGTTTCAGATGACTGCAGCTTGAAAACCTAGGAGGCACTGATCTCTGGGACTGGGAAAGATCCATAGGTGACAATTCCTTTTTAATGCAATGAATATTTAGGATGTAGAATGCACTAGGTGGATGCAGGTTTAATAGTAGCCATTGACCAGCAACTGGATAAATATTTGAAATAGAGAACAGGTAGGGAGATGGGAAAAAAGCAGCCAAGTGGCACTGACTGAATCGCTCCATGAAAACATCATTCAGACATTGGTAAATGCCCTGTTTCTGAGCTATGCAACTTTTTGTCCCTATTTACAAATCCAAGTATCCATGTTCTTATTTAAACACATTATCAACTCAATCTGTAACCTTCATACAATTTTGAAATGCATTTCCAGGATTGTCTGTTCTTACACCTCTGCAAATTTATGCCTGTTGGATCACAGTCTCTCCATGGTGCGTCTCCCAAAATGTATCACTTCACACCTGTCAACATTGAATTGTATTTTCCATCTGTCAGCATATTTCATCATTCTGTCATTCTGAATACTGCTACTGTCATGCCACTATTTACGATGTTGCCAGGTCTTGTATCCCACTAACTTCAAATTATAATCCCTACAGATCTATTGTATATCAAAGGAAAATCTCTCAAGAACACCTTCTGGGGAACACCTACTTCTCAGAAAAGATCTGTTTGTTACTCGTCTCTGCCTCCTGTCCTTCAGGCAATTTCGTACCAATGTTATCGATGCCCCTTTCATATGAGATTGTAATGAGATACTTTATCAAATACATTTTGAAAGTCTATTTATAAAGATATAAAACTATTTCACTACCTACAATCCTCTCTGTTACATCACAAATCATTTTTAGTATTTGAGGTTAATGATGTAAGGTCAGAAAGTGAAAGGTCATCAACCTGTTAACTGTTTCTCTCTCCACAGGTGCTGCAAGATTTTCTGGGTTTTTCAAAAATCTCTAACTTTTATTATTGTCAGATATGATTTGTCTTAAACAAATCCTTGTGAATGTCCCTTACCTACCTGTGTTTCTATGAGTGAGAATTTCTTTTGTCTTTGACAATTGTTTCCAGCAATTTTCCATCCTCCGATATTAGACTGATTGACCAGTAGTGACCAGATTAATTCGCTGTCCTTTTTTTGAACAGCCTACAAATCTAAATTTACACAAAATACCTAAAGGAGGGTCATACAATATGATGGATGTGATTAGTTCAATTACAACAATTAAAATTAGTGTGAAATTAATACTTCAGACTTATTTTCTTTTGTAACCTTTAAATTCAACCACATGCTATTAGATTACTTACAGTGTGGAAACAGGCTCTTCGGCCCAACAAGTCCACAGCAACCCACCCAGACCCATTCCCCTACATCGAACACTACAGGTAATTTCACATGGTCAATTCACCTAACCTGCACATTTTTGGACTGTGGGAGGAAACCCACACAGACACAGGGAGAATGTGCAAACTCCACACAGTCTGTCACCTGAGGCAGGAATTGAACCTGGGTCTCTGGCGCTGTGAGGCAGCAGTGCTAACCACTGTGCCACCGTGCAATATGTATAACATGCCACACATCTCACAAACAACCAACTTCTTGACTGGAAATAGCTTCAAATATCAGGGATTCTTGAACTATGAGATTGGTGTATGCAGAATGAGGGCAACACAAAGGTTAAATGCCAAATGCAGGGAATATGCTAGGGTTGCTACACATCATTCCATGCTTACACTCACTTTAGGAGTGAACTTATGGAATCAGTATTAGAATAAAATGGTGGAATAAGTTAAAGGTTTAATAAATGCTAAGAATTTCATGACTGGGGGCACATTTTTAAGGTGAGAGATTTTAAAAAGACATAACTGGCAATTTTTTTACACAGAGGGTGTTTCACATGTGGAATGAACTTCCTGAGGAAGTGGTGGATATAGGTGCAATTACAATGTTTAAAAGACATTTGGTTGGATACATGAATAAGAAAGGTTTGGAGAGTTATGGGCCAGGAGAAGGCAGGTAGGACTAGTTTAGTTTGGGATTATGTTCGGCGTGGACTGGTTGGACCGAAGAGTCTGTTTCCACGCTGTATGACTCTATATGTTTATCTAACTTCCTTTTAGATGCATGAAGTTATGCCATCCATTCCTTGTGGTAACAAATTGCACAATCTAAACATGTATATAAGCTTTCCCTAAATCCTCTTTTATGTTTATTAGTAACTGTTTTATATTTGGCTGAGTTTATTGCCACCTGAACTGCAGGGGGTACACTCACTGTCCATGTAATTGTGCTGCCCATAGACCACTGCCAAATGAAGTAGGAAGACCTAACAAGGCACAGGGAGATCAGATGGAAGGGATGTGGCTGAGATGGGTGCTAGGATTCTCTACTGGGAGTGGAAACACTGGTACTCTCTTTGTCATGACACTATCTAAAGTGCATTTACAGATAAAATGACTTTTAACATACCTGTATCTGGTGCCTGTTACTACATTCCAATGTTATAGGCACACTCTTGATTACTTACTTTAAAATCTGTTAAAAGTCCTGCAAATGGCCTTATTTTTTTTCCTGATGTGTTTCTCTACAATTATTATTCATATGGTGATAAATGTCTGAAAAATTAAACAATTCTCAAACTAATATCTGTGCTTAGAATGTGCTGTTTAATATTTGGAGTGATTACCATTAATATTTGGATGTTCTCAGTATTAATAGAAATTCATTCATTATTCATAACAGAACTATGCATAATGCAGGTAATTTATCTTATCCAACAGTTGACTTACAAAGCAAATATCCCAGAGATTTTACAGATGCATGAGGATGAATGCCCCCTGAAATGGCCTTACAAGCTTCCAGGCTGTATACTAAAAGGCAGCTCAACACTTCCATTTCAAGGGCAATGATAATAAATGTTGGCCCCATGAGAAACACACCAAGAATGATTAAAAGAAACAAACCAAGGAGAAAAAACGGGGTGATCAAAAGGTTAGTCAAAAAATTGTCCTGTTTTAGAACGATATTAAAAGAAGTGGAGGGGCAATGCATTATAGGAAGGGAATTCCTATAATCCATTAGGCGGCATGGTGGCTCAGTGGTTAGCACTGCTGCCTCACCAGGGATCTAGGTTTGATTCTAGCCTCAGGCGACTGTCTGTATGAAGTTTGCACATTCTCCCTGTGTCAGCTTGGGTATCCTCTGGGTGTTTCAGTTTCCTCCCACAGTCTAAAGATGTGCAAATTAGGTGAATTGTCTGTGGAAAATTGCCCATAAGGTTCAGGATTGTGTAGGTTGGGTGCATTAGTCACGGGAAATATAGGGTAAGGGAATGGCCCATTTCCACACTGTAGGGATTCTATGGTAATTCCAGAGACTGGAACTTACATTACAGAGGTCAAAGCTAACAACCATAGACCAAAGAGTGGGTGTGATTGGGGAATCTCAAAGACACTATTCTGGGAATGGAGCGCTAGGGTGAGGCAGTAGTGATGTGAATGGGACAGGGGATTGGGGTCAGGGAATTCACAAAGAAATTTAAAATATGAGATCCGTGAGGCTAGGCATAATAGCAATAGGCAATGCTGCATGATAAGTTTTGGGCAGCAGAGCTTTGTATAAGATTTACAGATGGTAGGAAATCAGGCAGAAAGCATTGGAGCCAATGGGCACTATTTAATGGAGGCAACAGAGCTCACCTATGGCTGAGAGCCAGCAAGGCACAGTGGCACAGTGGTTAGCACTGCTGTCTCACAGCACCAGAGACCTGGGTTCAATTCCCATCTCAGGCAACTGTCTGTGTGGAGTTTGCATATTCTCCCCGTGTCTGGGTGGGTTTCCTCCTGAAGATGTGCAGGTTAGGTGAATTGGCCATGCTAAATTGCCTGTAGTGTTAAGTGAAGAGGGGAGTGGGTTGCTCTTCGGAGGTCGGTGTGGACTTGTTTGGCCGAAGGGCCCATTTCCACTGTAAGTAGTCTAATCTAAGAATTCTGTGCCATCCCCTTTTGAAGAGGCCTGCAGTGGGCTTTCCCTGAGATCAAGAACTGGAGTTTGAAATCTTGCTAGCCAAAAGATGTCAGCTAGAGGTGTTCAGCTTTTCATTGATTGATAGAGCGACCAGGAAAAGTTGTAACTGCTGCCAAAACTACACCCACCCAAAGTTGACAGGATTGCCATGGATCCAGACACAAATGAGTGATGGCAAAATGGAGTGATGACAACAAGACAGGGAATTACCAGCACCCCTAATCCCCTCATCTCTCTTTCCCAAAGCCAGGTCCCTTCATCATTCATGCAGTGCCTTTGGATAAAGAGAGTTCACCTTGCCTCCAGGAGCCCACAAGTAAACACCAAATGTTTGTTTTTAATGATAACTGGTGATAATTTCATGGTTACTGTTACTGAGGCTAGCTTTTCATTCCAGACTTATTTATTAATTGAAATAAAGTTCCACCAGCTGTCATGGTGGAATCTGAAACCATGGCCCCAGATCATTAGCTCAGTGACAATATCACAATCCAACCACCTTGGCACAAAGTAGTAATGTATTTGCCCACTGAGGGTCTCAATTGGTAATGGGGAAGGAAAGCCAACCACAAATTCCATGGCAGTAATACAGATTCATCCACAGAGTTGACTTACCTTATGCATATTTATTTCCCTTTCTCTTTATGTACTGATTACGCAGATACCAAAAGTATTTGAATTCATGCTGTATTTATGGGCAGACTCTTAAAGGGGCATGAACAATGTTGACTGTGGCAAGGTTTGTAGCAGAATCACGCAAGAAGTTTACCAAGATCTATCTTAATATCTGGCACAACTTGCTGCATTTTTTATGCTGCAACTCACCTCATTAATATTCAGCTTCCTACTTTAACAAGTTAGACATCAAGAATTTTCAACATGGAAGTCAGAGCAGGTACCTGGCAACTTCAAAACAGCAACTGCTCATGGCACCTCTTTAATCCACTTGCATAATACTTAGGATGCACCCAACTGCAGAGCACACCAGCAATGTAAGTTGAAAGGCTGCAGCAGGAATTCTGTATGTAGGGACAGGGACTCAGCTCACAGATCGGATCAGGACTGCTTGCTTGCTCTTTTAGCACTTGCTTGTTTAACGCTTACTAGCATGTTCACAGCATCTGTGCCTTACCATGCGTGTTGGTGCTTCAAAGGCTATCAGTACTGCAGCCTTTAACACAGACAGGCTGCTTTCCATGGCTGTTAATAATGGCCTGTCCCACAGAGGGACAGTTTGATGGACAGCATACTAAGGCATCAATCTACACAGCATGTGCCAGCTGCCAATGTGGCAAACATACTGAACATTTATTCAAGAAGTGAACATATCAGAAAGTAGGTGAAGGCTCATCCTCAGTCCAGTCTTGGTAGAAGGGAATGCCATTGATGGTCAAGAGGCCCCAGCACCATCAGTCCCTGGTATGGTCTGCACACTGTCTAGGGGCTTGTCCACAACTGGTCTGGAGACAGGTCCAGCTGCAGTTTCTGGACTGGTCAACACTCAATCCTGAAGGAGAAAGTGAGGACTGCAGACTCTGGAGATCAGAGTTGAAAAGTGTAGCAGTAGAAAAGCACAGCAGGTGAGGCAGCATCCGAGGAGCAGGAGAGTAGGCATTTCGGAAACAAGCTTTTCAACGGGAATGTTGGACGGGAGAAGGGCGCTGAGAGCTCCTCGGATGCTGCCTGACCTGCTGTGTTTTTCCAGTGCCAACTTTTCGACTCAGTCCTGAAGAGCCATCACAAACAAACTTGAGAATCATGTATCCACTCAGGCAGGTTCGTCATCATATCTAGGGGATGTTCATTGAAGTCGGTAGGAAATCTCATGTAAACACAGTCCTAGGGATCCGTGCATTGATTGTTGAGGAACATCCAAGGACACCCTGTAGGGGCAGTGGGAAGATCACTACCAAAAGTGATGAGGGAGTCAAAGCTGAGGGGGAAGCTGAGACTTATGCAAAGATGAAAACAGGAATGGTGATGGGGAAACTCAAGGTGTGTGAGGAGTGGTGGAACAACATTGGAGGGCATGGAAAGTTACAGAAGTGGAGTTATTGGCAGTGAGCACCATTGTGACTGGGTCAACACCCAGGGTGGTTGGAATCAGGGTCACTTTGATGGGTGCAAGCACGTGATCCAGGTCTATTGGGCACAAGGACATTGTAAAGGCATGAATACATGAAGAATTGTTACTGATTAATAATTACTTAGCCAATACAACACCTTCACCAAAACTGTGTGCATGCTGTGATCAGGACAGTGGTGAAGTGGAAGGTTCCTGAAGATGCAGTTCTGCTGCTTAGACCAGTCAAGAGTGGAGTCACATCCTCACGTGCTGTACAATGCATAATTGGAGAAGTCAAAGGTGTGATGTGATAGATGCTTAGGAACTGGGGGAATAGGAGCAGTCTTTCAAGGAGGAGGATGAGGGGAGGAGGGGGCACTCATTTTGTGTGACAGAGCTCAACTGTAACAGGCTGGTTCCTGTAGATGAGATCAGGAGGCAGCAGAACATCATAGACTGTAGAACAGTTGTTGATCGTGACGTTAACATCTCTTTTACATTATGGGGTCGAATAGCAGCTTTTATTAATTTTGTCTGTGTTTACCTTTGGTTTCTGGAAAAAAAACATGTTTGGAATTGCCTGATTGCTTTCCTGCATGTGATGTTCCCTCACTGGGTACTGGAGGCAGGGTAGTGGTGATGTAGAGAGGTATTTAGGTGGATGTAGCTGAGGGCATGCAAGCTATCTGGTTTGGTGGGGTAAATGGTAACTAATTTGAGAGAAAGGGGCTGTATGTGTGAGGGATTGTCAGCCATGTGCTGTGAGCAATGAGGCCTTTTAAATATGACATGGCCACATTGGATGCTGGTCTTTTGCTGGAACTTTGCTGAATGGAGATTGTTCATAGAATGGCATGTAGTAAGATAGGAATAGAATCAGGTGAGTGAGAAACCACTGGGATGGGTAGGTAATTAAAAAGGGAGGTTTGGTAAGATATAGCATATAATCTCACAAGGCCTTGCAGCAAGAAATCTTCCCAAACAAAAACTCAACATAACTGGCACTTAATCAAAAAAATTGAGATTCCGCCAATCATGATCCAGCTGTAGTCCAACTCAATTTGCAACAATGCTTTCATTTTCGACTCTAATGATTCAAATTGTGCTTCATATTGTGCTTCACAGCTGATATTTCTGCTTGAACTTTAATCCATAATTAATCAAGAGGGAATAGCAATGCTGTCCAACATGTCTGTGTCTGATCCTAGCTGACATTTGTGGTCAGATTATTTAATATATTGCCAATGGGTTCCTGTTGAGATTCCTGCCCTCACATTTTATGGACATTGGTTTCAAGGATTAATCCCCAAATTTTTACTTTATTTACAAATATTGTCATTGCAATTGATTGCCGAGGCTTTAAATATTTAATATTTCAGGTGATCATAACAATCCTGAACACTGTGTTGAATGCCTTCCTGTAACCTTTAACAGAGAAGCTCTATGGTTCATAATAAAAAAAATATCAGTTTGTGTAAACTAAAATTTGTTACAAGCATTTTTAATGAATATTAAAAAGACTTAATTTAACCTTGCTTTTATTATAATGTCAACAGTATTCACTTTTGCAGAGACAGTATTTGCCAAAACAATGCTTGTGAGCTTTCCCTTATTCAGCTGAAGAAGATTATCTGAAGTATAATTTAAGGTGTTAGCCATAGCTCATTGATAGCACCCTTGGCTGTGAGACTGAAGGTTCAAATTCCACTTCAGATACTTGAGCATATAATACAGGCTGCCATTTCAATGCAGTACTGAGGGAATACTGCATTGTTGGAAGAGATGTTAAATCCAAATCCCACCTTGCTGTCTTTGGTGAATGGAACATACTATCAAGAAATAGATTATCTGAGCGTTTTGTCATTGCTGTTTTTGGAACTTTTCTGTGTTAAAATCATTGCAACATTTTCTCACATTAAAACAGGGACTACACTTAAAAGGTATTTCATTCACTGTAAGGTGCTTTCAGTTGTTCAGGGGTAATGAATGCAAGCTTGGTTCTCATAAATACAAAGATGTGGTAAGGAGAATGAGGAAAATATAGATTAAAGAAATAAACAGAGAGCAAGTTGTATAAACCAGGTACTTTTCATTTCAAATATCTGAGATTTTATCCCAGGGCCTTATTTTCGCACCATGGGAATTAGTATTCAATTTCAATTACTCATCTTAAATTACAAATATATCAATTTAAGAATACCTTTAAACATGTAGAATTAGAAGATTTGTTGTTCACAGTATAGATAATTAATCTTAAACTGAAGAGTTAATCGTCATCATCGTCATCATTATCATCATCGTCATCATCATCGTCATCATTGTCGTCATCATCATCATCATCGTCATCATCATTGTCGTCATCATCATTACCATTGTCATCATCATCATTGTTATTGTTATCATCGTCATCATCTTCTGTATTGACTTTTCCTGACAGAACATCATGAAGCCATTCTTCTAGTTCATCAGTTGATGGTAGATCATCATCATCTTTAATATCCATCCAGACACTGTCAGCCTATAAGATAATAGATGTGAAAAGCAGTGCTAAATCACAATCAATCAGGAAAATTATAAATTATTAACTTTCAGAAACATGCATATAAATACAGATATTATCATATATATATACCTACAAACGCTACATGAAGTCCTACAATCATGATTGTTAGGAATGGACATGACTATGAATAAATTCATCAAGAAATCTCATTAGCAGGAAATACAATAGTCTTCGACTAAATCAGCAAAAGTTATTCGTCAGAAAGAGACTGGTTCCAATTAGGAAAAAGCAAACTCTAAAACACTTAGGAATTTTTAAGTCTACGGTCAAATTTTCCAGTGAGTGATAATTTCGCACAGATTGGCCCTCCAGCCATTTGTTTTTTACAAAAGAAGGGAGCTCTGCACTTCTGAGAGGAGATTCAGCACAGGGTTCTTAATTCCATTTTGGCAGTTCTTTTATAATGCAGAACTATCAGTGGAAGGCAAATCATGTCAATTTTTCACAGCAGTCAGATGCTGTAATCTGAAACTTAAAGGTCTTGACAGACACTTTGACAGCAGCTGTCAAACCATAGGTACATAAGATAAGTAAGACGTTATGGTGCTAGGAGGGCTGGATGCCAAATGGGTAACGAGTATGGTGCCAGGCAAATGGCGTACCTAGTGGGTAGGGTGCCAAGAAAGTAGGATGTCTGCTAAAAACGCATAGGGAACCGGGTGATAGAATGCCACATGGAGTGCGGGTAAGATGTCTGGGTGCATGGTGACAAGGGGATTAGTAAATGTTTAGGATAGGTCAGGATGAGTGGGTCCTGTAGGGCACAGGGAGGGTAGGCATTGTGTCTGGGGTGTCAGTGGTTATAAATGATGTAAATATGGAGTCAGTTTACTATTTACTTAGGAGTTAGACTATGTATTTAATATTACATATTGTTCCGAGTAACTATTTCACTTAACTTCATCTGAACCATCCAAAGTCTCCAATTTTAATAAAGACTTTTTGTAGAGATCCAAATGTAGTGGAATTGCCCAAGGAAAATACAATTTCCTTGGCAATTCCTTAAGAGAGTGCTCCAATGGAATTTCACAGGGTCCCCATCCTCAACTCCATCTACGTCCACACAATGACTGACTGGCCTACAGAAAATGTACCCCAATATTCTGTTGCTGTATGAGGTGCAAATCCTTTTCTGACTTGCAGGGTACTGGCTGGAGTTTTGGATGACTGATGTTATGCAGTGTGGTAGAACATCCGACAACAATTCAATAGATTTCACTTTTGGCACCCAATTATTTTGCTTCCTTTCATTGCATTGGACTTTCTTGCAGAGATTACAGAAGTTGGGATTGTTTTAAAGCACCTTCACCTTGAGGGAGATTAGTTCTTTTTTCAATTATTCATGGAACATGGGCCTTGCTGGCAAGACCAACATTTACTGCCAACGCTAAGTGCTCTTGAAAAGGTGGTCATGTAATACTTTCTTAAGGCTCTTAGTCCACAGGGTGAAAGTACTCCTATAAGACAGTTAGATAGGGTGGCCCAGGAATTTGATGTAACAATGATAAAGAAACAGCGATATATTCCCACATCAAGATTCCATGTGTCTTGGAGGGGAACTTCGAAGTGGTGATACTCCCTTTCGCTGTTGCCTTTGTTCCTCCAGCCAGGAGGGATGTGGCCTCAGGCAATGTTTTTTATGATCTGCGGTGAGTTTTCAGATATACATTACAGCAATGGAATGTTTATAAGCTTATGAAGGGGTGCCAATCAACTGGCTTTCTTTGTTCTGATTGGGATTGAGATTTTTGAGTGCTATAGCAGCTGTACTCATCCAGCCAATTGAAGACTATTGCATCATGCTCTTAACTTGTGCTTTATAGATGATGAAACAACTTTGGGGAGTCAGGAGGTGAGTCAATCCCCACAGAATACCCAACTGTGGTTATAGTATTGATGTGGCTGATCCAGTTAAGTTTATGGTCAATGGTGAACTCAGGGCATTGATGGTGGGGATTAGGCAATGGTATTGCTATTCAATGTCATGGGAAAGTGGTTAGCCTCTTAGAAGTAGTCATTGTCTGACACTTGTGTGACAGGATTTTTCATTTGTCATTTATCAGTCCAAAATTGAAACCTATCTAGACCTTGACATCTACAGACATGAACTGTTCCTTTATATGAGGAATTGTGAATAGAACTGAACAATGTGCAAGCACCAGCAAACATCCCCACTTTATGAAGGAGTTGAAAGTCATAAATGAAGTAGTTGAATATGTTGATCCCGGGTTACTGTCCTAAGGAACTCCTGCAGTAATGTCTTAGAGCTGAGGGGATTGGGCTCCAATAGCCATAACCATTTTCCTTTGTGTTAGGTATGAGTCAAGCTAGTGCAGAGGTCTTATCTTCACTCTGAATGACTTCAACTCTACCAGGGTTCCGTGATGCCACACTTGGTCAAATACAACATTAAATGTCAAGGGCAGTCACTCTTACCTTACCTACAGAGATCACCTCTTCTGTTCATGTTTGATTGTAATGAGATCTGGTGCTAAAAAGTCTTAGTGGAACCCAACTTCAAGCATCAGGGTTTTGGAGAATAGGAGAAGGGTGATATGACAATCCGTGGACTAATAATCTAGGACCCCTGGACACAAGGTTCACATCCCACCATGGCAGATGATGGAATTTAAATTCAATAAAAATATTTTTAAAACACAGAATTAAAAACAGATTCTAGCCTAAGAGTGAGCATGTGATTGCCACTGATTGTCATAACAACACATCTGGATCACTGATGTCCTTTAGGAAAGGACATCTGCTGTCCTTACCAGATCTGACCGACAAGTGAATCCAAACCCATAGCAATGTGTTTGACTCTAGACAATTAGGGATGGCAATAAATGCTAAGCAAGCAATACTCACATACTATAAATTAATAAAAAAAAAGGAGCCATTTGATAGCATTGTCAACAGCCCTCACATCATTTTTCTGATAATTGGGATAACTGCTGTAATTAATCAGAATGGATTTGTCCTAATTCTTGTGGGCAAGTTTTCAGTTTCATGGCTAGATGTTAGTTTGCTGTTTGGCTGGAGGTATAGCTAGTTATAATGCTAGTTACAAATTTTCAGTACAGCATCTGGAATGTGATTCTCTTCATTATATCCAGTGTGTTTGACTGTTTCTTCACATCACCTGAAGTGAGTTGAATTAGCTGAAGACTGGTTTCTGTGCTGAAGACCTCAGGAGCAGGATCCACTGTTGATTATCCATGCAACATTCTGGCTAGTTGAAAATGCTTCAGCCTTGTCTTTGCCTACAAATGCTAGTCTCATCCATCTATCAGCATGGAACCTTCTCTTTCCATTGTTTAACTATACATCACTATTAATGACGAGGTAGCACAGAATTGCAGACTTTAGATCTGATCTGTTGGTTGTAAGTGTAGTCTATAAAAAGCTACTTTGTGGTTTATTGGGCATGTGCTGTACCCTATTGTGGTTGCCACTTCATTCTAAGGTACATCTGATACAGTTTTTCACATGTTTTATAATGCTCCTCACTGAACCAGGTAATGGTTGAGTAAAGATGATTCTGGGTCAAGAGATTACAGATTATGGTGGGATACAGCTTTACTGTTGAGGTTAACCCACAGCACCTTATGGATGCCCAGTTTTGAGATTTCTTCTAAACTGAACCTTTTTATGTTGATGGCACTGCCACACAAACTGTGTTCATTGCAAAGATGATCTTGCCTTTATAACTGCTGTGTAGTGGCCAATACCACCAGTACAGTCATGGTTAGATGCAACTGTGAAAGACAAACTGATGAGGATCAGGTCAAGAAGGTATTTCCCTTGTCTTGTCTCTTAGCACCTATCACAGGCCCAATCTAGAAGCTAAGTCCTTCAAGACCCAGCCAACCTGATCAGTCCCGATTCAGTATACATAACGGGGTGAATGGTTAATCTCCTTTTGTGCTGTATTCTTTCATTAGTAGCTCTAGGAAGTGATCAATAACTAAAAATGAATCCTGGTCATTTCTTTTGCACTCACAGTCAACGTCACCGATGCCTTTACCCCAAACTTTCTTGCACCCCCAAAAAAAAAGTTCTTCTTTCATTCTGGATACTTGACTTGCATTCGTCTGAAGCTTTAAGTATGCACACACATTTCCTTGCAAATCCATCCATAGTATCTAATCCCATATGTTTATGTGAATAATGAAATTGAAAAATACCATCACATAGTTACACAATGTTTTAAAGAAATAGATATTGAGTGAATATGTAGTGATATCTTTTGACAAAGGGTCAGTTAGACTCAAAACGTCAGTTCTTTTCTCTCCTTACAGATGCTGCCAGATCTGCTGAGATTTTCCAGCATTTTCTCTTTTGGTATGTAGTGATATCCATCTGCAGTCACAAATAGTATGTAAAATCACAATTAAAACAAAACATGCAGACATAAAACATGAACATGCATTCCGACAGTTCTCTAGATCATGGTAAAATATAGTTATATGAAAAAGATTAAAAGAATACCAGACCAATGACTGGATTTTGCTGATACTACTTACATCAGTGACATTAACTATACCAATCTGAGGCTTGTGAAGGTCAATCTTGAAAGTTTTCTCCCAATAGGTAAACAGCTGAAATAGTCACAGAAGGAAAGTAAGATTAAATTACTACAATATAATTCCTACTTATTTGTTACTCTGTGACATGCGTACTCACCAGTGGGAAGTCATCAGGGTCAATCCACACAATGCTTAGGTCTGGATTATTTGTGTTTTCTCTTGCTACCTCTTTTAAAATTGACAGAAATTCATAACCATCTGTAAAGGAATAGAAATTCCTTAGTTACCCCTAAGCATGTGACCAAGAATTACTTAGATGAACAAATATTCCAGAGATAACAATTCACTTCTAGCTGCCTATGAAATACATTTTTGGTGGATTGAGGCATCAACTTTGTAGGATAGATACAATCCTTGAAATAATCATCACCAATATTAGTGAATAGACATTTAATACACTCGAAAACCACAGCAGGTCAGGCACCATCCAAGAAGCAGGAAAATCGATGTTTTGGTCTGGAGCCCTTCACCAGAAATGCCCCACTGTCTCCTATTTAATACACTTGCAATTTGAATCTAAAGTACTTGAACGAACACTCGAAATGTCATAACGCTCAAGGCTAATGGCCAAGTGTGAAAAGTGGAATTAATGTAGATAAATTGGTGCAGACTTAATGAGCTGAATGTTTTCTTCTATGCTGAATGACTCTTTGAATTAACACAGGAAAAGCAGAAGGCTATTCAACCTCTCAAGCCTGTTGAGTGGTTCAATTCAATCAAAGCTGATCTATTTTGCTGCATTTCACCTATTTTCCTTGATAATCTTTAATAAATATCTGACTTTTTTTTGTCTTAAGAGTTTCAAATTCCCAACATCCTTTTGAAGTAGATGATTGGGTACTTTATCAATATTATTCCATTGTTGAATATATTCAAAGCTGGAATAGATATACTTTTGATTTCTCTGAGAATCAAAGGACATGGGGAGTTAGCAGGAAAGAGGAGTTCAGGCATAGATCAGCCATGAACACACTGAATGATGGAGGAGACTCAAGGGACCATATGATACCTAATGCTGCTTCTGTTTCGGAGGATCTTTTATTCTCTTCATTCTTTCCTAATGTTCCTGTCCTTTCCGAATATTTTGTCGAGTGGTGTTGCTCAGTGTTTGGCACTGCTGCCTCTCAGTACCAGGGATCCGATTTCGAGTCTTGCCTCGGGTAACTGTCTGTGTGGAGTTTGCACACTCTCCCCGTGTCTGCATGGGTTTCCTCCCACAACCCAAAGATGTGCAGATCAGGTGAATTCGTCATGCTAAATTGCCCATTGTATTAGGTGCATTAGTCAGGGGTAAATGTAGGGGAATGGGTCTGGGTGGGTTGCTCTTTGGAGGGTTGGTGTGGACTTGTTGGGCTAAATGGCCTGTTTCCACACTATCTAATCTAATCTATTACTGCAACAACTACAGCTTCAATTCATTTAGTGTTTTTAACATAGCAAACATTTTATACAATACTTGTGTTAAGTCTACTATCTACATTTTATTTTTACAGACAGCAATTTCCAGTCTAATTTGAATATAAGGCCCAGATTTCCTGGAGAGACACAGCATATCTGGATGAATCTCTGGCAATCCCTACCTGATATGGATTTACTGCAGGGCAGGTATTTAGTTGTGTCTTTTCTCATCTCTTATACAATTTACGCTTCCCTTTTTTTGTTGAAGCACTTACTTGTTTGTTCACATATGTGAATGTGTTTTTCCTAATTCATTTTAAATGTGTGAAAAAACTGATGATTTTTTTGATGTGAGATTCACTGGTTAATTCTTTTGTACTTGTCCACAGATGCTGTCTGACTCAATGAGTGGTCCAATATATTTTCTTACAGTTTCAGACTTCCAGAATCAACATTCTCATTTTATGTCTACAGTAGTGTGAGCTGTCCCACAAAAAAGCATTTTAATAATAACTTAAAGTTTATTCAATAACACGAGGACTTCCTTTGAGCAGTGAGGGTAGGAAAATTTTAAAGTGATCCTTTACAAAGAGGTTTATAGTTTTAAGTTTCAAATCTAAGATATCTTCCAGATATTGCCGTATAAGGTTTCACCCACATTCCTCAATAATGTAACATAACTTAGTGATATGAATAGAAAAATACACTTTTCTAAAAGAATCACTCAGTGCAAGGCAACATTTCCACAAAGGTATATAACAATACATACAAAAAATTGGAAAATGATCCTCAACTGGTAAACTAAAAGAAAAAGAAATACTTAAGTATCACATTTCAAGATTTGTTTTCAGGAATCTCATAGGCAGACTTTTTTTTCTTGTGAGAACTCTTGCCACAACATTTGCAGGGTGTGACCTCTGCCAGCCCCTGTAGCTCATCATTTTTCAGTCGTGGATTTCAGATATTCACAGTTAGGGCAGGGCACAGCAGCTGAAGTCAAGAATACATTTTATTTTTAACTTTATTACGCAAAGGGAAATTAATTGATTATCTTCCTTCAAGGGGTGAGGTAATTATATTTCCAAACTTCCCACAAAGCTGTATGTCATGAACACATTTGTGTTACTTGTGTCCGGTGTTGCTATGGTATTGATGGGATTACATAATGTCATCATTAGTACATCATTTGAATGTACATTCTCTCTTTGGCTTTCATGTCTGGCAGAAAGTCCCACAAGTAGCAGGAGGCTCAGGAAGACAGCTGAAGAGCTCCAAGCCAGAAATCCTGCTTCCTGCCTATCCTGCATCTTCTCAAAATCAGGCAAATGTGACAATGAATTTAAACAGATGGAATTATTTTGAAATCGGATCAACTATTGTCCACTTTAACATAATTCTCATAACATTTAAACTGTATTTAGATATTCACTTGCATTGCCACAGCCTCCAGGGCTACGGGCCAAACTTTGGAAAACTGGTTAGTGTTGTCACATTTTTGTTGACTGGTGTGGACACACAATGGGCCTCCTTCGAGCTGTAAGCAACTATGTGTCTCAGTCAGCATGATAATGTCAAATAACTACAGTTAACATAACAAGTCATTGGACTTCAAAGTGATTCACTGGGCTGAATTTTACCAGAAATTGGCTAAGTATCAATTCTGGGCAGTTTCATGGAGAGTGTTGTGACAAAGTCTAGCAAATTTCTCACGTTACCTTCCAAACTTCACCTCCTTAGCCATCTATCATAGCCTTATGGTACTTTGCCTTTCATATTCTCTCATTTGCCGTAAATGAAAGTACTTGGCACTACTAGACTATCCCAGGATTCCTGGCATCAGTATCAGTGCACTAGTTGTGCGCCAGGTGAATTGTTGGCAGACTGGAGTTGCTCTGGGCAGTTTGTGTTGTTTGCCCTGGACATGTTAGACAAAAGAAAATCAGTGCCCTGCTTTGAGGACAGGAACCTGAAAGGCCCTGGTGATGAGGTGGTACACAGGAGGGCCATCTTCTTGCCCCAGGACCAGCCAAGAAGATCACACCACAAGACCTTGGCCTGCCTAGTCGAAGACTACCACTCAAGTCAGTGCAGTGTCGACAATTTAGAGAAACATCCAGCAGTGCAGGATGATTAATATTAAATAAATCTAAATCTAAAGAAGGTCAATGACCTTCTCTGCTCCACAAGGATAAGTGCCATCATCATCTATATTCCACCTCACACTCACTCTGTCTCTGTTACTGTACCCACCTCACACATACTCTACCATTCTTCCCCAGCCCACTCTCATCCCTACCATCTACGAATCCTGCAATCCCTCTGTACTATACTCACCCACCCAGGGTGTGAAGTTAAACTACGGTTTAGACAAGTGAGAAAAATAAGTGATATGTCACATGGTTTTATTTGTATTATAGCTGATTCAGCTTTAATAGAATTTACCAGGGTCTTCTTCTTCAGCAAAAGCAACAATCTGGATCCCATCCATATCATCCTCCTATACAAAAGAATGACAAGTTTATGTTACTTTGTGAGAGATTTGAGGATGTTCCTGAATATCGAAAAAAAATCTTGTACATATATGGTTGCTTTTACATCTTTAGTACATCTCAGAGTGATTTACATGCAACATATATTTATCTAAAGTGGAGTCATTATTGCTAGATTCACAACTGCAACAGCCAATTTGCATTCAAAATCCCACAAACAACATGGAGATAAAATCTGTTTTGGTGGAGGAATAAGTATTTGATTTTCTCTTTGCATTGTGTAGTACAGTGGGATCTTTTGAATCAGTGTAGGGTGTCAGGACTTTATGTTAAATTCCAGATTAAAGATGGTATCTGCAATAATGCATTACTCCCTCAATACTGCAATGGTGTCAGCATGATTAAACACACAAGTTCTACAGAATGGCACGAACACTCCTTACATGATTCAGAGATAGCACTGAGTCATGTTGAAATTATAATATCATACAGTATGATACTTTTTGAGTACACGTTGTGCCTGAATTTTGCTGAGAAAGGAACCACACTCTTCAGTATCTGATTCTCCTAATCTGTGGCTTCTAATTTGTTCAGCCTAGTCATCCTCCTCCTTGGCTGTCTTATTTATTAATGATGCCTCTTGACCTACCATTTTTCTCATTGAGAAAATAAACCAAATTTATTTAAATTTAACAGCTTCCCATTCTTGCTAATAACTCAAAATGTCATTTCAGGTTTGTCTTACCCATGTCTCAAACACATCCTCTGGACGCAGTTTCCTGAGGGTTGATCTAAAAAGAGAACAAACACAGCTTTAAAATAGTTACTATGCTCCACTGTTCAAGATTTTCCAACCTACCTCTCCTTGTGTGTATTCGTAAAGGATTGACCTTATTTTGGATCATGTTTGTATGTCTTCTTGATACTGATTTGACTGTTGTCTCTATCAGAAAATCTGAAATTGACCCTGATGTCCACCCAGAACTTCCCTATAAAGTCCTAGCAAGGAAGGGATAAAGTGGATGACCGTCTGCATGACCACGACTATATGACAGAAATATAAGCAGAAGGTAGAAGACATAGGATGGTGGTGGAGGGCTGTCTTTCAGACTGGAGGCCTGTGACCAGTGAAGTGCCACAAGGATTGAACCTGGGTCCACTTCTTGTCATCATTTATATAAATGATTATGATGTGAACATAGGAGGGACGGTTAGTCAGTTTGTAAATGACATCAAAATTGGAGGCGCAGTGGACAGTGAAGAAGGTTACCTCAGAGTACAACAGGATCTTGATCAGATGGACCAGTGGGATCCTACCACTGCTAATGATTTTACAGTGGCACGGAGGCCCTGTGGTTAGCAGCACCAGGGACCTGGGTTCGATTTCAGCCTCAGGCGACTGTCTGTGTGGAGTTTGTATACTCTCCCCATGTCTGCGTGGGTTTCTTCCGGGTGCTCCAGTTTCCTTCCACAGTTCAAGATGTACATGTTAGGTGAATTGGCCATAATAAATTGCCCATAGTGTTATGGGATGTGTAGATTAGGTGTATCAGTCAGAGGAAATGTAAAGTAATAGGGTAGGGGAATGGGTCTAGGTGGGATACTCTTCGGAGGGTTGGTATGGACTTGTTGGGCCAAATGGCCTGTTTCCACACTGTAGGAATTCTATTATAGGTGGAGTTTAATTTAGATAAATGTGAGGTGCTGCATTTTGGAAAGGTAAATCAGGGCTGGACTTACACTCTTAATGGTAAGGTCCTGGGGAATGTTGCTGAATAAAGAGACCTTGCAGTGCAGGGTCATAGTTCCTTGAAAGTAGAGTTGCAGTTAGATAGGATAGTGAAGAAGGCAATTGGTATTCTTGCCTTTGTTGTTCAGTGCTTTGTGTATTGGAGTTGGGAGGTAATGTTGTGGCTGTACAGGGCATTGGTTTGGCCACTTTTGGAATACTGCATGCAATTCTGGTCTCCCTGTTATAGGAAAGATGTTATGAAATTTGAAAGAGTTCAGAAAAGATTGATGTTGCCAAGGTTGGAGAGTTTGAGCTATAGGGAGAGGCTGAATAGGCTGGAGCTATTTTCCCTGGAGGGCGGAGGCTGAGGGGTGACCTTATAGAGGTTTATTAAATCATGAGGGGCATGGACAGAGTAAATAGACAAGGTCTTTTCCCTGGAGTGGGGGAGTCGAAAACTAGAGGGCATAGGTTTAAGGTGAGAGGGGAGAGATTTATAAGGGACCTAAGGAGCAACTTTTTCACGTAGAGGGTGGTGTGTGCATGGAATGAGTTGCCAGAGGAAGTGATGGAATCTGGTACAATTATAACATTTAAGAGGCATCTGCTTGGGTATATGAATAACAAGGGTATAGAGGGATAATGGTCAAATGCTGGCAAATGGGACTAGATTTATTTAGGGTATCTGATTGGCATGGATGAGTTGGATGCAAGGGTCTGGTTCCATAACTCTCTGACTCGAACTAGCCATTCAAATTCTCTGGCAACATCCGAGGAACAGGAAAATTAACATTTCCTGGGGACCTGCCCGAAAAGTCGAATTTCCTGATCCTCGGATGCTACCTGACCTGCTGTGCTTTTCCAGTACCACTCTAATCTTGACTCTAATCTCCAGCATCTGCAGTCCTCACTTTCGCCCATTCAACTTCTCTGCCATTCCAGAAGATCCTGACTGAGCCATTTGTTTTACAAATACTACATTCCTATCGACCCATGATAATCTTTGACTCACTGCCTAATAAGAATCTATAAACTTCTTGCTTTAATGACCCTGCCTCCCTCTCTCCTGAGGGAGAAATTTCATAAGTCATATAATCCTCTGACAGAAAAAGCTGTCCTTACATCTGCACTAAAAGGTGGCCTCCTCTTCTAAAACAGATCCCCTCTCACTCACTTCACAAGAGGATACATTTTTTCCATGTCCACCTTAGGACCTTATCCACTTCAATCAAATCACCTCTCACTCTGTTTAAAGTCCAGTGGAAACAAGGCCAACCCATCTAACTTATCCTGCTAAGACAACCCACTTATTCCAGGTACGTACCTAATGAAATCAAATCAAAACAGCCATTGTTATCTACCTTTTATGTTCTTGAATAAATTCTACGATTTCTTCCTCTGAGTGAGGTTTATCCGGAATCGTGACCGAATCATCCATGAAAGGCTCATAAAAATCCACCTCATTCATCTTCAGTGAGAGTTTCTTTGCGACCTACCCAGAGAATGCATCAATGAAGAAAATGATAAACATAAAAGGATAAACTTAAATAGACCCAAATAATACTGTAAAGTGTATCCTGCCACAATTTTAGCATTGAAGAGTATGGTGCTGGAAAAGCACAGCCGGTCAGGCAGCATCTGAGGAGCAGGAAAGTCAATGTTTCGGGCATAAGCCCCTCATCAAGAATGAGGCTTGTGGGCCAACGGGGCTGCGAGATAAATGGGAGGGGGGTGGGGTTGGGGGGGAACGTAGCTGGGAATACGATAGGTAGATGAAGGAAGGGCAGACGTGATAGGTCAGACAGGGGGGTGGAAAGGAAGGTGGACTGGTAGGACCATTCAAAAGGGTGGTGCCAAGTTGGGAGGTTGGAACTGGGATAAGATGGGGGAAGGGAAATGGGGAAATCCACATTGATCCCATGTGGTGGGAGGGTCTCAAGATGGAAAATGAGGCATTCTTCCTCCAGGTGTCAGATGGTTAGGGTTTGGCAATGGAGGAGGCCAAAGACCTGCATGCCCTTGGTGGAGTGGGAGGGGGAGTTAGTGTTAAAGAGGTGGTGGGGTTGGTTGGTGTGGGTGTCCCAGAAATGTTCTCTGAAATGATTCGCAAGTTGCCGTCCTGTGTCCCCAATGTAGAGGAGACTACATCGGGTGCAACAGTTTCAGTAGATGATGTGTGTGGAAGTACATGTGAATTTCTGTTGGATGGGGAAGGATCCTTTGGTACCTTGAACAGAGGTGAGGTGGGGGGGGGGGTGGGGGGGGGAGGTGTGGCTCAGGTTTTGCAGTGGTGGCTGGGTAAGGTGCTGGGAGGGGAGTTTGGGTTGGTGGGGGGTGTGGACCTAACAAGGGAGTTGCGGAGGGAATGGTCTCTCCGAAACGCAGATAATGGTGGAGAGGGAAATAGCCCCACTCCCCTCCCATTTTTCTGTCAGACTCCTTGGCCCAAAAGCCTCATTCCTGATGAAGGGATTTTGCTCGTAACACCGACTCTCCTGCTCCTCAGATGCTGCCTGACCGGCTGTGCATTTCCAGCACCACATTCTTTGACTCTGATCTCCAGCATCCTCCGTCCTCACTTGCTCACAATTTTAGCATGTCAATCCAAAGGATAGAAAATGACAAAATATATATTTCACAACAAACTAATATAAGCCTCCAAAAAGCAATGTATTTCAAAAACAACACCAAATAAAGCAAGCTTATACATGTAAGTGGAGGCTGGAATTCCTGACATAGCTATACGATACAAATTAAGCACATTGAGAAAGCAATTATAATTAAATGGTTTTCACTTATAACCACAGCTGCATTTCTGTTTTAAATGTTTCCATTTGGAAGCATGTAACGTTATTAAATTAATTAACATTCATTATGAAATGCTGAATAGATAGACATTGTTTAACAACATTATTACTACAGGCAGTACCCAGGTTGCAAAAGGATTCTTGAGTCCGTTCACAAGTCAATTTTCACACAAGTTGAAGCACAATGCAGGAGAATGCAAAGCAAACATTCGTAAGTACAGGAAATGGTCATTTCTAAATTGGGGACTTCTGCTACTGATTGCATCACTGTAATGGAGGGCCCATACTCTTCATGAAAGTTATTTTTAAAAATCTGACAAAACATCAAATGGCATATCTAACTGAAGTCTAATAAAGACATTAAATACTATAGATGCTGGGAATCTGACATTATCAGATCTGCTGAGGTTTCAGTGGGAACCTTATGTTTCTTATTTTTGCTTTTGGACAGCAGCAGTTCATAATTCTGTTATTCTCACTTTCTCTGGCCCTGTCTTTTGTCTCATGTTTGTTTATCACGCCCTTTGGCTATTCCCATCGATTTGTAATTGTCACATAAGGTTTCCCATCCTCTGCTCAGTCACAGGCTTGATTATTTTTTCATTGTTCCAATCTTCCCATCTCATCTCCTTAAAAATGATTGCATTTAAAACTTTTTCCAGTTCATTCGAAAAGTCATGACCTGAAGTATTAATTTTGTTTTTCTCTCCACAAGTATTGCCAATTGAATATTTTACAATTTTCACAATTTAGTGGTTTTACTAAAGGGGGTTTGTATTTGACAAATCTATTGGAATGTTCTGAGAATATAACTAATGAAGAAGATAAAGATGAAAGCTGTAATAGATGCATTTTCAAAAATAAGCATTTGATAAAGTGCCACAAAAAAGGTTAATAGGCAAGATAAAAGACCATGGATTTGATTTAATATGTTAGCAGAAATGGACGATTGGATAACAGGCAGGAAGCAGCTACTAGACATAAATAGGGCATTTTTAAAATGCCAAGTAAGAATGGTAACATACCACATGGATTAGTGCTGGGACCTCTGCTATTTCCAATCTATGTTCATAACTTAAATGAAGAGACAGGGACTGCTGTGTCTAAATTTGCTGAAGATATAGAGCTCGTGCAAATGGAAACTATGGCGAGGACACACAAAAAGGCTCATCAATAAAGAGATGACCTTAGTAGAAACAAGATGGCAGATGGATTGTATTAAACTGAACTATGCAGTTATTCCTTTTGGTCATTTGACTAGACAGGCAGATTTTTTTTTAAAAGCGTGAAACTTGTAAGTAAAAGCAAAATATTGCATAAGTTGGAAATCTGAAGTAAAAACAGCAAGTGCTAGAGAAACTCAGTAGATCTGTCTAGTTCTGAACAGTCATAATGAACTTGAAATGTTAACTCTGTTTCTCTTTCCATAGATGTTGCCGGACCTGCTGAGTTTCTCCAATAGTTTCTTCTTTTATTTGAAACTTTTAGGTATTTGTTAAAGATTGGTGTCTTTGTAAAGGAATGCAGAAAGTTGGCATTCAGATACAGCAAGCAAATAGGAAAGTATATCATATATATGCCTTTGTTGCAAGTGAATTGAACTACTGAAATAAAGAAGGTTTGTTAAATTTGACCAGGTTTTGGTGAGACCACATCTGGAGGACCATGCCTAATTTCCAACTCCATATTTAATAAAAAATATATTTTGTTAGGACTGTGAAAGGAAGGCCAATTGATCTTCCTCTGTTTAACACCCTCTCCATCAGCTGCAACAAACAATTTTTTAAAGACACTGCTATAACATTCCGAGTGTACTACAGCAAATTATCAGGATTTGCTTCGGTAAAAGAAAACATGTCATCAAACATAGTGAAGGTAATAAGTGTAAAACAGTGAGTAACTGGTATAGCATGGAGAAAAATGCAGTTCAGAATCCTACAGTCATTGAGCTGTTATAACTGAACCCACAATTATTTGTTGTCTGTTATTTTCAAGAATTGTGAAGTTTGAGGGATCTTTGAGCTTTTGATGAAGATTGTTTCCCCAGAATGTTTTTTCACCAGGTACCATTTCCTGGGGTGATGAGAGAAATTGGCAGTGAGAGAAAGAGGGAGAGAGATAGATTTTTCTAGTTCTTGCTTCAAATCCATGTTTCTTTCTCTCTGCTATGCTGCATAAAAGCAGCTACTTAAATGATAATTCAGTGTATTTACTGGAGTCTGGCTCCATTTTCTGTACAAGTCAGATAACTAGCAGGTAAACTTTTCATCTCCCAAATCATGGAAATTATCATAAAAATATGATATGTAAATTTCTTGACACTGACTCAATTGCCTGGTTACATTGTCTTTCAATAAAATGGTAATTTCAGTGCTAATGGATTAATTAATTGCACAAGGTGCTGATGAGATCACATCTGGAGTACTGTAAGCAGTTTTGCTCCCTTTATTTACAGAATGATGTGATTTCATTGGAGGCAGTTCAGAGGAGGTTCACTAGGAAGATGATCTCTGGTATGGAGGGATTGTCTTATGAGCAAAGATAAACCACGTTGGGACTCTACTCATTGAAATTTGGAAGAATGAGGAGTGATCTCATTGAAGCATATCAGATTCTTAATGGGCTTGACAGGGTAAATGTTGAGAGGATCATTCCCTTTCATAGCATAATTGTAGAACAACTAAAGACTGAGATGATGACAAATTTCTTCTCTCAGAGGGTCGTGAGACTTTGGACCTCCTTGCCATAGAGAGCTGTGAGGGCAGAGTGCTTGTTCATATTTAAAACTGAGATGGTAGATTCTTGATCAGCAAGGGAATCAAGGGTTACTGGGAGAGGGCAAAAAGGTGGAAGTGAGGATTGTTGGAGAACCATAATCCTATTTAATAGTGGACAGGCTCAAAGGGCCAAATGGCTCACACCTGTTCCTATCTCTTATGGTCTTAAGAACTTACATTGTTGGCAATGCAGTGTATCTTCACTAAATTAGCCCCTGGGAAGACGGGGTTGATTTATGATGAGAGGGAGAGCAAACTGGTTCGATTTTCTCTAGAATTTAGAAGTATGAGACAATCTCATTAAAATATACAAGATTTCAAAGAGGTTTGATAGGGTGGATGCTGGAAGATTGATCAGAGAATCTAAAATGCATGGGCACAGTCTTGTTACTCTGTTCCTAATACAATTAGTGGCAATGGTTTGCACATTACTCTTCCATCAGACTTAAGTTTGTACTTTATAACTGGATCTAATCAGAGTGATAAGTCAAAGCGTTGATTGTTTCTGGTTTAGATGAGGAGAAATTAGTTCACTCAAGGGTCATGAATCTTTGAAATGCTCCGTACCAGAAGGTCATGGATGTTCCATCATCTGATACATTTAGGACTGGAATGGACTGGTTTTAGATCTCTCAAGGAACTAAGGGATATGAGAATTTGGCAGAAACGTGAACCCTCACCCCATAAAATTCAATGCATGCTTTTCATAAAACCTTTAGAACACGGCAACGCATGAACTTTGGAGTTTTTTTCAAGTAGCTTTTATCGTAAATAATTTTCCAGGTAGTCCTTATTTACTGACAGAAATATGCAGGTAGACATTGACATTGAATGATAGAAATTGATGGACAGATTAAAAAAAACTACAGAAACACAGGGAACCTAGTTTTGATGATGAGTCATCTAGACTCGCAAGGTTAGCTTGCTGTCTCTCTCCAGATGTTGCCTGACCCATTGAGATTCCCAGCAATTTTTGCTTTCAGTGCAGCAACACAGTTAGCAAGAGGTTTAGACAACAGCAAGATTGAATGAATTGAACAGTAACATGAAGCCAAAAAATATTACACAACATTAAGCTTCTGTAAATGGAATATTGATTGTATTTTTCAATGTATAATCTCAGTTACATCACACTGTAAACTTTTGCTATAAATTCTATGTCTTACAATTGTGTACTCCACAATCACCTGATGAAGGAGCAGCGCTCCGAAAGCTAGTATTTCCAATTAAACCTGTTGGACTATAACCTGGTGCTGGGTGATTTTTAACTTTATACACCCCAATCCAACACTGGCATCCTCAAATCATAACTGTTCCTAATATAATTCGTGGCAATGATCTGCATATTAGACTTAAATTTGTTTTTTTTGACTGGATCTAATTAGAGTAATAAGTCAAAAGAATATGTAGATCAGTATTTAGCAACAAACTGTTTTGCCATTTGGCTTTGCTTTTTGCTGAAACAATGGTTGGCACAGTAAATTGCAATGGCATTACATCGTTTTGTTAATTATTTTTGAAAAGCACATTAAACCAAGACAAGACATCCTAACAGCCTGTAGAGCAGCTACATAATTAGAGGCAGTAGAATTAGGAATGTAAGTGCAGAAATAGGTCATTCAGCCTCATGAGCCCGGTCCATCATTCAATCAGTTCATGGATAAAGTGTATCTTATCTTCATCCACCCACCTTGACTCCATATCCCTTTATACCCTTGGATAGCAAAAATCTATAATTGTACTATCATTTAAGTTTTATTTGTGGGAGATTGCCAAATTTCTACAATGTTTTCTTTAAAAAAATGTTTTGTAACATCTCTCCCAAATGGCTTGATTCTGATTTTACCTCCTTGTCTATGAATCCTGAACTAGCAGGAAAAGTCTGTCTCCATCTACCATATCAACTGCTTTCAAAATCTGAAAAATCTCAATCAAATCAGTCTCAATTATCTCTATTCCAGAAAATACAAGTCTAGTTTATGTATTGTGAAATCTCTCATTAGTATTTAATCTTTAGTGCTTTGTAATATTCTGAGGAATCTGTGCCCTTCCAACGCTGATATATCCTGATAAAGGTGCGCAGGACATTTCGTACTACTCCAGATGATGTAACCATGATTTTAAATAAGTAGAAAAAGCTAAAAATCACACAACACCAAGTTATAGTCCAACAGGTTTATTTGGAAGCACTAGCTTTCAGAGTGCTGTTCCTTCATCAGGTGGTTGTCCTGATGAAGGAGTAGTGCTCTGAAAGCTAGCGCTTTCAAATAAACCTGTTGGACTATAACCTGGTGTTGTGTGATTTTTAACTTATTACACCCCAGTCCAACACTGGCATCTCCAAATCATAGAAAAAGCTATTTCCAATTATACTCTAATCTTCCAGGTATAAAGATTAACATTCCAGCAGTCTTTTGGATTATATTTCACACCTGACTGCTACATTTTATTTATCTGAATGCATAACATTAAATCTCATTGGAAATCTACGATACTAGCTTTTCACCATTTAGAAAGCAGTGGATCTACCTTTCTTGGTCCAAAAAATATCAAATTTAGTATTATGCAAAAATAAAAACATAAAGTGCTGGATAAACTCAGCAGGTCCAAAAGCATTTGTGGGATGTTTCCTGGAATTTCCGAAGCAGAATCATTGCCGACTTGAAACATTTAACTTTTTTCTCTCTCCAGAGATGATGCCAGACCTGCTGGGTTTGTCCAATATTTTCTTGCAGCACTGCTGCCTGTACTTCTGGATTGTAGATACAGCACTGACCCAGGCAATGACCACAGACCAGGCTTCCAGGGTCTGGTGGTGTGGCTTTTTCTGACAGTCTTCCATGGAACGTATTTCCCTCTTCTAGGCCACCTGGTCCACTAGGGTGTCCAGGTGACTGTCGGAGAATTGCAGCGCCATTATCCCTATCTCCACCACCTTTGGAATGACTGTCCTTCGAAGAGCAGGGTCATCTTTGGAAAGCCGAGCTCACCTGGGTGCATAGTGGCCTTTTAAAAATGGCACACGTGCCAGAGATGCTGGGTCTTTAGGTGGATATGCAGTAAGTGGTGAATTCTTCCGGGAGCAGCAGGGTGATAGATTGGGGTTACAATTGGGAAAGGTGGCCACTATATAGTTGGGGTATGTAATTAATGAAATATTAATATTATTAATAATTAATAATTGGTAAGACACAGTGACAGATCATGCTAGACCTCATGTAGAGAAATCCCTATGAAACTCGCCGAAATTGACATGCAGCCAGAAATAATGGAAGATTTAGCTCCATGAGCTTTTCCTTGCCATTCCACTGCATGCACAGAATCTGCATACATACATGAAGTGTTGTGGCAGAAATAACTGCATCTATTTATTTTAATCAAACTGTTCAGATATCTTATGGCTAGCCTCAACAGCATGTGGGACTTTAGCCAGAACCACTAGACAGAGATAGGGATGTTGTCACTGTGCCACAAGACCTTTGAGTTTTTAAATTTCACAAATTGCTCACGTGATTTGAATCCACGTTCATTGGTACTAAGGTGAACCTTACAATTACAAGCCCAGTGACATTACCACAACACTAGATCTCCCCTCTTAAATAATAAAGGGATGATAACCTTATTGGGATTGTATTATAGACCCCTCTAATAGTCAGAGGGAAATTGAGAAACAAACTTGTAAGGAGATCTAAGCTATCTGTAAGAATAATAGGGTGGTTATGGTAGGGGATTTTAACTTTCCAAACATAGACTAGGACTGCCATAGTGTTAAGGGTTTAAATAGAAAGGAATTTGTTAAGTGTGTATAAGAAACTTTTCTGATTCAGTATGTGGATGTACCTATTAGAAAAGGTGCAAAACTTGACTTACATTTGGGAAATAAGGCAGGGCAGATGACTGAGGTGTCAGTGGGGGAGCACTTTGGGGCCAGCGACCATAATTCTATTCGTTTTAAAATAATGATGGAAAAGGATAGACCAGATCTAAAAGTTGAAGTTCTAAATTGGAGAAAGGCCAATTTTGACAGTATTAGGCAAGAACTTTCAAAAGCTGATTGGGGCAGATGTTCGGAGGCAAAGGGACGGCTGGAAATGGGGAAGACTTCAGAAATGAGATAATGCGAATCCAGGGAAAATATATTTCTGTCAGGGTGGAAGGAAAGGCTGGTAGGTATAGGGAATGCTGGATGACTAAAGAAAATTGAGGGTTTGGTTAAGAAAAAGAAGGAAGCATATGTCAGGTATAGACAGGATAGATCGAGTGAATCCTTAGAAGAGTATAAAGGCAATAGGAGTTACTTAAGAAGGAAATCAGGAGGGCAAAAAGGGGACATGAAGTAACTTTGGCAAATAGAATTAAGGAGAAACCAAAGGGTTTTTACAAATATATTAAGGACAAAAGAGTAACTAGGGAGAGAATAGGGACCCTCAAAGATCAGCAAGGCGGCCTTGGTATGGCACCGCAAAAAATGGGGGAGATACTAAACGAATATTTCGCATCAGTATTTACTGTGGAAAAGGATATGGAAGATAAAGACTGTAGGGAAATAGATGGTGACATCTTGCAAAATGTCCATATCACAGAGGAGGAAGTGCTGGATGTCTTGAAACACATAAAGGTGGATAAATCCCCAGGACCTGATCAAGAGTACCCCAGAATTCTGTGGGATGCTAGAGAAGTGATTGCTGGGCCTCTTGCTGAGATATTTGTATCATCGATAATCACAGGTGAGGTGCCGGAAGACTGGAGGTTGGCAAACGTGGTGCCACTATTTAAGAAGGGCAGTAAAGACAAGCCAGGGAACTATCAACCAGTGAGCCTGATGTTGGTGGTGGGCAAGTTGTTGGAGGGAATCGTGAGGGACAGGGTGTACATGTATTTGGAAAGGCAAGGACTGATTAGAGATAGTCAACATGGCTTTGTGCGTGGGAAATCATGTCTCACAAACTTGATTGAGTTTTTTGAAGAAGTAACAAAGAGGATTGATGAGGGCAGAGTGGTAGATGTGATCTGTATGGACTTCAAATAAGATGTTTGACAAGGTTCCCTGTGGGAGATTGGTTAGCAAGGTTAGATCTCATGGAATACAGGGAGAACTAGCAATTTGGATACAGAACTGGCTCAAAGGTAGAAGACAGAGGGTGGTGGTGGAGGGTTGTTTTTCAGATTGGAGGCCGGTGACCAGTGGAGTGCTACAAGAATCGGTGCTGGGTCCTCTAATTTTTGTCATTTGCATAAATGATTTGGATGCAAGCATAAGAGGTACAGTTAGTACGTTTGTAGATGACACCAAAATTGGAGGTGTAGTGGACAGCGAAGAAGGTTACCTTAGATTACAACAGGATCTTGACCAGATGGGCCAATGGGCTGAGAAGTGGCAGGTGTAGTTTAATTCAGATAAATGTGAGGTGCTGCATTTTGGGAAAGCAAATCTTAGCAAGACTTATACACTTAGTGATAAGGTCTGAGGGAGTGTTGCTGAACAAAGAGACCTTGGAGTGCAGGTTCATAGCTGTTTGAAAGTGGAGTCACAGGTAGATAGGATAGTGAAGAAGGCATTTGGTATGCTTTCTTTTATTCGTTAGAGTATTGAGTACAGGAGTTGGGAGGTCATGTTCGGCTGTACAGGACATTGGTTAGGCCACTGTTGGAATATAGCGTGCAATTCTGGTCTCCTTCCTATCGGAAAGATGTTGTGAAACGGTTCAGAAAAGATTTATAAGGATGTTGCCAGGGTTGGCGGATTTGAGCTATAGGGAGAGGCTGAACAGGTTGGGGCTGTTTTCCCTGGAGCATCGGAGGCTGAGGGGTGACCTTATAGAGGTCTACAAAATTATGAGGGGCATGGATAGGATAAATATACAAAGTCTTGTCCTGGGGTTGGGGAGTCGAGAACTAGAGGGCATAGGTTTAGGGTGAGAGAGGAAAGATATAAAAGAGACCTAAGGGACAACTTTTTCATACAGGGGGTGGTACGTGTATGGAATGAGCTGCCAGAGGAAGTGGTGGAGGCTGGTACAATTGCAATATTTAAGAGGCATTTGGCTGGGTATATGAATAGGAAGGGTTTGGAGAGATATGGGCCAGGTGCTGACAGGTGGGACTAGATTGGGTTGGAATATCTGGTTGGCTTGGACGTGTTAGACCGAAGGGTCGGTTTCCATGGTGTACATCTCTATGACTCTATGCAGTTTACCCAGTACTCTTCGTCCATTGACAAATCAATCTCCCAGCTAGGATGATACTTCGCTTTCAATTTCATGAATTTTAATTTGACTTTAATTACTTACCCCTTTATTAAACGTTGCAAAGAACTTGATGTAAGGGTGGAAGTGCTCTGCTGCATCTTCAAAAGCTTTGTAATCTGCATTAGAAAGAGAAGACAAAATAGAAACAAGGGTAGAAATGTAAAATAGAATACTCAGTGCATTTTAAAGATGTGATTTTGTAAGAACATTATGCAGTATCTTCAAATTTCCATGTTTGTGTTCCGAATCCCACAAGAGCAAAGGTGTAGAATAACAAAGTTTGTAAGATCCTAAACAGTTATGACTGAGACGGATATGGAAAGGATGTTTCCCTTTGTGGGTCAGTCCAGAACTAGGGGAGATGGTTTTAAAAGTAGGGGTTGCTGTTTTGGCTAGAGAGGAATGGAAATCTTTTCTTTCAGAGGTTTGCGTGACTTTTGAACTCTCTGCATAAGATAATTTTTAAGACAGATGCAAAGATGTTTATTTGGTGAGAGAATCAGAGGTTATTGGGGAAATGAGAATGTGGAATTTCAGCACATGAACAGATCAACCATGATATTATTGAAGATATGGTGGAGCTGGCTTAGATGGGACAAATCACCAAATTCATATGCTTGCATGCTTGGTGCATAAAATGTCTCAGTATTTTAGCCAATTAAAAGTTAATTTTGATATCACTAAAAATGTTATGAAATGTTGTTATTTTTCCATTGGCATCACTAGAGCATCATATAAACCATCACTGTTAAAATTCCTCCCTTAGTCAGTGTGGGCTTGCCCATACAATCCAGACTTAATAGATGAAATGTGTGCAATAAAAAGATGTGCTATCGTATAACCTGCAGCTGCTTGACATGTCACCAGTGAATATTTCTTTCATTTCAAGTATCTACACATTTGGATTTGGCTTCTGACTATTTCAAACTCAGACAGCCAGTCACACCAGAATCCAACATTTGTCGCCCATCTCTAATTGCCCTTGAGAAGTTAATGGTTATCTGTTTCTTTGAAATTTTGCAGTCCATGAGATATCAATATTCATGTGGTACTGTTCAAAAGGGAGTTTTTGGATTTTTGACTCATCAACATTGAAGTACGGGCAATACAGTTTGAAGTCAGGATGGTTTATGGCTTGGAGGAGAACTTGCAGGTTGTGATATTTGTATTCCTCAGCTGCCCTCGTCATTCCAGGCAGTTAAACATGCAGGATTGGAAGGTGCTATCAAAGCAGGTTTGGGAGTTGCAGTTGTGCATCTTGTAAAGGGTACATGCAATGACCACAATGTACCAGTAATGGACTTAATAAATGCATAAAGTGGTGGATTTCAGGCTGCCTTGTCCTGAATGGTATCGTATTTTTCAAGTATTGTTGCAGCCATTCTCATCCAGACAAATGGAGAGCATGCACCATGCTCCGCACTGTGCACTTAAGGCGGTGGATATCATCAAGAGTCAGGAGGTGAAGTTACAAGCTGCAGATTGTAGCTTCTGACCTGCTCTTGAGGCCATATAATTATAATGCTGGTCAATGGAAACCCTAAGGATGTCAATAGCAGGAATTCAGCGATGGTAATGCCATTGAACTTCAAAGGGAGGTAATTAGATTCCCTCTGGTTATAGGCAGTCTTTGTCTGGTAGTTGGGTGGCATGAATGTTATTTGCTACTTAGCAGCCCAGTCTGAATGTGGTCCAGATGTTGCTGCATGTGAGTACTGCTCAGTTCTGAGGTATCATAAACGATATTGAAAACTTTCGATTAGCAGCAAACATCCCCACTCCTGGCCTAATGATGGAGGGAAGGACATTGATGAGGCAACTAAAGATGCTTGAATCTGGGACCACCCTGAGAAACCCCTGCAGTAATATCCACACCAACTTCCTTTATGCAGGTATACTTTCAACCAGTGGAGAGTTTTTTTCCCATATCCCACTGACGTTAACTTTTCTTAATTTCTTTGACATCAGTCTTGGTCAAAAGGCACTTTGGACAGTCACTCTCATCTCATGTATTGAATTTGACTCCTTTGCCCATATTTAGACCAAGTCTGTCATGAGATCTGGACTTGACTTAATGCCTAAACCAAAGAAATATACAGGTATAAATTATTGGTGTAACAAATTGATTAATTCTTGATTAAATATTGCACTGACTGCAACATTTAAGATATCTGAGCTTTCTGCAGAACAGAAAATAATGATCAGGTTAATTATTCTAATTTTTATATCTGACAATTGTTTCCAACCACAAATTCTCTTATTAAATTGTCACTGTAAACCACTCCAAGTTTAAAGATATTTTAAATGCTACAATTGAACAGGCAGAGTAAGTTTATGCAGCAAATATGAGGCCATTCTGAGTTTTCTTCTGTTTAGATACATTCAGGATACCTTATCAATGCTACAACATAGGCACAATTCAATTTTTAAAAATCTATTTTTTTTAACATATCAATACTTCTGTTGTTTAAAAACATAGAAATAGGTAAACTGAGTAATTATAGACCAGTCAGTCTAATCTCATTGTGGGCAAATTACTGGAAAAAAAATTAACACGTTTTAATTGATATTTAGAAAGTCATAGATGATTCAAGAACAGTCAGAATGATGCATTGTGGCAAGGTCATCGAGTCATAGAGATGTACAGCATGGAAACAGACCCTTCGGTCCAACCTGTCCATGCCGACCAGATATCCCAACCCAATCTAGTCCCACCTGCCAGCACCTGGCCCATATCCCTCCAAACCCTTCCTATTCATATATCCGTCCAAATGCCTCTTATATGTTGCAATTGTACCAACCTCCACCACTTCCTCTGTCAGCTCATTCCATACACATACCACCCTCTGCGTGAAAAAGTTGCCCCTTAGGTCTCTTTTATATCTTTCCCCTCTCACCCTAAACCTATGCCCTCTAGTTCTGGACTCCCCGACCCCAGGGAAAGACTTTGTCTATTTATCCTATCCATGCCCCTCATAATTTCGTAAACCTCTATAAGGTCACCCCTCAGTATCCGATACTCCAGGGAAAACATCCCCAGCCTGTTCAGTCTCTCCCTATAGCTCAAATCCTCCAACCCTGGCAACATCCTTGTAAATCTTTTCTGAACCCTTTCAAGTTTCACAACATCTTTCCGATAGGAAGGAGACCAGAATTGCACGAAATATTCCAACAGTGGCCTAACCAATGTCCTGTACAGCCGCAACATGACCTCCCAATTCCTATACTCAATATTCTGACCAATAAAGGAAAGCATATCAAATGCCTTCTTCACTATCCTATCTACCTGCGACTCCACTTTCAAGGAGCTATGAACCTGCACTCAAAGGTCTCTTTGTTCAGCACCACTCCATCGGACCTTATCATTAAGTGTATAAGTCCTGCTAAGATTTGCTTTCCAAAATGCAGCACCTCGCATTTATCTGAATTAAATTCCATCTGCCACTTCTCAGCCCACTGGCCCATCTGGTCCAGATCCTGTTGTAATCGGAGGTAACCCTCTTCGCTGTCCACTACACCTCCAATTTTGGTGTCATCTGCAAACTTACTAACTGTACCTCTTATGCTCGCATCCAAATCATTTATGTAAATGACAAAAATTAGAGGACCCAGCACCGATCCTTGTGGCACTCCAGTGGTCACCGGCCTCCAGTCTGAAAAACAACCCTCCACCACCACCCTCTGTCTTTTACCTTTGAGCCAGTTCTGCATCCAAATTGCTAGTTCTCCCTGTCTTCCATGAGATTTAACCTTGATAATCAGTCTCCCATGGGGAACCTTGTCAAACGCCTTACTGACGTTCATATAGATCACATCTACTGCTCTGCCCTCTTCAATCTTCTTTGTTACTTCTTCAAAAAACTCAATCAAGTTTGTGAGACGTAATTTCCCACGCACAAAGCCATGTTGACTATCCCGAATCAGTCCTTGCCTTTCCAAATACATGTACATCCTGTCCCTCAGGATTCCCTCCAATAACTTGGCCACCACTGAGGTCAGGCTCACCGGTCTATAGTTCCCTGCATTGTCTTTACCGCCCTTCTTAAACAGTGGCACCACGTTAGCCAACCTCCAGTCTTCTGGTACCTCACCTGTGACTATCAATGGTATAACTATCTCAGCAAGAGACCCAGCAATCACTTCCCAAATGCGAGGTCTTGCACTTTGGGAAAAAGAATAGAAGCATGGATTACTTGCTAAACGGTGAGAAAATTCGTAAAGCCAAAGTACAGAGGGATCTGGGAGTGCTAGTTGAAGATTCTCTAAAGGTAAACATGCAGGTTGAGTCCGTGATTAAGAAAGTGAATGCAATGTTGTCAATTATCTCAAGGGGGTTGGAATATAAAAGCACTGTTGTGCTACTGAGACTTTATAAAGCTCTGGTTAGGCCTCATTTGGAGTACTGTGTCCAGTTTTGGTCCCCACACCTCAGGAAGGACATACTGGCACTGGAGCGTGTCCAGCGGATATTCACACGGATGATCCCTGGAATGGCAGGTCTAACATACGAGGAACGGCTGAGGATCCTGGGATTGTATTCATTGGAGTTTAGAAGATTAAGGGAAGATCTAATAGAAACTTACAAGATAATACATGGCTTGGATAGGGTGGATGCTAGGAAATTGTTTCCGTTAGGCGAGGAGACTAGGACCCGTGGACACAGCCTTAGAATTAGAGGGGGTAAATTCAGAACAGAAATGCGGAGACATTTCTTCAGCCAGAGAGTGGTGGGCCTGTGGAATTCATTGGCACAGAGTGCAGTGGAGGCTGGGACGCTAAATGTCTTCAAGGCAGAAATTGATAAATTCTTGATGTCACAAGGAATTAAGGGCTACGGAGAGAATGCGGGTAAGTGGAGTTGAAATGCCCATCAGCCATGATTGAATGGCGGAGTGGACTCGATGGGCCGAATGGCCTAACTTCCGCTCCTATGTCTTATGGTCTTATGGTCTCTAGCTTCCCACAGAATTCTAGTGTACACTTGATCAGGTCCTGGGGATTTATCCACCTTTATGTGTTTCAAGACATCCAGCACTTCCTCCTCTGTAATATGGACATTTTGCAAGATATCACCATCGATTTCCCTCCAGTTTATATCTTCCATATCCTTTTCCACTTTAAATACTGATGCAAAATATTCATTTAGTATCTCCCCCAATTTCTGTGGCTCCATACAAAGGCCGCCTTGCTGATCTTTGAGGGGCCTATTCTCTCCCTAGTTATCCTTTTGTCCTTAACGTATTTGTAAAAACCCTTTGGATTCTCCTTAATTCTATTTGCCAACACTATCTCATGTCCCCGTTTTGCCCTCCTGATTTCCCTCTTAAGTATACTCCTACTTCCTTTATACTCTTCTAAGCATTCACTTGATCTATCCTGTCTATACCTGACATATGTTTCTTTCTTTTTCTTAACCAAACCCTCAATTTCTTTAGTCATCCAGCATTCCCTATACCTACCAGCCTTCCCTTTCACCCTGACAGGAATATACTTTCCCTGGATTCTTGTTATCTCTTTTCTGAAGTCTTCCCATTTTCCAGCCGTCCCTTTACCTGTGAACATCTGCCTCCAATTAGCTTTCGAAAGTTCTTGCCTAATACCGTCAAAATTGTCCTTTCTCCAATTTAGAACTTCAACTTTTAGATCTGCTCTATCCTTTTCCATCATTATTTTAAAACGAATAGAATTATGATTGCTGGCCCCAAAGTGCTCCCCCACTGACACCTCAGTCACCTGCCCTGCCTTATTTCCCAAGAGTAGGTCAAGTTTTGCACCTTCTCTAATAGGTACATCCATATACTGAATCAGAAAATTGTCTTGTACGCACTTAAGAAATTCCTCGCCATCTAAACCTTTAACACTATGGCAGTCCCAGTCTATGTTTGGAAAGTTAAAATTCCCTACCATAACTACCTTATTATTCTTACAGATAGCTTAGATCTCCTTACAAGTTTGTTTCTCAATTTCCCTCTGACTCTTAGGGGGTGTATAATGCAATCCCAATAAGGTTATCATCCCTTTCTTATTTCTCAGTTCCACCCAAATAACTTCCCTGGATGTATTTCCAGGAATATCCTCCATCGGCACAGCTGTAATGCTATCCCTTATCAAAAATGCTACTCCCCCTCCTCTCTTGCCTCCCTTTCCTGTAGCATTTGAATCTGGAACATTAAACTGCCAGTCCTGCCCATCCCTGAGCCATGTTTCCATAATTGCTATGACATCCCAGTCCCATGTTCCTGACCATGCCCTGAGTTCATCTGCCTTCCCTATTAGGTTCCTTGCATTTAACTAAATGCAGTTTAATTTATTAGTCCTAACTTGTCTCTGCCTGCACTGACTGTTTGACTCACTTCTGTTCTCAACTGTACCAGTCTCAGATTTATCTTTTTCCTCACTATCTCCCTGGGTCCCACCTCCCCTCTTCCCCTCCCCCACCTTACTAGTTTAAAATCCTCCCAAGCAGTTCTAGCAAATTTCCCTGACAGTATATTAGTCCCCTTCCAATTTAGGTGCAATCCGTCCTTCTTGTATAGGTCACTTCTACCCCAAAAGAGATTCCAATGATCTAAAAAAGTGAATCCTTTTCCCATACACCAGCTCCTCAGTCATGCATTCATCTGCTCTATCCTCCTATTCCTGCCCTCACTAGCTTGTAGCACTGGGAGTAATCCAAATATTACTACCCTTGAGGACCTCCTTTTTAAAATTCTGCCTAACTTTCTGTAATCTCCCTTCAGAATCTCAATCTTTTCCCTTCCTATATCATTGGTTCCAATGTGGACAATGACCTCTTGCTGGCCGCTCTCCCCCGTGAGAACATTATGCACCCTCTCCAAGACATCCTTGATCCTGGCACCAGGGAAACAACACATTATTCTGCTTTTTCTCTGCTGGCCACAGAAACATCTGTCTGTACCTCTTACTACAGAATTCCCTAATACAATTGATCTCTTGGAAGCTGATGTACCCCTCGTTGCATTAGAGCCAATCTCAATACCAGAAACTTAGCTGTTCGTGCTACGCCCCCCTGAGAATCCATCACCCCCTACATTTTCCAAAACAGCATATCTGTTTGAAGAGGTGATATCAGGCTAATGCGATTGAATTTTTGGAAAAGGTAACAAGCAGGTGATAGTGTACATAATGTGATCTTAAAAGGATTTTTATCAAGGAGTCACATGCAGACCACTCAAAAGAATAAAAGCCCATGTGATCTTAGAAAAAGTACCAAATTGGATCTGAAATGTGCCCAGGGCAAAAAGAAAATAACCGATGTGTCTTTTCAAGATTAGAAGGTTATTTCCTGTGGTGCTCCATGGTGCTCAGTACTATGTCCTTGCTTTTTGTTTGGTATCTATTATTTGGATGTTAAATCAAGAAGTTCTCAAGAGATTAAAAAAATGGACAAATGGTTTATAATAAGGAAGAAAATGATAGACTGCAGGAAGTATTGATGGACTGATCAGGCAGATTAATAAATGTCAAAGTGAATTCAATCCAGAGAAGTGTAAAGTACTGTATTGTGGAAGGGCAAGCAAGACAACAAAATACACAATAAATGGGAAGACACTGAGAAGTGCAGATGAACAGTGAGACCTTGAGTGGAAGCCTACATAGGCAGAAGGCAGTAGACAAGGTTATAAACAAGCATAGGGTATACTTTCCTTTATCAGATATGGTTATGGTGGGATGGTCGAAAACAACAGTTACGCTAAAACTATGATACTACATAAAATACACCAGAAAGGGTGTATTTGCATCAGGGAGAGCAAGAAGAGATTTGTGATCCAAAAATGTTAACCAAGAGAAAAGTTTTAGTAGGTAGGGGTTGTCTTCTTTGGAACAGAGGATGCTGATGAAAAACTTAATTGAGATGCTTAAAATATTGAGGAGTTCATTTGAAGTGAATTCATGTTTCTGTTAAGAGAAAGCCATAGATTTAAAGTAATTAGTTGGAGAATTTGACAGGAATTGAGCAGAAGATTTTCACCCAGAGTGTGGTGACCTGGACCACATTTAAAAAATGTGTCGACATGTAGTTGAAATGTCTTAACTCATAAACTTATGGACTGAGATGTGGAATGTGGGATTAGGTTGCATGGCTTGATTTTCTGTCAAAATGGGTAAAATATCCTGCTTTTGTGCTGTATGCCTCTCACATTCTTTCTACTGTTTTATATTATCATTTGAAGGTTTCCTGTGTTTATAAAATCTTTCACACTTACAGTTAAGTTTCGAAGCTGATGTCTTTCCAACTAAACCATTACACAACAGTTATCGTTGGCACTAATCAATGAATCTGCTACAGTTCCTTTGCTGTTTATTTGCCTCAATGTGCAGTATCTTTATATTTATTTCTATGGTCAGGCATGCATGGCATCTTAAAAGTGACAGCGTGTGAACCTTGTGCAGTCCCCTTGATGTTCAAATTACACCTGCACAGTTTAAAGGGAACACTGAAGGTGACTCACGTTCAGAAACTTCACTTTTAAAGTATCCAATCAATTTGATCACTTCATCAGTTCTTTCAAAAGAGCGAACCTCTGCCCGAGATTCAATTATTTCCACTGGATCTTCCATCACCTGTTAATGAAAGGAAAGTTCCAACATCAGTCTCATTCTTAAACATTGTTATATTTCAGCGTAAAAAGATGTCCTTCAATACTTTTTTCTGAACTAAATACAGCAGTGTTGGATATCGCACATTCATAATACTGGCTTCTTTAACTTTAATGCAGCAACTGGTTGTTTTCTGAGGAACAGTTATTGTCATTTTGTATCTTCATAGCCTTCCCTTTGGTAGATGTTGTGAAGTAATGTAAGGATTTTCAGTCTAACTATCAATTGAACAGTCTGCAACATGAATGATACCTCCATGTCTGTAGCCATCAGTCAACAGGATAATTAGTCCTGAAGAAAAGGCAGCATCACAGGTGGAGGGAGGTCATCTGTTGGACTGCACATCCAACTTGATAGTCCTGGCTGCCCCAAGGCATACCAACCTCGCTATAGAGGCTTCAAATGTGCCTGGAGACCCATACTTCTACAATAACATAATTAAGGCTTCAGTGTGTCTATGTAACTGTTATTGTAAAGAGTAGTCCTGACCATTTTCATGTGCAATAATATCATGTTCCACATCTTTCAGTCATTTGAAATCTTCAATGTGCTTTGAAACCCTACACGTTGTCAAGCTTATACTGAAGGTGTTCACTTCACAGAATTAACTACTTTTTCCAGAGGAGAAAGTGAGGACTGCAGATGCTGGAGATCAGAGCTGAAAATGTGTTGCTGGAAAAGCGCAGCAGGTCAGGCAGCATCCAAGGAGCAGGAGAATCGACGTTTCGGGCATGAGCCCTTCTTCAGGAATGAGGAAAGTGTGCCAAGCAGGCTAAGATAAAAGGTAGGGAGGAGGGACTTGGGGGAGGGGTGTTGGAAATGCGATAGGTGGAAGGAGGTTAAGGTGAGGGTGATAGGCCAGAGTGGGGGTGGGGGTGGGGGTGGCGGCAGAGAGGTCAGGAAGAAGATTGCAGGTTAGGAAGGTGGTGCTGAGTTTGAGGGTTGGGACTGATACAAGGTGGGGGAAGGGGAAATGAGGAAACTGGAGAAATCTGAGTTCATCCCTTGTGGTTGGAGGGTTCCTAGGCGGAAGATGAGGCGCTCTTCCTCCAGCCGTCGTGTTGCTATGGTCTGGCGATGGAGGAGTCCAAGGATCTGCATGTCCTTGGTGGAAAGGGAGGGGGAGTTGAAGTGTTGAGCCACGGGGTGGTTGGGTTGGTTGGTGCGGGTGTCCCAGAGGTATTCTCTGAAACGTTCCGCAAGTATGCGGCCTGTCTCCCCAATATAGAGGAGGCCACATCGGGTGCAGCGGATGCAGTAAATGATGTGTGTGGAGGTGCAGGTGAATTTGTGGTGGATATGGAAGGATCCCTTGGGGCCTTGGAGGGAAGTAAGGGGGGAGGTGTGGGCACAAGTTTTGCATTTCTTATGGTTGCAGGGGAAGGTGCCAAGAGTGGAGGTTGGGTTGGTGGGGGGTGTGGACCTGACGAGGGAGTCACGGAGGGAGTGGTCTTTTCAGAATGCTGATAGGGGAGGGGAGGGAAATAAATCCCTGGTGGTGGGGTCCGTTTGGAGGTGGTGGAAATGACGATGGATGATACGATGTATATGGAGGTTGGTGGGGTGGTAGGTGAGGACCAGTGGTGTTCTGTCCTGGTAGCGATTGGAGGGGCGGGGCTCAAGGGCGGAGAGGCGGGAAGTGGAGGAGATGCGGTGGAGAGCATCGTCTGGGGGGAAATTATGGTCTTTGAAGAAGGAGGCCACCTGGGTTGTTCGGTATTGGAACTGGTCCTCCTGGGAGCAGATGCAGCAGAGACGAAGGAATTGGGAATATGGGATGGCGTTTTTACAGGGGGCAGGATGGAAGGAGGTATAGTCTAGGTAGCTGTGGGAGTCGGTCGGTTTATAGTAAATGTCCATGTTGATTCGGTTGCCCGAGATAGAAATAGAGAGGTCTAGGAAGGGGAGGGAGGAATCTGAGACGGTCCAGGTAAATTTGAGGTCGGGGTGGAAGGTGTTAGTAAAGTGGATGAACTGTTCAACCTCCCCGTGGGAGCATGAGGCAGTGCCGATACAGTCATCGATGTAGTGGAGGAAAAGGTGGAGGGTGGTGCCAGTGTAGCTGCGGAAGATGGACTGTTCCACATATCCTACGAAGAGACAGGCATAGCTGGGGCCCATGCGGGTGCCCATGGCTACTCCTTTCGTTTGGAGGAAGTGGGAGGATTGGAAAGAGAAGTTGTTCAGGGTGAGGACCAGTTCAGTCAGTCAAAGGAGGGTGTCAGTGGAAAAGTACTGGTTGGTACGGCGGGAAAGGAAGAAGCGGAGTGCTTTGAGTCCTTCGTGATGGGGGATCGAGGTGTACAGGGACTGGATGTCCATGGTGAAGATAAGGCGTTGGGGACCGGGGAAGCGAAAATCATGAAGGAGGTGGAGGGCGTGGGTGGTGCCCCGAATGTAGGTGGGGAGTTCTTGGACTAAGGGGGACAGGACCGTGTCGAGGTATGCAGAGATGAGTTCAGTGGGGCAGGAGCAGGCTGAGACAATGGGCCGGCCGGGGCAGTCAGGTTTGTGGATTTTGGGCAGGAGGTAGAAACGGGCGGTGTAGGGTTGTGGGACTATGATGTTGGAGGCAGTGGATGGGAGATCCCCTGAGGAGATGAGGTTCTGGATGGTCTGGGAGATGATGGTTTGGTGGTGGAAGGTGGGGTCATGGTCAAGGGGGCAGTAGGAGAAGGTGTTCGCGAGCTGGCGTTTAGTCTCAGCGGTGTAAAGATCAGTGCGCCAAACTACCACCGCGCCTCCCTTGTCTGCCGGTTTGAAGTGAGGTTGGGGTTGGAACGGAGGGAGTGGAGGGCTGCACGTTCCAAGGGTGAGAGGTTGGAGTGGGTGAGAGGGGTGGAGAGGTTGAGGCGGTTAATGTCACGGCGGCAGTTGGCTATGAAGAGATCGAGGGCAGGTAAGAGGCCAGCACGGGGTGTCCACAGGGACCTTTTCCAGAGTCTACTTCATTTAACAACATTTTCTTCATTTGAATGCAGAGAATTTTTTGGGTGTGCACGGTTCAGTACCCTGGTTGACACTCCTGAGATTTATAAAACTATAAATTCATTTAAAATGCTTAAGAGTAATCTCACAACTGCATTCTCTCCTATTGTTACAAGACAAAGCAGAACAGAAAGGATAACAGTTTTATACGCCATTGATCTTGTTGAAGGATTTGGAGCATAGGAGCAACAGTAGGCCATTCAGCCACTCAAGCCTGTTCCACCATTCTAAGTCATGACTGATCATCTATCTCAATCCCAGATCTCTTGATGTCAACAGTATCCAGAAATCTATCGAAGTCTGACTGAGTTCCACAGCTCTCTGAGATACAGAAATCCTAAGATTCACTACCGACTGAGTGACGAAATTCCTCATCACCTCAGTCCTAACTGGCTTGTTCATAATTCTGAGACTGTGTCCCCTATTTGTGGAACCCTCCCTCAAACCAGTTTGACATTCTTTTTGCATCTACCATCTCAAGCCCTGTAAGAATGTTACAAATATCAATGAGATCATCTCCCATTCTTCTGAACTTCACAGAATACAATCCCAGAGAATACAGAATAAATGCACTGATTAGAGACAATAATAAATACATTTATGAGTATCATGTATGATACACCAGACATTAGAGTTCTTTTGGTAATGCTGGCCTAGCAGTTGGCTGTAAAAATTTCCACAAAGTGTCACAGTTCCAAATTCAAGATTTTTCCTCAGCTCAATTTAAATTTAGAGCATTAGGATATAAGGTCATTTAGTTAACATTTGAAAGGAAAACTCTCATCTTCAGAGATGGCCTCTTTGTTATACGTTAGGCACAGGGCTATTTGCTGATCAAATGCATATTATTTAGCTGCATTCACAATTCCTCTGAGGATGAAGAGGCCCAGGTCAGCCCACATCAGGACTTGAGCTTAAAAATGTGTTGCTGGAAAAGCGCAGCAGGTCAGGCAGCATCAAAGGAGAAGGAGAATCAACGTTTCGGGCATAAGCCCTTCTTCAGGAATCCTGATGGGTGAGGGGTTATGGTGGCAGCTTGGTTAGGGATTAGAAGGGTAGAGTGCCTGGAATGCAGGGGGGAGGAGTTTGGGGGAAGGGAATAGGACGTCTAGTAGTTTCGGGAGTATTGTGGCAGATAAGCGATGTAATATTTAGAGTTGATCAAAGGTCAGGTTGGGAGGATGATTGGCAATGTTCATACCAGGAGGAGGTTTGTATTGGGCTGGAAAGGGTGGCAGGGTAGGTAAGGAGGAGCACATCAGGACTTGGTCAACATCTAAAATTGAGCTATCGTGTTTCAGTGAATGTTCATGGCAGTTAAGTGCTAATATTAGCTAAATTGAATGGGAGGCCCAGTTTTCTCCAATTAACCTGTAATTCTTCATCCATACCAAGCACTTCACGATCAATGCGTTCGTGGCCACTAACCAGAAGGTGAACTGAATCAGCACTAAGCCTATAAGAGCAAGGCAAAGTTGAATATTCTATGCTGAGTTGCTCATTTCCTTAACCCTCAACTCCTCTCTTCCATAGAAGCTCAAATCAAGGGATTGATAGAATACTCACCCCTCCCTTAGATGGCTGCATATATAACAAAATTGACTAAGCTCAACTTCAATTAGAATAGAGCAGCTTGCTCAATCATTGCCCCTGTCACTGGACTCAATGACTCAGAAATTCCAATTAGCATCAGAAACCCAATTTCTGTCCCTAATTAGACAAATGTACATGCCTTTAGATTACTTCTACACTGGTAATTCCTGGACAGGAATTCCCTGATCCAAAACAGGGGAGATCTATCAAAGACTCTGTGTAACCAGCAGGGAGAAATTGTCATTGAAAGAACACCCTCCTTTGTAGCAGTCAGTGTGTATGTTCTGTAATTTTAGAGTCCAACAGCGAAGTCAGTCACTCTGGCAAATACTGTGATAGGTAGATACATAAACTAGGTGTAGGGGTAGGGGGGCAGATGGTGAGAGTAGGTTGAGTTTGTCAGATAGGTGAGCAGGGTAGGGTGGCAAACGGGTGAGGGCTTATGGTGGCAGCTTGGTTAGGGAATAGAAGGGTAGAGTGCCTGGATAGCAGGGGGGAGGAGTTTGGGGGAAGGGAATAGGACATCTGGTAGTTTCGGGAGTACCGTAGCAGATAAGAGATGTAATATTTAGAGTTGATCAAAGGTCAGGTTGGGAGGGTGATTGGCAATGTTCATACCAGGAGGAGGTTTGTATCGGGCTGGAAAGGGTGGCAGGGTAGGTAAGGAGGAGCAAATCCAGTCGGGAGAGTGTCAGATGCTTTGAGTGGGGTGGGTATGGGTGTTTGATGGTGGGGTTGGGGTCAGTCCAGCAGGGGCCTAATGTTAGGCTGGGCTGGGTTGAGGTGATGTCATCGTTGGTCAGTGGTGAGCCAGGGATTCAGTTTAACAATTATTCAGGATTTGGGGTAGGCTTTTAAGCCTCTAATGTTTCCTGGGTAACTATCAAACTTACCTGAGATGGAACCCTCTGAAATCCCTGATTTTGAAGAGCTTTTTTTGGAAGGTTCCAAACCCAAATAATTTATCCATTGGAATTTTCAATTTCCTGGGCACCACCTTTGGAGTCACCAGGGATTTCAGCTCGGTCTTGACTCAAGTCCAGTCAATACTCCTCTAATGGGTAACTGACTATCAGAATATCTGAACCAATCCTGACTCCACTCCACTACGATATAATGTGGTTATATGTACAATGCACTGTTAACACTGCAATCTGAGATTCTGGACTTGTTAGCCAGCCTATGTCTTCCCTTAGTAAGTGTGTGGATGGATGTCAGGGAAAGAAAATTTGGACTCAGCTGTAGTGTTGAGTAGCTGCTAACACATGAAACATGACTACGTGTGACCCTGCCACACATATGGCACTGAAAAATAGACAAAAAAACTATATCTAATTACTTGAGAAGAAGGTACTGGTAATAACAGAGTTAGTTTTACTCACATCCAGAAGGAATGCAACAAGAACTTCAGGTGAGAGTTCGCCATCATACTCAATCAGATGATCATCTTTAAAAATATATACGCTTCCAATTTCGATCAAACCTGTGAAAAATGGAGACATTAAGTGAAACAGAACATATTCTGGAAGCTGGATGTTATTCTGAAAGCTTTAAAATCTCACACAACATACGGAAGAAAATCACATTTCCATGAATATTTACTGCTCAGCTTTGAGTGGCTCCGATGCTTCAACAAGTAGTTCTACTATTGATGCAAATTGCTGTTTGAATTCAGTCCTAGTTATGATAATCTTGCAGCTCATACAACAAAATTTGATCGTGAAACTGGGCTTCACAGTCTGAAATCTGTAAAAAGTGGTCATCATTCTTTGCAGACACTTCTAGTGGCGTCCATACAGTGGCCACACACTGGAAAGAATGCTGGGATAGGCATGGCATGCATATGCTGGAAGAATCTGAAGTGTTTGGAATGTGAAGATTCCTCTCCAAGGCAGTCTTTGGTTGCTCCCCAACCCAAACAGGAGAAATGACTTGCAGATCTGCTGGGTGTGCCAATCCCACAACCTGCCACTGGGCAGTTGGCCTTCTTATTTCCTAACAAGGCACAGGAACCTTCACAGGCGTCAAACCACACAACTCTACAATATTCATTCTCCTCCATTTCAAGATCGGATGCTAGTATACAAGTAGAAGCATTGTCATTATATTTCCTTGTTTAGACAGTAGCAGGATGATAGGTCATGTGGACTTACCACACAAACCGAGCTTGCACTGAGGTAGGGAACCATTTTTTACACACATGTGACTCTGTTGGTATTCTGTGCTGGGCAGTTACTGGCTCCAGTCAGAACTAATAAAGTACAAACTCATTGTTTGTTGCAACCTAACAGAGAAGTTTTTTTTCATTCTGAAGCAGTGCACTTTGTAAAAGATAAAATAACTCTGAACAAACTCATGAGCATAGGCTGAACACTCACCAGTGTCACTTGACCCACCTCTTCAAGAGACACTGTACCATTATAACATACAGCAACTCTAACACAGAACACCCTTCCCCATTTATTTTCAAACTTCCTCTTAAATAAAACTCCCAGTATTTACATTGTTCCAAATACAATATATATTTAAGCAGCAAAACACTCACGGAGGCATGATACACTAAACACAACAAACAGGGATGTGGGGTTGGGGGGTTGGCAGTGCTTATAATAATAATCTGTTCAGTGTGTGTATATTTTTCACTAGCTGTCTTTTTACTTTTGGTGTTGGATTCATTTAGTGATATGTGGAACTCTTGCATAAAGAGTGCTTAACTCTAGAGGACACACAGACAGTATCTTTCCACAGGGGCAGTATCCACACTGGCTCTAGTGAGTTGCTCTGGAGACAGTGTGCTGTCTTCAGGAAATAATGATGTGGAGGTGCTGGTGTTGGACTGGGGCAGGCAAAGTTAAAAATCACACAACACTAGGTTACAGTCCAACAGGTGTATTTGGAAGTATTAGCTTTCAGAGTGCTGCTCCTTCATCAGGTAACTCTATAGTTGGATTTTTAACTTCAAGAAGTAAGGCAGTGGTCCTGTATTGAGGTTATGTGGTGGTTGGAAGCTCCAAAACTTGGGATGTTCTGCTAACAGCTGGTCAGGATGCCTTCACCACACAATCTTGTCAAGGATCTGGACCATGTAGGATATGAGACCCATCTTGGACAGGACTGTGACAGGTACCCGCACTGAAATAACTCCACAGAGGCTGGTATCCTGTTACCAAGTCACCCTTTATTTACATGTGGACTGTCTTTGACACTGACACAGCTCCCTCACAGCCCACTCTGAGTGAACAGAATCTCTGACATTCCTGTTTATATCTGTTAGCCAGGGCTCCTCGACTGGACCAGGTTAACAGCACAAATCAGGGAACTCATATTCTATGACGTCCATCAGGCTGACTTTGTTACTATCATTCCACACCTCAGTCGTGGTGTAGCTTTGTGCCAGTACCTGGTCACCTTACAAAAGGAATACTTCCTGGAGTTTGTTTCCCATCTGGACAGCTGGGCTAAATTACTCTTCTTGACAATGCATCTAGATTAGATTAGATTACTTACAGTGTGGAAACAGTAGCAATCTTCAAGTAGCAATAAATTGAACATAGCTCATAACTTCTAATTCAACTACATGTATGCCGACAAGTTCTGGTCATGGCATGAAGGTGTTTTGGTACATGGTCAGGAAGCTGTTGGTCTGAAAATCAAGTGACCACTCCCCTTTTATGCTTTCAATTAGCGCTTTAATGGCTGTACAAATCCTTTCACAAGACCATTGGTCGAAGGATGATAGAGTATTGTGCTGAATGTCATTCCATTTCATGTGGTCAGTAAATTCCTGCATGAGAAACTGAGGACCATTGTTGCTGACAATATGCTGAGGGCTACTGAACCTTGCAAACATTTTGTCCTGTTTCTCAAAGGTTAGGTCTGCACAAGTGAATTTCATTACTGTCACCGCTGGCTACTTAGAATGAGCATCAGCTATCAGCAGCAGCATTTGACCCTCAAAAGAGCCGCAAAATCAATGTGGACATGGTGCCATGGTAGTTTGTGCTATTCCCAGGGGTGTCCCCAGTGACAATGGTGGTGTGTTTCTGATTTTGCCACAAGCCTGGCACAAGCTGTGTTTTTTCTTCAATTTATGCATCCAAATTCAGCCACCTAAAATAGCTCTTGGTGAGTTCTCGATGGCGCTTGGTGTACCATTGGATTGGAGGGATGATCAGCCTCATCCTCCAAAGTAGACTGTCATTCTGAACCAACAACTCCCACCTACAGGATATGGATGGCATGACCTCTGGGTGGCTCCTTCCATCACCTGTCACCGTCATTGGCACAGTTTCTGACTGGGAGAAGTAGAGAATAGAAAATCATCAATCTACTATGGATTGCATTTCATTCAAGGTTGGGAACAGTTTGGACTTGTGTTTGTGTGTCCCTCTAACTACTCATATTTTATACCATTTGAGTTTGCCAAGAGGAATAGGGCACACTCTGGCCGCCATTGAGGAAATCTCAGTATGTGAGCTGAAGATTAACTTAAGGGGATGATTGTTAGCAGAACGAAGTGGCAGCTGTATTAGTGACAATGGGCTGAGTTCAATTTGATAAATGTGATGCTGCATTTTGGAAAGGCAAAGCAGGGCAGGACTTAAACATTTAATGGTAAGGTCTTGGGGAGTGTTACTGAACAAAGAGACATTGGAGTGCAGGTTCATAGTTCCTTGAAAATGAGTCACAGGTAGATAGGATAGTGAAGAAGGTGTTTGGTATGCTTGCCATTATTGGTCAGTGCTCTGAATGTAGGAGTTGGGAGGTCATATTACAACTGTACAGGACATTCGTTAGGCCAGTTTTGGAATACTGCGTGTAATTCTAGTCTCCTTCCTATAGGAAGGATGTTGTAAAACAAACAGTTTCAGGAAAGATTTGCAAGGATGTTGCCATGGTTGGAGGATTTGAGCTATAGGGAGAGGTTGAATAGTTTGTGACTACTTGCCCTGGAGTGTCAGAGGCTGAGGGTTAATCTTATTGAGGTTTATAAAATCATGAGGGCTATGGTTAGAGTAAATAAGCAAGGTCTCTTCCCTGAGGTGGGGGAATCCAAAACTAGAAGGCATAGGTTTAATGTGAAAGGGGAAAGATATAAAAGGGACCTAAGGAGCAACTTTTTCACACAGAGGGTGGTGCATGTATGGAATGAGCTGCCACAGGAAGTGGTGGAAGCTGGTACAATTATAGCATTTAAAAGGCAGCTGGATGGGCATAGGAATAGAAAGGGTTTAGAGGCATGCAAGCCAAATGCTCTATGACTCTATGACTAAATAGTGGTAAAGTTTCCTCACACCAAAAATGATGCCGAGGTTCTCCTTCTCCAATTGACCAATCACATCTCTACATTCATGAGCACATGCAAAGTGAAGACAATCGATTTCCCCTCTCCATTGGGTAGGCTGTGTACCAATTCTGTATGGTGAGGTAACTGCAATTGCAAGGGCAACCTAGGGTCAAATGAACCAAAATATCTGACCTTCGGTGCCTGTTTAACAGCAAGATCCAATCGCTCATAGTCCAGGTTCCATTTCCAAGACCTTTGCACAGAAGATTGTGTAATAGCTTCAAAAGCGACACCAAATTTGGAATAAATTTTCCATAATAATTCAAGACCCAAGAAAGATCTTAAATGGGACCCTCCAGGACTGCCTCCATTGTCTTTGGTGCCTTGTGAAGCCCCTTACAGTTGATGATGTGCCCTAAGCATTCAGTCAAGTTCTGGAAGCAATCACACTACCCTTTTTTTTACTTGCAACCAATGTACTTGCATGCATTTTAGGGTCTCCTCCAAACTCTTCGAGGAGAAAGTGAGGACTGCAGATGCTGGAGATCAGAGCTGAAAATGTGTTGCTGGAAAAGCGCAGCAGTTCAGGCAGCATCCAAGGAACAGGAGAATCGACGTTTCGGGCATAAGCCCTTCTTCAGGAATGAGGAAAGTGTGTGGGAGGAAAAGAGCTTCTTCAAGGAAGGCATCCTTGTAAGAGGATTCGCAGTAGGGGCATTTCCAACGCCCCTCCCCCAAGTCCCTCCTCCCTACCTTTTATCTTAGCCTGCTGGACACACTTTCCTCATTCCTGAAGAAGGGCTTATGCCCGAAACGTCGATTCTCCTGTTCCTTGGATGCTACCTGACCTGCTTTTCCAGCGGCGCTTTTCCAGCAACACATTTTCAGCTCTCCTCCAAAATCCTCAGGTTCTCTTCCTTTGTGAAGCAATGATCAAGAAATCATTAAGGTAGCATTGTAGCACTTTTAGTCCACTTCGAATTTGGTCCATAAATCTCTGAAATAAATCAGGCGCTGACATGATCACAAAGGAGAGCCCTGTACAGGTAGCCTCCATTATCAAACGTAGAGCGTTCCCAGGAAAACCTTTTGTAAGCTGAAAATGATTTATATGGGAAGAAGTATCATCGCTTTTTGAAAAAGCGAAAATCCTCTTCAGGTTAGCGAAAACAGATACTAAGATAGATCTTTGGTAAAAGCTAAATTGCATAAAGTGAACGTTTGAAAAGCAGGGGATACCTGTACCTGTATAGCAAAACAAGTCCCAATGAGTCACTATGACCAGCAGGTGTTAGTATTCATCAGCGACTGCCATCTGCTAGTGAAAGCTTCATCTTTGAGATTTTTGACACCCCACCCCTGCCAGCCCACTGAACAGATCTTCAATCAAAAGGCAATGGGCATTAATCCTTGAAGACACCACAGATTTGGACTGATCCTTAATGTTTTAAAACGGTTGCAATTAGAGTTGTCCAATCACTGGTCGTTACTAGCTCAAGTACACTGGTGTCCACTAGCCTCATTAATACTGACTCTACTTTCAGATGATGATGTATGTAACAGTGCATTCTCTCAGACTTTCGAGTTGACTATTTGAGATTAACCTGAACTTCCTTCATTTCTCAAAGTGTGGCTTTAAAAACAATGTGGTGTTTATCTACAATGTCTTGTCTAATGGTCTCAGAATCGACCAGCTTGTTCATAGTCTCCCTCAGTTCAATCTTAGTTTCTGTAGCTATGAACACCCAACTCAGGCAATTTCCTTCCACAACCATCGTAAACAAGGATGTCTAGGTCTCTCTCAGTGGAAATACTTCCAATTTCTGGCAATTCAAAAAAATGTCCTGCGTTTATTTATATTTTGTACCAAAATGGGTGACCACATATTTTACCACATTATATGCCAACTTTCATATTCTTCCACATTCACCCAGACAATCAGTGTCTCTCTGGAAACTTTTGGTGGTCTTTTTACACTTACTTTTCCACCTAATTTTGTATTGTTAGTTAACTTGCACATGTCACACTTAGTCACCTCTTCTAAGTTATATACCGTACGACTGATTATAAATAACTGAGGCCCAAGTACTGATCCCTGCAGCAGCTGAAACTTTATTGCTGGAACAGCACAGCAGGTCAGGCAGCATCTAGGGAACAGAAGATTCGACGTTTCGGGCACATGCCCTTCTTCATTCCTGAAGAAGGGCATGTGCCCGAAACGTCGAATCTTCTGTTCCCTAGATGCTGCCTGACCTGCTGTGCTGTTCCAGCAATAAAGTTTCAGCTTTGATCTCCAGCGTCTGCAGACCTCACTTTCTCCTGATCCCTGCAGCAGCCTATTAAAGTCGTAAACCCAAAATTGACCTGCTTATTCACACACTCTGTTTTCTGTTCAATACCTAATCTCACGATCCCTTGCATCTTCATTTTATGTTTTGTGTGGGACCACATGGGTTTTTAAAAAATTGAAATGCATTACATCTACTGGCCTCCACCTATCTATTTTACTCTAATAAATTTGTCAAAACATGATTTCCATTTTATAAAGGTATGCTGATTCTGCTTAAACATATGAGGATTTTCTACATGCCCTTTTACCATATCCCTAACAAGAAAATAGATGAGGGAAGAAGGGAGGAGGCTCGAGTAAATGCCACATGCACTAGTTGGATCAAATAGTCTGGCTCTGTGCAATATATCCTTTGTAATCCAATGTCAGTCTGGCTTGTATTAGCTCACATGCACATAAATCAAAAGGTCTTAGGTCCAATCGCTCTCTCAGACTTGACATTTCGGTCTGATGCTGAGGGAATGTCATTAGATCAAAGGTGCTGTCTCTCAGAAGAGAGGTCAAGCCAAGGCTCTGTCAATGTAATCAGATGGATGTAAAGATCCCAGGGTATTATGTGAAGACAAGCTGATTGTCTGGCCAACATTTACCTCTCAAATAACACCACTAGATTCATTACATATCACATTATTGTATTTGGCTCTTTGCTTTACTACTACATTTGCTAACATAGCAATAATTACTTAATTTCAGGAGTAATTGTTTGCTTGTGAGTATTGAAATATTCTGAGAGTGGCCAAAGTGCTATAAAATGTGAATTTTTCTGTTTGTATTTTTCATGACCTGTTTTCCAGTTCTGCAAGTAGTGTATGCTGTCATGCTTATCATAAGTACCAAAATGTGCCCTGGTGTTCACTTGGTAGAGTGCCCTGCAGTGCCAAATTGGGCAACCTTGTACCTACCCTCTTGCATCGAGGTGTTTCTCAAGCCATCCCAAAAACAGGGAAATAACAGTTGTGAGCATATGAAAAGAACAGGAAATAAAAACATTTTGGTCCACCCAACATGCACTATCTAGATGTAAACCAACCCACACGAACCATCAACTAACATAAATTTCTAGGACAGAGAAACAGGGAAAAAGAATTCAGCCAATTTAAGAAAATCTTTAGAAGTACCCTTTTAAGCCTGAAAAGAAATAAAGTAAATTTCAGAACATTTAAATGAACATTTAAGCAAAGTAATCTCTTCTCTTTCTATATAACTTGAAAGATACTTGACTTTCAAAAACGAATCTAGCTTTCATTTGAAAGACAAACTGTACATTCCCTGCAAACTCAATTTTGTATGTTATTCCCATCACCTTACCCCCTTCTTCAGTTTGGCTGTAGCTCTCAGACAGCTGAAATTAATTTTGGAGCTTTACAATGCTTGATATAGAAGTATATTTTTTTCCCATTCCTTCAATTTTATTTAATATGCATTTGATGGTAAGACATTTGGCTTCCACCATTGAGCTTGGTTGATACACAATAGCCAAGTTGCATTGCTGCTATGGTTAATGACTCAAATGAGATTAAGAAAAAAAAACAAACTATGGACAAAGTCATACAGATAGCATACATGCATAAGTAGACTTTCTGTTTTCCCAATATGGATTGCTCACATAAATCCAGAAGTAGAGCTACAGATTAGCAACAGCAAAGTCAACTTATGATACAAGAACTATACTTAATATAAGACCATAAGACATAGGAGCAGAAATTAGGCCATTCAGTCCATCCGGTCTGCTCCACTATTCAATCATGGCTGATTTTTTTTAACCCCATTCTCCCACTTTCGCCCTGTAACCCTTGATTCTCTTGATACTCAAGAATTCACCTAACTCAGTCTTAAATATACTCAATGACCTGGCCTCCACAGCCAACTGTGGCAATGATTTCCATACATTCATCACTCTCTGATGGAAGAAGTTTCTCCTTATCTCTGTTCTAAAAGCCTTTACTCTAAGGCTGTGCCCTCAGGTTCTAGTCTCTCCTACCAAAGGAAACATCTTCCTGACATCTACTCTGTCCAGGCCATTCAGTATTCTGCTTGTTTCAATTAGATTCCCCCCAACCCCATCCTTCTAAACTCCATTGAGTATAAACCGAGAGTCCTCAAATGTCCTTCATATGTTAAGCTCTTCATTCTCGGGGACCATTCCCGTGGAGATCCTCTGAGCATGCTCCAGGGCCAGTATATCCTTCCAGAGACATGCGCCCATAACTGTGCACAATATTCCACATGTAGTCTGACCAGAGCCTCAGAAGTAAATCCCTGCTTTTATAATGAAGTCCTTTCAAAATCAATGCCATAATTGCATTTGATTTCCTAACTATTGACTCAATCTGCAAGTTTACCTAGAGAGAATCCTGGACTAGAACTCCCAAGTCTCTTTGCACTTCAGATTTCTGAATTTTCTCCCCATTTAGAAAATTCTTCCTACCAAAGTGCATGACCTCACACTTTCTCACATTATACTCCATCTGCCATTTCTTTTCCCGCTCTACTAACCTGTCCAAATCCTTCTGCAGCCTCCCTCCTACCTCAATGACACTTGTCCCTTTACCTATCTTTGTATTGTCTGCAAATTTAGCCCTCAGTTCCTTCATTTAGATCATTAATGTATAAAGTGAAAATTTGTGATCCCAACACTAAGCCTTGCAGAACACCACTTGTCACTGGCTGCCATCCTGAGAAGAACCCTTTTATCTCCACTCTCTGCTTTCTGCCAGACAGCCAAGCTTCTATCCAAGGGAGCACCTAGCCTCTGACAACATGTGCCCTTACTTTACTCAGTAGCCTCCTGTGCGGCACCTTGTCAAAGGCCTCCTTGAAGTCCAGGTAGATAAAATCCATTGGTTCTCCTTGGTGTAACCTGCTTGTTACTTCCTCAAAGAATTCTAGCAGATTTGTCAGGCATACCATACTTTTGCCATACTTCCCTTTTAAAACAGGTAAGTCATGTTAGCAATTTTCCAGTCATCTGGCATCCTTCTGAATTCTAGTGATTCCTGAAAGATCATCACCTACGCCTCCATTATCTTTTCAGCTATCTCCCTTAGAACTCTGGGATGTAGTCCATCTGGTCCAGGTGGTTTATCCACCTTCAGGCCACTCCATTTTTCTAGCATCATCTTGTTGGTGATGGCCACCATACTCAGCTCTGCCCCCACATTCTCCTGAATTTTTGGGATATTACCCGTGTCTTCCACTGTGAAGACTGACACAAAGTAATTATTCAGTTCTTTAGCCATTTCCTTGTTTCCCACTACTATCTCTCCAGCATCATTTTCCAGCAGCCCAATGTCCACTTTTGCCTCTCTTTTGCCCTCTGTTAATCTAAAGAAACTTTTACAGTCTTCCTTTATATTATTTAGATACAAAAAAAACCTGCAGGTCCTGAAGAAGGGTTACACATGTTACGTTGACTTCTCCAGCTCCTGATGCTGCCTGGTTTGCTGCGTTCTTCCAGCTTCCTGCTTGTCTTCCTTTATATTACTGGCTAGCTTACTCTCATATTTAATCTTCTCCCTCCTTATTTCTTTTTTGTTGCCCTCTGTTGGTCTTTGTAGGCTTCCTAATCCTCTCGTTTCCCACTGCCCTTTGTCACTTTTTTGCTTTTATGCTATCCCTGAATTCCCTAGGAGCAACAGATATTGTTCTGTTAAAGCAAGCTAACAATGTGTTACTACCGGTTAATCCATGTTGAAGGATATTTTCCATGTCACGTGAAAACTACTGTTATTGTTATCGCTTTTTCACGCTTCTATTCAAGTTGTGCTATTTGGAAGTACATTCTGACAGCAATCTGATCACACTTCCAGTTGGAATTTTATTTAATAACAGCTATGACTTCTTAGCTTGGATCCCTGAGAGATCCATTCTTTTTACTTCTTAAAATCTTAATTTTCCATTGTGTTAAAGCCATCAGCAAATCTAGTCTTATGCAATTTTTTTAAAGGGGTAATAATGAAGAAGTAGCCTTGTGAAGCAAAGCACAAACCTACTTCAAAAATATCAGAATTTTAAAAGTGGAGATAATTAGGTACAACACTCCAAGTGAATTATTATAAAGAGTAATGTCATATAAATCCATAGTTTATCCAGTAACTTTTGTTTCTAAAACAAATACAGAATGCTGGAGAAACTCAGCTCTGACAGCATCTATGGAGATTTCGGTTTATTTAACAACTGTTTCTGTTTATATTATCAGACAGAACTATTTTCTGTTAAAGTTTAACTGCATCAGAGTACTGCAGCATTGGTTGCAATAACTGTCAACTTTTGACTCTTTTAGAATTCTTCATATATGGAATTTATTGAGATTGTAAGGAGTATTAGTAACACAAATGCAAACATCACCATCTCACAACTTTTGAAATTAAACTAATATTCCTTCAGAGAAGACAAATTAAAACAGTGAACATAATATCTTGTAGCAGAAACTAGACCTTTCCAGTGCAATTTCATTGATACTTTAGGATGGAAATTATTGAAAGTATAAGCCGCTATAGTTGCAGCAAGGAAACTGATCTGAGTGAACAGGGCCAGCAATAGTACATAGCCTCAACCAATCAGACTGAAAGAATTAAAAGTGCAGGAGAGGAAAATGTAAATTACCGTTAAATTATGGTAAGGATGTTAAATCAGATATATAGGGTTTGTGTGAGAAGAAAAATAAGTGGCAGAAAGTAAGATCAAGATTAAAAGGAACAGAAGGAGAAAATAACAAGAAAGGAAAAGAAAGATTGGATTAAAGGATTCTGATGAAAGTTACTGATCTGAAATATTAGTTCTGCTTGTTTCTACAACTTTTGCCTAACCAGTATTTTGTGTTCTTGTTTTTATATTGGATTTCTGAGAATTATTGAGAGGAAGGTCTGTTTCCATGCTGTACATCTCTATGACTCTAAGATGTAATTATAAGACTTTCACCTATTATTAAGCAAAATAAAATTGAATTTTAAATAAAATAAAAAATAAGTTTAAAAGGGACAAGAAAGAACAGGTTGAAAAATAAATGTTACCTTTTTAAAAACATCTCTTATAGTAACATAAATTTTAAGGAATGATACTCCATACCTGTAGTAGCTCTTTTTCAGCAGCAGAGAGATCAGTCAACTTTAGCCAGCATTTACAATGCTATTAATGGGCACTTAGACTGAAATGGACAGGATTTAATTTTTGTTGGTCAGATTAGCTCACATCTGCTGTACAAGTTGAGGACTTTCAGTCATAGAACAGTATGGCACAGAAGGGAACCATTTGGCTCATTGAATCTGCACCATTTCTTTTAACAACCAATCAAGTTTGTCCCATTCTCTGAATTTTACCCATTATCTCTGGGTTTTTTTTTCTTTTTCCTCCAAATATTCATTACATTCCCTTTCTGAAGTCAGAATCTGTACACTTCAAATCCTAACAACTTGCTGCATTGACATGATCATCCCAATGTCACATTTGTTCGTTGGTTAATTACCCCAAATCTGTGCCCTCTGTTTCTTGACCTTGCAATGTGACATCTCTTCTAGGAGATACTATACAGAATTATTGTAATAAAGAATCTCAAGACTCTTCATATTGACAGGAAAGGGATCTGTTTAGGAGTGCATTTTGTGTATCGTACAGTGAAAATGCTGCTAACTGAAAAAATACCTGATTCATCAGCATGATACTATGCATACTGTACCTGTGCTACATTTAACCAGAACATGACTGTAGCAAAAATAAACAGTATTGACTAATTTGGGAACATTGTAAATTCAGAGGAGCATATTGGTAAACTTAAGAGGACACAGGCAAGCTGGTGGAAAAATGAACTAACCAGTGGCAGATGAAATTTAATGTACGGAAATGTACATTTCCATACATTTTGCTACGAAGTTTGAAGAAAGGTGATACAAAATGAAGATTAAAATTTCAAAGACAGTTCTGAAAAAATAGACCTGAAGCTTTATGTACATAAAATGCTGAAAGAGGGAGTGTGGCATAAGAAATTGGTTAAAGAAAAGTTCATGATTCCTTGTTTTATAAAGCATGGAATAGAAAAACAAGGAATTTATGATAAACATTTATAAAACATTGATTTGGCCTCAATTACAGTACTGTGCAGTATTTTGTCTAATTCTGGGCATCACATCTCAGAAAGGCTTTAAAGAAGATGCAGGAAATATGTGAAGAGGGACTTTGGCACAGTTGATAGATTGAAGCAGTTCTTCTCCTTAAACAAAGTTGAAAGGCTTAACAGCAATCTAGGTTTGTTCCATATATCACATCAGTTGGATGACACACTGATCTCTTGCTATAAATTTTGCATCCTATGATCCTGCTCCACTAACTGCCTGAAGAAGGAGCAATGCTCCAAAAGCTTGTACTTTCAAATAAACCTGTTGGACTATAACCTGGTGTTGTGTGATTTTTAACTTTAAAGCTGAAAGGAGATTTGATATATTTTATGAAATGATGAAGGGTCTGGAGTGAACAGAGTGAGAAAAACTATTTCCATTGTCAAAATGGTCAAGAATCAGAGATTAAAAACTCAACACATTTTGTAAAAAATGCAAAGATGATATTAGGAAATCCTTTGCACACCATTAAGTGGTCACAATTTGAAATGTCTTGCCTGAGTTTGTGCCAGAGGCAGATTCAAATTCATACTGTTCAATGTATTTGAACAGTGAGGAATATAGCAAGATGGTGTTTTTGAGAAGCTAACAGTGAGGTGAGCTTGAATAGCAACCTTTGCATTTCTGCATTCAGTTACTCATCTGTCTTTGTCTGATATTGCTATTGTATTTGCATAATGCCAACAGTAAGCATTCTTAGCCTCACTGTTATTTTGATAGATAATTATGGCCCTATATAAATCACACAATTTCTTGCAATTTCTCCTTCAAACTGGTAACAATCATGCCTAAAAGAATATCTCTGAGGCATGGACAGGATTGATACAACATACTGTTTTATAACTGATGAAATTTCTTTCATTTGGTCAACAAAGATGGTTAACTCAATAATTTTGTTGTGCATAATCTGACATCTTGAACAAGTATTGCATGGAACAATAGTAATTACTCCAATGTTGGAGTTGGCTGTTAATGTTAAAAGATGAAGCGGCGCCCGAATACTGTACTCTTATCTCAAAGTTGGCTGCCCAGAATAATTAATATATAGCATTCCGTATCAGTGATCACCTACTTTGTCAACATCTTTTCCAAGATGCTGTATGTCAATCCTGAAGCAGATAATACCACAGTGACAACTCACTTTTCCTCAACTTTGGTTCATAAACACTTTCATACGTTTAAGAGCAAAGTCAACATTGTTGGTTGGCTGCAATGTAAATCTCACATCAGCAAACATATTTAACCAGGTACCTTCATCAGGTGCCTCATTAGAGGCAGCACCTAGAAAAATAATGCTTCCAAATAAACTTGTTGGACTATAACCTGGTGTTGTGTGATTTTTAACTTTGTTCACCCCAGTCCAACACTGGCACCTTCAAATCATGAGCAAACATGAAAGTTTGACTGGGTTGGTTTACAGAACATGCTAGTTTTATTTTACATATTTCAGAATTGTGCTTAAGATGGGTAGTTGTTGTCAGTTGATACAGGTTTTTTCAAAATTGATCAGTGGAAGTAAACATTGTTATCAAATGGTTATCATGGTGAGTAATAACCTGCTGACTGATGCTCAATTTGGTTAAATTTGAACAAAAGAACTGAACTCCTGAGGATGACTATCCTTGACATCAAGGCGGCATTGGACTAAGTATAGCATTAGGGAGACCTAGCAAAACTGAAGTCAGGAAACACTGCTTATTGGTTGGAATCATACCCAACACCAAGGAAGCTGATTTTGGTTGCTTGAGATCAATCAGCTCAATCCCAGGACATCTCTGCAGGGTAGTTTCCTAGGCCCAGTCATCTTCAACTGCTTCATCAATGCTTCTTTTTAAAATTAGGTCAGAAATGGAAATATTCACTGATGATTCACAGACTCAGTGCCATTTGCAACCCCTCGGATATTGATGTGGCCTTGTCTAGATGCAGCAAGACCGAGATAATATTCAGGGTTGGATTGATAAATGGCAAGTTAATTTTATGCCACACAAGTGCCACACAGTGAGCATTTCCAACAACTTGACCACCTCACTATGATATTAAAGGCATTACCATCACTGAATTTCCCAGTATCAACATCTTGGGTGTTATTATTGACCAGAAACTGAACTGGATGAGCACTACTGTGGTTAGAACAGAAATTCAAGGCTAGGAACTCTTCATAAGTGATTCACCTCCTCACTCTCTAATGACTTTGCATCAAATGCAGGGCATAAGTTAAGAGTGTGATGGAATATTTGCTTGGCTAAGAGGAGCTCCAACAACATTCAAAAAGCTCAGAAGATCCAGAACAAAAGCAGCATGCTGGATTTGCACCCCATGAACCTTCAACATTCTCTCTCTATACCACTGACACACAGTGGCAGCAGTATGTACCATCAACAATAAACACTGAAGTAATTCACCAAAGCTTCTGTTACAGCAGCTCCCAAACATATGAACTCTCCATCGAGAAGGATAAGAGCAGCAAATGCATAGGAACACTACCTCCTGCAAGTTTCTCTCTAAGCCACAAACTAACCTGACTTGGAAATCTATAATGGTTCTTTCAGTGTTGCTGGTCAAAATCCTGAAGCTTCCTTCCTAAAAGCATGATGGATATCCCCACACCAAGGACTGAAGCATTTCAAAAAGGTAGCTCACCAACGCTTTCTAGAAGGTAATTAGAGCTGGGCAATAAGTGCTAGCCCACATCTCATCTTTGAATTAAAAAAAGAGTCTGAAGATGTGAAATAAAAATATCATGTTCATTTATGAGTCTAAAAAGATTATCCTTTATAAATTTCTGAAGTGGTAAATATAGAATTTGTTGTCAGTGCTAACGGAGATTCCCAAATTGGAAAATGATTAATAGAAAGTGGCAACAGTGGTTACTACTCCAGTATTAAAGACATGGTAGAGCTGGCCATTAATAAAGTCTGAACACTGCCAAGCATTGTAGTGCTGCTTATCTGCATGCTGGTTGCCCAGAAGAATTAGATTACATTCAGGATTTGATTGCATCACATTCCTAAGGCTGCTGAAACCCATCCCATGCTGTCACAATAAATGTTTGCAGCCCAGATGCATAACCTTATAAGGGAAAGTAAACCACTGGTTCACAATTAAATATTTTTCCAAATCTTTAAATTTTCCAAAAGGCACTAATGACATAATAATGTAATAGGCCCCATTTTCCACTTCAATTACACTGCTTCTTTTTATTTCATTTGCAAGCACATTTTGATGTCTCTGCATTTCTAAACTATTTATGGCTCTCTCCTTCTTATCTCTTGGTTCCTCTCATCACCTCATGTTCTGGACTTAATATTGAGTTCAACATCTTCAGATTGTGAACTCAACACAGTTGTTCCCTTTCTTTTACCCTTTCTTGTTTCATTCTCTATGACCATCTCTTCTCTTCCCTCCCCCGACTCCAGAGGGACCACCTGTTCTTTCCAGTTTGGCAGTTTGATACACCATTTTTCGGCCATTCTCACATTCTGATCACGTAATGCTGCCCCCTCCATACCTCACGTCAGCTCGAGATGAAGAGTCATCTAGACTCGAAACGTTAGTCTGCTGTCTCTCCATGGATGATGCCTGACCCGCTGCGATTTCCAACATTTTTTTGTTTTCAGTACCTCTTGTCATCTCTCTTGCCTGTCTCAGTATTAATATTCTTTCAAACCTTTCTTCTTTACATTTTGATCATGGATGATGATAATCACCTTATTTGCCTCAACAAAATATACCACATCCCCAACTTTAACTATTGTAATGGATGTGTGACCCTTAGCACCCAGTTATGCCTTGGTCTGTACTTTGTTTTCTTCGAGGAACTTACCCTATTCTCTCTTTCTCATTTCACTTTTAAAATTGTCTTGTCCATGGTTTGCTCAGTCCCCACCCATGCTTCTCTCCAAAATATGTTCCCTCTTCTACACTTGGTATTGAACAACTAGTCATCCTCAAAGATTTCACTCCCCATTTCTATGGCCTTTGCCCTCACTCCTTTAAATTTAATGTCCTCCTTTATCTTTCACACAACTGCTCTGGTCCAGATGATGAAAACATTTCTTCAGCTTACCATTATTAGTTCAACAACACTTGCTTTTGTGGCACAGCTTTCATTGCTGGCCTCCGTTACGGCTAGTTTCTTTATGGTGGTCAGAAGCCATGAATGAAAGGACTAGCCCTTGCTGCACTGAAAATTAGTGGCCTTGCTTTAATGAAGATAGTACAGAGGAGGTAATACACATGTATGATTTACGTTTATGGTCACAAAGCAGTTGCATTTTGAGGGAGTCAAATCTCTTTAAATAAAAGTGCTGAATTGACGTGGGTAGATGTATGAAGGGTTATGGGGGAAGTGGTCAGTGGCATCAGTCTCAACAAGCATTAGTGACTATTTACATGCTCTTCAATACTTTAAATAATTGTAATTTCAGCCACCAGCAGAGAAACCTCATGCTAATATGGAAGTCAGCACATTCTGGCATGAAATGAGAAAATGTACCCTAACTGCCATGTTGGAAGCTTATACCCATTTTAACACTTTGAATTTCGAAAACAAAATAACTGATGATATCATAAACCTCCAAACCAAGTGGTCATATGAAAAATAAATGCTGTTTCGTATAAAGTAAATTAGATAGGATTGAGGATATACAGGCAAATGTAAAGAGGCTTCAAGGCAATTTAGGTAAGTCAAGTGAATGAGCAAATGTGCGGCGAATGCAATATAGCATGGGTAATTCAGTAAGAGAAAAAGAACAGCAGAGTATTCATTAAATGGTGATAGGTTGGGAAACATTGATGACCATTAGGATTTGGGTGCCGTTGTACACTGACAGCAAGCATGTTGTTGCAGCCAACAGTTACGAAGTTAAATGGAATGTTGGCCTTCACAGCAAGCTGGCTTGAGTAAAAGAGCAAAGAATTTGTATTGCTGTTGTACAAGGCCTTGGTGAGATCAGATGTGGTATAATGTGCAGTTCTGGTTTCTTTACCTTAGAAAAGATATATTTGCCATGAAATATAAAGGTTCTCCAAACTGATTCCTGGGCTGGCAGGTTTGTTCTATAAGGGGAGTTTTTGTTCACTGGGTCTGTATTCACTGGAGTTTAAAAGATTGAGAGGGGATCTTACTGAAACATACAAAATTCTGATAAGGCTGGAAAGAAAGTATGCAGGATGGCATTTCCTCTGTCCATTGGGCTTCAGAACAATGACCAAACAGCCTCAGAATATCGCACAGGCTATTTCAGACTGAGATGAAGAGAAATTTCTTCACTCAGATTTCACTGAACTGTGGCATTCTCTGCCATAGAAGGCCATGGAGGCGAAGTCACTGAACATGTTTACGAAAGAACTAGATTTCAAGAGGCTAAAGATGTGAAGGGGTATGGGGAGAGGGTGTGATAACGGCATTAAGGTAGATGATCAATTCAATTTACGCAGACATGATGGGCCATTTAGCCTATTCTTATTTCTATTTTCTATCCTTCTATGTTTTTACATTAATGTTGGATAATGCACCTGTGCATTAAAAATATTAAAACTTCTTTATGCAACATTAAGCATTTCGCTTAAAATACGTCCAGAATCATTGTCATGCTGTAAGCTAGGGAATTAGATTAGATTTCCCACAGTGTGGAAACAGGCCCTTCAGCCCAACAAGTCCACACCGACCCTCCGAAGAGAAACCCACCCAGACCCATTCTCCTACATTTACCCCTGACTAATGCACCTAACACTACAGGCAATTTAGCATGGCCAATTCACCTAACCTGCACATCTTTGGACTGTGGGAGGAAACCGGAGCACCCGGAGGAAACCCACGCAGACACGGGGAGAATGTGCAAACTCCACACACAGTTGCCCGAGGCAGGAATTGAACCAGACTCCCTGGCGCTGTGAGGCAGCAGTGCTAACCGCTGAGCCACCGTGCCGCCCTGAATTGGTTAGTTCAGTCGGCTGGATGACTGGTTTGCAATATGGAGTAACACCAACAAGGCAGGTTCAAATCCTGTATCTGAGGTCACCATGAAGGTCTGACCTTAACTTCACTCCTTGCCTAAGGCATGGAAACCCTCAAGTTAAACTCACTAACAGTCATCTCTCTAATGAGAGAGTGGGACTATGGTGATTTTACTTTCCAAGATAAACATAATGTTACATTGTATAACTAAAAATGTACAGAGCAAATCCAAGAAAGTCATGTTGGCAATGCACAAAACAAAGTCAATTAATTCCAAGCATAAGGCTGGGATTGAATTTTCAGTTTATTTGCTATAAGCAGTATTTAAAACAACTACTTTTGCTGGGCAGAGAAAAAGGCAAGTAAATGATCTCAATATTTAAAAAACATAAAAAAAAGTGGGAGTGATGATGAAAAAGTTCTCTGCCAGGAGCAAGGTGAAGGGGCTTTTGGAAAGGTTACAAATTGAGATCGCAACATGCCTTCTACTCAGGAAGCATGTTGTAAATAAATACGTTTGATTTGATTAAGTGTATAAGATCCTGTGCGGGTTCGTTTATCTCAATTGGCTGGACAGTTGGCTTGTGAAGCAGTGTGATGCCAACAGTGTGGGTCCAATCTCTACACTTGGCTGAGATGACCACAAAGGACTCTCCTTCTTAAACTTACCCTTTGCCTGTGGTATGGTAGCCCTCAGGTCAAAATCACCATCAATCGTCTCTCTCTGAGAGACCAGCCAATGGTCTGGTAAGACTATGGTGACTTGATAAGATCCTGAATAGTCTTTACAAGGTAGACATAGAAAGGATGTTCACACTTGTGGATGAGTACAGAACTAGTGGACACTGGAAATTAGGGATCACCCTTTCAGGACAGAGATGCAGAGAATTTTCTTTTCTCTCAGGGACTTGTGCAAATTTGGAACACTCTCCCTCAGAATGCAGTGGTCATAAAATACTTTTAAGACTTTTAAAAATTTTACTTTTTACTTTTTAATACACCTGATGGGGGTTGTGAGGGGACGATTGCGATGGTGGGACTCCAAACAAATGTATCAGTCACGATCTTATTGAATGATGGGACTGTCTCAAAATGGACTGGAAGTATGATAGGACTTGCCTTTTTACATAAATGTTTCATTAAACGATGCCCCCATCTTCTGTGGTTGTTATTACATTCAGCAATGTCAGCAACAGTAGTTAGTAGTCTGAGGGGTTCTCAGCTTAGGAATTGTTTTCAGTAGTTAACATGTGTCAATTAGTTTCAACAATTTACTTCTCACCCAGTTTCTTAGCCAGCTTTGCATCCTTCTTCTCATCTACAAGCCCAAATCCAATGTTCTTGTCTTGCAAGACCTGAGCTGCCAGCTGTCTCGTAAAGAGAAGGGAAACAAACATAAACTATTAGCTTTGATCTCTTGCAATTTTCAAATAAAATAAAGTTTGCATGTGCCTTTACTATGCAAAAGTGCGGAGTTGATCAAAGTCAGTCCTCGGCAGTAAACATACTGCTGGAAGTGTTTTAAGTACTTTGTCCAAGTTTAAAGAGTCCCCAACAGGATCAACCCTGAATCATGCCTTACCTCGAGAACCAATTCCGCGCGGTCAAACCGTTTCTGAGCAACTTTGTCTCCCGCAGGGACCGACGCGTGATACAACAGGCACAGGATATCATACTTTTCCAAAATCTTTTGGTAGTTTTTCATGTCGACGTCGGCAACTCTGTCTTTTCCATCATACCGGGGGAATTCAAGTCCATCTTCTGCTCTACAGCTGATGCAAGCGATAAAGACAGCCGCCAAACAGAGCCAGACTGCATTCATTGTAAAAGTTATATTATTCACACAATACCACACACAAAAACAAAAACAACAGGGGTAATAAAATTGGTTCGCTGGAAAGATTTTGCCTTCCTTCTTTAGTACTTGTTACAACTCCTGATCAGAGAAACAGGGAGAGGGAGAGGTAACAAAGTTAGAACAGTCCCTGGAGAAAGAATAGACGGAGGCAGAGCCCAGATACCTCACATACCAACCTCCTGCACCCTTACCATTACAAACTCCATTTTAAGAAGCCAGTTGTTTCCAGCTAAAAATACTCTGCACTGAAACAGCAAAGGCACGAGGCAAAGGGGGATTCGCCATCCTCATTTTGAAGGGCTTTTCTGTGGAGGGAGGGAGAGATTGACCTTTCAGATAGACACTGCAAACAGTAAAAAAAAACACCTATCAGCCTGATATTAACGTTACCTTCCATCTCTCAAAGCAACTAAAGCTGAATGCAGATTATGTTTCCATCTTGGCACGCTGACGCTGTTTGGAAAGGTTACGGGGATGAAGAGAGAATACTTCACACGCAGGCGGAGTGAATGATTGTACCGTTCTGCTTTATATAGACCATTAGAACCCATACCCAGGAGGCCAGCCAGATAGTTTATTGTAGGATCTGTAACACTAGCAACCCGATCTGACTGTGTCATAGTGCACTTTTCAATGTATTCAAAAATACATTAAAGAATAATCGAACTTCTTTCTCAATTTTAAAATAAAAGTGTAATAATGTAAAATAGTTTAATCTAAATTCATCACTCGAGCTGTAATGTTATTCAATGCGTTATGTTCTGAAGAAAACATATTTCATGGATATATTTTAAAACGCACTGTCGAAAATTTCCGTGGCGACAAAATAAATGCAAAGATGAATCCTAAATTTATCATTTACAAGAAGTCTGGTTTCAATTATTTCAGTGATTATTAACGGTTCATTGGCTTTACCTTATCACAATTCTAACTGGTTCACAGCGCGCATCATTCTCAGGGTTTCAGCATTATAAAGGATGTGCAATGAGTGTTAATGATTGACAAGTCGATAAAAGAAGCCACCTTCTATCTCCCTCTGACAATCCGCAAGGATCAGTTTGATCTCTCCAACACAACTGAAGAACAGCGCCCTCCACTGAACTATAAAGCAATAAACCCACTTTCGGAGTCAAAATGCCACATGGATGAATTGTGTATACATATACATTTTTATTCAGATTCAGAAATGCACTGTACATATGTTTCGTATCTGTGCATGTTATGCCAACAGTTTGTAAACGAGTCCTCTGATTCTGTTAATAATACTGACCAAAATAGTTGTGTTATCTAAAGGATTATAATCTACATTTCATATCCACTGGTTATACATTAAGTTTTTCTCATCAGAATAGTGATGATTTTTCCTCACTGTGGGAATCTGGGGAAGTGAAAAACTACTTCTCTGTGCCACTGAACCTGATTATGTCATAACTTGTTGCTTTTCCTTAGAAAACCTGTTCATGGCTTCTTTTCCAGTCTAAAGGCTGGGGATGCACGAGATTTGATTAATTGAGTGCACTAAAATGATTTCCTTGTTTTTCTTCTTTTTAGAGTGCTAGAACTACAGCCTAGAAGAAAGTAGCTGCATTTCTGCCATCAAGACATGGCCTGGTGCACCATGTTTACACCTCTTTGTACTATCTTGAAAAATGTGATGCTGGAAAGATGACCACGACTAGCACCTTGTGACATTTGTCACCTCTACCAGTATGTGGTACTGGATAAGGGATGCTTGAGTCAGTTCGCAACCACCAGTTCTCTTCTGTTTTTGCTTTGTGCTAGGTATATCTAGTGATTAGTGGCAAAGGGTACACCACTGTAGAAGAGGCACTGTTCTTAGATAACAATAAGGTTTATTGCATTAACCAGAAGACCATAACACATAGGAGCAGAAATAGGGCATTCAGCCCATCAATTCTGCCCTGCCATTTGATGAGATCATGGCTAATCTGATAATCCTCAACTCCACATTCCTGCTTTATTCTCATAACCCTGATTCCCTTATTGATTTACAGCATCTGCAGTTCTTTCGGTTTTTATTTCCCCTATTGATAATCTGACAATCTCAGTCTTGAACATACTTAACAACTTAACATCTCCAGCCCTTTGCAGTGAAGGTGTTCACAGATTGAATACCCTCGGAGAGAAGAAATTCTTTCTCATTGCTGTCTTAAATGGGTGACTCATTATTTGAGATTATGCTCTCTGACAGGGGAAACAACTTTTCCACATCTATCCTGTCAAGTCTGTTAAGAATTCTATATGTTTTAATACGTTCACCTCTCATTCTTCTAAACACCAATGAGAACGGACAAACCCAATCTAATCAATCTCTCTTCATAAGACAGTCTCTTCATGGCCAGGATGAACCTGGTGAACATTCGCTAGACTTTCTCCAATGCCAATACACCTTTCCTTAGATAAGGGTCAAAACTGTTCACAGTATCCCAGCTGTAGTGTAACAAGTGCCTTGTATAGTTTTCCCAAGACTTATTCAAATAGCCTAACATGCAGCATCACTGGCCACTACAATGCTAAATTACCTATACCTTGCAAAACCTTTACTTCAGTCAAATCATTACCTAGGAGCAAGTCAACTCCATCTATGGGAAATTTCCTAACAACTACTACCACCACTGCTCTGGACAACAATCTATAGTCTAATTGCACTTTGGACAACCAATATGCCATATACTCTTCACTTATCCTGTTTACTAAAGTTCTTGCTTTCATTTCACTCTCAAGTGAAAGCTAGGTCTGTCTACAGAGAAAATTGTTTGAAAAGTGATTGTGTTCCTTAATACAGTTATGAATTTAGCTGCATCATTTGAAGGAAAAGGAGTTATCTTCCCTCTTCACAAAACACTTTAGATCTCTCAACTACCTTATTCACCTCTCCTGCACTCACAGCAGTGTTTACCTTCAGTCTCATAATTAGAGTCATACAGATGTACAGCACGGAAACAGACTCCTCAGTCCAACTCGTCCATGCTGACCAGATATCCTAATCTAATCTAGTCCTATTTGCTAGCACTTGGCCCATATCCCTCTAAACCCTTCCTATTTATATACCCATCCAGATACCTTTTAAATGTTGTAATTGTACCAGTCTCCACCACTTCCTCTGGCAGCTCATTCCATATACGCACCACCCTCTGCGTGAAAAAGTTGACCCTGAGGTTCCTTTTAAATCTTTCCCTTCACACCCTAAACTTATGCCCTCTAGTTCTGGACTCACCCATCCCAGGGAAAAGATCTTGTCTATTAACCCTATACAAGCCTATCATGATTTTATAAAACTCCATAAGGTCACCCCTCAGCCTTCGACACTCCAGGGAAAACAGCCCAGCCTATTCAGCCTCTCCTTGTAGCTCAAATCCTCCAACTCCAACAAGGCAACATCCTTGTAAATCTTTTCTGAACCCTTTCAAGTTTCACCATATCCTTCCAATAGGAAGGAGACCAGAATTACATGCAATATTCCAAACTGGCCTAACCAACATTCTGTGCAGCCGAAACATGACCTCCCAACTCCTGTACTCAATACTCTGACCAATAAAGGAAATCATTCTTCACTATCCTATCTACCGGTGATTCCACTTTCAAGGAAATATGAACCTGTACTCCAAGATCTCTTTGTTCAGCAACATTCCCCATGACCTTACCATTTAGTGTATAAGGCTACAATTTTATCCCTGACATGTTCCTTTAGAGCTCCTTTTACAGACTCACTCTTCTGAGCCCCAGTAAATTCTATGGGTTTCCTTCACAACTTCCATATTCTGAATGAAGGTGTCCCACTTTATCACAATGGAGACACTTTCGTTTTGTTTTTCACTTCCAACCTTAGCACCTTCCTTTCTGATCAGAGATGATGATCTTGGACAGTCCCAACTGTCCTTTCTTTATCCTGTCTACGTGCCTTCCTTTAACTTTTCCAACCTTCTGGTGGTAATGGAAAAGAGGTCTAATATGATGAATCAGATCATAATCATCAGCTGCTTATCTAGCAGTTGCAAATTTCTTGTCTTCAACATGGGTAACTTATTAGAAAAGATTGAGGTTTTAAATTCTTAAAATAATTTATATTTGTTCAGAGCTTTATATGTAGTTTCAACTCATAATTCTTGTATCCAAATGTTAAAATTACTTAGCTGAACCCTTTCAGATTCAACATAGGATTGTCCAGGCTGTTTTCTTAAATTATGAAACATTTTCCTATATGAGAGTAAATCATATGCACACAAAATAGTCTGTTTTACAGCATCATAATTCTAACAAACCTCTTCCGATATCGATACATAAATTTGAAATACTCTTCCTGTTAAATGGGCAAATGTCCTGGATTTCCTTTGGCCATTTCATCTGCCCTTGCTATTTTCTCAAATGACAAAGAATAACTCTACATCCTTTTCTTCAAATTTTGGCAGGCCTTTACAAACCTAAACATTTCCTACTAGATTTTAGATATAACTAGGATTATCCCATTAATTCGCAAATCAGCATCTCACATTTTTTTAAAAAACTGTATTACTTAAGCTTATTTCTGTGTTCTCTCTCTTTCTCTGACTTGTTCCTCTTTCCTTTCTCTTTCCAATTCTAATTGCAGTGTCCTAATTTATCTTTTTTGTTTTTTCTTTCCTCTCTGGAGTTTTTATGAACGAAAGTATTTTTAAGCTTTAGTTCCTTCTTTTTATCTCAAACTGCTTTAACTGTAACTCAATATGAACTGATTCTGAAGTCTCACTATTTGGAGAACGTGGTCTCTGTTAAGCTCAAACGCTGTGCTAGTCCTTCAATTATTTCTGTCTTCTGAGTCCAGCACACCAATTAACTCAACCTGACCTTTGTAATCTCTTTTTCAGGTTTGTCAGTGACAACCTGAAGGAAGACTTTAGCGTTATCAAGAGGCATAAAACCCAAACATTATAAGAACTAGGAACAGAAGTAGGCTCTGAAGTCTGCACCATCTTTCATTAGGGCCGTGTCTGATCCAACATGCCTCATGTCCACTCTCCTCCCTATCCCCATGACCCTTGATTCCCCTACTGATCAAGAATTTATCTATCTCAGCCTTCAATATCCAAAAGGACCCTGCCCCCACATTCTCTTCCAAAGACTCACAACTCTCTGAGAGAAGCAAAACCTGGTGTCATTTATCACTTACTCTAATTCCACACTTAATTTTACGTTTTTTTTGTTGCAATATCTTGGATACGTCCCTAAACATTACAATATCTCACTGGGGCACTGTGCTGGAACTCAAGCCCAACTCTTCCTGAAAATGTAAAAATTTGTTTAAGTCACCAAACTGCCAATTTTATCAAACTGTCTAATTCTGGTTAAATAAATATGCAGTCCAAATTTTTATTAGTAACAAGGCAATCATTGCTTGTTGTGATCAAATTGTTTTTAACCAACAGCAAAAAAACAAAATGAACTGTTAACTTATAATTCTATAACTAACCCCTTTTAAAATCCCCACACACATATAAACATATACACAAAGAGACAAGACAAGACACAATATTATGGGTGGTGAAGGAAAAAAAAGTCAAAATTGCAGTTCTTGTACCAGTTTGGATTAAAGATGTCAGTTAATTGCTTTCTTTTGGCTGCCTTCCAACTGCTTCCAATTCTTTGCTAATAATGCAAGCTTGTGGATACACCAATTCTCAACCTTTCATTCACTGAAGACTCTCTCATCCAGTGTATTTTAAAGTAGGTTTCTCCTTTCCCTGCCAACAAGGGAATTTGTGGAGAGAACAGTTTAATGGGAAATAATGAGTGAGAACATCTATCAATACTTCTCCACACAGGAGGGATAGAGAGATTGAAACAAAAACAAATGTAATGTTTTGAATCCAGTAACTCCTCATCAGAACTTCATCAGAGCAGGTCACACTATTTTGTGGTGTCCCAGGACAACTTTATTCAGGGATGGCTTTGCACCTCATTACTGTGGAAGAAATGATATTGAAGATGAAATACCGAGGGTCTCCTTAGCAATTTCTTCATGTAGAGGCTATTTGATGGCCATTAAATATTGCTGCTGTTCCTGGGCTTGCTGGCATATGTGGTCCTCCTCAATATTTGTGGACCTTCATTGTGCATTGGTTACAGTGATGTTAATGCCCATTGTGGCTGGATTCATTGGTGATGTTTCCAATTAATCTGTGTGGGGAATATCAGAATCAAAGCAGCTCCTTAGCAATGAGAAAACTCAGGAGTTACAGCACACATAAATGGTAGCCCTTAATACAGTTGGACATGGAGGTCTCTGACAAGGTGGGCCTTAGTGGTTTTACATGGATCTTTTAAATAACAAATCTTGTTCAGTTGCGATTTGTACATAGCATGTTACCTAAATACACTAGGAGATTATAATGCAGGTAGGATCACAGCCCACACATCACTATGAAAAAATTGCACTGCATATAAGAGTAGGTTTTGACATAATTACAGTTCAATGTGAAAGGAAAGTAATTCTGAGTTTTTATGCAGCCTATGAGACTTTGGAATTTGTTTTGTAATTGTGGCCAGTAGGTGAGATTTTAGAGCTTCTTGTGGACACTTCTGCTTCACCAAGATTACTAGGAGTAATTTATAATGATCAATGACATGGTCAGGTTTGCTTCTGGCCAGGATTTGTAATCTTATGCAATCTACATAGTTGGTTTACATACAGTTCACCTACATACAAATGAACTTTACATACACAATTTTGTGATTGTAGATGTTCTTGTTCTGGAATCTATGGGAGCCTGATTAATGTAATCGACCTTTGAAGGGCCCCACGAGAGCACTCCCACAGATATAGAAAGACAAATTTACTCTACCCACTGTGGATGCTTTGGCAGTCATTTTTCATTTTCATTGCACAGTTGAAAATCAGAAGAAAATGGAAGGTTACACAGTGCTCCAAAGAGCTACCTGTTACTTTATGTGCTCTGCTCCTTATCTTCATGTTTCTTTCTGCATTGCACTCCCTGTCAGCCCCACCAAGTTTGAGAATCTTCATGTTTCCACTCCACTCTTTTTGACTGTTCATCACCCCACTTTACTTCCTGAGCACGAAGCCTATGCCTCAGTAATGCTCAACATTTTAATGCATTCTCCCCATTAAAGCTAGAGTGTAGGGTGGTGGTGACCATTGATGTGACACCCCGCAGCACCCCTGGCCCTCCCACGCTCTATTTTCTTTCACCCTTATCTGTTAAGTTGTCTTCATAGTAAGTGTTCCCTCTACATCCTTGCATGCTGCCTCCAAATCCCAGAACTGACTTTCTCAAATTCCTCAGTACAGTATTCATCCCTCAGACTATGGTCTGAGAGTCATACAGTCATACAGCACTGAAACAGACCCTTCATTCCAAACAGTTGACCTTTAACATACAAACTCCCAGGAGTGACCATGGCCCTGTGACTAACTTGGAATGACATGTTGGCTGATGGTGGACCGGACTCCTCCTAACCTCTGCGCAGCTCCCTTGCTGCCATACTGTTAATCCCTGGACTAGGTGGACTCAACCTACAAGATTGGCCATGTAACTGGAACCCTGTAACCATGATCCAGACTATAAATACACAGAACTCTTGGCCCTGGTTGTACCAAGCATCCAAATAACTGCTTATGTGAGATATACATTGTATGGACTTCAACCAAATGGCCATAGCTGGATGTCTAAGGGGAGTAGTCTTTTGTCCAATCAAGGGTGCCAATGGTCAGGTGGGGTATCCCATCACACACAATAAAGGGCAGTATCATTGGACTGAGATTAGATTGAGATTAGAGATTAGATTGACGATAACCAACAATCCATCCTGGACTTCCCATCTGGATGCTACGGTCCAGAAATCACAACAATGCTCCTTTTTCCTCAGGCAGCTTAGGGAATTCGACATATCCATAAGGACCCTCTCCAACTTTTACAGATATACCATAGAAAACATTCTATTCAGGTGCATAATGGCCTGCTCTGCCCAAGACGTAAGAAACTACAGAAAATTGTGTGCACAGTCTAGACAATCACAGAAACCAACCTCCTATCCATGGACTCCATTTACACTTCTTGCTGCCAACATCATCAAAGAGTCCCCTCACCCTTGTAATGCTCTCTTCCAAGAGAGAAGGTATAGAAGCTTGAACACATGCACCAACAGGATCAAGAACAGTTTCTTCCCTGCTGCTATCAGACTGATGAATGGACTCTCTAACTTCAAATGATGTTGTTCTTGTTAATGTTGATTGAATTAGAACTGCAGTGTGGAAATAGGCCCTTCAGCCCAACAGGTCCACACCAACCCTCTGAAGAGTAACACATCCAGACCCATTCCCCTGCCCTCTCTTTACCCCTGACTAATGCACCTAGCCTATACATCCCTGGACACTATGGGCAATTTGATCTTGCCTCACCCTGTCTAAGCACCCTATGATCTGTATGTCCTTGCATGTTATGATCTGCCTGTATTACTCACAAACAAAGCTGTTCATTGTACTTAGGTACAAATGACTACAATAAATCAAATTAAATTAAATCAACATGCACTCAGTGAAAGGTTTACAGTGCCCTCTTAGGTACAAAGGTACCTAGGTACAGATTCTCAACTACAAGTTCTTCGGAAAAAATTAGAAAAATAAAGAAATAAGAAGTATAGCATTACAGACCTTTGTCATCTTAGGCACTAAAAGTACAAAATCATAGGAATAAATTAGAAATATAAAGAAATAAGAAGTTCAGAATATTAGTCCTTCCAACCCAGTCCATGTCAATATGTAGCCTCCAGACTGCACTGGGCTACACCTTGAGGCCCTCGAAGCCAGGATGCTGGAAGTCCACTCCAGATTCATCTCGAGGGCAGAGTCTGCATTAAGGCTGGGAGCCCTCAATGGCTTCACCCAAAGGCTCCAGAGGCTAGGAATCCACACCACCATTCCTTTAGTGTCACTGGGTCAAAATCCTGGAACTCCCTCCCTAAGGGCAACGCGGGTCAACATAGAACATGTGGATGGCTGCAGTTCAAGAAAGCAGCTCACCACAACCTTCTGAAGGGCAACAATGGACTGATAATAAATGCTGCCCCAGCCAGTGATACCCATGTCCAACGATGCTGCCCAGTACTGTCTGTGATGGATATCCCACCTGACAATTGTCACCCTTGACTGGACAAAAGACTACTCTGCTTGGACATTCAGATATGGCCATTTGATTGAAGTCCATACAATATATATATCACATAACCAGCTGGCACATGTTTTAGGTGTGTCATTGACATATCCTAGTGCCATTCCTTGATTGAACAGCACTGGAAAACATGACTAGCTACCTATGTCTGCCGGCTAAAAGACAAAACAAGATGAAACTACTATGAGCCTGTAAGTTCTCAATGAAGTGGCAATGCTCAAAAATGCAAAGCAAAGCAGAGATGGCTCTGAATCTCCAAGTAAGTACAATGTGAGTGAGGGCTAAAAGCAAGCTATGCTCCTTGTTTTGATATAGGAGATTGGTATCTGTCCCTATGTATTAAGTGGCCTGGCAGTGGTATTGCAATTAAGATGTCAGTGAGCCCCAAAGTACAGAATTAAAGTACTGAATGCTAATATAAATTAGTCTGAGATGTGCCATCCAAGTACTAAAGGTGTAGACAGTCACTGACCAGGGAGGGTACCCTGGAATGTTGGGGAGTTCTGGCTAAGATGGATGTCCAAAGAAGGGCTGCAGCCACCAGGTAACCTTCTGACTTTTAAGTTCGGAATTGGCATGAACTAGTTTCTCTCCATTATCTGGAAAAATAGCAATCTGCATATAAATGAAGCAAGATTAGGTAATATGAGATGTTAACACATCGAAATAGGCCCCCTCACTGCATTTTAGCAAGATTCTTACCTAACTTTTGCAGAAAATCATACTTTTCCTTGTGAAGTTGATTATTTTTTAAAACTTTCTTGCTTTATATTCCTAAATGTCTCATCAAAGACTACGTTATTTAGAGGCTGACAAAATTCAGCCCACTAAATTGGCTGCTCTTTCCACACATTTGCCTGATCAAATTAACCATCAACATCTCCTGGGTAATTGCATGTATATAACAATGCATTGAAGTTAAATATAGAAATTAGTAGGTTGAGTTTGACTACCCAATGTGCTCACAACTTTATGCACTCGTATCAAAATTCTCCCATATACACTGCACCTGACAGTTATTTCTCCAACAAAGGTTGGGTCTAGAAACAGAAAGGTCTAGGAAGGGGAGGGGGGAGTCCGAGACTGTCCAGGTGAATTTGAGGTCGGGGTGGAAGGTGTTAGTGTAGTGGATGAACTGTTCAACCTCCTCGTGGGAGCACGAGGTAGCGCCGATTTCTCCAACAAAATCATACTCTAATGTGAAAACTTATATAGATGTTAGTACAGTAAAAGATATTAGTTCTAAAGATGATGTTGTAACTGTGATCTCAAAAAATAGTACTTTTTGTTGGAACTAGATATATCGATATTCTGACCAAAACCCTTAAGCAATGTTTTCAACTTTTGTAGATAATACAGGTCTGTAAGAAGGAGCAATTGTTTTGAAATGCCTCTAGATGGTGGTAAATGAATATCTTTTTGCACCTTACCTCAGAACATTTCCCTGGTGAAGTAGACCGCTAATATTTAAACATTTATCTTTTAATAGTGTTCTGAAGATATTTCATTATTAATATTTTGAGGATCTGCATTTAAAGGATTGTGGAAAGTCATTGATTTGAAAAGATGGAGGGGACACAAAGGGATCACAAAAAGAACACATTGGGAGTTTTTTTAAAAGACAATTTTTTGGAAATCGCATGGGTTTGGAGTTATTTACTGGAAATCAAAAGCCTTGAATACTTCAGGAGTTATTTCTTGATTTGGTTATTGTTGGAATTGAGTAAGTGTACAGCAATGAAAATGTGTTGCTGGAAAAGCGCAGCAGGTCAGGCAGCATCCAGGGAACAGGAGAATCGACGTTTCGGGCATAAGCCCTTCTTCAGGAATGTACAGCAAAGAGATTTAAGGATTAAGATTTGTGTGAAGTCTAGTTTTTTTCAAATTGAGCAATTGACTAAAATTAATCTTTAAACTAAGAGAAATTAAATTTTATTTAAGCCTTAAAGCAAGACCATTCAAGATCCTTGAGAACAGCTACAGCTAGTGAAACAGCTGACTGGGTAAAGCTGTTTTTCAGAGCTTGAAATCAATTGTTTTTCAAGCAGGACATAGAGAGGACTTGTCAAGGGATTTTCAAGTGCAGAAGTAGTGCTTGGGCCGAAGCCCACCTGACGCAGGCGGTGTGAGATAACATTAAAAAAACAAGTTGAGTGTTGTATAAGATTGAAAGAAAATTGACAGATATAGTTATAAACCTGAGGATTAGGACAATTTTCGGTGACAGCAAAAGGAGGACAAAGAAACTGATGATTGTGAAAGAGAATCAAATATGAATGCGAATTCACAAAAAACATTTAAAACATTCCTACACACATTTAAAAAGAAAACATTCAGCTAAAACATATGTTCCATTTGCAGAGTCAGAAGAAAATATCTTGGAGAATAGAGAAATGGCAGAAAAGTCAAATTATTATTTTCTGCCAGCAAATATATTACAAACAAAAGCTTTCACACATATGTGCAGGCAAGAAAGCAGCTGGGAGAGTTTGGGCCCAGATTTGCTGTTGGATGTCACTGGCACTTTGCATGCAATTATATGATCAAAGTTAAAATCACACAACACCAAGTTATAGTCCAACAGGTTTAATTGGAAGCACTAGCTTTCGGAGCAGCGCTCTGAAAGCTAGTGCTTCCAATTAAACCTGTTGGACTATAACCTGGTGTTGTGTAATTTTTATCTTTGTACACCCCAGTCCAACACCGGCATCTCCAAATCAATTATATGATTATAAAGCTTGAGTGTCACCACCCTGAAATGTTAACTAACATTTCAAATGCCAACTGATCTGATGCTGGAATTTGACATCTATACTAATAATTTCTCAAAGAGTACTATTAAACCTGAACATTAGCATTGTAAGAAGATCAGTAGAAACTGCAGGGAAACTTCATAAGTAACTTCTGAAAAAGGGTCACTGGATCCAAAACATTAACTCTTCTTTCTCTCCACAGATGCTGACAGATCTGCTGCATTTCTTCAGCCATTTCTGCTGCTGTTTCATAATTAACTACTCATCCTGTTCTTCTTGGGTTTCCATGAATTCTGCTGAGGTCAGTAATTAGGAGAACATTTGGCCTTTAGCACTTATAATGGGTGAAGCTGTATAAGAGAACAAAGGTTACTTACACCTGAGCATTCAGATTATGCAATTTAATTCCTACTTTAAAACTGTCCTTATTTCTACAGACTTTTTATAGATACTGTATTGAGAGGAGAATAGAATGACAATGGGGCAAGTTTAACTATGTAGTTCTATTATAAATGCAATCAAGGGAGATTCAAGATGGTGGTGACCCAACAAGTCTGAGTCTGTAGGGCTCTGTCTAAGACTCGGCCAAAGTGGGGCACCCGCTTCACCATACCCTTTAAATCATTTAAGATAGCTTTTGCCCAGATAGTTAGTCATTTTACATTAAACTTGGACAGTTTGGTGCTGTTTTTAAAGTGACTAAGGGCAAAAAATTCCCGCAGTTCACTACAGACAGGGACCCCGCCCCCACCCCTCCCACAGCAGCAGAGATGTCCGTGGCCACTTCCACAGGACTTACCTGCAGAGGCAAGCCTGATCTCTGGGATCAACAAACTTCAAGAGAAGATCGATGCCTTTATTGAGGAGTTCAGGTCCAGGTGGGAGTTGTTCTTGGTCAAGCTGCAGAGGGGCGGAGCAACGAGCCATGGCCTCAGAGACTGCTGCCGAGTCGTCGGTGGGTTGGGTCCGGGCTCTCGAGCAGTGAATCCGGACCTTGGAGGAGCACATCAGCAACCTCAACAATCAGCGCCATCGAAAAAATATTCGGTTGCTGGGCCTTCCCAAATGGGAAGAGGAAGGCCAGCTTGTAGACTTTCTGGAATGATGGCTCCCACAAATATTAAAGTTGGAGTTGGGATCAGGCCAGGTGTGGGTGAAGTAGGCCCACCGGGTTGCTATACGCAGGCCCGGTTGGACCAGCGCTTCTGCCCAGTTCTATTCTGACTCCAATGTTATACAGAAAAACAAATGTTCCTGGAAGCCTCCAGAGTCCTGTGGAAGGTTCCCCAGGACATGATGCACAAGGGTTCCAGGATAATGTTATTTCAGGACTTCTCTCCAGCAGTGGTCAGCAAGAGGAGGGCATTCGATGAGGCGAAGAAGCGTCTAATATTCAATATAAATATTCAATACTCCATGCTTTACTCGGCAACACTGCGCTTCAGCCACGAAGGATCCGTATATAACTTTGGAAAAAGCTAAAGAATTCTTGGACTCTCTTAAATAGCCTGCGGGATTTAAACTGTATGGATAACGATTTTATTTTGCTCCCCCCCACTCCCGTTTACTCTTTTTTCCTTCTTCATCTCTTTTCTACTATCTTTCCCTGGGGGTGGGAGGGGGGTCTTATTCTTTACTCTCTCTTTGGTTTCTTTTTTACAGGTCGTGTGGCTTATTCAATTTGTGTGTGGGGGGGGGGGATTTGTTTTGTTCTACCTCTCTTTAGAGCGGGATTTTCTTCTTTTGTCATTTTACTTAGTCACCTAATACTTGCTGGGATTGTAACTTTGTAGTTTTATATATTTATATTTTGTATTATGCTTCTTAAACACACCTAGGTATTGGTGTGGGGTTTGGTGGTGGGGGTGGTGGGGGTGGGGGGGGGGGGCGGGGGTCACTCACTTTTAACTTTGGTTTTATAGAATACTTGAATTTGTCTACTTCACTCTATAACACCTGGGCCGAGAGCAGGGCCCTAGTTAGGAGAGGTTATGGTGGGGTTATTGACAGGTAGCCATGCCCCCTGGGAGCAAGAGGGAAAGTCTCCTTTCAAATATGTTTTGCATTATTTTTTACTTTGGAATAGGTTTTAATTTTGTTGGTGTAAATGTTTTAAAGAATTTTTGCATTTGTGAATTTTTTATGGTCTTTATTCAAGGTATTTTGGGTGGAGTTCTTCCTCCTGGGGGGTCTCGGGCTTGCCTGGACGATCATGGCTAGCCATTCACTTAGGTGGTGCACCTGGAATGTCAAGGGGAGTAATTCACCAATCAAAAGGAAAACGATATTATCAAGTCTCAAACAAGAAAGGTTGACATAGCTCTCTTACAGAACACACATCTACAGAAGAACACTTAAAGCTACAACAGGGTGGATTTGATCAAGCTTTATTCTCATCTTTTAATTCAAAAAGTAGGGGAGTAGTCATTCTCATTTGGAAGAATCTTCCTTTCCAAATGTTAAGCCAGATAAAAGATGAGTCTGGACAGTGTATACTGATCGAAGTCCTAATATATGGATAGGAATATGGAATTTGAACCTTTATTGCCCCCCCCCCCCCCCCCCCCCCCCCCCAGTGCACCCTTTTAAATTCATAATGGAATCTAATTTGATGGCTTTTGGAGTCTGCCATACAATTATAGGAGGAGATTTAACTGTATTATGGACCCAGAGACAGAAAGGATACCTAAGAGCACTATGGGTATATCTCTTAGATCTAGACAATTGACGGATATGAATAAGGAGCTAGGGCTTGTAGGTGTGTGGAGGTGCCTTCACCCCCAGGGTAGAGTCTTTACTTTCTGCTCTAACCCACACAAGTGCCATACTAGAATTGATGTGTTCTTTGCTCCCTTGACCCTTTTGAATTCCATATTGTCTTGTAAAATAGGTAATATAGCTATTTCTGATCATGCTGCAGTATACATGGAAGTCAAGACTAGGGATGATGGGATAGGCCCCAACATTGGTGTATGGATTCTTTCTTATTGAAGGATAGCAAATTAATAAAATATTTTTCTGAGGAATTCAAAGCCTTTTTGGAAATTAATTCAGGTATGACCAGTAACCCGTCGATGATGTAGCAGACCATTAAGGCTTATGCGTGAGGTTTGGTCATCTCATATTCTGCGACCCAGAAAAGACAAAAGGGAGAACAAAAGTGCCTGCTCGAGGCTCACTTGAAGGCAGCTGAGACAGCGTATGTTGATAGGCCCTCCATTACTAAGCTACAAATGATCACAGCCCTTAGGGCAGCCTTGAATACCACACTTACCCAAACAGCAAAGAGGGAAATATTATTCGCAAAGCAGAGATTATATGAATATGGCGACAAGCCTGGCAGATACCTAGCATACCTTACTGTGGAAAAAAAAGTTCCTCAAGCTATTATGTCCATTAGAGAAAGTGCTGGTACTCTGACTTGTGATCGTAAAAAGATCAATACAGCCTTTAGAAAGTTGTATTTTGAACTGTATAAATTGCAGGACTGTGAGGATAGAACTGAGAAAATGGAGACCTTCTTTAAAAACTTGGCCTTTCCGAGCTTAACCTCGGAGCAGGTGTCGATCTTGAATGCCCCCCTGACAACCCAGGAAGTACTCAACGCAATTAGACAGCTTCAGAGCGGCAAAGCGCCTGGACCAGACAGATTCCAGGTTGAGTTTTATAAAGAATTTATAGGGGTAATGGCTGGGCCATTTATAAATATGTGTAATTATTCACATAGTCAGGACTGCCTCCCGCCTCCGTTGAGAGAAGCAAATATCTCGCTCATTCTTAAAAAAGGAAAGGCCCCAGAAGATTGCTCATCATATAGATCAATATCCTTGCTAAATGTGGATTTAAAAATTATTTCTAAAATGTTAGCATTAAGATTGGAGAGGGTCTTACCATACATCATAAAAGAGGACCAGACGTGGTTTATTAAGGGCCGCAGATCAACTAATAACATTAGAAGGGTCATAAACATGATACAAGCCTGTCAATAGGGAAGAATACCGGAGTTAGTTGTCTCCTTAGACGCAGAGAAGGCATTTGATCGGGTAGAATGGTCATATCTCTTTTATATACTGGAAAGGTTCGGTGTCGGAGAGGTATTTTCTAAATGGTTCTCAGTATTATACAATGACCCCAAAGCAGCTGTGATCACCAATGGTTTAGGTTCCAATAGTTTCAGTGTTGCTAGGGGCTGTCGTCAGGAATGTCCTATCTCACCATTATTATTCACACTAGTAATCAAACCCCTAGCGGACCCTAACATAGTGGCTCCAAGGGTTGGTTCGGGTAAACATAAAATTACTTTATGTGCAGATGATGTTCTCCTTTTTCTTAAGTGATCCTTTGATATCCGTGCCTCGCCTAATTCAATTAGTATGTTCTCAGGCTATAAAATCAATTTTATGAAATCGGAGGCCATGCAGTTGGGTGGTCTCGCCAGTATAACCAACTTACCAGACAGATCTTGCTTTCCCTTTCGGTGGTCACTGGAAGGCTTTCTATACTTAGTTATTTTTATCACCCCAGTATTTGGTCAGCTATATAAACCCAATTTTGTGCACCTATTAGAGAAAATAAGGCAGGACCTTCAACACAGGGGAGATCTCCCAATATCCTGGTTAGGCAGAGTAGCCCTAGTTAAAATGAATATTCTCCCTCATCTTCTATATCCTATGAGAATGCTCCCTCTGATGTTGCCGAGACTGGCGTTGCATAAGCTCCACGGCTGGCTTGGTTCCTTTATCTGCAATCATAGACGGCCCCTTATCAAATTAGAAAGGTTGCAGCTTCCACAGGCAAGGGGAGGACTGGACTTTCCAGACTTTAGGAGGTATCAGTTGAGCTCTTTATTATCTTATGTAGATGATTGGGTCTCTTGTGACTCACAATCAATTTGGTTAGACATTGAGACCTCCCAAGCAAAGTGTCCCCTCATCAATCTTTTATTTATGGATAAGATGAGAGCTATTATGGACTATTGCAAAACCCTCTTGTATTAAATACAATTAAAGTCTGGAGGATAATGCGACAAGATAAGGGTAACCTGCAAAAAACCTCCCCTTATACTCCTATAGTGGGAGCATCAGGATTTCAGCCAGGGCTGACAGACGTTACATTTAAAACTTGGAAGTCCAGAAGCATCTCTTGCTTGGGGGAGCTGTTCGATGGGGAGGTTATGATGTCTTTTGAGCAGTTGCACCAGAAGTTTGGACTGCCTAACAGGGACCTTTAATGGTATTTCCAAATACAAGACTATATACAGAAGAAGACCACACTGATAGGCAATCCCTACAAATCGAATAGGGAAAGAGGAGTGCTATGGCCGATGGGGCCGCCCTCGTTCAGTACTCTTTATTACTCATTATTCACTGACATATCAAAAGACATGGAACGATTATTTAAAACATGGAACCAAGAATTGGGATTAGAAATCTCTTTAGAAATGTGGGAGGACATGTGGAAAAATGCCAGAAAGATCTCTATTTGTAATTGAACTCAAGCTATTCAATTAAAGATACTCCACAGGGCTCAAATAGCACCTGAACGACTCACAAAACTTAAGGTAGGAGCATCCCCAATGCAAAATAGAAGTTGGCACTCTCACGCATTGTCTATGGACATGCCATAAGATCCGTAGGTATTGGGACAGAGTATCGAATGCCTTGACATAGATCTTGGGTACGGAGATCAGATTGGATCCAGTGTCTCTACTCTTAGGCTTTTCAGATTTTCCCTCCCTGGACGTGCATGGGAGGAAACTATTTTCCATTCTCTCCTTTTGTGCAAGGAAAAATATTTTAGTGAATTGGGTAGCTGAAGGCCCTCCAGGACTTTTGAACTGGCAGAGGTTAATCATGGAATATATCCCCCTTGTCTGGCTGTGGTAATGGTTCTGGCTGGTCCAGGGGGCCCCCGAAAGGAGGAATCCCGTATAAATACAGGTTTTATTATGACTTGATGCAAATCTATTTTGAGCATGTACTTAGCTATTTAATTATTCTGTTGTTTATCGCTAGTAATGTATGATATCCTATTTTATGTTTTGGTTGTTTGTAGGATAGATCAGTAGTTAGTTGGGTTTTTCTCTTTTTTTTGTTACGATTATTATTTATTTCTTTTCTTTTTTCTTATTTATTTAATTTTATATTGGTGTTTATGCTTGTTTGTATTACTTTTGTAACTTCGTAAAAAAACTTTAAAAATTTCCTTTTTTCAATAAAAATACCTATTAAAAAAATGCAATCAATGTCCTTTGGTGACTTGATTTTGTAATTGAGGATAGAAAATAATCAAATGTACTTTGATTATTCAAATGTACTTTTACTGGAAGCCCTCCAATCTGCCTGCTTCTTTCTCGCAAAACTTTCCCATGATGTTCTGTGATAATTATGCCTGGGAAACAAAAACAAAGCAAGTTCTCCATGCTTGTGTTTGAACAGCATGCTTTCAAATGTTGCCAGTATAATAAAAACTGAATAAACAAACCACACTACCATGAAGAAATGAGGATTTAAAAAGTCTTCAAGCTCATGTCACTTCCAGTTTCACCATTCCATTGAATTCATATCCTGGAGGAATCTGAGACTTGTGTAATTGCTTATTTCTCTGAATAAATTGATAACTATTATGCTTTCAGACAAGCAATTTATAACATATTTTCATGAAAAAAACAGACGTCTTTGACTTTTTTTTATAGTACTGCTTTCGAATCAACTTAAATGTGGCACTGTCACATAGGAATCATGTCAACAATATGGTTTCCATGAAAGCTAAAGACATGATGAGGCAGTGAGATATTACTTATGGTTGTTGCCTCTGAAATATCCGCAATCTATGGCAAACTAAATTTAAAATATTCCTAGGTAGGCGCATGGACACCAGCAACACTTTTAAATGTAACAATAAACGAAAAGAAGAGAGAGTTTCCATTTTGTTAGCTCTTTCCTCATGTTAAAATCAAAGAATCCTGGAACTGTACAGCACAGAACACTTCAGCATACAAATGAAAATATAAATTAGGAGCAGAGTAGGCCACTCTGCCTGCCCCTGATCACCTTTCACCCCCTTGCTTATCATGAATCTATTGACCTCTGCCTTAAATATATTCAAGGACGCTGCTGCCACCTCATTTTGGGGAAGAGAGTTAAAAACATAAACAGCTTGTGAGAATTGTTTCCCTTTATCCCTGACTTAAAGGTTAGCTCCATGTTTGAAACAGTGTTCTCTAGTTTTAGTTTTGCCCACAACAACCCTTCCACACACATTCTGTCAAGACCTATTCTAAACTGTTGAACTTTTCCTCATAAGACAAAAAACGTTTTCCAAGTACAAGTCTAATAAAACTTCTCTGAACTACTTATAATTATCTTAATCAATTCCTTAAATATGACCAAGAATGTAAACTACACTTCAGATGTGAACTCACCAACACACTGTATAACAGAAGCATAACCTCCCTAAGTTTGGATTCAATTCCCCTCACAAGAAATGATTTCCTAATTACTTGCTGCACTTGCATTCATGCATTAGGATCTGAAATCTTTCATGATTCAAATAATATACTTTTGTTCACTCATTTAACCTATCCATATACCACTTTGTAGGTTACTTATGTCCTCTTCACAGCATAATTTCTTGCCTATCATTGCATCATCAACAAATTTAGCAACCATATCCTAGGTCCTTTTAAGGATGCCATTTACACCACCACACCTATGCTGCCACACAAAAGATTAATAATCGAGATAAGAAGATTTTGGCTTGGATGTATGCAGAACTGATTAGTGGATGGGAAGCAGAGTGTATACATAAACAGGAAATTATCAAATTAGCAGGAATGTATCAATTCAGGTCCAAGCCAGTCAGTGAGACAGAAATTAAGACTTTGTGGATAGAGTTTATTAACTTCTCACTCCTACATCATTTAGATCAATTACTTACAGTTCTTTGTTGGGCTGGCAGTGAGCCATGAGGGTAAATGCTATAGTGAAAGCTACTTATCTATAATACTATTACTCATCTTTAATAAAAATGAAAATGAAGAGACTGAGAGTAGTGCATTTAAGTTTGCTTCCATTATAAAGCTTCATAAGAAAGTAGGTAAGAAAGTAAATTATGCTACCTTGATTTCAGAGGCAAGGACTTGTAAGGGAATGTTGTTCAAAAGGATTGGTTCCCTCATTCTTCTTCTCATTTATAGAGCCGTTGAATCACAACGAGTTGTACAGCACAGAAATAGAGCCTTCAGTCCAACTCATCTATGCTGATCCTAAATTAATCAGTTCCATTTGCCAGCATTTGGCCCATATCCCACTAAACCTTTTCTATTCTTGCACCCATCCATATATCTTTTAAATATTGTAATTGTACCAGTCTCCGCTACTTCCTCTGTCAGCTCATTCCATACATGGACCACCCTTTGGGTGAATGAGTTGCCCTTTAGGTCCCTTCTATGCCATTCTCTTGTCAATTTAAACCTATGCCCTCTAGTTTTGGTCTCCCCAATTCGGAAAAAAGACCTTAGCTAAATACCCTATCTATGCCCCTCGTGATTTTATAAACACTCTGTAAGGTCACCCCTCAGCCTCTAATGCTCTGGGAAAATAGCTCCAGCCTATTTAGCCTGTCCATTCAGCTCAAATGCTGCAACCCTGGCGACATCCTTATAAATCTTTTCTGAACCCTTTCAAGTTTAACAATATCTATCCAATAGTAGAGAGACTAGAATTGAACTAAGTATTCCAATTAATCAATGTCCGTACATCCCAACTCCTACAGTAAATGTATTCACCAATAAAGGCAAGTACACCAAATGTCTTCTTCATTCCTTTGTCAACCTGTGACTCCATCTTCAAGCAACTGTGAATCTGCAACCCAAGGTCTGTTTGTTCTGCAACACTTCCCAGGACCCTACGATTAAGTGTATAAATCCTACCCTGATTTGCCTTTCCAAAATGCAGTTCCTTATATTCATCTAAATTAAACTCCATCTGCCACTCTCTGGCCCACCTGCCCACCTAATCATGGAGGAGAAAGTGAGGTCTGCAGATGCTGGAGATCAAAGTTGAAACTTTATTGCTGGAACAGCACAGCAGGTCAGGCAGCATCCAGGGAACAGGAAATTCGACGTTTCGGGCACATTCCTGAAGAAGGGCCTGTGCCCGAAACGTCGAATCTCCTGTTCCCTGGATGCTGCCTGACCTGCTGTGCTGTTCCAGCAATAAAGTTTCAACACCTAATCATGGTCCCATTGTACACCGAGATAACCTTTATCACTTTCCACTACACTACCTATTGTGGTGCCATCTGCAACTTCCGAACCATTATTTTATCAAAATAGGGGTTAGTAGGCTGCAACTCCAGAACCACATGCCGCTCTTTAACATCACTGTTGTGGTTCTCATTCTTTTGAATCATATCATGAAAAATAATCTAAATATGTTCTGTCAAGAAAATGACAAATCAAAGAACAAGCCAGAGAACTATAGACCAGTGAGCCTGACCTCGGTGGTGGGCAAGTTGTTGGAGGGAATCCTGAGGGACAGGATGTACATGTATTTGGAAAGGCAAGGACTGATTCAGGATATTCAACATAGCTTTGTGCATGGGAAATCATGTCTCACAAACTTGATTGAGTTTTTTGAAGAAGTAACAAAGAAGATTGATGAGGGCAGAGCAGTAGATGTGATCTATATGGACTTCAGTAAGGCATTCGACAAGGTTCCCCATGGGAGACTGATTATCAAGGTTAAATCTCATGGAATACAGGGAGAACTAGCCATTTGGATACAGAACTGGCTCAAAGGTAGAAGACAGAGGGTGGTGGTGGAGGGCTGTTTTTCAGACTAGAAGCCTGTGACCAGTGGAGTGCCACAAGGATCGGTGCTGGGTCCTCTACTTTTTGTCATTTACATAAATGATTTGGATGCGAGCATAAGAGGTACAGTTAGTAAGTTTGCAGATGACACCAAAATTGGAGGTGTAGTGGACAGCGAAGAGGGTTACCTCAGATTACAACAAGATCTGGACCAGATGGGCCAATGGGCTGAGAAGTGGCAGATAGAGCTTAATTCAGATAAATGCGAGGTGCTGCATTTTGGGAAAGAAAATCTTAGCAGGAGTTATACACTTAATGGTAAGGTCCTAGGGAGTGTTACTGAACAAAGAGACCTTGGAGTGCAGGTTCATAACCTCTTGAAAGTGGAATCGCAGGTAGATAGGATAGTGAAGAAGGCGTTTGGTATGCTTTCCTTTATTGGTCAGAGTATTGAGTACAGGAGTTGGGAGGTCATGTTGCGGCTGTACAGGACATTGGTTAGGCCACTGTTGGAATATTTCATGCAATTCTGGTCTCCTCCCTAGCGGAAAGATGTTGTGAAACTTGAAAGCGTTCAGAAAAGATTTACAAGGATGTTGCCAGGGTTGGAGGATCTGAGCTATAGGGAGAGGCTGAACAGGTTGGGGCTATTTTCCCTGGAGCGTCGGAGGCTGAGGGGTGACTTTATACAGGTTTACAAAATTATGAGGGGCATGGATAGGATAAATAGACAATGTCTTACCCCTGCGGTCGGGGAGTCCAGAACTAGAGGGCATAGGTTTAGGGTGAGAGAGGAAAGATATAAAAGAGACCTAAGGGGCAACGTTTTCATGCAGAGGGTGGTATGTGTATGGAATGAACTGCCAGAGGATGTGGTGGAAGCTGGTACAATTGCAACATTTAAGAGGCATTTAGATGGGTATATGAATAGGAAGGGTTTGGAGGGATATGGGTTGGGTGCTGGGGTGGGACTAGATTGGGTTGGGATAGCTTGTCGGCATGGACGGGTTGGACCGAAGGGTCTGTTTCCATGCTGTACATCTCTATGACTCTATGACTCTAACTGGGCAGCCACATAATTACTTTTATTGAGTTATTGATTTGCTTCAGCAAACATTTAGTTTCTACACTGCAGGCTTCAGATGTGGTCTGGAACTTGTCCAATCTTAACAAGCAACAAAATGTGTTGTAACATGCAGACATGCCCGATTTTTGACAAAAGAATTGTGTGTGTCACCTGAATAAAAAAGTTAAATTCTGCACATCATTGTTAACAAAACCCAAAACCATTGCCAAAACATGTAAAACTTGAAGTGGAAGAAAAAGCACTTGTACGATTGTCCAGAGAAAATTGAAATTAAGCTGAAACTAATTTTAGGATCTGTCCAGCAACATAATTGAATTTGTAAACAAAAATAATGTTACTGAGAATTGGAAAATTGTTTTTTTGCTCAACCCAGATGCATGCTTAATATTATATGAAATCCAATAGTAATTGCGGTAATTCATATGAGGATCAGAGAGTAGTTAAGTCAAATAACTTCCACAGCGTCAAGTAATTACATAATATATCTTATATTATGTAGTGAGATAGGAGTGACTGTCATAGACATCAAGTTGACATTTCATTGAATGTGACATCAAAGGATCCTGTTTCAAAATGGAATCAATGAGAATTAAGGAAAAACTCTCTGCTTGGTGGCACAGTGAGGAAGTGGTTAACACTGCTGCCTCACACACCAGGGACCCAGGTTTGATTCCAGCCTTGGTGACTGCCTGTGTGCAGTTTGCGTGTTCTCCCTGTGTCTGCATGGGTTTCCTTCCAGTGGCTAAAAGATTGGTGTGGAAAAGAGGGATTCCATTTGATGGGATATTAGCATCAGTTTTGGAACCGGGGCTATCTGTACCAATGGGACGGTCTCCACCTGAACCGATCTGGAAACAGTGTTCTGGTGGAAAGAATAAATAGGGTGGTCACTAGGACTTTAAACTTGTGAGTCAGGGGAAGGGAAAGGGAAAGCATCAGGGAGTATGGAGTCAAGTAGAAAGATAAGCAGCAGGTTAGCAGGTGTGCAGGATTTAAGTTCGAGGCAGACTAGGAATGAAGCAAAAAGGAAGGATAACTTAGGACATATTACTAGAGATGATGGAAATCACGAGGATAAGAAAATTAACATTAAGGTGCTTTACCTGAATGCTCATACTATTCGTAACAAAGTAGATGAATTAATAGCACAAATCATCGTGAATGATTATGATGTGGTAGGCATTACAGAGACGTGGTTGCAGGGGGTTCAGGATTGGCAGTTAAACATCCAAGGATTTACAACTTATCAAAAAGACAGGGATGTGGGCAGAGGGGGCAGGGTTGCCTTGTTTGTTAAGAATGAAATTAAATCTATGGCACTGAATAACATAGGGTCAGATGATGTGGAGTCTGTGTGGGTGGAACTGAGGAACAACAAAGGCAAAAAAACCATAATGGGAGTTATGTACAGACCTCCCAGCAGTCAGGACGAGGGGCATAAGATGTACCAGGAAATAGGCATGGCATGTCAGAAAGGCAAGGTTACGGTGATCATGGGGACTTCATTATGCAAATAAACTGGGTGAATAATGTTGCCGGTGGAGCCAAAGAAAGGGAATTCATGGAATGCTTACGGGATGGCTTTTTGGAACAGCTTGAGATGGAGCCCACAAGGGAGCAGGCTATTCTAGACTTCGTGCTATGAAATGAGCCAGACTTCCCAAAGATCTTAAAGTAAGGGAACACTTAGGAGGTAACAATCTTAATATGGTAGAGTTCAGTTTGCAGTTTGAAAGAGAGAAGGCAAAATCGGATATAATGGTGTTACAGTTAAATAAAGGTAATTACAGGGGCATGAGAGAGGAACTGACGAAAATCAACTGGAAGCAGAGCCTAGCGGGGAAGACAGTAGAGCAACAATGGCAGAAGTTTCTGGGTGTAATTGAGGACACAGTGCAGAGGTTCATCCCAAAGAAAAGAAAGATTATCCGGGGGTGGATTAGACAGCCATGGCTGAGAAAGGAAGTCAGGAAATGTATCATAGAAAAAGAGAGAGCCTATAAAATGGCCAAGAGCACTTGGGAAATCAGAAGATTGGGCAGACTACAAAAACAAACAGAGGATAACAAAGAGAGAAATAAGGAAGGAGAGGATCAAATATGAAGGCAAGCTAGTTGGTAATATTAGAAATGATAGTAAAAGTTTTTTTCAACAGTAAGAAACAAACGAGAGGCAAAAGTAGAAATTGGGTCGCACCAAATTGATGCAGGAAGGCTAGTGATGGGAGATAAGGAAATAGATGAAGAACTTAATAAGTACTTTGTGTCAGTCTTCACAGTGGAAGACATGAGTAATATCCCAACAATTCAGGAGAGTCAGGGGGCAGAGTTGAGTATTGTAGCCATTACAAAAGAGAAAGTGCTAGAAAAGTTAAAAGGTCTAAAAATGGACAAACCTCCTGGCCCGGATGGGCTACATCCTAGAGTTCTGAGGGAGGTGGCTGAAGAAATAGTGGAGCCGTTGGTTGTAATCTTTCAATAATCACTGGAGTCAGGGAAAGTCCCGGATGATTCGAAAATGGCTGTTGTAACGCCCTTGTTCAAGAAAGGATCAAGACAAAAGATGGAAAGTTGCAGGCCGATTAACCTAACCTCGGTTGTTGGTAAAATTTTAGAATCCATCGTTAAGGATGAGATTTCTAAATACTTGGAAATGCAGGGTCGGACTAGAACAAGTCAGCATGGATTTTGTAAGGGGAGGTCATGCCTGACAAACCTGTTAGAATTCTTTGAAGAGGTAACAAGTAGGTTAGACCAGGGAAACCCAGTGGATGTTATCGACTTAGACTTCCAAAAGGCCTTTGATAAGGTGCCTCATGGGAAGCTGCTGAGTACAGGGTAAGGGCCCATGGTATTCGAGGTGAGCTACTGGCATGGATTGAGGATTGGCTGTGACAGAAGGCAAAGAGTTGGGTTAAAAGGTTCTTTTTTGGAATGGCAGCGAGTGACAAGTGGTATCTCACAGGATTCAGTGTTGGGGCCACATCTGTTCACTTTATATATTAATCATCTGGATGAAGGGACTGGGGGCATTCTGGCGAAGTTCGCCGATGATACAAAGTTAGGCAGACAGACAGGCAGTTCTGAGAAGGTGGGGAGGCTGCAGAACGATTTAGACAGTTTCAGAGAGTGGTCCAAGAAATGACTGATAAAATTCAATGTGAGCAAATGCGAAGTCGTGCACTTTGGAAAAAAGAATACAGGCATGGACTATTATCTAAACGGTGAGAAAATTCATAAAGCCAAAATACAAAGGGACCTGGGAGTACTAGTCCTGGATTCTCTATAGGTTGACTTGCAGGTTGAGTCTGTGGTTAAGAAAGCAAATATAATGTTGTCATTTATCTCAACAGGATTGGAATGTAAAAGCAGCGATATGCTACTGAGACTTTATAAAGCTCTGGTTAAGCCCCATTTAAAATACTGTGTCCAATTTTGGGTCCCACACCTCAGGAAGGACATACTGACACTGGAGCATGTCTAGCGGAGATTCACATGGATGATCCCTGGAATGGTAGGCCTAACATACGATGAATGGCTGAGGATCCTCGGAGTTTAGAAGGTTGAGGGGGATCTAATAGAAACTTACAAGATAATGCATGGCTTAGAAAGGGTGGACGCTGGGAATTTGTTTCCATCAGGTGGGGATTCTAGGACTCATGGCCACAACCTCAGAGTTAGAGGAGATCGATTTTTAGAATGGAAATGAGGAGACATTTCTTCAGCCAGAGAGTGGAGAGCCTGTGGAATTCATTGCCATGGCATGGAGGCTGGGACATTAAGTGTCTTCAAGGCAGAGAATGATAAATTCTTGATCTCGCAAGAAATTAAGGGCTACAGGGAGAGTGCGGGTTAGTGGAGTTGAAATGCCCATCAGCCATGATTGAATGATGAAGTGGACTTGAAGGGCCGAATGGCCTTACTTTCACTCCTAAACCTTACGGTCTTATGGTTTTATGGTCCTCTGGGTGCTCCAATTTCCTCCCACAGTCTAAAGATGTGCAGGTTAGATGGATTGGTCTTGGGAAATACAGGGTCACAGGGGTAGGATTGAGGATGGGTCTGGGTGGGATACTCTTCGGAGGGTCGGTGTGGAATTGATAGGCCAAACAGTCTGCTTTCACACTGAAGAGATTCCATGACTGGATGTATACGTGGCACAAAGGGAAGTGATTGTGGTTATTGGAGATCTGTATCTTAATTCCAGGACATCTCTGCAGGAATTCCTCAGGCTTATATCTGAAGCACAAACATGTTTAGCTGTTCTATCAATGACCCCTCCATTATAAGGAGGGAAGTAGTGACGCATGCTGATGATTGCACATTGTTCAGCACCATTTGAGATTTGAGATACCAAAGAGTACATGTCCAAATGCAGCAAGAGGTTATCCAGGTTTGAGCTGACAAATGGCAAGTAATATTTGCACCACACAAGTGCCCGGCGAAGATCATCTCTAATAAAAGATAATCTTACCATCACCCATTGACATTCAATGGCATGGTTGAAAAGTATAGCACTGGAAAAGCACAGCATGTCAGGTAGCATTCGAGGAGCAGGAGAATCGATGTTTTGGGCATAAGCCCTTCATCATGAAACTTCAATTTTCCCTTGCTCTGCAGATGCTGCCTGACCTGCTGTGCTTTTCCAGTGCCACACTTTTCGACTCTATTCTCTAGCATCTGCAATCCTCACTTTCTCCTATTCAATGGCATGGCCATCAGTGAATCTCACACTATCAACATCCTGGATGATTATCATTGACCAGAAGCTAAACTGGACTAGTCACATAAACACGGTGGCTACAAGAATATATCAGATAAGAAATCCTGCGGTGAGTAACTTGCCTCTTGACTCCCACAGGCTATTCCCAAGGCACAAGTCAGAAGTGTGATGGAATACACCCCACTTGCCTGGATGAGAGCAGCTCCAACCATACTCAAGAAGTTTGAAACCACTTAAACCAAAACGGCTCACTTAATTGGCACCACATCCACAAACATTCAGTCACTCCATCACTGACACTCAGTAGCAGCAGTGTGTACCATACAAGATGCACTGTAAAGATTCACCAAGGTTCCTTAGACAGTACCTTAAAATAAGAGTCAAAATTCCATTAGCCTTGTGCATATTTAAGTTTGAAATAGATAGATTCTTGATCAGTAGGGGAGCAATGGTTATATTGAGACAATCCAATTTTTCACCAAATGTCCTGATAACCCAATGGGAAGGGCAGGAAAGTGAATGTAAGTAGTGTCAGATCAGCTGTGATCCTATCGAATGGCAGAGCAGGCTCAAAGAGCCAAGCAGTCTACTCCTATTCCTACTACTTATGGTCTTATGACCAGGAGAGTCAAGCACATTTTTTTTATTGTAAATTATTAAAAGGGCCAGGTTGACATCCATAAATCAACCAGTCAGTAGGACTGTGACAAAAGTCATGCCTGGCAGGCTATGTGAAGGGGAAAGTCAAAGAAATACGCTAATTAAATGAAACAGAAGAAAAGGGAAATTGCCCTGTGCTTTGAATAGCATTGACAGTAGCCGTGTTCAAATTATCTTTGGTCATGACATTAGGCTCACCCAGAGGGCTACAGTGCTAAAGACTGGATAATGATTGAGATGATGCGGAACTGTGTGAATGAGAGCTGGTAAACAGGGATCCAAATTTCACCCCAAGTGCTTTTATGTAGTCTTACATTTACCATCACTTGTTTTACAGTATTTCATTCACTAATGGCTGGGTGAATTTTTTCATATGATATGCTGTGTATTTCATCTGCTTGAGGCTAAGATTTCTGCTGCTGCCTATGCCTAATGATTTTACTTCTAGCTGCAGTGACAATTAGGAGGGGTACTGTTGGCTTTTACCAAGAAGTAAATGAAGGCTTGACTCAAGGTGGGATTTCCACAGCTTGTTTATTGCACGTAATCTTTCCAGGTGTGAGCCAAATTGGTTTCATAAAGTTTATTGGCTCTTCAATCAGTTTGACATTATAGTTTAAAGACTGGTAGTTCTACCTTTCATGTGCATTGAATATTTATATATTAACTGTCATCAATAACTTGTTGAGAATACACATTTATGTTTAGGGACTTTATAAAAACTTAGTGATGTGGAACTGTTTAGTCACTGTCTGTGGGCTATCTGCTCTTCACAGAAAGTCAAACAGCTTTGGAGAAAAACTTTAGGGGGATAAGCGATGGGGCTTATGAACCTTGATTACTGGAGTAGTGCCTTTGGAAAAGACTTTGGGGAACGTTTGTGGTGATAATTGCCTAGCAAACCTTTTTTGGACCTACGTAATCAGTATAGAAAGAAACATATGGAATTTCAAGTCTTTCTCTCTCTCATTCCCTCTTTCCTCTTCACTTAGTAGAAGTCTTTTGAAAGTTGATAATATTTTGAAATAAGTGTTTCCAGTGCATCTTATAAATCTTGAAAAACTGAATTATGGCCACTTTTCAAAGACTCAGATTCAGCTCTCTTCCAACCTGAACTGAAGATCTTAAATCAGTATATGGCTGTCATAGAGTCATACAGCACAGAAACAGACCCCTCAGACCAAATTGTACATGCCAAACAAGTTTCCCAAAGTAAACTAATCCCACTTTTCCTATTCATGTACCTATCCAAATGTCTTTTAAATGTTGTCACTGAACCGCAACAATTCCATCAACACAAAGCCTGAGGGACAGAGAGGTCATCAAATTATTTCTTTTGTTTCCAGACAACTTGGCCAACAGAGGTGTTTTCTCTTTTGCCTTTTTTAAACATTATCATTGCAGTGTCATGTAATCTTTTCTGTTGTATGAAAGTATTTGTTTTGGGATTCAAAGGAGATAGAGTTCAAATTGTGAATGAATTGTGAACCAAATTCACCACTTGTTTGTAGAAATTATATTGTTTTTGTTAAACTAATTATTTCTTTGAGTTCATGAAAAAAAGCCTGAATAAAGTCATGCTATACTTTTGAAATCTTGAAAAACTGAATTATGGCCACTTTTCAAAGACTCAGATTCAGCTCTCTTCCAACCTGAACTGAAGATCTTAAATCAGTATATGGCTGTCATAGAGTCATACAGCACAGAAACAGACCCCTCAGACCAAATTGTACATGCCAAACAAGTTTCCCAAAGTAAACTAATCCCACTTTTCCTATTCATGTACCTATCCAAATGTCTTTTAAATGTTGTCACTGAACCGCAACAATTCCATCAACACAAAGCCTGAGGGACAGAGAGGTCATCAAATTATTTCTTTTGTTTCCAGACAACTTGGCCAATAGAGGTGTTTTCTCTTTTGCCTTTTTTAAACATTATCATTGCAGTGTCATGTAATCTTTTCTGTTGTATGAAAGTATTTGTTTTGGGATTCAAAGGAGATAGAGTTCAAATTGTGAATGAATTGTGAACCAAATTCACCACTTGTTTGTAGAAATTATATTGTTTTTGTTAAACTAATTATTTCTTTGAGTTTATGAAAAAAAAGCCTGAATAAAGTCATGCTATACTTTTGGCTAATGGTACAAAGAAGAGATTGCTTGACCATTTGATTATTGCATCAAAACATTTAGACCGGTCCAATTGGTCAAGTAGTGGAGCTTGACTACCAGTACACTCCCCCGTCACAGTAGTAATAGCTTGAGATTTTGGATGTAGACAATGGGAATCTGGATGTGGAGTAAAAATAATAATTCCTAAAGGAGAAAAAGACAGATACCATTTCTGCTCCTTGTCTATGCCTACTGATTTTACTTATGGCTCTGTGATAATTAGGAGAGATGCCATTGGTTTTTACCAAGGGTAACATCTTGACTTGAGGTGGGATTCCCACACAAGTTGTTTATTGCAAGTAATATGTCTCATTTAATAAAAACAGAATGGCACTGGGAGCAGATAAAACTTTCCTGCAGATTTACAAGGTTTAACTATGGCTAAGCTAGTAAAATTGGCAAAGGAATTAATGGTGGATTGGCTTAACTGCCCACAATGAAGCTGACGGACACCTGCTGGAGATCTTTTCATATGCCTGCAGATGAAGGAAGAATCAGGTATTGGAAAATATTGTAAAGTGATATTGCAGGTACGATTCCGATGGTAGGACATGTGCCAATATGAAAAATTTAAGCATTGATAAATTTGCATTATTACTAGTTGGGTCTACACAGGGTTATAGTAAAGTTTGTAAAACATGTCATTTGTGTCAAGCAGTGGGAAAACCTCACCCTGAAATCAAACTGGCACCTTTAATGCCAAGACCAGTTTTTGAGAAACAATTCTGTTGGGTGTTGCTTGACTGTGTAGGACAATTACCAATAATAAAAGCAGGCCAGCAGTAAATCATTACTATTATGGATAAGACAACTCTGTTCTCAGAGGTCATTCCTTTGAGGACATTCGCAAGTAGTGGTGGAAAAAATTAACTCAATTTTGTACTCATTCTGAGTTACCAATAGAAATAATGTCAGATTAAGGTTCCAATTCGATGCTTAAAACATTCTAATGCATAATGTTTAACTCGGGCATAAAAAGTTTGCACTCCACAATACAACTTCCGGAGACACGGGAAGCTTTTGATTAAAGAATATTATCATGAATATTTTCATGATTGGGACTTTTTATGATATTCTGTATTTTCTTTTATATGATATCAGATATTCACCAAGTGAGTCTACCAGATTTGGTTTATCTAAATTACTTTTTGGCCATGACATCCTGAGGGACAGGATGTACATGTGTTTGGAAAGGCAAGGACTGATTCAGGATAGTCAACATGGCATTGTGCATGGGAAATCACGTCTCACAAACTTGTCTGAGTTTTTTGAACAAGTAACAAAAAAGATTGATGAGGGCACAGCAGTAGATGTGATCTATATGGACTTCAGTAAGGCATTCGACGAAGTTCCCCATGGGAGACTGATTAGAAAGGTTAAATTTCATGGAAAACAGTGAGAACTAGCCATTTGGATACAGAACTGGCTCAAAGGTAGAAGACAGAGGGTGGTGGTGGAGGGTTGTTTTTCAGACTGGAGGCCTGTGACCAGTGGAGTGCCACAAGGATCGGTGCTGGGCCCTGTACTTTTTGTCACTTACATAAATGATTTGGATGCAAGCATAAGAGGTACAGTTAGTAAGTTTGCAGATGACACCAAAATTGGAGGTGTAGTGGACAGCGAAGAGGGTTACCTCAGATTACAACAGGATCTGGACTAGATGGGCCAATGGGCTGAGAAGTGGCAGATGGAGTTTAATTCAGATAAATGCGAGGTGCTGCATTTTGGGAAAGCAAATCTTAGCAGGACTTATACACTTAATGGTAAGGTCCTAGGGAGTGTTGCTGAACAGAGATCTTGGAGTGCAGGTTCATAGCTCCTTGAAAGTGAAGTCGCAGGTAGATAGGATAGTGAAGAAGGCGTTTGGTATGCTTTCCTTTATTGGTCAGAGTATTGAGTACAGGAGTTGGGAGGTCATGTTGCGGCTGTACAGGACATTGGTTAGGCCACTGTTAGAATATTTCATGCAATTCTGGTCTCCTTCCTAGCGGAAAGATGTTGTGAAACTTGAAAGGGTTCAGAAAAGATTTACAAGATGTTGCCAGGGTTGGAGGATTTGAGCTATAGGGAGAGGCTGAACAGGTTGGGGCTGTTTTCCCTGGAGTGTTGGAGGCTGAGGGGTGACCTTATAGAGGTTTACAAAATTATGAGGAGCATGGATAGGATAAATAGACAAAGTCTTTTCCCTAGAGTCTGGGAGTCGAGAACTGGAGGGCATAGGTTTATGGTGAGAGGGGAAAGATTTAAAAGAGACCTAAGGGGCAACCTTTACATGCAGAGTGTGGTACGTGTATGGAATGAGCTGCTGGAGGATGTGGTGGAGGCTGGTACAATTGCAACATTTAAGAGGCATTTGGATGGGTATATGAATAGGAAGGGTTTGGAGGGATATGAGCCGGGTGTTGGCAGGTGGGACTAGATTGGGTTGGGATATCTGGTCGGCATGGACAGATTGGACCGAAGGATCTGTTTCCATGCTGTACATCTCTACGACTCTATGACATAAGAAATCCAATAAAATTGAGCAAGGAAAAGGTTTCGAGATAGAAAGACAAATCTTCTATGTTTAACTATGTGGCTGTACCCCAGTAGAGATTCATGGGAGCCTGCAGAGCAGCATGGAAACATTTAAAAACTTCACAAAGGTGAAGGAATAAGCAGATAATCATGCTGGAAACCAAATATTTAAACAGAGATGAAGTGTTGGTATTGTTACCTTTACAGGGTTAAAGCAAGATTCAATGGTCTCTACAAGATAAGAATAGTAAAGTGAATTACCTGTTATACACTCAGCTGCATCCTATGTTGAAACAATATCGTCATTGTGAGGAAGATATAAAGGAATTAAAGGTACGTCAGGTCATAAGAACAGTGAAGAATCACCAAAACAATGACAGTGAGGGAAAGGATGTGCAGGCAATTCACAAATTGAACCTCCTGCAGTTTGGTTAATCAATAGTGAAATAATAGGACAATAAGAATGTGTATTCTTATATTTAACTGAAAGACAATGAGAGGATCTAGTGGTAAGTCTGGCCAAGAATGAAATTGTGAAGTATGGGTAACTTAACACATTGTAGGGCAAGGGAAACTGTTGTCAAGGACAGAAAAAAACCTAACAAAGATACAATTCCCTATTCCTAGAACTAAACAAACAATGTGAGATTTTTGGAAATGTTTGTGCCAATCTTCGGCACAATAGTTGTCCCCCAATAGACATATTGCAAAAGCAAATAAAGATATTGTGGTCAAAAGCGTGCTGAACAGCTTTAGAGAAGCAGAGAGCAATCGTAACAAATTAATCAGTGTTTGATATCCCTGAAATTACTAAACCTGCTAAAATGGCAATTGATGCTTGTGGTTTGGGTTGGATTGGGTACAGCTTTATGACAAGATGATGTATCAGTCATGGAGAAACCAGTAAAGTACTTTTTTAAGAAACTAAATCAACATTAAAAGAAATATTGTATAGTAGAAAAGGAAACCCTGAGATTATTACTGATTGTTAAACATTTTAACGTTTATGTGCATCATAACCACAAAGAAAACATTATATACAAGGCGACACCTATATCGGCACAATTGTTTTCCGTGGTTTCAGTTACCCGTGGTTTGCTGCAGCCCGAACAAATTATAGAGAACTTTCCAGAACCAGTCACCGCGGGCTGCCAGAAATATAAATTTCCCATTGCAATGAATGGGTTCGCTCCTATCTGACAGAAACAGGGGAATATATTACGGGGAACAAAGGAATGGCAGAAGAGTTGAATTGGTGGTGTCCTTCCTTATCTGTAAGGATACCAGTGTGAGAGGGTCATGTCGTTTTGTGGCTAGTTGATGTTAATGTATCCTGGTAGCTAGTTTTCTGCTTGTTTGTCCAATGTTGTGTTCGTTACAGTTCTTGCAAAGTATTTTGTAGATGACATTAGTTTTGCTTCTTGTCTGTATAGGGTCTTTCAAGTTCATTAGCTGCTGTTTTAGTGTGTTGGTGGGTTTGTTGGCTACCATGATGCTAAGGAGTCTGAGTAGTCTGGCAGTCATTTCCAAGATGTCTTTGATGTAGGGGAGAGTGGCTAGGATTTTTGGATGTGAGGCGCACTGAATATTTTACTTAGTATGGTGATGAAATGTCTGAAAATGAATCTTCCAGCTCAGCAAGCAAACCTATATCCCCAACCTTAACCTGTCAAAACTTAAATTGTCAAAACTCGCCAATATCTTCATTTATCATCTAACAGGAAACCCTCAGCAACTCAGGTAGCAAATGTACAATGAGAAACATTGTGCCACTGAAGTCCAGTTATGCTTTATTTCTCCTGCCATTCTGTTATCTGAAGAAAGTAAAGCTATTCCATTTTCCTTCTTTATCCTTTCTGAATAGGTTATAATTTACAATGTTTCCTTCATAGTCTTGATTTTCCTGCATCCATGTTTCAACAATCTCTACTGTGTCTGTTTTCACCTACCACATGGTTATTCTGTTTCACTATGAACATTGTGTGCATTGTTTATACAAACATTAACTATCTTCTGAAAATCCAGTTCGATAACACTAATTGAGGTATTATAGAGAAAATTGATAGTGTGGAAATAGAGGATTTCTGAACAAGAAAACATAATCTTAAAATTAGAGTTTGTCCATCTGGGATGTGCAATATTTTTCACATAAAAATGGTATTGGAAATCTGGAATGATCTCCCAATAAATTGCGGATGCTGGATCATTTGAATTGTTCAAACTGATGTTAATAGATATTTTGGTTAGGTAAGGAAATATGAGACAACAACAACTTGCTAGTATAATAAAATGGTCCAATGGTCATCAGAAGAATGGTATCAGGCAAACTCTAAAGCTGGAGAAAAAGATCTGTAATCGGATGAAGGCTGGGCAGGAATGTACCATAGATCCTCTCTGTTCTTCTTACCTGTGTCCACTGACATAAAAATGCATGTTTTCCTGTTCCTCCCCAATCTATTCCACCCCGCTTCTTCTCAATTCACCTTATTTCATTGATAATTCATTCAACTTTAAACTTACGTTGTTCCTATTTTGTAAACACCATTCACAGCATCCAATAAATCAAGCAGGCGGGCAAGTGAAATCTTCCTCCGCTCCACTATACCCTCAACCATCATACACAACTGCGCAAGTGCGCCGCGGGCCGCCACATAAAACTTGGCAACCAGTGCGTCATGAGCTGACAGTTGTCTGCGTTGCCAAGGGACTGTTGCTATGCTAACTGATGGCTCGTGCCCGGCAGCTGTTGGGAAGAGAACGGATTTTGAACGCAGCAGTCGAGCGGCAGCCAAAGCGGGAGGCGGGCGGGGGGTGGGTGGTCGCTGAGAGAGTAAGGGCAGCGGATGGTGCAGCGAGGTCGCCATGCACAGGTAGGTGATCGCAACATTCTCGCCCTATACTGAAGGGTGTTCAATGCCGCTCACTGCTGACAGATCGAAATTCCAGACTCGCCATTTTCCCTGTTCTCTTTTTGATACCTTCTAATAAACCTATTCTCAGATGTTATTACACAACTCCGAAGCAAGTAGGACCTGAATCTGGGCCTCTTGTTTCAAAGATAGGGATGCTCCACTGTAACTCCAAGAGCCCTACTGTTCTCTTTTTGGGTCTTGCACACTAAATACGCAACAACTTCATTCAATTAACGAATAATCCAAATTATGGATGTTTTAAAAAAAGTACGCAAAACAAATTGGCAAACGATTGTTGGCATCTTGTGGGATATGCATCCATTTTATGTTTATTAATTATGGGTTTATATTTATTAATGTGGCTGCATCTGAATTCTCAACTGAGTTTTGACTGATTTAAAAAGAATTGAAAGTCTTCGAAGACAAATACTTATCAACACGTTTGACGAATAAGAACCAATAACTGCGGATGCTGAAAAACAAAAACAGAAATTATTGGAAAAACTCCGCAGGTTGGGCAGCATCTGTTAACGTGAAGCAGAGTTAATGTTTCGGGTGCAGTGACTCTTTAGTCCTAAAGAAGGGTCATTGGATCTAATACATTAACTCTGCTTTCTCTCCAGAGATACTGCTAGACCTCCTCAGTTTGTTCAGCAGTTTCAGTTTATCAACATTTTTGATCGGACATTGCTGTGGGTTGTCATATCAAATTGTGTTATTGGGTTATAAATATCTGTTAAGTGTTTTTAAAATAATTATTTGCATATGATAATTACATAAAACAATTCTTTTCTTTTAAGATAATCCTAAATGGTAATATTCAAATATTGTGTTTAAAATATTGATGCATGACAATGGCCGCACTATTTGAAAGTTAGGACATATACAGTATCCCCAATAAGGTTTTCTGACTTAGTTATCACTTTAGTATTGAAGTGTAGATGAAGTGTAAATCTAGCTGGATACCGCTCTTCTGTTTGTAACTGTAGTTGTATGATTTTGTCTCTTTGCCTTCCCAGGTCAACATTCCTGCACAATCATTCTAGTGGGGCTGAAATTTTATTTTTAGGTTATAACATTGTTCCAATCGAGTAGAAGAACAGCATCTGAGTATCATCCCTTTTCAGCATAGTTCAGTCTTCTGATTTAAACATTAGTCACAATAATTGGTTTCCATTCCTTTTTACATACTTAATGTTCAGATTTTCTGGCCTTCAGATGTTCATGTACATAACTTAAGTGATACAACCTTTGTTCAGCACAAATTATTAATTCTTCTAAAGCTATTGTTGACAGAATCCCCTCCATGTGAAACTTGAACTGTCGACCTTTACATGTTCTCTCTTCCTTTCTTAAATTGGAGTACATTTTTAAAAGCAAATTACTGCGGATGCTGGAATCTGAAACCAAAAGAGAAAATGCTGGAAAATCTCAGCAGGTCTGGCAGCATCTGTAAGGAGAGAAAAGAGCTGATGTTTTGAGTCTAACTGACCCTTTGACAAAGCTTTGACAAAGGGTCAGTTAGACTCAAACCGTCAGCTCTTTTCTCTCCTTACAGACGCTGCCAGACCTGCTGAGATTTTCCAGCATTATCTCTTTTGGTTACATTTTTAAAAATTGCGTACACATCTGGACTTTGCATTTTTTGTGAGATGATGACTAATTTAAGTTTTTGTTTAATTTCATATCCTTTATGGCAACCATTGTTAATAAAAAAGATTTACAAGGATGCTGCCAGGGTTGGAGGGCTTGAGCTATAAGGAGAAGCTGAATAGACTATTTTCCCTGAAGCGTCGGAAGCTGAGGGATGACCTTTATAAAATCATGAGGGGCAAAGATAGGGTAATTAAACAAGGTTTTAACCCTGGGGTAGGGGAGCCCAAAACTAGATGGCATAGGTTTAAGATGAGAAGGGAAAACAACAATTTCAGACAGAGGGTGGTGCGTGTATGCAATAAACTGTTATTCAAATAGTTTATCAGCTTCAACTTTGAGCCGAAGTTGTGGGTTCAGAATATTGAAGAAATAATTTGGACTGATGCGTGAGTACAGTACTGAGGGAATTCTGTATTATCAGCATTGCTGTGTTTCAGTTAGACTTGAACACAGGTCCCTGTCTGTCATTCGCAATGGACAGTAAAAGTTCCAAGGTACTATTCAGTGAACAGCAGGTTGATCTCCCAGTCTGGTCAATATTTGACCATCCATCAAGATCGCTAAAACATATGACCTAGATTTCCGATGGCCAGAAAGTTGTGGGAGCAACTTAGACTGGACTGTACAGAATCCCTGACACATCTGACTTTGTGGTCAATTCCCTGGAATTTGAATTTACTGATGGCAATTCCCTTGCAATTAGACCCCTAAAAAGTCCATAAAGTCAGAGAATTCAAAGATTTTTGATGTAGTTGAGCTTAATAGATACCCAGGAAAAATTAAAGGATTTAAAACATACCCTAACAACTGGGTGAGTATTAACCTGAAGTCCCCACTCACCGCTGAGCCCCACAAGCATACTTTCCCAACCCTTGACACTCCCTTGGACCCCCTAGCAGCTACCCTCTAACCAGTCTACCTCTCCCTCAACCCATAACCTAACTTCTCCACCCACTATATCAAACCTGACCCCTTAAGAAATGATACCTTCTCCCACCTGTTCAATTCAGCACTCCACTCCTTCCTGGATCCCAGTCTCGCATTTCCACCCCAATGGATCCAACAATTCCCAACCCGAACCTACCATCCTCTGCCACCACACCACCTGCTTTCCCCCTTCCTCTCAATCAAACCCCTGGGCTGGTGCAAGCCTTTCTTTCCTCAACCCTGAACTGATCTACACCCACCTGACAACTCCTTGATGGAATCAACAACTTCTCCACACCCCCATACCAATCTGTTTGCCTCCGGACATGATGACACCTACTTCCCTGCTACCTGGCCCCCTCCCTAGACCCAACACTCCTAATCTACCTGAAGCACTGATTCACTTACCTGGCACCATTGCATTCTACTCACCTGGCACTCTACCTACATCATCCATCTGGTACCTTACCTCTTACACCTGGCCACCATAGTTACATAGTTAGCCTTTGACAGAGGCCACCAACGTGGCTGGCTGTGCTGCTGGACCCTTGAATTAAGGAACATAGCAACTGTTTGCTGCAAACACGAATGTTGGTTCTAAGAAAATTTTCTTTGCTGAATCATAAATCCTGAAAAGTTTCATAACAGGAGACCCCTGTCCAAAGTCTCCAGAAATAGAGTTACTGACCCTGATCGGAATATCTGGGCAATGGTTTTGTTTTATGTTTGTTTTGGAATCTTTTTACGTGAACATTTGCTCATGCATTTGCATACATTGATTATACTTTAATAATAACATATTCATTGTGAAGCACTTTGTAAAGTCTAGAGGTTATGAAATGTGTTGTATAAATGTAGGTTCCTTCTGTCTTATTATCCCACTTAATTGGATAAAATAGGAACGTAAATGAATGCAGATTTTTAAAACTGCAATATAGTCTCTTACATTAGTGAATGTGACAGAACTCTGGTATTGATACATTCCATTAGGTACTATAATTTATGGTTTCAAATGGACAAATAGAAGTTAAAGCTAAGTCCCCACTCAGAAACTTTTGCTGAGTACATTTTAAAATACCTGATATCCCTTCCCTGTTAACTAAACCAATTCCTCTGCTATTGTAGGAGTGAACAAATGTTAATGTTACTGTATTTTATGAAGCTTTCACTTTGTGTACACTTTGTTATAAGCATTCTGTTCGAGGTGATAGAAAATACTGACGACGTACAGTTTGACATTTTACATTGTGTACCGACTAACTTCATGCCCCTGCAACTATAGCTATAAGAACAACTGCTACAAGACTGCATCCATGTAAAAGATATTTCAATGTTATATTAGTTATAACAAACACAAGCATAGACATGCAACATAATAAATTATTGTGTTTACTTCACTATAGCAACCTCAGTGTGCTTTTATTAATTACTCCAACTTTGTGCTGAATTTTGGTTTTCAAACGTAGCAAAATGTGTAAGCTGGCCATTTTCTGTGCCACAATCTTTCTGTGATGTAAAGTCCTTTATTAAATCTTTCAATCAAAATTTCCTATTTGCATCAGTGACTAACTTGATTGAAATTAGCTGCCAGGCATGTACATAAGCAAGATGCTTGTGTAGGAAGTCAAAATGCTCTATGTCAAGATGGTTGATATGGTTGTGTCTTGTGTATACCTTCAACCTTTCTCAGAATTATGATGATGCAATTGGTAACCACAGGAACTAGGTTATGCGATCAGGCATGAGTGTGAGGAACTATGTGACAAGATACTTGTGGTCTAGAAATAGGTCAAAAATTGGAAGTACTTTAGAAAATAACCATATAGTTGTCAAGTCCCAGTCCCAACTCTTGTGATGAATTATCTGGCATATGGAATTGCTCTGATATTTTCCAAAGAAGGGAAAATTGGTCAGATGCTCAATCATGTTTGTTGTCCTTGTTTTAAAGCACATTTATTCTAACTAGAAAATTGGGTTAGATTCTGTTATGATGCTCTCCAGCTTTATCACCTAACATTTTTCACATCCTGGGTATAAATATGAAGTTGTTTGATTGAAGACAAAATGGAACTGTACTTCTATGATAATGATGACCTACAGAAAAGGTGAAGAGGGAATAAATATTTGGGTAGGGGCAATATTTTCTGTTCATGGATAAGGCCAGCAGTTATTGCCTATTCCTGTATTTTCTTAAGAAGGTGCTGGTGAGCTCCTTCTTGAACCATTGCAGTCCATGAAGAGTAGGTACATCCATAGTGCAGTTAGGAAGAGAATTGGAGAATTTTGACCTAACAGTAGTGAAGAAACAGTGAAATAATTCCAAGTCAGGATGGCATGTGACTTAGGAGATGATTTGAAGGTGAGGGTGCTCTCATATATCTATTTAATATCTGGATGTTATCACTTGCAGGTATTGAAGGTTCTGTTGAAGAAGCTGTAGTGAGTAGCTGTGTAATTCGTTTATGGATATATACTGCTTCTTTGTGTTGGTTGTGAAGGATTGACTGTTGGAACTCATGTTGGGGTGCCAATTAAGTTGGCTGCTTTGTCCTAGATTATGTCAAGCTTCTTGCGTGTTGTTGAAGTTTCTGTCATCCAGACATGTAGGGAGGATTCCATCGTACTCCTGACATGTGCCTTGCAGGTGGTGAAATGGGTTTGGGGAGTTAGGAGGTGAGTTACTAGCTGCAGAAGTTCTAGCCTCTGATTCACTTATGGAGCCACAGTATTTATATGACTGATCCAGCTCATTTTATGGTCTTTGAATGTCCAGGGGAAATAGATTCTCTGTGTTGGAGATGATCATGGCATGAGATGCAAATGTTACTTCTGTAGGTCTTGTTGCATATATACATGGTCTGCTGTATTCTTGCCTCTGCAAATATTTGTGCTGGACATAGTGCAAGCATCCACGAACATCCCTTCTTCTGACCTTATAATGGAAGAAATCCAATGATAAAGCAGCTCAAGATTGTTGGGTCTGTATAGTAGGGATGGTTCATCAACCAAAGAGTGGCTCTAATTTGACTATGGGAAGTTGCTGCAAAAGTCCTTATGTTTACATTGTGAAACATACTTTACTGTGAGGTATTCCTTCTATCTCTCTCAGACTGTTCCTTACATTTCCTCAGACTGTGAGGAAACCGCATATAACGCTGTTAGATCATCAATCACAGTGTGGTGGTTGTGCCACCACATCATCATGGAAGCTATTTTCAGTGTGAAGGCAATGCTTCATCTCCACAAAAACTGTGCAATTGTTACTATCATGAAGAGATACATCTGCAACAGGTAGATATATAAGAAAGAAGTCAAGTTGTTTCCTCTTTTGTTTGTTCCCTCACTACCTAATGCAGAACCAATCTAACAGATATGTTCTTTAAGACACAGCCAGTTCAGCTACACTGGTGCTATTAACTCATCTTCGGTGTTGTCAGCAACATCAGATTTTGTCACATGCCTCCAGATAGTAACAAAGAAATCTTTGTCACATCAACAGGGTTAGGTTTGCCCTTGTTGTTTCTGATGCTTATGTTGATTCTGGATAACCTACACAATTTCATCCCTTTCTTTAGCCTTTGTAGTGATTTTGATGCTGCCTGGGCCATTTCATAGGATAATTAAAGTAAACCACATTGCTGTGGATCTAGAATTACATGCAGACCACCCAGGTAAGGATAGCATTTCCTTCTCTAAAGGATATCTGTGAACCTCTACCTGAATCAGTCTGGTACCAGTATTCTAGTGAAAAGGATAAATAGGGTGGTCACTAGGACTTTAAACTAGTGAATCATCAGGAAGTATTATGGTAAATAAAAAGGGAAGCAGCAGGTTAACATATGTGCAAAAGGATTTAATTACATGGCAGACGATGAAAGAAGTAAAAAGGAAGGATGACTGAGGAGATATTATTAGAGATGTTGGAATTGATAAAGAGGGTATAAAAGCTAACATAAGGGCACTTCACCCAAATGTTCGTAGCATTCGAAACAAGATAGATGAGTTAATGGCAAAAATTACCACAAATGAATATGATTTAGTAGCCATTACAGAGACATAGTTACAGGATGGTCATGACTGGGAGTTAAATGTCCAAGGGTATCAGACTATTCGAAAGGACAGACACGGAAGTAAGGGAGGTGGTGTAGCTTTGATATTTAAGGGTGACATCAGGGCAGTGGTGGAGATAATATAAGTTCTATGGAGAATAAGGTTGAATTCATTTGGGTGAAAATTGGAAATTCTAAGAAGAAGTAGTCACTGATAAGTGTAGTCTATACGCCACCAAATAATAATGTCATATTGGGGCAGGCAATAAACAAAGAAATAGGTAAGGCCTGTAAAAATGGTACGGCAATTATCACAGGGATTTTAATCTACATGTCTAATGGTCGAACTAGGTCGGTCAGAATAGTCAGAGGAGGAGTTTGTAGCATGCGTCCACGATAGTTTTCTTGAACAGTATGTAATGGAACTGACGAGGAAGCAAGCTATCCTAGATCTGGTCCTGTGTAATGAGACAGGAATAAATTAGTGATCTCATAGTTAGAGATCCTGTTGGAAGGAGTGATCACAGTATTGTTGAATTTAGAATACAGATGGAAAATGAAAAGATAAAATCCAACACCAAGGTCCTGTGCTAAAATGAAGGAAACTACAATAGGATGAGAGAGGAGTTGGCTAAAGTAGTCTGGAAAGCAAAGACTTTATGGTGGGACAGTTGACAAACAGTGGAGGACTTTCAAAGCAATTTTTCAAAGTGCTCAGCACAAGTATATACCAGTGAAAAGGAAGGACTGTAGGAAAAGGGGTAATCTGCAGTGGATACCTAAGGAAATAAGGAAGGCATACAAAATAGCAAAGATTAGCGGGAAACTAGAAGTTTGGGAAAACTTTAAATGTCTACAGAAAGCCATAAAAAAACTTAAAAAGAAAAATAAGATAGATTATGAGAGTAAACTAGCTCCGAATATAAAGACAGAAAGCAAAAGTTTCTATAAATGTATAAAACGAAGAAGAGTGGCTAAAAGTAAACATTGGTCCTTTTGAGAATGAGAAGACGGATTTAGTAATGGGCTATGAGGAAATGGCTGAGGCATTGAACAGGTATTTTTTGTCAAGTCTTCACAGTGGAGGACATGAATAATGTGCCAGTATTTGACAAGGAAACAAAGATGAAGACCTGAAAACAATCATTATCACAAAAAAGGTCGTGTTGGGCAGGTTAATGGAGCTAAAAGTAGCCAAGTCTCCTCGCCCTGATGTAATGCATCCCAGATTACTATAAGTGATTACAGGAGAAATAGCAAATTCCCTTACAGTAATGTTCCAAAATTCGCTGGATTTTGGGGCAGTTCCAGCAGATTGGAAAACAGCAAATGTGACGCCACTGTTTAAAAAACTGAGCTCGACAAAAAATGGGGAATTATAGACCTTTTGCTTAACTTCTGTAGTGGGGAAAATGCTTGAATCTATTATCAAGGAAGAAATAGCAAGATATACTGATAGAAATTGTCCTGTTGGGCAGACTCAGCATAGGTTCATGAAGGTGCTTAACTAATCTATTGGAATTCCAAGAAGACATTACGAGCACAGTGGACAATGGGAACCCAATAGATGTGGTATATCTAGATTTACGAAAGGCATTCAACAAGATGCCGCACAAAAGGCTGCTGCATAAGATAAAGATGTAAGGCATTACAGGCAATGTATTAGCATGGATAGAGGATTGATTAGCTAACAGGAATCAAAGAGTAAGGATGAATGAGTGCTTTTCTGATTGGCGATCAATGACCAGTGGTGTGCCTCAGGGATCAGTGTTGGGATCACAATTATTCACAATTTATGTAAAAGATTTGGAGTTGGGGACCACATCTAGTGTGTTAAAGTTTGCAGAAGATGAGTGGTAGAGTGAAATGTGCAGAGGACTGTGAAGGGACATAGGTAGTTTAAGTGAGTCCGGCAAATGGAATACAATGTTAATAAATGTGAACTCATCCATTTTGATAGGAATAACAGTAAAAGGGACTGTTACTTGAATGGTAAAAAAATTGCAGCATGCTGCTGTGCAGAGGGACCTGGGTGTCCTTGTGCATAAAACACAGAAGGTTGACCTGCAGATGCAACATGTAATGAAGGCGGCAAATGGAGTTTTGTCCTTCGTTGCTAAAGGGATTGAGTTTAAAAGCAGGGAGGTTATGTTACAGCTGTATAGGGTGCTGGTGAGGCCACACTTGGAGTACTGCATGCAGTTTTGGTCTCCTTGCTTGAAAAAGAATGCACTGGCACTTGAGGGGTTGTAAAGGAGGTTCACTAGGTTGATTCCGGAGTTGAGGGGGTTGGCTTATGAGGAGAGACTGAGTAGACTGGGATTATATTCATTGGAATTTAGAAGAATGAGGGTGGATCTTACAGAAACATATAAAATAATGAAGAGAATTGATAAGGTAGAAGTAAAGAGGTGGCAGGTGAAACTAGGACAAGAGAGTATTGCCTCAAAATTAGGGGGAATCAGACTTAGGACTGAATTGAGAAGGAACTTCTTCACTCAGAGGGTTGGGAACCTATGGAATTCACTGCCCAATGAAGTAGTTGAGGCTTCCTCATTAAATGTTTTTAAAGCTAAAATAGATAATTTTTTTGAACAGTAAAGGAATTAAGGGTTATAGTGAGAGATTACAAAAAGATCAGCCATGATCTTATTGAATGGCAGAGCAGGCCTACTCCTGCTCCGAGTTCTTATGTTATTATTTACCGTCAAGAAGTGTGGTGTTGGAAAACGCACAGCTGGTCAGGCAGCATCTGAGACAAAGGAGATGCGGCATTTCAAGCAGAAGCTCTTCATCAGGAATCATTCCTGATGAAGAGCATATGCTCAAAACATTGACTGTCCTCCTCGGTTGCTACCTGATCAGCTGTGTTTTTCCAGCACCACACCTTTTGACTCTGATCTCCAGCATCTGCAGCCTTCACTTTCCCCCTCTTCTTATTTACCGACAATTAATTATGGTTTTATGGTCACCATTATTCTAGTTTTTGGTTTGAATTCTACAAGCTCGGTTAGCTTGATAGTTGGTTTGCAATACAGAGTAATGCCAACCACATGTGTCCAATTCCCACGCCAGCTAAGTGTACCATAATGAACTTCCTTTCTCTGTCTGTCCCTTCATCTGAGGTATGGTGACTCTCTGGTTAAATCACCCCAGTTGATTGTCTGTCTGTATCTCTCTGTCTGTCTATCTCTTTCTCTCTCTCTTGCTTCCCCCCCCCCACAATGAGCTAGCAGCCCAGCTAGTTCATTAAGCAACATTTCAAAAAAATCAGTGAAGCACAATCAGAGACCTCAAATTCAGACCCATTATAATATAACTAAAGCTTCAAAAATTAAAACTATCATTTCAGTATCACTATCCAAATGAAATTTGTTACTACAGGTACACAATCCTTTATCCGAAATCCTTGGGATCAGTTGTTTTTAAGAATTTGGAATTTTTCAGATTGCAGAATAAATGACATTTTCAGGGAAATTTAAAAAAATTACCTAACAGCAGATGCACATGTGAATAGTACAAGTGCTGAGACTGAGTAACATGGTTTAAGTGGGTGTGGAATTGGGTCACCTGTTTGCACGCCAAAATGACGTTCCACACTCCACGAAAAACATTTTGGAACTTGGAGCTTTTCGGATTTTGGAATTTTGGATTAAGGATTGTGTACCTGTATTAGCTTTCCTTTTATCCCACTAAAGGACCATTCATGCAAATCACAATAGCAACTTGAATTTATATGACTACTTTGATTTGGAAAAAGAAAACACCACAGAAGTAGAACATTGTGCTATCTTCTTTGATGGGACCCGTGATGCAGGGTATGGGGAGGCCAGTGCTGCCACATCTTGTCAACTTCACTATCTATACTGGTGGATCTTTCCAGGCTGGATATTTCTCAATTTAATATGCATCATTGCATTCAGGCTGTCACTAAGGTCCTTTAAGAAAGAATGTCCTTTTCGCTCAGCAGGAGGAATGAGCACATGACTTTTCCAGGTAGAGAACTTCCCAATGGCACAAGGGGCTATCAAGCATGCACATAACTCTGCAGTTGCCACAAGTCCAATGAGTAGATATACTGCAACCGCAAAGGGTTCCACTCCTTAAACATACAAACATACGTGATAGGTGATCATGGATAGATTGCCATAAATCATGCTGCTCTTTCAGTAGTTGCCATGCTTTTACCCTATGTCAGTCAACCATTTCTGCCTCAAACCATCACATTAAACCAAAAGGTAGTTGCTCAAAAATCAGGACTACTGTTGTACATCTGTATAATGACCAAACTTGGATAGCACATCTCCTAATAAGAACCATATTGCTAAAAAAAATCATTAAGAAGCAATCCATTTCTAACAGAATAATTTTTGCTTAGGGATGTGTGACAAAATGAAATTTACACCACTACAAATACTCTGGAGATGAAATTCCCTGAGGCCGTATTCATCATAGCTAGCAACTTCAACCTGGCCAACCTCAATAGGGTGCTGCCAAAATACCAACATATCTTCTGCCCCGCTAGAGGACCAAACATCCTTAACCACTGCTACGCAACCATCAAAGACACCACCTATTGATGTATACTCTGTACCCACATTTTGGAAAATCATATCACAACACTATTCCGCTTCTCAGCTTACAAGCAGAAGCTGAAACATCTGAAGCAACAAAACAGCTTCTTCAGGACTTGGAATCAGTGGACTGGACTATATTCAAGAAGACTGGACAACCTAGACGAGTAGCAAGTGCAGAGGACTGAGTGCCAAAGAAATCAATCCGTGTGTTGCCCAACCATAAACCTTGGATGAACCAGAAAATCCATTGCCTACTAAAGACCAGGCATGCAGCATTCAAGTTGCACGATCAGACTTATACAGAAAATCCAGATATGACCTTCGCCAATCCATCAGAAATGCAAAGAGGCAGTACCAGACCAAGTTAGAGGCCCAAACCAACAATACCGACACCTGCTGCCTGTTGTAAGGCCTACACAACATAACAGGATATTAAATGAAGCAGAGCAAGATAGCAGACAAAAACACATCCTTCCCTGATGTGCTTAATACTTTCTATGCTCAGTTCACCTGCCCCCTCTGTAACCGCTGCAGATGACAGATCAGTCTTCCTGAGAGACGTCCTGAGGAAAGCAACTGGCTCAGACAGAGTCCCTGGCTGGGCACTTGGATCCTGTGAAAACCAGCTGGTGGAGGTATTTGCTGGCACCCTCAACCTCTCCTTGCTACAAGCCAAAGTCCCCACCTGCTTTAAGAAGGGCACCATCATCCCAGTGCCAAAGAAAACACATGCAAAGTGCCTTAATGAATACTGCCCAGTGGTTCTTAATGTCCATAATCATGAAGTGCTTTGAGAGCCTGGTCATGGCCCACATCAACTCTAGGCGCCCAACCTGGCTTGATCCCCTTCAATTTGCCTACCAGCAAAAAAGGTCCACAGCGGGCACCAATACCCTAGCCCTACACTCATCACTGAAACATCTGGATAACAAAGAGCACCTGCGTCAGGCTCCTACTCATTGACGACTGCTCCACCTTTGACACCATGATCCCATTTGGACCTAGGTCTTTGCTCTGCCCTCTGTAATTGGATTCTCAACTTCTTGACCCAAGACCACAATCAGTGAAGATAGACAACAGCACTTCTTACATGATAATCCTCAACACTGGCACTTTACAAGGATGTGATCTCAGCCCTCTCCTGTACTCTCTGTACACCCCTGAGCATGTAGCCAAATTCCAAACAAATGCCATCTGCAAGTTTGCTGACAACACCACGGTGCTAGGACAGATATCAAACAATGATTAGTCAGAATACAGGGAGGAGATAAAGGGCTTGGCGTTATGGTGCAGTGATAACAAACCCTCAATGTCAGCAAAACAAAGAACTGATCATCGACTTCAGGAACAAAGGAGGAAACGACCCTATCTATGTCAATGGAGCTGAGATGGAGAGGGTTGAGAACGTCAAGTTTTCAGGAGTGACGATAACTAGCAATCTGTCCTGGACCTCTCACATAGATTTGACAGTCAAGAAGGCACAACACGCCTCTTCTTCCTCAGGTTGTATAGGATATTCTGCATGTCCACAAGTACCCTTACCAATGTTTACAGATGCACCATAGAAAGCATTCTATCTGGGTGCATAACGGCCTTGTATTGCAACTGCTCAGCCCAAGACTGTAAGAAACTACAGAAAGTTGTGTGCACAGCCCAGACCTTCAGGGAAGTCAACCTCCCATTTATGGACTCCATTTACACTTCTCACTGCCGCAGAAAGACTGCCAAGATCCCAGTAATGCTCTCTTTTAACATCTTCCATCAAGCAGAAAATACAGAAGCTTGAACACACATTAACAGGTTCAATAACAGCTTCCCTGCCATTATTAGACTACTGAATAGATCTCTCTATTCAAATAATATTGATATTGCTAACATTGCTTTGCGCACTACCTCTGCAGCTATAACTATGTATGCCTTGCTCTGTCTAAGCACACAATGATCAGTATGTCCTTGTTTGCTATGATTTGCCTGTATTGTTCGCAAAACAAAACTTTCACTGTACTTACATACATGTGACTACAAATCAAACAAGGTGGTGGTGGGTAAGAGATATTGTGGGGAAGCCCTCCGTTACCTGTTGGATTATGTTTTGCGTTCCTAATGGCCTGCTGCATCCTATACAGTACAAGTTGACAATCATGGCAAAATAGGCTTCAGTGCCTTCCTCAGGAAGAGAAGGAAGGGGGGAGGCTCCCAAAGTGTCATTGAGGCAGATGGGCTGTCTGTGACATTCTAATAATGGCATCAAGTCCCCTTTTTAAAAAAAACCCATAGGTTACAGTTGCTCCACATTCTACCTCATCTTAATGGATTGTCATTGCATATGTTGGTCAAAAGCCTGAATTAAAATACATTTTAGTTGCAAAGCAATTATTGCCAACCAACTTCATCCGAACATCACTTCCAATAATACATGCAGTACTGAATGTTCACTCTTGTGGTTTCTCTCAGTACTTGCCCTCAGGATATAACTTTGACTGCCTTTGTGCTTCTGCAAGTGCTTTCTTTTAGCTAAATGTGGCTAAAAGAAGCCCTTTAGATCTAGTTTTGAACTGCACCACCTTGGTAGTATCCAGGGCTGACTGGCTGGTGATCAACAGCAAAGGTACTAATCGAGTGACTTTGGAAGCAGGAATCCTGTCATCCTGACAGAGGACTGGAGATTTTTGCACCACTGAGTTAGAACTGCTGTCTGAGCATCGAGGTTTCAGCAGATGAACTGAGGTTGACCAAGGTGGGCGGCACGGTGGCACAGTGGTTAGCACTGCTGCCTCACAGCGCCAGAGACCCGGGTTCAATTCTCGCCTCAGGCGACTGACTGTGTGGAGTTTGCACGTTCTCCCCGTGTCTGCGTGGGTTTCCTCCGGGTGCTCCAGTTTCCTCCCACAGTCCAAAGATGTGCAGGTCAGGTGAGTTGGCCATGCTAAATTGCCCGTAGTGTTAGGTAAGGGGTAAATGTAGGGGTATGGGTGGGTTGCGCTTCGGCGGGGCAGTGTGGACTTGTTGGGCCGAAGGGCCTGTTTCCACACTGTAAGATAATCTAATCTAAGGTGGAAAATATTACAAAGATGGAAATATGAAGTCTGGCTGATTCTGCAATTATGTGGTCGGGAGCTCATCTCTGGGTCAAATGGTCTAAGTTTCGAGAGTTTGGAGCTGGAAAAGCACAGCAGGTCAGGGAATATCCGAGGAGCAGGAGAATTGACTTTTCGGGCATAAGCCCTTCATCAACACTAAGATTGCAATTTGTTTGGTTTAGCTTCTGGTTGAGCAAGGGATAGACTCAGTATCAGGGATAAATGTTTGTGCTGGCAATCAAAGTTGATAGCATCTGTCTTCCCAGTATTAGTTGGAGGAAATTTCTGTTTGTCCAGTACAAGGTGTTAAACAATCTGATAGTTTAGAGACTATGGAGGGTTAGAGTAGTGTAGCTGAGGGGAAATCAAGGTGGGTGTCATCAGCATGCATGGAAACTGCCACTTTGCTTCTGTTGAGAAATAGTAAAGTGACCAAAGATAGCTCTTTGGGGCACACCAGATATAACGTTTAGTAAATACTTTCAAAAAAATACAAATTGTTCCTTACAACTTTACAGTCTCTGATCATGATGCACCTTTATCTTGGAATTGTATATTAAATTACAGAGCTAGATTATTTGTCCATCAATGCAGCCATCACATTTTCTTCATTTGAACAATTAGGTCTCATTTTATTACTCGACAAAGTCCTCACAATCAATCACTTTATATTTATTTTTCCAAGAAAACATCATCTTATTATCTATAATTTCTTGTGTGAGACTGACTTGAACAGAATGTTTTGCTCGATGTGGAAATGCGTATATTATCTGTCATTACATAAAAAACAGGGCATGCATATTGTGGCAACGCAAAATGTACATAACTATTATGTACAAAAATTTACATTATTGGGCACATAGGCATCTGGTTTCCCAGGAGCATGCTTCCAATGGAATGCCTTGCTTAAAGTGATCAGAGTATCTCAATGGCGTATGAGATCTTTATACCCTCAGGTTACTTAATATAATGTACTGATAATATAATAAGCATGCCTCTTAAAGGCACATACTGACCATGAGATATATAACAATTTTCTAATTCTAATAAATTTGGTCAGTTGATAAGGTCTTTTAGACACCCCTTCTCACATCTCGAAAATTTCTGTTTATCTTGCCTTATCAGCTCAAATACTTTGCTCAGAGGTGGCTAGTGCATGAAATACGCTATTGGAAGAACAGCTAGAGTATGAAAACCTGAGAGCATTAGAGATGAATGATGTAAAGGTAGCTATAATATTTGGACCTAACCAAACAAAGTGCAGAAAATAATCTAGTCCCTGACTCTTATGTGTTCAAATGCATCTGCAAGAAACTACTTATTTCTGATTTCAAAGATAGCTGATGCTTAGTTTCTAATTTAGGTCTTTTAGGTTTCTTTAGAATCATAGAAAATAAGAGCAGGAGTAGGTTATTTGACCCTTTGAGTCTGATCCACATTCATTATGATAATGGCTGATGATCCAACTCAATAGCATGTTCCTGCTTTTCTCCTTGAATTGTTTAGCCCCAGTGTTATAGGCAACTCCTTCTTGAAATCATACAATGCTTTGGCCTTGAGTGCTTTCTTTGGTAGTGAATTCCATAGGCTCATCACTCAGTGAAGGAATTTTCTCCTCTTCTCAGTCCTAAAAGGTTTATCTTGTATCCTTAGACTGTGACCCCTGGTTCTGGATTTTTCTGCCATCAGGAACATACTTCCTGCATCTACCCACTTACCCATTACTCAACTTGTCCCAATCACACTGGAGCATTTCTGCATCATCCTCACAGCTCACCATCCCACCCCAGCTTTGTGTAATCTGCAAATTTGGAGATGTTACATTTAATGCCCTCTTCTAAATCATTAATATAAATTGTGACTAGCTGGTGTGAATTGTAGTGATCACCCTGATACTTCTCTAATAATTACCTGCTATTTGAAAGAGTCCCTCTTGTTCCTATGTTTTGTTTCCTACCTTCCAAACAGTTTTCTATCCATTTCAATACACTACTTCCAATCCCATTAATCTTACCTGCTAATGTATTATGTGGGACTTTGTCAAAAGTCTTCTCATACTTCAAATAAACCAATCGACTGGGTCCCCTTTTACTAGTTACATCTTTGAAAAATTCCAGTAAAGTTGTTGAGTTTGATTTCCCTTTTGTAAATCTATGCTTACTCTGTCTGATCCTGCCACTGTTTTCTAAGTTCTATGCTCTTAAAACTGCTGTAATGGACTCAAGCATTTTCCCTATTACTGCTGTCAGGCTGACTAGTCTATAATTCCCAATATTCTCTCTACCTCCCTTTTTTTAAATAGAAGGATTACATAGCCACTTTACAATCTGTTGGAACTGTTCCAGAGTCTATAGAATCTTGGAAGATCACTGCAAATGCATTCACTACTTCTAACGTCACTTCCTTTTGTACTCTGGGGTGTAGGTTATGAGGCCCTGGGGACTTATTGGTCTTCAATATCCTGTGACATGGGCATATTCTGCTCTTATTTCTTCTGTGTTTCTTCTGAACTTCTGTTTCGCTCAGCATCTGAATGATTTTCTTCAGAGTCGGGTCTTCCTTGAATTATAATAAATCTGACCCAGACTGTTGAGAATTTCTTACCATAATTCCATCCGTATGAATCCTGAGTTGAAGTTACCATCTGTAGAGATCATTCATTAAGTTGTCTATGGATTGCCCTGGAATTTCGTTGACCATTGTCAAAGACTTTCAGTATCTCTTCAAAAAATATCTGTTGCTTCTTCTACCTTTTGGTGAACCATAACGTCATCAACTACATACCCAATGTGTTTAGAAGCATTTACTTTGATTCTAACTTAGTATCTAATTTGGAAGCTATTCTACAGCCCAGAAATTGTTTTATTCAGGATGTCCAATTTTGTATTCTGTTTGGCCCAACATGTAAGGTGTTGAGAATGCAAGCTTCACCAACCAGCATCTTAACGCTGGCAGTGATTAGGTAACAAAAACTTCATAGTCACTGTAGAGAATTGTATATATCCCTGTAATTATCCCATCCCTTCTATAACTACATTCTTTTTAACTTACTCCACTTGGATGCATCTCTGACCCATAATGCTGTGGTCAATTTTATCATCCCTACAATCCCTGTTCCTGTCCATACAAATTGCAGGACCACAGATTTATTGGAGAATTGCAAGATTTGAAACTTGTCTAATGGTACCTTTTTAGATCTCCATACCAGCTACACTCACTAAAGAACACCTCCCGTTCCTGACTATGGATTAATTTCAAAGTATCTAGACTGAACAGTATGCCTGCCCCCAAAGCAAAGTGTATCGGTAACATTTGCCTTCTCTGATGCATTGCAGCGTCTAAAGTTTAACAAAGAATAACTTTGACCCTGGGATTGTATTATTTCTTAACACCGAACCTGGAAAGGAAATCTACAGTGACCTCAGCTATTGTTTGGCTTTTTAAAGTAGTCAGAAACACAAGATTTTATCATTCTAACTCCTTGTAAACTGATGGAAAACACCTTCACAGTAGTTAACTTTCTCAATGCAGTGATGTGTTCAGAATATCACAGTGGTGAGCTGAGATATTTGGTATTTGCCTGACCACAACAGAAAAACGAGTAAATTTTGGAAGCATATCTTCTGTTAAAATCTAGACAAAGGCTCTGTCCTCTACCTGTGTGCCAAGAATGAGATTGAAACACTGAGCTTATAAAAGATACAAGCTGCAGAAGACTTTGACGTTCAGCTCAAACTTCTCTTCCTCTCTCCTATCCTCCTCATTTCAATTTCTTCCAATCATACATTGTACTTGTTTATTTTTCTTAAGCTTAGCTAAAAGACCACCACATCATAATGACTTTTAGTTTTAAATTAGGTGTTATTAGCTCACCACTAGAGGATTTAAGGACATAAAGTAAATCACCTTATCTATTTATAACTATAGAAACATAAAGATGTAACCTTGAGAAGATTGGAATTGTCCAAGGCTATCTTGTGACGAGTTACGGCTTTATAATTTGTTGACATTCTAGGGATTTGCCTGTCTGTAATATGTGAGTGTTTTAGTTTTATATTTTCATTATGGAGCTAATGTAAACTAGTATCTGATATAAATTGACTATTTTGCCAAATCTTGATCACTAACAGGAAAAATGTGAAGATACAAGAGAGGGTACAGAAAAGATTGACAATAATAGTTTCAGGATGAGGGATTTATGCAGTTTTGGTAGATTAGAGAAACTCAGCTGTTCTTCTTAGGAAAAAGAATAGTGCGAGCAAATCTGATAGATGTTCAAAATGATAAATCTGACCAGGGTAGATGAGGGGGGGGGCGGGGGGCGGGGGAAGATTGATCCCATAGGCAAAATGGTTGAGAAACACAGAGTACTAATTTTAAGCTGAATGGAAAAAGAACTAAGGACATTATGAGAAATATTGACACAGAGTAGGGTTTGGGCAATGACATTCGTGCCACTGACTTTGGATATCATTGTAGTGACAAGACATACCATTGTGAGATTCAGCCATTTCACAGCCAACTCACAATCTCTATCAAAGAGATCTCAAATGTTGAACTGTTTTTAAGTTCTAATTATAAATCAGTTTTGCATATCTGGCATTAATATTACAAGCCATCTGTACATTTGGTGTGATGACAACTGTTTTCTAACATTTTAGAGCTTTGGTACACAATACTCTTTGTACAAATATGCTGTGCATTCTTAAGATTCTTCTATTATCAAATAAATCATTTGATCAAGTGGCCACAGCATAGAAGGCAACCATTCAGCCTGTTATGTCCATGCCAACTCTCTGCAAGGTAAAGTCAGCTAGTCGCACTTCCCTGCCTTTTCCAAATAGCCTGTTATTTTTTAGTTTTAGATAACTATCTAATTCCCTTTTCAAAGCCATGATTGAACCTACCTCTACCAGAGTGTCGCAGCATGCATCCCTTATTCTAATTATTCGCTGCGTCAAAAAAAGTTTCTCATATTGGTCTTAGTTCTTTTGCCATTTGCCTTAAAATTAGTACCCTGTGTTTCTCAATTATTTTGCCCATGGGATCAATTCCACACCTCCCTGCCCCCCCCCCCCCCCCCCCCCCCCCATCTACTCTGCTCACACTTTTGTTAGGCCACAGGTAGAATATTGTGTGCAGTTCTAAACTCCACAATCACAGAAGGATGTGATTGCAATGGAGAGGATACAAAGGAGGTTTACCAGAATCTTTTCTGAACTGGAGATTTTTAATTATGGAGTTCAGAAAGGCTGCTGTTGTTTTCCCTGCAGCAGAAGAGACAGAGTCATGATTGAGATGTACAAAATCATGAAGGGGACATAGATAGGGCAGGTGGGAAGGAACTTTCCCTTTTTGGTGGAGAGATCAATGACCAGAGACTTAGATTTAAATGTGCATCCGGAGGAACTGCTTCTGCAGATAATTAGCTATACATAATGTAATATGTTTTGTTGAGATTAAGGGTATGATATGCAATTTGCTGTCATTGTGTACTGTACATAACTTCAGTAAGTTAGCCTATATTGGTAGACACACACCTCTTGAAACCCTCTAACTCTTAGAATAAAAATTGCAATGTTTAAGTAGTAAATCTTATTCTTACTATACTTATTTTTAAATCTTAGGAATTCCTAAACAAAAATGAGTGAAGAGAATAGTGTTACTTCACAATTTGAAGAATATGAAGATGATTTTGAGAAAGATCTTGATTGGCTAATCAATGAAGAAACAAAAAATAGTGATGAAGAGCCAGAGGTAATAAATGAAAGCAGTTGTGTACACCATGCCAAATGCTTGTCTTGATACTTATGTGGCATAACCACTTTCCCAGAGGTGTAGACTTAACCTTGGTGTCAAGACATTTAATATCTAAAAGTTTTTTTTTGTTAACCAGCATAATAAAATTGACAGATGTGTTGTTGAGTAAAATGAGAAATATATGAACATCAATTATTCTGGTTTTTCAAAAAAAATAAGCATTTGCAAGAATGCAAAACACAAAAGGAAATGAATGTAGTCAGACATTCCAAACCTATTTAATTGTGATCAGTTTAAAGTATTGTTTGAAGTAACATTTGTAATCATTTTTCCCATGATTAACTTTGTGTATTTCCTTAAATTTGGTAATCTCCTTTCAATTTAAAATTATCCTAACTTTCATTTCAAGTAATAGATCTAAATGCTTTGTGCATGTATAATTATAACTTTAAATGAACATTATTGACTTGATATTCTGAGATATCATGTTTCGCCCAAAATCCAAATATGCAAACCTACATGGTGAATCCTATTTGTTGAAATTAACAAGCATCACTACTGTAATTCAGTCTTTATCAGAACCTTACGATCGTGGAAATCTAACTTTTTTTAACCTATTTTTGCCATTTACTCTCTATTCCTTTCTTTCCTGCTACTTCCACCCTCTCAAACCTCACCTTCACCACCCCTCCCAACTTCCACACTTCTACTTTATGCCTCTCCCATTGAATCTCCCTTTTCCTCTAGATCTACTCACCCCCAGGATCTGTCTGCCCTTTCAATCTGCCGTACTGATCCAGACAGCTGATCAATCCTCTTCTGATCCCTCTCTGTTGCTCCCTCTGTCTCTATCCACTGTCTTGAGTCCTATTGCCTTACTTGATTGTATGTTATCTATATTTATCCTCTCTTTCCCTAGTCCCTTTACACTAATCCACTCCATCCTCCCTCCCTCGGCTCTAATTCCCTTCTTTCTATTCTCTCTTTATCTTCTGTTTCCTTCCTCCCTCTGTCGCTCCCTCCTTTCTCTCCTTTGCCTCCCTATCTTACCTCCTTTATCCTCTTTCCTTCAGTTATAATTTACTTATGTGTCTTAATAAACTGAACATTTAAGTTGTTCAGTATGCCATATTTTAATCCTTTTTTTTTCTACTGTTCTTTCCCAGAATGCTTGCTTTCTCTCCTACCCTTCTTATTACTTTGGCCATTTGGGAGATATAATGCAGGCTAGATTTTTTTTGCCAGTGGTTATGAATAAGGGGAAAAAAATCCAAGCTACTTGTGGTAAATGTTGTTTTCTCAAGGATAGTTTATACAGCTAGCAAAGAATCTCCCATCAACACTAAAATATAACGTCTTTTTTCTAGATAGATGGTAAATTTTAAAGCTTTCCACACTGTCATGATCCTTCTATAAAAAAATTAAGGTTTATTGAGATTAATACTCTGATTTTCCACAGGTTTATGAAGAAAGTGAAAACATTGATGCCAAACTTAATAAAGAGCTGGATGAAGAAGAAAGAGAAGAAAATAAAAATTCCATAGATGAGAAACAATCTGCAAGCTTTGTAGAAAAACCATGTGAACGGAACAAAGATTTAATAGACCATGCAGAGATCGCTAGGGGAGAAGAAAATGTTATTGTCAATCAACCTGATCCTATATCAGGATCAGATAGTGAGGGTTCATTTCATGAATTAAAGCAGGATGATCAGCAAGAAGCAGAAGAGCAAACAGAGGAAGTAAAACGCTATATAGTGGAAAAGATTGAGCAAGCCAACAAGAAGTTGCAGGATGAAGATCCTATAGATCAAAATCGAGAACGCAGATTGAAGTTCAAAGACCATTTGGTTGACTTGGAGGTCCCCCCTATCCATTTACCTGAGACAGAAAAGGATAATGGAGAGGTCACAGGTCAAATGTCTGAAATGTGCATTTCAAGTGATGCTCAAAAGGTCAATGTTAATACAGGAAATAAAGGCGATGAAGACAAAATCAAAGACAAAAAAGTGTTGATGGAAAAAGATGGAAAATTTGAACTAGTGAGTTTACAGGATTTTGGGAATCAAGGTTTATTACCTCAGATTGCTGTAGCATTCAGTGAAAATGAAAGTAAACAATCTCACTGCTTCAATTCAGATAATCCTAAAGGAAACAACTTTTCAAGTAGTCAGACCAGTTTATCTCCAAATGAAATTCTTCATATTCCCAAACCGCCAGATGAACCAAAGGATCGAGCAACTTCTGCAGCTAATATACAGAAGAATGGAGCTCAAAAGATACTACCTAGAAGGGTCCAATCTGCAATAATGTCTCCCAAACCATCTCCCCAACCGAACATCTCAAAGGAAAAGGAGTTTAATTGGCGAACCCAAAAGAAAGGTCAACTTAAGACTGAGGTAAGCTTGGAATACTTAAGTTATGTAAACCAAGCTCTTTTGGAACAATTTGTTTTATTTATGTTTGTGAGGATGTGTACCATGTTCAATGAAAATATTATTTGAGGAAATAGAATATTTTGCTTTCTGTGTGGTGACACAGGATTACTAATTATCCAAAAAACACAAAAGTTTACTGTACAGACAAGAACCTTTGCTGTATCTGTGTCGGATCTTTATGCATGATCAATCCCAAACTACCTTATTACTTTGTTTTCAATGTCTTGTATCTTTGTATGTCTTGCTAATGTTGATAAATGTTGATTCCATTTTAACTTGAAAGAAAATGTCTGTTTCATCTCTGCAGCAAAGTATTTCATGCTCCAAGAACCATTTGAAACAGTAGAAAAAATATATAATGAAAACCAGAATGAACATGAAGGCACCTGACAGACAATCTATTTAATACACCATGAATATTAGTGTATTAGACTTTTATAAGTGACAGACAAGTTGGATCTTTGTACTTGTTTTATAAAAAGCAAAGATTATCAAATACAATGATCAAATACACATCAAGAATATGCCAACATTTATTAAAGTAAGGTGTAGAACACTAGTATACTCAAATTCAATATTGAAGAAGGTTTACACTAGAAGATTTGCAAATCACATTTATCATTAATTGACTCTTGTACTCAAAAAATCACAAATTAGATAAACATGACAAAGTTCATTCAATCAATCTTACATCATCCATCGACCATGAACCTACATTTTTCTTAAATAATTTCAGATTGTTGCCTTCATGTCTAAGAGGCCACTTGACATATGAATTACTCATTTCAGTGCACCATTTTTTGCAGACAGGATTAAGCTGGAAATGTCTTGTTTGATTTTTCTCCGTGTCTAGACTTGACTTCTACAGTATTGCCCAATATTTTTATCTATGTTTTCATGTGACTGAGTGTCATTACTCCTTTTAATTTTCATTTCCTGTTCTTCTAAGATCCACACAGCTATTTTCCTGATATTTCTGTTCTTTACACCAATTTCAGCTCTATTGTTATGAGATCATTGTTGTGGTTTCAAATGAGCATCAACATGACATTAGACTTTCCAAGTCATGTTGGTGTTATGTGCACTGAAACCAAGGTTTCTGAAATCACTTCACACTGAGAATTCCAAACTTAGTATTCTGCTAAACAATTGCTAAGCAGTTTTTCAACTAACTAGGATGTTATCAGTAAAATATAAAATTATCTGTTGCATTTAAAATTTAACCATTCACTGAACAGAACTCTGTGCATGAATATTCAAATACTCCCATGTCTCTTGGCAGGGTGAAATGCAAATCCCTCTGATTCAAATCCATAGTTTAATGCAACACTATTTTATTCAAACTTACTCTTTCACCAGACTTCTGAAACTATGGAACCAATCTTCCTTACCTTCCTCTGACTTAATTTTGTTCTCACAATATAAGTTTTATAATCAACAGTCTGGTTTCAACACTATCTCTTAATTTATCCTTCTTGTTGATTGTGGTATCGGCTTCCATTATATGGCTTGGCCTTTCATGTGAGGTCTCAAACTTAAAGAAGTCACTGAGCTAATGCATTTAATGTATCTTAATACAGTCTGAAAATATTATAATTTGATTAAAGTGTATTTTAGGATAGCTGTGAATATTTAAATATCTCTAAGAAATTGTCCCATGCTTTGGAACCACTGTATCGGTGAGAGGAAAAATGAGAGTGGAGTTGGTCAGGTGGTTTTGTCAGTGCAGATGATGATTAACCTCCTGTGCATTGGTTAAGTTTGATCTGTTGTGTAGGTGGGGGTAAGAAAAACTGAAGAGGAGATGCGGAAGAAAGAGGAAAATAAGATGGCTTTTGGGATCTGGCTTCAAAAGAAGAAGCAGCAGCGCCAAGAAGAAAGAAGAATTCAATGTGCGAAGGAACTAGAAAGAAAGAATAGTAAGGTACTGTAGTTAGACATGTTGAACCTATTCTGAAACTTGAACTGCTAGCTCTGCATAACATATCAACTTACACTGTAACGCCATCTCACTTTGATTACAATAGTTACCATAAGCACCTTTGCATGTGAAGGGGATGGTATCCATTTTGTTTTGTCTTCTTTTGTCAGTAATATTATTACATTGTTTTAATTTCATTTTAAAACTTTTATGTCTATCATTTTTCAAAATAATTTTCACAAAGTTTTCTATTTTGTTGCAGTCTATTATAAAGCTTTATAAAGCATTATATTAAAGTAAAATCACACCGATAGCTCATACATTTTAATAAATAGCATTTATATGCGGGGTATAGCATTTTGAATGTATTACATCTTCCCCTGAGGTCTGCAGCTTCATGGATTTTAGTCTTTAAACCATTCAATTTGCTTCACTTGACATCAAGAAACTTGATACTACAAAGGCTATGGGCCCTGACAATATTCTGGCAATAGTACTGAAGATTTCTGCTCCAGAACTTGCCACCCCCTAGCCAATTATATAGCTATAAACCAGCAACTACTTGATAATATGACAACTTGCATAGATATGTCCATAAAGATAAAGATAATAACATGGTCAATTAGCACCCCTAAGTTGTCTACACTCTACCATCAGCAAAGCAATGGAGATGTTGTGGACAAAACTATCGAGTGGCACTTGCAATGGAATAACCTGCTCACTGATGCCCAGTTTAGATTCCACCAGGGCCACTTAATTCCTAACATCAATGACCATGTTCAATTATGGAGCTAAGAGTTGAACTCCAGAGGTGAGGTGACTCCCTTTGACAACAAGGCAGCATTTGAACAGGATCATATAGTCCTCACAAAACGAGTCAACAGGAAGGCAGCATTTGCTAATGCTGCTTTAAACTACGTGTGCACAGACAAATCATTTTTGGAGGTGGTGGGGGGGGCAATGGTGAGGGGAAAGGGGTTCAGGACTGGAGACAGAAGGGGAAGATCAGGACTCAGGAATACTCCACCCTCTTCCTGGGTCACAGTCTCCCTCTGCCTCACTGTTCCCACTCGTCTGCACTTCCCAACCACTACCCCCCTGTCCCCCAACAGGCTCTCCCGCCAGCCTGCCAAGGGACGGGGAGGAACAGGACCCAGGGGTACCGGGGACAGAACTGGAGATGGGAGCCCCAAGATACATCTGCAGGAGTTTCTCAGGGCAGTGTACAAGGCCTAACCATCTTCAATTCCTTCATTAATGGCCTTCCCTCCATTAGCAGACAGAAGTGGGGTTTTTCATTGATGACTGCACAATGCTTAGCACCATTTACAATCTCTCCGACACTGAAGGAGTTCATATCCATGTACAGCAACAGCATTCAGGCTTGGGCTGAAAAGTGGAAAGTAACATTCACCTCACACAATTGCTAAGCAATAACCATCTCCAACAAGAGATAATAAAACTATCATCCATTGACTTTCAATTACATTACCATTACTAAATTCTCCATTGTCAAATCCTGGGGATTACCATTGCCTAGAAACTGAACTGGACAAGCCATATGAATACTGTGGTTACAAGACCAGGCCAGACCTGTTTCCTATCCATTATCTGCATGAGACCAGTCGGGAGCATTTGCCTGGATGAATGAAGCTTCAACAGCACTGAAGCCTGATGCCATCCACGTGATTAATCCCCCCGTCCCCCATTCATTACCTTGAAGATTCACTTCCTTCACAAGATGCACAATGACAGCAGTATATACCACCTGCAAAGTGCACTGCAATAACACACCATAGCTACTCTGACAGCACCTTGCAAACTCACAACTTCTACCATCTACATGGGCATGTGCAGCAGATGAATGGGAATACTGTCAGCTGCAAGCTCCCCTCCCAGCCTTACACAATTCTTATTTGGAACTACATCACTATTCCTTCAGTATTGCTGGGTTAAAATCCTGGAATTCACTTCCAAACAGAACTGTTGGTGCTCCAACAACTTCAGCTGTTCCATAGGCAGATTATCATCGCCATGACATCACCACAGGAAATGATATCACCAACCCAAAGAAACCCAAACATATAAATAGAAAGCAGGAATCAGTAGTGCTTCATCCGGAGGCTCACTGAAGATGTTACCTAGTATGGTGACGAAACGTCTGAAAATGAACCTTCCAGCTCAGCGAGCAAACCTACATCCAGAACCTCAACCTGAGCTACAAATCTTCTGAAAACTCCTAACACCTATGGGCACAATGCCTGCACGAATGCCTAAGATAACAGGTACTATCTAAATGTCTTAAATACAAACCTCTCCTTAACACCCCACTAGCCAAAAGAATAGCAGAGCAAAACAGCTGCAGAATGGGGCGGTGTATGGGACTATGTATGGGCTTAGAGAAATGATTAATGATGCCCACAACAGACTCCGTAAATACAACCAAAGATGTTTGCACCAAAAATCATTACTTACTCATGCAACAGACCATGAATGGACTGACAATGTACAACAAGCCGTAGACATTAGACAGCGACAAACACAGAAAATGAAAAAAAAACTAGACCTGCAAAAAAAAACTAGACAAACTTACACAAAGTAACAACACTGACAACACAGAAGCATGGATGAAAAACTTATCTGACCGACCCTTAACAGGCACTGAAAAAGCCATCTTAGTAACAGGATTAAATTACAACTTCCAGGATATGGGCAAGAAAGATTTCTTAGCAGCATTCGAAACAACACTGAAAGACAACCAACTCTCAGAAGTAACCCAGAAAACCATCAGACAGACAGTTGCACCAACATTAAGCAGAAAAAAGGAAGGCAACACACTCAATACACAAGAAAGGAAAGAACTAGAAAAACTAAAAAAAGATTTAAAAAAATTGTTATCCTACCTGTAGACAAAGGATGCTTGACAGTTATTTTAAATCAAAGAGACTACATTGAGAAAGTGAATGCACTACTTGCAGATACCAATGCTTACTAAGATGTGGCGATAGACCTGACCCCACAACTAGAGAACCGAATCACAGCCCTACTCAAAAACCTTCAGAAATCTGGAGAAATAAATAAGATCGACTTCCAAAAAAATGAAACCAGATGGATCCAACACACCATGCTTCTACGGATTACCCAAAATCCACAAACCAGGAGACCCCTTTGACCCATTGTCTCGCTACCTAGAACATCAACTTACAGATTGGCCAAGGAGCTACACTAAAGACTAAAACCCTTAGTAGGAGATTCACGCCACTCCATCCACTCCACCCAAGAATTCCTGAAGACCAAAGACACCAAGAAAGAAGAAGATGAAATAATGGTCTCCTTTGATGTAACTGCCCTGTTCACATCAATCAACATCAACCTGGCCAAGAAAACACTGACTACACTATTAGAAGACCCAAAGACACATACACCAAATACCAGCAACATAATCAGCAAGGACAGTCAAGCTAGTGGACCTATCCCTTACCACCTACTTCACCTTCAACAACAAAACCTACAGTCAAACCAACGGAACACCCGTGGGATCTCCAATATCAGGGTTCTTAGCAGAGACGGTAATGCAGAGACTCGAAAAAAATAGCTCTGCCAACCATCCAACCCAAACTCTGCCAACCATCCAACCCAAACTTTAGGTCCACTACATGCATGACACCTTTGTCATCACTAAACAAAACGAATTAGAGGAAATCTTCAAGACCATCAAAAATACCCTTACTGGCATAAAATTCACTAAAGAGATGGAAAACACCAACAAACTGCCATTCCTAGATGTCACAGTAGAACGAACAGCCAATGGGGAATTTCAAACTAGCGTCTACAGGAAAACAACACATATGGACCAAATATTGAACTAACAGAAGAAATCATCCCATCATCCACAAACGAAGCTGCATCAGAACATTATTCTAAGGAGCCACCACACACTACAGCACAGAGGAACTGCACAGAGCAGAGGAAAATCACCTATTCAGTGTATTCTAAAAGAACGGGTACTCAATGAACACAGTCCACAGATTTCTCAGCAACAAACCCAAACAAGTAGACAAAATGCATCCAGAAACCCTAGCCACTCTCCCCTACATCAAAGACATCTCAGAAATGACTGCCAGACTACTCAGCCCCCTTTGGCATCATGGTAGCCCACAAACCCACTAACACACTAAAACAGCAGCTAATGAACTTGAAAGACCCTATACAGACAACAAGCAAAACTAATGTCATTTACAAAATACCGTGCAAGGACTGTAACAACACTACACTGGACAATCAGGCAGAATACTAGCCACCAGGATACATGAACATCAACTAGCCACAAAATGACATGACCCTCTCTCACTCGTATCCTTATAAACGAATGAGAAAGGACACCACTTTGACTGGGACAATACATCCTTCCCAGGACAAACCAAACAGAGACACACATGAAAATTCCTAGAGGTATGGCATTCCAACCGGAACTCTATCAACAAACAAATTGACTTGGACCCAATTTACCATCCCTGAGAAAAATGAACAGGATAGGAAATGACATCACCACAGGAAGCAACATCACCAACCCAAAGAAACCCAAACATATAAATAGAAAGCAGGAATCATCAGCAGTGCTTCTTCCCGAGGCTTACTGAAGTTGTTACCTAGTATGGTGATGAAATGTCTTAGAATGAACCTTCCAGCTCAGTGAGCAAACCTACATCCAGAACCTCAACCTGAGCTACAAATCTTCTCAAAACTCGCTAACTTTATTTTACTCACAATGGATGCAATGGTCAATAACTCAGCTGAGAGATAAAGGGGCAATTCTCTTCAACAACTCACTATGATATAAAAAATAATCAATGTCATCACAACATTGTATTTCATCAATACCAATCTAATGTGCTGGAAAAAAAACATTGAGAGTACAAACCAGGAGTAATAAGAAGCAAAGTGACTATTTTGGGGGTTGTTGCAGAATGGGTTTCACAAGGAGAAGCATATCAAGGGGTTCAGAGGGAAAGAAAAGGAGGTAGCTTTCAATGATCACCTCTGAACCTCTTCAGCCCCCCCATAACTCCAGATTGGACAGATCAGGCCCATCTCCAACCCAGCAGGCAAGCCCCTCCATTTGACTAGTCAGGAATATTGACACTTTTCTCACCTGCTGGGACCACAGTTGATCAGGTGAATGACAGGATGAGGCCCTTAATTTATCATTTAAGTAATTAAAGGATCATTTAAAGCTCTCCTGCCCAGAACAGTTTCTGAAGTCACAGGAAAGGGGTGGCTGTCTCCCTGGTGCCAACATGCCCAAGCATTTGCCAGAGAGAAAAAACTGGTCACTGTGCCCTAATTAGGTCAAGTGAAATTGGGACGATATTCAGAACATTCTGGAGTATTAATTACAAGTTGATAAATAAGGTTATTTTTTAAAGGTTAACTTAATATTCACAAACTTGTAACATTCGCCTGTACCTCTGTTATAGTTTTTGCCGCTGTTTACCTATTATTTACTTATCTATGCTATATAACTTTGTGATCTGCCTGTATTGCTCACAAGACAAAGCTTTTCACTGTGCCTCGGTATACGTCACAATAAATTCAATTCAGTTCAATTCAATTGTACAAACTATCTTTAAAGTTTTGTAGCTATTTATGTTTTCAATATAATGAATTAAACAAATACACTTTCTTACTATATTTATACTACTGCAAAATGCATCTTCTCATCAAAATATTTCATGAATTGCCACACAAAAACTGTATTTGCATACTTTACTTGCAATTGTTCAGACAGTTGTTGCAGTTGAGGATCCACATTAGCTAATGTTGGGCTGGATCATTACTACCTATCCCACAGTTTATAGTATTAACCAAATTTGAATATCACAGGTATTTCCAAGTGATGGGCTATAAAATGGATTAATGTGGCTACTACACCACAACAATTACTTCTTAAACAAAACACTTCAGTTCGAGAAGAAATTTTAAAAAGATAAAAGGAAGACATTTCTTTAGTCATTTTCTGTGATGCAGAATGCAAATCTTCTTTACTGCCAATAATACAAAAAAGTGCTGTTGAACTTTTGTATTATTGGCAGTAAAGAAGATTTGCATTCTGCATCTGATTCTTGCTTTGTTCTAAATGCAATGTCTTTAGCAGCTTATTGTGATGCACTAATAACTTGTAATAAAGAATAGTGGACTAAAACTTCTACTCCATAATATCCTGCTTGATAATCTTTCAAACCTGTCTGTTACTACTGGGAAAATATCAGGTGGAATAGAAACACTATTATGGAAAGGAAAATCAATTTCCTGTCAGTCAGGGTTAATTTTAACTCTTTCCCTTAGCTATTTGCTGAACCACCAAAACACGATTTAGAAAAAGTATCTTAATGAGAAGGTATAGCTAAAACGGGAAGAGACAGTTTAAAACAACATATTTATATAATTATTGTACTTCTACAATTAAACTCAAACTCTCACAAAAGAAAATCTAGTGTTTTCTATATCTGCTGGGATAATTATGCCACTTTGTGAAACTGCTTATTTTTGTTTTCATAGGAACATCAAGATCCAAATGAAGCCTTCAATCTCTGGCTAAAGAAAAAACGGGAACAGCAAATTAAAGAGCAGCAAGTAGAAGCCATGAGAAAAAGGGAACAAGATTACAACTCAAAAGTTCACACAAGGGAAGATTCTGAAAAAGCTTTTAAGCAGTAAGAAAATTTTAATACTAAATTCCATTTTGTGAGAAAGGATTGGTGACTTAAAGTGCAAACAAGTAAAAAGATTGGATGCCACATTCCAGGAACAGTTGTGGGTAGTACTTGAATTGACTGTATCAATTGATGGCCTTTGCAAATACCTAAAGGTTTTGGAAATAGAGTTATGGAGATGTAAAGCATGGAAACTTATCTTTTGGTCCAACTTGCTTATGCTGGCCACGTGTTCTAAATTAATCTTGTCCCATTTGCCAGCACTTCCCTCCAAGTCCTTCCAATTTATATACCCATCCAGATGCCTTTTAAATATAATAGTTGTACCAGCCTCCACCATTTCCCTTGGCAGTTTATTCTATACCCGCATCACCCTCTCTATGAAAATGTTGCCCCTTAGGTCCCTTTTAAATCTTTCCGCTCTTACCCCAAACCTATGCCCTCTTGGTTTTGACTCCCCTACCCAGGGGAAAAGACCTTGACTATTCACCCTATCCATGCTCCTCATAATTTTATAAACTACCATGAGGTCACCCCTCAGCCTTTGATGCTCCAGGGAAAATAGCCCCAGCCTATTCAGCCCCTCCCTACAGCTCAAACCCTCCAACCCTGGCAATACCCTTGTAAATCTTTTCCTGAAACCTTTTCATGTTTAACAACATCTTTCCTGTAGCAGGGAAACCAGAATTGAATGCAGTATTCCAAAAGTGGCACCATGGAATCCCCACCCCAGGAAAGAGACCTTGCCTATTTACCCTATCCATGCCCCTCCTGATTTTATAAGCCTCTATAAAGTCACCCCTTAGCCCCCTTAGGGAAAATAGCCCTAAGCTATCAGCCTTTCCCTACAGCTCCATTCCTCCAACCCTGGCAAGACCCTTGTAAATCTTTCCTGAAACATTTCAGGTTTCACAACATCCTTCCGATAGGAAGGAGACCTGGATTACACGCCAAACTCCAAAAGTGGCTGAACCAATGTCCTGTACAGCTGCAACATGATCTCCTAACTCCTATACTCAGTGTAATGACCAACAAAGGCAAATGTACCAAACACCTTCTTCACTACCCGACCTGCAGCTTCAATTTTGAGGAGCTTATCTTTGTAATTAATTAAATCATAAAATATGAGAGGCAATATGAGGGGTGTTCAGTTTACAGGTGTAATTGTTTACTTTTAGTTTGCTTAATTCAGAAAGAATTTGATTCCGTCATTTTTCTTTCTTTCTTCTGAATCATTGCAGGTGGCTAAAAAGAAAGAAAGCTGAGAAACGGGCAGAACAATTGGCTGCAAAGGAGCGATGCAGGAAGTTTCTGATGGAAGCTAGAAAAGTTAAAAGAATGCAGACTTTACTATGCACCCTTAGTGAATCTAAATCATTTCAGTTTGACAATTATGGTTACAGGTTCTAGAAAATCATGGTTATGACATCTTCTTTTCATGTTTTAATGCCTCATTGCAGAATTCAAATGAGCAGAAATCTTTCAATGGTTTGCAAACCAGACTTTCAGTACTATGAATACATCTGAGGAAATTTCCACAATATTATTCTAATGTGTAATTTTAACATGCTCATACATCAGTGTTAACATTTGAAAAACGTCTGAGCATTCCACAACACATGATTAGGTTGGAATAAATTATCTGCACAATCTCTGAATTGTTAATGTTTTCTTCTATGCCAGTTAAAAGATTTTTTTTAAGTATTTATGTTCTTTTTGTTTAATAGGCTGAAGTATACCAGTGTTAACATTGATACTTTCCACAACAAATCATTAACAGTTGTTAAAAATAAACAAATAATTAGTGTTTGTGTGTGAAATGGTGTAGTTCTGTATATGCAAGCAATGAGTTAACTTTCACCTACTCATGTGAGCTAAACTCTTTAAACTTGGGGATATATTGTTTGACTATCAATCAGTTAGCATTATTATACCTACAGCTCATTTTACAGTTAAGTTTATAAGTTTCTCTCCCCTTTGAATGTTTGCATCCTTTTTAAGTAAAAATGGGTGGATGCCCAACTCTGTTTTCTGGAATTGTTAGTCAACAGTGTTTAGAAGTATCCTGCTGATTTGCTGCTTTCCATTTAGAAATTTCCCAACCTTATATACAGTTCTTCCATGATTGTCTTACTAAAATCGGGAGTTTGTGTCATCATATCCAGTCCAGGGACGCATACTAACGTGTATACCCTTCTTCAATTGTATATAGTTTCTCTGGGGCTTCTGCTCTTCTGGTATAATTTTGAATGAAACTTTATTTCTGCCAAAGTTACACTAGTAAGGTATAGAAGCTTTGAGGAAGTTCCGAGAAATACCATTTTTTTCTTAAGTACCTGTCTTCAGAGCTATTTACCAATAAACCTGCCTTCTTGAATGTCATAGGATTCTTTGGATTTCTTGGAATTGTGCATAATTGTTTCAGTTGTACCATGTTTCATTCAGATTCTAAGTAGACAAAATTTTAATAGCAGAAGACTAATCATAATGAGAACAATACCCAATATAATTTTGTTATACAGCTTTGCGTTATCACTGAAAACTGTACAGAAAAAATTATAACAAGCATGGAATTTGACTGTTCACTTAAAACGTTTCTTTCAAAGAGGAATTAATGATGCTTGGTCAAGGTTAATGATGCGTCAGTGTTATTGCATTGCTACTGTATCTACATAAAATTATATGTAGGTGTTGGAGGTAAATGTCATGACTTAGAGGAAAATGTGTAGCTTGTGGACATAAAAATGTTTTCCAAGAATTCAACCAATCTTTATGAATATGAAACAATGCACAAAGCTTTGTTATAAAAGAGTTTTGCTTGTGACATATAATGTCATCCAACCAATGTGTTTTTGAATTTTATGTGATATTAAAAATATTCTTAATTTTATCTATAGGCTTTCTTTTTGGTTCCAAAAGCAGCTTTCTGACAAACAAACCTGAAATCATTTAAGACATCTTTAATATTTTTAGGATTGTGACTAGTAATACAAAAGTAAGCTCATTGGCAGGTCTTTTTGATCCCTGCCTCTCATTGGTGGAAATGAAAAGTATTGTGGAGAACCGAGATCCATAGTCCAGTTGAGGTCAAAGGGTTGCCTTATTAAATCACAAAAAAATCAAACCATTAAATGCCTGATCATGATTGATCAATCTGTGAGGAATATGAAAGGCAATTGGCCAGCTGCTTGCTCACCATACCAATTCTTATTCAGCATGGTACCTTACTTGCTCATTTTTCTCATTATTATATTTGAGATTGGGGTGGGGAGAAAGGTACCTTGAAGAAAGAATATCATTAATCATTGAGCTTTATACATAGTTAAAGCATAGAGATGCCAATATGTTCATTACCCTTACCCTTTATCTGGATGCTGTTCAGGCTAAACTGCACTCGTTTGCATAAGGTAATGGTTCTGAAGTGTTAATGTTGGAAACTGTATTAAGTTCCACGTGATCTGATAATGCCATATATACTTGAGAGGAGAACGACAACATCATAGCATCTAGTGGGGTGGGTGAAGGTCTATTTCCCCATGTCTCCCAGTAGTCTTAGGAGCAATGTTTAACTTACTAATCTAATGTACTTAGTTGCTACCATGTATTAAATTACATCTTGCTTAAAACAAGAGCCTTGCCTCTTTAAGACTTATTAGCGGATTTCCTCTATCACTGTAAACTAATTAGGCTTTCAAACGTAGTCAAGAAAAAAGGATGTTGGCAGCAAATTAGGCCAACCACAAACTGGTAATGTTGGCACATAGCAGCAGTGGGCATTATTACTCAATACCACAGGGTAACAATGAGAATTCCAATAGAACCAAGAACTAAGAATTATAGTGGTCCTAGTAGCAGTTCTGGATATTCATGGCCTTTATGGTTTTAAAAACAACTTATGTAAATATTTGGCATCTTTGAAACAATAACCAGGTTAATCTTCCAATTATTGATAAGTATGACTTGAGTATTTTGGAGTTTAAGTTAAATAATTTTAGAAGGACATTCATATTTAAAAACTTGCTTTACAGCATAAGTAATTGTCCTTTGCAATTTTTAATGTTTTTAATGTGACTAAGAATGTAGTTATTAATATTCTTGTTCATTGATTATTCTGCAGTAAAATTATTTTGTTTTAAACCATGAACCTTGTAACTTCGTTCTTTGAATAAATACCTAGGTTTTCAGATTCCAGAGAAAATTCTAAAAACTGGTGTTGACCGAGATCATAACAAAATAGAGACCAGACCTTTGTATTGTACTTTTATCGTATGGACTAATTAAGGTTTGACACGAGTTTAACAAACTTTTGCTTCTATTTTGGTTGTATCAGCATTGCAAACTAACATTTATAATCTATCACCATTTAGATTATATTAGATTACTTACAGTGTGGAAACAGGCCCTTCGGCCCAACAAGTCCACATCAACCCTCTGAAGAGCAATCCACCCAGACCCATTCCTCTACTTTTACCCCTTCACCTAACACTACGGGCAATTCAGAATGGCTGATTCACCTAACCTGTACATTTTTGGACTGTGGGAGGAAACTGGAGCACCCGGAGGAAACCCATGCAGACATGGGGAGAATGTGCAAACTCCACACAGACAGTTGTCTGAGGCGGGAATTGAATCCGGGTTTCTGGTGCTGTGAGGCAGCAATGCTAACCACTGTGCCATGAGGTGAATTCTAGCTGAACCTACTGACATGGTGGTCCTGATATAAAAAAGAAATTATGGTTTTTGTCCTTAGGAAGAATGATTTTGATAACTTTAAAGATTGTGTGAATGGCTAGCTGTGTTTTGTTATTGAAGGAGACCCACAGGTATTTGTTTCTGTCAATTCTCACTTATGCATTCTATATTTTAAGGAAAGTGTGATCAGTTTACTTTCTCTCTCCTTTGCTACAATGATTCCGTTTCCAAATCTCTTACTACAAATGTCATTGTTCGGTGGTGTTTGGGTTGGGGTGGGGGGGGGGGGAAGGTTTCCAGGTTAAGCTACTCGCAAAGGACCACTTCATTAACTGGGAGTCAGGAAAACTTGAAATTGCTAAGGTAAAACATTCCTTGAAGATACTAGCCTCTGGAGTTATTTCAGTGGCGATGAGAGAAAAGCACACTACCGAAGAAATGTACTTGCAACAGTTGTCTGTGAATTGTGGTATGCATTTCTGGCATCACGCCATATTTGGTAAGCTTGACTTGTTCAATCCCACTGTTAAAGACTGAGGCCAATATGTGGAAAGAACCTTTTATTTTCCAGGCAAATTACATTGGGGCAGATGAAAAACAATGAGTAATTCTCCTGCAAGTTTATGGACCTGCAGCTTTATTGGTTAACTTTCCCTGAGGCATAGATACTAAAACATTTCAAAAGTTGATGTATTTAGTTAAGAAATATTATGACACCAAGCCTCCTCTAATTCTGAG